>NC_140989.1:88064016-88664016 GCF_052327205.1 Somniosus microcephalus | reverse complement strand
AAGGGTGGACAGCTTTAAGTTCCTCGGAGTCCACATCACGGAAGACCTCTCCTGGTCCCTCAACACCTCCTCTCTGGTGAAGAAGGCCCAGCAGCGCCTATATTTCCTAAGGAGGCTGAAGGGATGTAATCTGTCACCCCTGATCCTCTCTAACTTTTACCGCTGCAATATAGAGAGCATCCTGACAAACTGTATCACAGTATGGTATGGCAGCTGTAGCTACTATGACCGGAAAGCCCTGCAGCGGGTAGTCAAAACTGCCCAACGCATTACCGGCACCCGGCTACCGACCATAGAGCACATATACCAGAAACGCTGTCTACGGAGGTCACGGTCCATCATCAAAGGCCATACCCACCCCAGCCACAGTCTGTTCGCCCTCCTGCCATCTGGGAGACGCTACAGATGCATTCGCACCCGTACGACCAGATTTAGGAACAGCTTCTTTCCCAGGGCTGTCATCCTACTGAACTCCACAAATAAACTCTAAAGCCTGCACATCTGCCAATGCACTTTATTATGGTTATATTTATGTTAATATACTACAAGCCAAATGTATGTTGAATGTTTAAATGTCTTAATCCAACTGCACACTCTCGGGAGCCACAAGCCTACATTTCGTTGTACTGCACTTGTGCACTAACAATGACAATAAAAGTTGATTTGATTTGATTTTGATTTGAATAAGATCATGGCTGATCTGATCCTAGCCGCCAATCCACGATCACAGAACCATCTCCTGAATCTAACAGAATTAGACACATGAAATAAGAGCAGGATCAGGCTACACGGCCCCTGGGCCCGCTCCGCTACCCACAGGGCCATGACCGATCCGAACCTAGTCTCATGTCCAAATTCCTGCCCACTCCCCGTAACCCTTAATTCCCTTTACTTCTAGGAAACTGTCTATTTCTGTTTTAAATTTATGTAATGATGTAGCTTCTACAGCTTTTTGGGGCAGCATATTCCATGGACCTACCACCCTCTGAGTGAAGTAGTTCCTCCTCATCTCAGTTTTGAAAGAGCAGCCCCTTATTCTAAGACTATGCCCCCTAGTTCTAGTTTCACCCATCATCGGGAACATCTTCCCCGCATCCACCCGATCCAGCCCCTTCACAATCTTATATGTTTCAATAAGATCGCCTCTCATTCTTCTGAACTCCAATGAGTAGAGTCCCAATCTACTCAACCTCTCCTCATATGTCCATCCCCTCATCCCCGGGATTAACCGAGTGAACCTTCTTTGTACTGACTCGAGAGCAAGTATGTCCTTTCTTAAGAATGGACACCAAAACTGTATGCAGCTGGGAAATTTAAATTCAGTTAATTAATAAATATGGAATTTAAAAAAAGGCTTGCATCATAAATAGTGACTATCAGATTATCATAAAAACCTATCTGGTTCACTAATGCCCTTTAGGGAGGGAAATCTGCTCTCCTTACCTGGTCTGGCTGTGACTCCAGACCCATGTGGTTGACTCTTAACTGCCCTCTGAAATGGCCTATCTAGCCACTAAGTTGTACCAAACCACTACAAAGGAATATACTGTGGTGGTTCAAGTAGGCAGCTCACCACCACCATCTCAAGGGCAATTAGGGATGGGCAATAAATGCTGACCTTGCCAGCAACGCCCACGCCTCATGAACGAATAAAATAATATATATATATTTGAGATTGTTCTGGACCGATGGACATTATGTGACATTCTGGACATTTTTACATGCAATAGCACCCTCTGGTGGTGGTTATTGTGTTAACAGTTTGTATGCTGGAAAGGTCATCTGATCTTTCTTCCTGTGTGAGGTCATTTGGCCTTTGTTCCTTTCTTCCTGTGAGAGGTCATTTGACCTTCCTACCTTTCTTCCTGTTGACCCCAGGAAGCAGTTTTGCCAGGAAGAACCTGACTTGAGTAATGGAGAATCTGCCATGAGAGGTTCCATTTACAATCCAATGTAATCTGATTTCATATGTTAGGCCAAGCGCAATATCTGTGAGTATCTTTGGTTCTTAGCATAATAGCAATGTTGTCAGAGTAATATTTTGATAATACTATGTTTATAAAAGGTTAATATTTAATAGTTACAGAAGTTAGTTCAAATGTTAGTTAGTTATACAATTAGTCCATTCTACTGTTGTAAATATGTTTATATCTTATGTAATATCGAATGTATAGTACTCAGTTTATGTACAAAACATACTTTGTCTTTGTTTACAGTTTCACAAATTTGTTCAAGTAAAGCTTCAAAACAGCAACTGCTTCAGAAGAATTATTTTTGAATGAGTGTTTAACTTGCTGGATAGCTAGATAGGAGCTCGTCTAGTGCGGCCAGTACAGAGATAATTAAAACTACAAGAAAATTGTGTTAAATCTTATGATAAAAAGAAAAACTGTAAATGCTGGAAATACACAGCAGGTCAGTCAACATCTGCAAAGAGCAAAGAGAGATTATTGATGTTTTGGGTGTGTAGCATTTCAGCAGAACTTTTCTGATGAAGGATACACACCCAAAATGCTATAACCTGTCTTTTCTCTTTACGGAAGCTGACTGGCCTGCAGTATAATTCCTGCATTTACAATTTTTATGCTAGGTTGTATGGCTGTTCTCGATAGACATTGTTCGAAGCCCAAATCATGGCCAAAAAAAAATCCTCTTTCTGGTCTCCGATGTGGCAACGAGCAAATATTCCCATATGGAAACATGCATGGTGAGTCAGAGATCGTTGATTAACTTCTGTTAGAAAAACTGGGCTTTCACCTTCAAATAAGAGCAATATCCCTGGGATGATTTATTCCTGAGGATGAGAAAAATCAGATATAGGGTGCACTTACATTGCAAGCCTAGTGCAGCTGCAAAACAATTTCAACTTTGCACAGACTCTAAACTGGTAGTATAAATCCAGAATCAGGGCCCAATTTAACTCCAGAGCAAAGCACAGTGAAACTTTGAAGAAAGGATAGTCTCACACCACATGTGTGTAAATCTGGTGCAGTTTCAAACCTGTTTTACCCCCTGAACAATTTGTAAACCTACCGGTTTAAGTTAAAAATGTTCTCCTCTTCCCACTCTCTAAATATTTAGGGAGCGAAATTCAGTAGGTTAGCGCACCTAGTTAGTGCCTGGCGGGGGCGCAAGCAGGACGCTCAAGCTGTAGCGCGGCGAGTCCCATGCCACACGGCAAATTTGCCGGCCCCGTAGTGCCGGTGATAACAGTTAGCACCCTTTCACCATGCAGATCGTGACGTCAGCGAGTATGCAACGCTCGCTGGGCGCCCGATCTGCAAACTTCAGTAGCACCCCCTGCCTTACCGCCTCGCACCGACAGCGCCAGGGAACGGCGGCATGAACCAGCTGGCTGGCGGGGCGCTACTTAAAGGGATGCGCCCCAGCTGTCAAGGAACTTCCATTCGAAAGGTCGGTTATGAGTGGCAGAGAGCGCAGGATGTATCTGCAGCCAAATAAAGGCTGCTTAGTCCCCGGAGTGTTGCGGGTCGTCAAAGCACTTTGCATTTCATCTCACAGCATATCGCGGCTCTGCACTCCCAGAATCATTGGGGGCTGGTATGCAGACTCCAGTGACCCTCTTCTTTAATGGCTGGAAGGCGCCTGCACCAGTACTCACTCCCGATTACACAACACCTCATATTCGTTATTGCTTGGAGCTTGACACCACTCACCTACACCATTAGCGCCTGATTTGGCGCTCACCTGCATTCTTTAAGCACTGAGACTTAATTTAGCGGGCAGTGAGATTGATTATCGCCTAGCGCTAAATGTTCAACTTCTCAAAAGTTAGCACCCCTTCCTGGGCGCTACTGAATTTCTCCCCCTTAAACTTCTAACTTTGGGAAGTGGTACTCTTCCTGCACAGAGCTGTCTACCAAATAGGACAGTTATAAATTCCAGCCTGGCTGGACCATACACTTCAGCTACCAGTCTCAGATCAGTAGCTGCAGTGTAATTGCACCCTCAATTGCATTCTTGTACAAGTACAAGTTTGATTTTACCAAAACAAGCTAGTCCTAGCTCAAAAATATTTTCAAAGAATATTAAATAAGCATTCTTGACCATGTGATAATTCATTAAGAGGTGAAATGAGAATGCCCTTATGGCAGCAATCAACAGTATATGACATCAAAGAGTCATACATGGCACAAAGGAAGATGGTAGTGGTTGCTAAAGGCCAATCATCTCAGCCCCAGGACATCGCTGCAGGAGTTCCTCAGGGCCATGTCCCAGGCCTAACTATCTTCATCAAGGACTTTCCCTCCATCATAAAGTCAGAAGTGGGGCTGTTTGTAGATGATTGCACAGTGTTCAGTTCCATTAGCAATCCCTCAGATAATGGGGGAAATTTTAACATGGGTGAGCACGTGGGATTGGGTGTGGTTGGAGGTTAAATCAGGAAAACTTATGTGTTTTACCGAGGCAGGACAAGGGGTGGGCAGTCAACCTGCTCCCAGGAGGTGGGTTGGCATTTAAAATATGTTAATAAGACCAGCAGCCTCTGATTTAACCTGCTTTGCCAGTTTTGTAGTGGCCGGCCGGGTTTCCCAGGCCTCGGGAAACCTGGCAGCTGAAGCAAGGTGAGGACAGCTTCGGGGAAAAGGTAAGTGCCTTTACAACACTGTTTGTGGGCTAGGAGGAGCAGGAGTGCTTCCCCCTGGAACCTCCAAGCTCCCCCCACATCAGACCCCCCATACAAGGACCCCTGGAGTCAAAGATCGGACACCCCTGGATCGGACCATCCCCTGGGATTGGACACCTCCCCAACCCCGGATTCGGACTCCCACCCCAGGGTCGGGGTTCGGAGCCACCACTCCCGGGATCTGACCTACTTGGTCCTGCGGCCTGCTCCGGAGTGCTCCACACCCGACTGGAAGCCAAGCCTGTCAATCAGGCTGACTTCCAGGCAGGGAACCTGCCAGAGCCAAAAGATGCAGGGGGTGGATTTCGATAACGCTAAAAAGCAGCACAGAAGCATTAATATTCAAAAGTAACCCCAAATGATCATTTAAAGCATGGATGATTAATAGATGTTTAGATGCTATAGGTCCTAAGGATTAATTTATCATCTTCAGAGGAACAGGGAAAAATGGAAGAGGTTATACCTACTGCAGAAGCCATGTGACCAATTATTTTGTGGCTATATTCGAATTTAAATAACTGCTGCCACAGATGATTTTCTCTGATGAATATAACAGGAAAGGCTGTGATTTGATATTTGCCCAGATGTTGGTTACTTTTTGAAGTCTCCCACACAGACACTCAGCAGCCTTCCACCAGCCGTGCTGCAGCCAACACTTCATAGGAGCACATAGTAGGCAAAGGCACAGTAATGAGAGGCACTAAGGGATTGCACAAGGGTGAATAGTTAATATTGTTGTTGTAAATATGTGTCAACTGAATATTGATAAATTTATTAGTTTAGTTTGGATTATTTTGTGGTGTGTCTCATTTCAGCTTTGCGTTGTGAAATGGCCTGCGGCAGGGATGGAGTGATGGGGATGTGGTGAGCAACGGGGATCTGGTGTTTAATTTATTGGAACCGCAGTCTGATGAGGCGGTCATGGACTGCCCTTCCGGAAGGCCGATTGAGTGGCTGCTCCTCCTCCTCATCCTCATCTTCCTCTTCCTCCTCTTCCTCCTCCTCTCCCTCTTTCTCCTCATGAGGTGGTCCCGCAAATCCCTGGTGGCCAAATTGAGGAGCATGCAGCAAACGAAGACGAGATGGGACACCCACTCCGGCGAGTACCGGAGGGCTCCTCCCGAGCGGTCAAGGCTGCAGAACCATTGCTCTAGCACCCCGATGGCCTGCTCAATGATGTTCCTGGTGGCAACATGGCTCTCATTATATGGGTGCAGTGCAGGAGTGTTGGGGTTGTGGAGGGGAGTCATGAGCCAGGTGGAGAGTGGATAGCCCTTGTCAAGGCCCGCCAGCCGCGAGCTTGACGTGATGGCTGGAAGAATGCTGGCACACCGGCCTGGCACAGGATGAAGGCATCGTGGCTGCTGCCAGGTTGCGGGCATTCACATTGAGGATTCGTTGTCTGTAGTCGCACACCAATTACACATTAAGTGAGTGGGAGCCTTTGTGGTTATGGAAGATCTCAGGATTGTTATGTGGTGCCTGCAAAGCCACGTGGGTGCAGTCAATGGCACCCTGCACCGTGGGGGATCCCACTATCCTGGCAAAGCCACGGGCACATTCGTCCTGCTTCTCTCTGGTGATGGGGAAGGAAATGTAGTCCCTTCTCCTACTGTAGAGAGCCTCTGTGACCTCCCAGATGCAGCGGTGGATGGCGAACTGTGAAATGTTACCTGTTATCTCCCGTTGCAGACTGGAAGGATCCGCTGGCGCAGAAATTGAGGGCAACAGTGACCTTGACTGCCAATGAGAGAGCCGTCCTCGCCCTGATCTGAGGCTGGAGGTCTGGTCGCAGGAAGTGGCAGAGTTCTGTGAGCACCTCCTTGCTGAAGCAGAGCCTTCTAAGACACTGCTCCTGGCTTAATTGGAGGTGGGAGAATTGCTGTCAGAAAATCGTCGGAGGGTAAGGCCTCCTGTTGAGAGCCCTCATGGCCACATGTTCCAATCTTTCTCATTGCCTGCACTCCCTCCACAGTAGATCCTGGAGGGCAAGGTTGACGGCCAGTACAGCCGCCTTTAATGTAAGGAAGTGCAGCACTTTGATATTTTGTGAGAATAAATGTAACTAATTTTTAGTAGCCACAACACTCCGGAGACTAAACAACCAGTAAATGGCTGATTTAAACTGTTGCACAATGTCAAACTGATAAGGAAGCAGTGAAACAGCACTAACCTGAGAGCTGCGAATCATTACTCATGATCCCTTTAAGTAGCGCCCCTGGAGCCGGCTACCAACTGCTTTATGCCTCCTCTCCCTGTCGCTGTCGGGGCGAGGCACTAAGGCCGGGGCGGTCCTTAATTTGGCAGACCGAGCGTCCAGTGAACGTTGCACGTTCACTGACGTCACGATCTGCCTGGCGCTGAAGTCCCTGGCGCTAACTCATAGTGGCGGTGCTACAGAGCGCCGAATTTGGAGTGTGGCGCTGGATTCACCTCGCCATGGCGCTACTGCCTCAGTGCTCCATCAGCACCTCCGCCAAGTACTAACTGGAGGCGCTAACCAACCAAATTTCTCCCCCTTTTTGTCCTAATAGCTAATGACTTTGATGTTTTATTATCTGTACAAAATTCCTGTTTTAAACACCGTAGTAAAAGCCCCAAACCATGTTACTGTCATATTACTATTGTGCTGTTAAGGTGACAGCATCAAACAGCTCTTATACACGTGGCTCCACCACAACCTGATCATTAATCAGGCAGTAGGTAATCCACCATCTCTATACATTAGTATATTTGCACTCCTCTAGGGAAAAAAGCATGTCAAATACAATAGATATCTCCAAAAGCAAAAGTATAAGAAACTTTGTTCAAGACTAGAGAGTTAAATTATTAGAAAAAAGATTTAAAAGTAGATATGTTTTAAAACAATGAAGAGAATAGATTTGATGGATCTATCAATGTATTTTCTGCAAAATCAGGATAAAAGAGCAAGATACAGGAGGTGATGAGCTAACTTTAAACTTTTTGCCCATTTTACACCCAAGGAGTGCAGTAATACATCAGCCACTGTACGTACCTTTCTTTTGTTATGAAAACGGCCCTTGGTTCTTTGTCAATACAAGACTCCAAAAATAAGTGCAGTAGAGAGAGACAGTTTATTGATTCATAAAGCAATACTTACAGATCAAGTATGAGCTCAGCCTACTGAATGAGCAAGTTGCAATGAGGAGCTCTGGTTCCATATCGAAACATTCACCTTTGAGACCTTCTACAATCATGATCACATAACAATTCTTCTATCTTTCTCTAGCTGCAACTTCCCTTTGTTTCTCAGGCTTCACATGAACTTTATCACTTAAGATATTTCCAAAACAACTGTCAAACCACTGCCAAGACCATTTACCTAACACAGACAGATATCAGTTCCCCTTTGCTACACAATTGTAGACATTGTGATTTAACAATATAATCCTACCCATACACAAACTAAAAAGGTTAAAGAAGTTACACTGGGTCAGGCATCTGACAATACACACATCCATTTATGGCCATGCCGCTTAAGCTGGCTGCAGGACCCTTTCTACACATTCACCAGCTGCTGCAAACATCTTCATCAAGTTCCGATGAAAGGTCATTAACGTTAACTCTGTTTTTCTCTCCACAGATGCTTCCTGACTCGCTGAGTGTTTTCCAGCATTTCCAGCATCTACAGTATTTTGCTTTTATCTTCATCAGGATAGTTTGAATATGATTATCAAACCTTAGGAGACATAGGAGGTGACACCAGGCTTCCCAACAATAAGCTCCAAAGATACAGTCAGCCACAGCTGCCTGCGTGGAACAAGCTGCCATGAGAGGAGGCCAGGTCAGTCCTATGACCCTTCTGCAGAACATGAGCAGCTAACCATGTCTGGTGATACTGACCTCAGGTTGTACTAAGGGGAAGCACTAGAAATAAAGGCATGTGTAGTCATTCAGGGAAGCATGTATTAGGAAAGAGTACTTTTGGAGTGTAGTCAAATTGGGTAATGATGATTGGCACTGCCATGTAGTGATAAACAGGGCAAATGTATTATCTCATTTTGCGATGGAATTGGAATGAAGGATTATCCCGTTATTTGAAAATGGGGAAAAGGAGGTAAGGTAGACGATGTTACACAGAAGGGAAGACTTCAGTGATGAGGGGCGGAACTTTCAACTTCAGCAGAAGCGTAAAATGGGTATTAGCGGATTAACCACCCATTTTGCATGGCGCTAATTTTTGGAATGTAAATCGGGCGGAATGTGCATGAACGACCAATCTGCTGTCACCCATTTTATGTCCATGCCATCAAGACTACGCTTCTCCACTGGACTAGTGATCTAGTGACTAGTAGATCGCGAGTGGAGCTCGGGGCCAGGGATCGCGAGAATATCAGTGCTAATTTGATCCTGTGAGAGACAACATCATTTATGTCCGAGGCCGGGACTCAGGAGCGAGGACGAGCCCAGCAGCGAGGTCAAGGCCCAGGAATGGCGCAGTGTGGACCAGCAGCAGGGTCGGGGCCCAGGGAAGGTGCGGCACAGACCAACAGCAAGGTCGGGAGGACAATGCATCCTACGAAATCCAGGCAGAGAGGACCTGCAGGAAGGAGGGAGGAGGACAGTAGCAGTATGTTTGTGTGTGTGTGCTAGGCCGCTGTAGCAGAGCCTGGTCTCCAATCATCTTGGATCCCCTTGCCATTAATGGACCAAGACCTTGCTCTGTCAAGCCTGTGTGGTAGCTGGTGTGCAACGGCCACCCCACGTTAAAAGAATTCACGCACAGGCATCTTCCACCCTTTAAAATGAAGTTCGGGACCTGGAGCGTCAGGACCCTCATGGACAACCTCAACAGTGACAGACCGAAACGCCGTACTGCTATCGTTGCCCAGGAGCTCAGAAGTTTTGACATAGACATCGCTGCCCTAAGCAAGACCCGGCGGGCAGGGGAAGGCCAGCTCAAGGAGCAAGGCGATGGTTACACCTTCTTCTGGAAAGGCAAACCTGAAGAAGAACGGCGCCTCCATGGGGTAGGCTTCGCCATAAAAAATGAACTGGTTGGGCGTCTCAGAGACTCTCCTAGCGGTATAAACGAGTGCCTCATGATTCTTCAGCTCACCCTAGCCCGGAACCAGTGCGCTGCGGTCATCAGTGCGTACGCCCCAACACTGGAAGCCACAGATGAGACCAAAGAGGAATTCTACTCCTGCCTCGAACAATCCATGTTGCGAGTCCCAACGGGCGACAAGCTGATCCTCCTTGGCGACTTAAACACCAGAGTTGGAAAGGACACAGACCTCTGGGGAGGTGTGATCGGCAGAGAGGGGGTAGGGAAAGCCAACTCCAACAGTACCCTCCTCCTGTCGAAATGCTTAGAACATGGCCTTGTATTAACCAACGCCTTGTTCCCTCAGAGAGACAAGCACAAGGCTTCATGGCAGCACCCTCGCTCCAAGCACTGGCATCTGCTGGACTACATCATCGTCCTAGCGAGGGACTGCAAGGACGTCCACATCACCTGTGCCATGACAGGAGCTGATGACTGCTGGACAGACCACCGCCTAATCTGCTCTGTCATCTCTATCAATTTAACCCCAAAACAGCGGCGGCAACAGAAACAATGCCACAGGAAAATCAACGCTGGAGCAATCAAAGACCCTGCTAAGAAAGCCCTATTCAGCCTGCGCCTCACAAACAACCTGACACCTCCCAGTGACGCAGAGACACAGAGTGTCCACAGCGCCTGGTCTGCGCTCAAGGTCTCCATAATCAGCACCTGTGAAGAGACGCTCGGTCACTCAACCAGGAAACACCAAGACTGGTTCGACGAGAATGACCAGGAGATCCAGGAGCTAATAAGCCGCAAGCACAAGACATTCCTGATCTGGAAACAACAACACAATTCGAGAGCAAGAAAGCAGCACTACAGATGCCTGAAGGCCGAAGTCCAACTAAAAACTTGCGACCTAAAGAACAGATGGTGGGTGGAGAAAACGCTGGAGATCCAGCAGCTAGCAGAAAACCATGAGGTGCGTGGATTCTTTAGCGCAGTCAAGACCATCTATGGCCCAAGCACCCAAAATCCTACCCCACTGCGGGCCAAGAATGGAGAGGTACTCATCAAGGGCAGAGAGGCAGTCAGTGCCCGCTGGAAGGAGCACTTCGAAGATCTCCTTAACCGAGACTCTGTCTTTGATGCGAGTGTCCTCAATTCCATCCCACAGCATGCTATCTGCCACCATCTCAGCACAACCCCAGCCCGGCATGAGGTTGAAAAGGCCATCCGACAACTGAAGAACAACAAGGCCTCAGGAGCAGATGGAATCCCTGCCGAGGCATTAAAGCATGGCGGAGAAGCACTATTGGCGTGAATTCATGAACTAATTTCTCTTATCTGGAAGGAGGAGAGCATGCCAGGAGATCTCAGAGATGCCTTAATTGTAACCATCTTCATGAAAGGTGACAAGACCGGCTGCGGTAATTACAGAGGAGTTTCCCTGCTGTCTGCCACAAGGAAAGTCATCGCAAGAATCCTCCTCAATCGCCTATTCCCAGCGGCCAAAGAGCTCCTCCCAGAGTCGAATGCGGATTCCGCCCACTAAGGGGCACAATGGACATGATCTTCACCGTGCGTCGATTACAAGAGAAATGCAGGGAATAGCACCAACTGCTGTACATGGCCTTCTTTGATCTCACAAAGGCCTTCGACACTGTCAACCATGAGGGATTATGGAGTGTCCTCCTCAAATTCAGCTGCCCTCAAAAGTTTGTCACCATCCTCCGCCTGCTTCACAACAACATGCAAGCCATGATCCTGACTAACGGTTCCACCACAGATCCAATTCACCCATGGACCGGGGTAAAGCAAGGCTGTGTCATCGCACCAATGCTCTTCTCGATCTTCCTTGCTGCAATGCTCTATCTCACCCTCAGTAAGCTCCCCGCTAGAGTGGAGCTAATTTACAGAACTAACGGGAAACTATTCAAACTCCGTCGCCTCCAGTCCACATCCAAGGTCGTCTCATCCTCTGTCATCGAATTATAGAATGCAGATGACGCTTGCACCTGCGCTCACTCGGAGGCCGAACTACAAACCATCGTCAACACCTTCACTGAAGTGTATGAGAGCATGGGCCTTACACTAAACATCCGTAAGACAAAGGTCCTCTACCAAACTGCCCCCACCACACAGGACTGCTCCCCGATAATCAAAATTCATGACAAGGCCTTGGACAACGTGGACCACTTTCCATACCTCGGGAGCCTACTGTCAACAAGGGCAGACATCGATGACAAAGTCCAACACCACCTTCAGTGTGCCAGTGCAGCCTTCGGTCGCCTGAGGAAGAGAGTGTTTGAAGACCAGGACCTCAAACCCGGCACTAAGCTCATGGTCTACAGAGCAGCAGTGATACCCGCCCTGCTGTATGCCTCAGAGACATGGACTATGTACAGCAGGCACCTCAAAGCACTGGAGAGTTACCACCAACGCTGCCTCCGCAAGATCCTGCAAATCCATTGGCAGGATAGGCGCATCAACGTCAGTGTTCTCACTGAGGCCAACATCTCCAGCATCGAAGCTTTGACCGCGCTCAATCAGCTCCGATGGATGGGTCACATCGTCCGCATGCCCGATACGAGACTCCCAAAACAAGCGCTCTACTCGGAGCTCCGACACGACAAGAGAGCCCCAGGTGGGCAGAGGAAACGCTTCAAGGACACCCTCAAAGCCTCCTTGAAAAAGTGCAACATCCCCACTGACACCTGGGAATCCCTGGCCCAAGACCGCACAAAGTGGAGGAGAAGCATCCGGGAAGGCGCCGAACACCTCGAGTCTCTTCGCCAGGAGCAAGCGGAAGCCAAACGCAAGCAGCGCAAGGAGCGCACATCAACCCAAGCACCCCACCCACCCACCCCTTCAACCACCGTCTGCCCCACCTGTGACAGAGACTGTAGGTCCCGCATTGGGCTCATCAGTCACCTGAGAACTCGTTTTTAATGTGGAAGCAAGTCATCCTCGGTTCCGAGGGACTGCCTAAGAAGAGAAGATGCCAAAGTTGAGTGTTCCACCTGAGATGCCCCTTGCAGCAGTCACTGAGAAGCACTGAGCACACAGGTTACTGTGATGCCCGCCTCTGTGTTGTTCTGCCTCCTGGCCAATATTTATCCCTTAACCAACGTCACTAAAACAGATCATTGAGTTATTGTCACATTGCTAGTTGTGGGACCTTGCTGTGCGCAAACTGGCTGCTGTGTTTCCTGCATTACATCAGTGACGACACTTCAAAAATACTTCATTGGCTGTATAGCACCTTGTGACGTCCTGAGGTCATAAAATGTGCTCTATAAATGCAAGTCTTTCTTCTTTTTCTTTCAAAGTAGCTAACGTCATTGCACCTGCAGTGTCAAAGTCCAGACCTTTTTGTGCAAAGTTATGATGGCACAGCAGACTACATCCATATGTGACACAAGATCTGGTACATGATACAGAGCCCTGCCCTAGGCAGCAAAACATCCCTTTAATACCCCGATGATCTGCTCAATGTCCAGTCTTGTAGAGGCATGTGCCTTGCTGAAGTGCTTCTCTGCTGCTGTTCATGCCACACTAAATGGGATCATTATTCATGGCATCAAGGGGTAGGCTTTTCACTCACAACTACTCTTGACATGATTTTCTTCCATGAAGAGGTCAGGGAGGGCTGAATTTCAATGCATAAATGCATTGTGACAACTGTCAGCATATCTCGCATTAATATTTAGGATCCTTCGGATATTGTAACATACAATCAGTACATTGAGGAAGTGGAAGATCTTCCTGCTGAGGGGGTTTTCTGTAGGAGTTTGCAAAACAACGTGGGTTGCATCGATTACACCCTGAACCTTTGGAAGGCCAACAATCCCATTAAACTGGATGGTCCTGTCTGGTTGCTGCCTTGCTGCGATGCCAAAGGTGATGAATTCTCTAGTTTCCTGTAAAGTGTATCAATCACCTGATGAAATGCATGCCCGTAATACAGCCTGAAATGACCCTGTAGCATAAAAGTTGAGTGTGGTGGTCACCTTCATAGCCACAGAGAGAGCAGTGTGGGCAGATGATCATGGCATGCAGTAAGTGACAGAGGTGTTCTATGATCTCTTTGGTGAAGCACACTCATCTTATATACATCTCCTCATTAAGGCCTTCATATGTCCTGTGTTGCCTGTATATTCTATTTGGCCATCCTCCTTAAATTCTGCCTGGCTCGCCTTTGCTCCATTTTGTGCTGCTCCCCCTCCTCTTCCATGATAATGGCAGACAAAGGTATGCTCATAGGGAATTCCATACCTGCTTCTGAGAAGTCCTCACTGTGGGGAACTGAAAATCTCCTGGTAGTTTCATGCTGTCAGAAAGAAGCGGGAAGCAAGTCCAGATCTGTGTAGACAGAATGGCCAAAAATTAAATCATATCAAAAAGTCATTCCCAGCTGTAGAAATCGTTAATCGAATATCCAGAGACTCAGAAACCCCCTACTTCTGCCTGTCTCACCTGATTCTGGCAACACCTGCCCTTTATAATTGTAACTTATCCCGACTGCCTTGTAAGTTCAAAACCATGCAACTTGGAGCTGCATGTCCTGTAGGCATACACAGATCCTTAATTCTTAATTTTTAATTTTGATATATATTGAAATGCTTTGCCAGGCCAAAAAGGTTTTTTTCAAAGTGAAATATCAAGTTGTCACTGATAAAGACATGGGATTTGCTTTAATAAACAACAGAGATAAAAAAAACCTTAGTTTTGCAGACATGGTGGGTTGGATTTTGTCAGGGCCGAGGAACATAAGAACATAAGAACATAAGAAATAGGAGCAGGAGTAGGCCAATCGGCCCCTCGAGCCTGCTCCGCCATTCACTAAGATCATGGCTGATCTGATCCTAACCGCCAATCCACTATCACAGAACCATCTCCTGAATCTAACAGAATTAGACACACGAAATAGGAGCAGGATCTGGCTACACGGCCCCTGGGCCCGCTCCGCTACCCACAGGGCCATGACCGATCCGAACCTAGACTCATGTCCAAATTCCTGCCCGCTCCCCGTAACCCTTAATTCCCTTTACTTCTAGGAAACTGTCTATTTCTGTTTTAAATTTATGTAATGATGTAGCTTCTACAGCATTTTGGGGCAGCATATTCCATGGACCTACCACCCTCTGAGTGAAGTAGTTCCTTCTCATCTCAGTTTTGAAAGAGCAGCCCCTTATTCTAAGACTATGCCCCCTAGTTCTAGTTTCACCCATCATCGGGAACATCTTCCCCGCATCCACCCGATCCAACCCCTTCACAATCTTATATGTTTCAATAAGATCACCTCTCATTCTTCTGAACTCCAATGAGTAGAGTCCTAATCTGCTCAACCTCTCCTCATATGTCCATCCCCTCATCCCCGGGATTAACTGAGTGAACCTTCTTTGTACTGACTCGAGAGCAAGTATGTCCTTTCTTAAGTATGGACACCAAAACTGTACGCAGTATTCCAGGTGCGGTCTCACCAATACCTTGTACAACTGAAGCAATACCTCCCTATTTTTATATTCTATCCCCCTAGCAATGAAAGCCAACATTCCATTGGCCTTCTTAATCACTTACTGCACCTGCATACTAACCTTTTGAGTTTCGTGCACCAGGACCCCCAGATCCCTTTGTACTTCAGTACTTTCCAGTTTCTTGCCATTAAGATAATAACTTGCTCTACGATTTTTCCTGCCAAAGTGCATAACCTCACACTTTCCAGTATTGTATTCCATCTGCCAAATCTCTGCCCACTTACTTAGCCTGTTTATGTCCCCTTGCAGGTTTTTTATGTCCTCCTCACTCATTACTTTCCCTCCCATCTTAGTATCATCTGCAAACTTTGATATGTTACACTCGGTCCCCTCCTCCAAATCGTTAATATAGATTGTAAAGAGTTGGGGACCCAGCACTGACCCCTGCGGAACACCACTAGTTACTGATTGCCAGTCTGAGAATGAACCATTTATCCCAACTCTCTGCCTTCTGTTAGATAGCCAATCCTCTATCCATGCCAGAATATTACCCCCAATCCCGTGATTTTTTATCTTAAGCAATAATCTTTTGTGTGGCACCTTGACAAATGCCTTTTGGAAGTCTAAATACACTGCGTCCACTGGTTCCCCTTTATCCACCCTATATGTTACTTCCTCAAAGAACTCCAGCAAATTTGTCAAACATGACTTCCCCTTCATAAAACCATGCTGACTTTGTCCTATTAAATTATGTTTATCCAAATGTCCTGTTACTGTCTCCTTAATAATGGACTCCAAAATTTTACCTACCACAGATGTTAGGCTAACCGGTCTATAGTTTCCAGCCTTCTGTCTACTGCCCTTTTTAAATAAGGGTGTTACATTAGCAGTTTTCCAGTCTGCCGGGACCTTTGCCGAATCCAGGGAGTTTTGGAAAATTATTACCAATGCATCCAGAATCCCTACCGCCACTTCCCTCAAGACCCTAGGATGTAAGCCATCAGGTCCAGGTGATTTATCCGCCTTGAGTCCCATTATTTTACTGAGTACCACTTCCTTCGTGATTTTGATCATGTTTAGCTCCTCCCCCCCTTTAGCCCCCTGTTTGTCCAGTGTTGGGATATTCTTAGTGTCCTCCAATGTAAAGACTGATACAAAATATTCATTCAGTGTTTTTGCCATCTCCATATTTCCCACCATTAATTTCCCGGCCTCATCCTCTAAGGGACCAACATTTACTTTAGCCACCCTTTTTCTTTTTATATAACTATAAAAACTCTTACTATCTGTTTTTATATTTTTTGCTAATTTACTTTCATAATCTATCTTCCCTTTCTTAATCAATCGTTTTTGTTATTTTTTGCTGTCTTTTAAAGTTTTCCCAATCCTCTATCCTCCCACTAGATTTGGCTACCTTATATGCCCTTGTTTTTAGTCGAATACTATCCTTAATTTCTTTACTTAGCCACGGATGGCTGACTTTTCTTTTACACCCTTTTCTTCTCAGTGGCATATATATTTTTTGGAAGTTGTAAAATAACTCCTTAAATGTACACCACTGATCATGTATCGTCTTACCCTTTAATCTATTTTCCCAGTCCACTCTACTTAATTCCGCTCTCCTACCTTCATAGTCTCCTTTATTCAAGGTTTGAAGTCGGGTCAGGTGGGAAAGTTGCAAAAAATGACGTCGTGCTCCGATCCCGCCTTCAACCCGCCTCTACGCAACTTTCCCAAATGCGGGCTTGCAGACTCCGTTTCGGTCCCGCCTCCAAGCAGCGGGATAGGCCCTTAAAGCACTTAACAACCCCTTAAGTACCTCTATAATGCCATTTTGAGAGGTCTTTCAGAGTTGACCACATTTCCCGCATGCTGCACGTCTCTCCTGGAACACGCCAGCTAATCCTGTCAGGTTCACAAGTGGATGGCTTAAGAACAGCTGCAGCTCCACTATAAAAATGGTGTTTTCCACCATGATCATTTGCAGGTGGCAGAACTTTCTTTTCTCAGGTCTTGGAGAACTTTTTGCAGGTCTACTGATTTTGGAAGTGTTGAAGCTGAGATCCATCTCCACTGTGACCTCCTGGGAAAACCCTCTCCCCACCTTGACTGAGCACTTCCTCAACTGAGGTACATACCTGCAGTTTGGGAACCATTTATTTCCTTTCCTCCTGGACCTCAGATTCGGATGAAGACCAGCCATGGCAGCAGCAGAACCGGGAACAACAGCAGCACCAACAGCAGGACCAACAACTGGAGCTCCAAGCTGCTGCTCACCCACCTGAAGCTGCACAGGTCAGAAGGCACCAGCGCAGGGAAGGACGTCGCCGCAGGAGATACCCCCAAAACAGGGTTTACGGACAGAGGATGAGCTACCTCAACATGATTGAGCAGCAGTGCCAAAGGAGGCTCAGATATTCGCGAGAGGTAGTGGGTGACATCTGCGCAATGGTGCAGCAAGACCTGGAGCCCAGAGGAACGGGTGGACACCCCTTACCAGTGGCCGTCAAAGTCTCCACCGCACTCAACTTTTTTGCTTCAGGCTCATTCCAGGGATCAACAGCAGACATCAGCGGCATCTCCCAGGTGGCCGCGCACACTTGCATCATGCAGGTAACCGATGCCCCCTTTGCCAATGCGCACAATTACATCAACTTCTCCAAGGATCAAGCAAGTGTAACCGCGCGTGTGGTTGGATTAGCTAATCTGGCAGGCTTTCCAAGGGTGCAGGGCATCGTAGACTGCACACATGTGGCCCTTAAGGCACCCCATCACAATCCAGGTATTTTTGTCAACCGCAAGGGCTTCCACTCCCTCAACGTGCAGCTGGTGTGTAACCACAAGAAGGAAATTTTGCATGTTTGCGCCAAGAACCCTGGCAGTTGCCATGATTCCTTCATCCTGCAGCAGTCTAGTGTGCCTCCGCTCTTCAGGGGCTATCCCCTGAATTCGTGGCTAATGACGCTGTTCAGGAGGCCATCCAATTAAGCTGAGGAGCGCTACAACTCCAGCCACATTTCGACCAGATCCATTATTGAGCAAATCATCGGCTTGCTGACGATGTGATTCAGATGCCTTGATAGATCAGGTGGAGCCCTGCAGTACTCAGCAGCCAGGGTCTCCAGAATCATCGTGGTCTGGTGTGCACTTCACAACATGGCACAGCATCGTGGCTTGCAGCTGCCTGAGGTACAAGTGGCTCATCGCATAGCCTCCTCAGATGAGGATGAGGAGAAGGAGGGGGAGAGCGAAAATGAAGAGCTTGCGGAGGCGCATCAACCAGCGGCAACAGCACGCGAGAACATTGGTGCCCGGGATGCAAGGGATGAACTCATCTTGGTCAGATTTGCTTAGGCTGCCCAATCAAACACATTTGGCTCGCACTTTCTTACCACACCATCGACAATGGACAAGAACCTACGTCTTCCAATCACTCTGACCACCATACTGACAATTCCAAGTTGCCCTGAGCCCTCAATGTGGAAGTCCCATTTGCGAAATGACACAACCCACAACATCAACAGTTTGCCATCAAGTCATTTTATAACATTCAGTCAAGGATGGCATTTCATAATTAAACACAACAGAACACCCAAGTGACTACCCTTGTGACTACTTGTGCTTTATCTTCCTCTTACGCGTGCTCCTACGTGCTGCTTCCCCTGTGGCTTCAGCAGATGTGGAGGCCCCTTGCTCACTTTCATGCTGCTCCTGCCTCAACACCTTTGGCAGGTGTTAAGTCTGTGTGTTATAATGAGAATTACTACACAGACTACAAGAGTAAATTTTAACAGGTCTTTACTATACGAAGGTCCGGGCTGAACTGCCCAATAAATCATTACACAGCACTTATATACCGGTGTGGTCACCACCGGTATTACAGTATACAGCAGCCAAGATAAAGTAGTGCAACCCTTAAAATAGTTCTCTTAAAGGTGGAACGGTTACATACACTACAGCAGGCGTCCTCTGGGGTTGCGAGCCTATGAGGGCTCGCCAACAGTCTGCTGCTCCTACGACTGTGCAGGGGCTGAGGCGCTGATCTCAGTTGGGTGGGGACTCTGGTGGGGCTCTGACCAAGGGCTCTGCAGTGGCATGGTCATGTGAGCGCTTGGAGAGGAGCCCCCATTTCCTTGTTGTCTGCCACCAACAACCCTCTCATGAGTCAGCCCCACTTCAGAGCTAGTAAGTGGCTTTACAGCACCTTGCTGCTCTTCGGGAGGGGCCATGAGGACCCATTTCTGCACTGCCAGTCCTACTCCAGAGGACTTCCATGAAGCTCTGGTTTCTCTGCTCAATAGCTGACCATCGCTCCTCCAGAGATGTCAGTCTATTCTGAACAATGACCATGTTTTCAAGACCCTGGCGACTTAGCTCCTCCATGGCCATAGCCATCCTCCCCTCTACCATAGCCATCCTCTCTTCCATGGTAGCCATCCTTTCCACGGAGGTTGCCATCCTTTCCGTGGTGATGCGTTCATGTGCCAATGCCTCCACAAAGGCTCTGTTCATGTTAGCGATGGACTCCTCCATCCTCTCCACACTCGCAGTGACCCTGGAGCCAATACCTGCCAGAGACTCCTGCACCTGTTCCTGGAGTTCCAGCACCGCTCTCCTTCTGGATGGACCCGGAGGCACTGGGTTGACATGCAGCTGAGCCGAGCTGGGAGCGCCCTGCGGCCTCTGACGAGGACTCTCCACTGCTGTCCCTGTCTCCCCTATCTGCTGATGCTCACTTGTGAGCTGTGATACACCAGGTGACAACACTACTCTATCTTGCGAAGGACCCACCGAGGTGTGAGTGTCTGCGCTGGTGCTGGGTGCGCTTAATTCTGCTGAAGCTGCGCCCTCAGGGGTTGCTGCTTCCTCTGAGGAGTCTTGTGGCTCAGGCTGTTCCTTCTGGACAGTGGGGAGGGGTGCTGTCGATGGTCCTGTGCAGGAGCAAAGCAAAGAGTTAGACATGTGAGATAAACATTGCATGCACATGGAATTGTGCAGATCATCATAAGTCAATCTGTTAGAGCATCAGAATCAATATCAGTCACTCATGCAATGTCAGTGAGAGAGATGAAAAACTATTCTGTCACCAGCTTGCTCTGATGCACCTGTCTGTCCGTCCCCCATTTGCGCATCGTCCTCGACTCCCACGATCTCGAGGGCCGCCTCCTCTGCGCTGGTGAGCTGGGCTATTGAGTGTGGCCCTCCTCCTTTCCCTCTTATTGTGGGCTCTCTTTTCCTGCAATGAGGGACATAAGTGGAGTTTGAGTGAGAATAATGGAGTGAGTGTAGGGAATCCATAGCATAGATGCTTAGAAGGACACAAAGATAGAGTGAGGTCCCAAGACCAAGGGCCCTCCCTGTGTGTTGTAAGTTGTTGTCATAGCATAACAGTGATAGGGAGTGTGAGGGCAGCATAGTCGAATAGTTAAGTGAATGTGTACATAAAGAGAGAGGGAATGGTTAAGGGTGCAGGGATGTAAGGGTCAAGTGGGATGTGGAGGAGGAGGTTGACAATACAGAGTGCTGGTGATGAGAGGCAATGGGGAGCAGATTGAGGCTCATGGTGATGTCATACTCAATTTTCCTGTGCGGAGAAGGTCATTAAACCTCTTTCGGCACTGCAGCCATGTTCTGCTGCACATTGATCTTGCACTGACCTCCTGTGCACTTGCAGCCACACAGCTTTGGTCTGCTGGGGAGGTTTTCTCCTCCCAGAGGAAGGAAACAACACCTCCTTCTGAGCTCTGGCTCCCTCCACCAGAGCATGGAGGGAGTCCTCATCGAAACGGGGTGCGGCCTTGGACCTTGAAGTAGACATTTCAGCACCATAAATCCCTCAGAACAATCTAAAATAAAAGTTGGAAGGCAGAAAATGAACCAAGGTTGCTTACAGGCCTTAAATGCAGCAGCATAAATGACGTCATCAGAGGCGAGTTTCAGGACCAAAAGACTCATTGGGCCAAGGGTTCGCACACACTGGGAATCAAGTGCCCAATTAGGGTAAAATCGCTAAATTATCCCGCCTCACATCGGAGGCGGGAGCGGGAACCGCCGACAACCTGACCCGCCCCCAATGGCAAAATCCAGCCCGGTGTCTCTGATGAGTTTTCGGAGGTTAAAGGGGAGAAGTCAAACCTTTGAAGTTTTGAAATGTAGAATACGACGTAACTCATGAACCATAACCAAGTGGTTTTCTGCCACTTTTGTACAAACAAATGGATAGTGACACAGGATGAGTTAATGTGAACGTTTGACTGCTCAAACAGCTCAGACCAACATTAAGGGAACATTTCACTATCTCTGAGTGATAGATTTACTGCAAAAGGCAAGGAAAACTGCATATAACACAGTGGCTAAAGACTATTGGCACTGCAGTCGGAAGGAGGTGGTTTGGCCAGTCATCTCGCCTATGAGGATCAGGCTGCGGTCGAAAGGAGGGGCCTGGCCAGTCTTTTCGCTTACGAGAACCTCAAATCAATGCTGGACCAATCATCGGCGGGTGGTTGTATGTATGATTTCTTGTAACATTATTGGTGAACTGCTCAAATAGTGATTGGGGTTTTGAATCTGTCTTAGGAACAATAAAAGGTTAAAGACAAAACCCATGTGTCTGGTGTAATTTCTCATAAGTCTCAAGTCCGAACTCTATAACCTGTTGGACGGGGCAAGGGGTAATTCCGCACATCTTACAGTCCTCTAGCCCTTAATATAATTAATTTAAATAAGATCACTTGAGACTTCGAGGGCAGTTTGCAGGAAGGGCCAAAAAGCACTCAGGAATTTGGAAGGACTGATTTTGAGACAGAAAACCAGCAGAAACAGCTTCCACCCCATTTTTCTGCCAAAGAGATACTTGCCCTGATTACATGCTGAAATTACACCAAAAACAATGTGGAAATTCTAATCCTTGGGCCTAGAAATGCAACATCGCTAAAAACCTGCCGGTGCCACCGTGGGCCAGAGTAAATGGCCACCGAAATTCATGGTGCTGGCAGGACCAGTAAATTGGCGCTGGTTGCTAATTAACATTAGCCAGCGCTAAACTTACCATGCAAGGCCATTTCCGTGGCGTTAGCTCTGGCAGGAGGCCTAATGTTGCGTGGCCGTAGCGTCATTGCAGCAAGAATGGCCTTCTCTTAAAGTAAGGCCGTCATTTCAGAAAGCAGTTCGGTCCGTTAAAGGGGAACTGCCTTCGAAAATGAAAAAATTTTAAATCATTTAAAAATAGGCCGCTTTTAGCCCTCTCAGCTCAACTGCCTTCTGAAAAAAAATTAACATTAAAAGGAATTCCCAAATGGAAGTCTTCAGCTCTTAAAGCTGAATTGCCTTGCGCACCTAAAAAAATGGGAAAAGTGCTTCAGCACTAACACAAATGGCTCAGCAAGCCAGGAAAGGGCATCCAGGGTCTCACACGCAGCACTTCAGCCTTGTGCAGGGGGTCAACACTGCAAGAGAGGTCCTCTACTCATGGGCCAGGAGGCCCTCCAGAAAGAATGATGTGGGACCACATCACCGAGGCCGTCACTGCCAGCAATGTCACACCCACCACCTGGCTCCAGCGTCCAAAGAAGCTTCATGACCTCAGACCAGTGGTTGAAGTCAGTAAATGCATCTTCAAAAGCCGTCTTCTACCAACTGCACCACTAACCTCACACACTTCTCCATGCATGACTGCCCCCCCAATCACTCACCTACCAACAATTTGTAGCAAATATGAGGCACACCTCCCATTCCTAGCTTCACCTCACCCCCTTGGAGGAGACGGTGCTGACCATTCTTGGCAGGGCCATGGCTGAGCCCTTGGCCAGCGGCAATTCTGAAAGGATACAAAATGCTGGTATCCTCATATATTATCCTCCTTCTCGCACGCATCTCTTGCTTTCCCGCCTTCCCCTCACCAGAACTCCACCCTTGTGCCGGCCTCATTACACACACCCAAGAAATGCAGCTTGCCCAGCCAGTGGTTGACCAAGAAGAGGGAGAGGAGACTAAAGAAGAAAGGGAAGAAACCACATCACTCGATTTCACACTCCCAGCCACCAGCTCCTCAAGGTCGACCAGCAAGGCCATTTGCAGTGTCCCCCACTGAAAGTCAGCAGCCTTCCACCAGCCATGCTGCAGCCACTGGGGTAGCACTATGTGACATCAGTAAGAGATAGGATAGGCAAAGGCACACACAAGACAGTCACTAAGGGAATGCATAAGGATGATTAGTTAATTTCTTGATGTCATTTTAGATGGATAGATGTCTAAAGTTGGATTGGAAAGCTTGCTTTGTGTTGGCTTTTATTTCAGCATTATGGCCAAGAGGACGCTGTGTTAGTCAATAACAGAGGGAAGGTAAGGTGTGGGACAAATGTTGAAAGGGGAATTGGGGTTATGATCACGAGCACCGCAGGCGGATCATTCCATCCCAGATATCCCGGCCAGAAAGGGGCTGTCTGGGTTGCATCATTCCTTCTGCTTCCTTCTCTTCTGCTTCCTCCTCTTCTGCTTCTTCCTCTTCTGCATCTTCCTCTTCCCTCTGTGAGCGGTTGCTGTAAATCTGAAATAAAA
The DNA here is from genome assembly GCF_052327205.1 of Somniosus microcephalus. Taxonomy (NCBI): domain Eukaryota; kingdom Metazoa; phylum Chordata; class Chondrichthyes; order Squaliformes; family Somniosidae; genus Somniosus; species Somniosus microcephalus. Next base: position 88,640,324 of record NC_140989.1, on the reverse strand, counting down.
GCACAAAATGCTGGAAATACTCAGCAGGTCAGGCAGCATCTCGACCTGAGATGTGAACTCTGTTTCTCTCTCCACCAATGCTGCCTGACCTGCTCAATATTTCCATCATTTTCTCTCTTCTCAGAGACCTTTCTTTACCATCTGAAGTCTTGCATGCATCCAGCAGCACTCACTGCACTCCCTGCAAACTCAAAAAACTTTTTAACATGTATTGCACCAAGACACTACTTCAATGAAATATATAAAATCCAGTCCAAAAGCTTAAATGCAAACTTACATGAAAGATGTATATCTCCCTTTAAGAAGTGCTGACAGCCTCTCTGTCATTCTGCTTCACGTTCGCTTTTCAGAGCGAGCTTAGGACTCAGCGCTAAACTCAGTGCTAAGGTTCGCAGAGCACACCAACTGATGCCACTCTCTCCATATTTGCATCTCCAGAACCAGCGCTGCTATCGGCAACGCTAAGGCCCTCACCAAATTGGTGGCCACTGAGTCCCGTGCCAGAGAAGGGCGTAAGAGTGGCGGCCGCCATTTTTTGCCAGGATTGCGGCGGTAACTTGTGGCGGTAAGGTAGGGAATTTCTGGGCCTTGGTCTTTTCAGTACTGATGGTAATGCTGCAATTATCTACACAATGCTCAAAACTACCTATATCGTTTCTACAGCAACCATTCATTCATTGGCTTTTAGACGTGGAATTAACAATCCTGGAGAGATTGTTGACCCCAGCAAACAGAAAAATATAATCATGGAAGATGAGAAACAAAGAATGGTTTATTAATAGATACTGTGTGTAAAGTCTGTGAGTTGTACAGTTAATAACGACACAGACTTCAGAAGTAACAAACAAACAGGTCTTTACTATTCGAAGGTCAGGGCGAATCTGCCCTAGTAATCCTGTCACAACCCTTATATACTGGTGTGGTCACTGTCGGTATTACCGTATACAGAAGCCAAACAAGTAGTGCCACACTTAAAGTAGTTCCCTTAAAGGTGAACGGTTACATACAATAATTTCCTTAAAGGTAGACGGGTACATACACTACAATCCTCCCTTTTTAGTTTTCAACATACTGAGTCCATAGTGGACATACATTATCACATATATACAGATTTATGTAAGACAGTTCATAGATTCAGTCTTTCTGGAGGTTTCCGGATTCTGTCCGGATAACGCCGCAGTGGTGTCGTCATTCCAGGCGAGCTAGTAGGTGTTTCTGGCAAAGTCGAATCGGCTCGAAGGAAAGTGTCAGGTTCCGCTGATTCCAGAACTACCAGATCGGACGTAGGTGTTCTGGGTATCTCAATCTCAACATTACCCGGGTAAGGTGGTGAAGTCGGTGGCCCATTTGTGGCGGACCCTATGATCTGGTCAACATGGCGCCTTATTATATTGTCCCCAATGTCCACGGTGTACATCAACGGCCCTAGCCTTTTTCCAATAGTTCCAGGCTGCCATTTCTCAGTACGGTAGTCCCGGGCCAAAACTTGTTGACTGATCTGGAAAGATCTAGTGGCCCTTTCATTCATGCCCTGGAATTGCCGATTCTCTACGTCCCTTCTGACGTTTGGTTTGAGCAAATCCAGCCGGCATCTTAGGCGTCTATTACAAAACATCATTGCGGGAGTTTGATTTGTGACAGCATGTGTTGCATTTCGGTATGCCAACAAAAAGCTATCCACCTTATGCTGTAGACTTATGTCTTCATTACTCATGGCCTTTACGGCCTTCTTGAAGGTCTGGACAAACCTTTCAGCCAATCCATTGGAGGCGGGATGGTATGGGGCTGACGTGTAATGCTTAACCCCATTGCTCTTTAAGAATTTCTTAAATTCCTCGGACACAAATTGCGGTCCATTATCAGAACAGATCTGTTCTGGCAGGCCATTCCGAGCAAACATAGTTCTTAACACTGTGATGGTTTTTTCCGTCGTGGTGGTGGTCATCTTAATTACTTCCGGCCACTTGGAGTGGGCATCTACCGCTATTAGGAACATCGAGTCCATAAATGGACCAGCAAAGTCGATGTGTACTCTTTGCCAAGGAGATGAGGGCCACTCCCATGGATGCAGAGGAGCCTGTGGTGGTGCGTTCTGAACCCTCTGACATCCTAGGCAATTCTTCGTGATCTCCTCTATGTCCCCATCGATGCCTGGCCACCACACAAACGCAATTGCTAGATTCTTCATCTTTACTCCACCCAGATGTCCTTCGTGCAGCTCCTTGAGTACTTTCTTTTGGAGTTTGGGCGGAATCACCACTCTAGACCCACACATCAGGGTTCCTCGACACACTGACAGTTGTTCTTTCCTCTGTGAGAATGCTTGCAGTGTTGGTTCGCTCTGTGCTGGCCATCCCTCCACCGTTAAATCATAGACTCGTGAAAGAGTCGGGTCATTCCTTGTCTCGTTCTCGATCATTGAGTTTGTTATCGGCAGACACTCCACTATGGATGAGTGGAACAACTCTACTGGGTCCACTGTACTCGCTTCTTCTACCATCGGCAATGGCAAGCGTGATAACCCATCAGCATTTCCATGCTGTTTGGACCTTTTGTACTCAATGTCATATTGGTGTGCCCCAAGTAAAACTGACCATCTTTGTAACCTTTGTGCTGTCATGGTGGAAACGGCCTTGTTTGGGTTGAATATGGACACCAACGGCTGGTGGTCTGTCAGCAATGTGAACCTCTTACATTGCAGGTAATGGTTGAATTTCTTCACGCCCCACACAAGGCTGAGGGCCTCCCTGTCTATCTGGGCGTAATTTCGCTCCGCGGGTGTCAATGATCGGGACGCAAATGCCACTGGCCTTTCCGAGCCATTTGGTAGCCTGTGCGAAAGTACTGCCCCAATTCCGTACGGGGAAGCATCACAAGCCAGCCGAAGGGGTAATGCTGGGTTGAAGTGAGCCAACACTTCTTCAGAGGTAATCAACTCCTTGCTTCTGCGAAAAGCCTTTTTGCATTCTTCACTCCACCTCCATGGTGTTTCTTTTCGCAACAGCTCATTCAGCGGATGCAGCACCGTGGATAAATTTGGCAGAAACTTGTGATAGTAATTAATCAACCCCAAGAATGATCTTAACTGTGACACGTTTCCTGGAGCGGGGGCCTTCACGACCGCTTCTATCTTTTCAGGTGACTTATGTAGTCCCTCTCGGTCAATGACATGACCGCAGTATGAGATCCGTTTTTGGAAGAACTCACACTTCTTGCGATTAACCCGAAGGCCATACTCCTTCAACCTGGTGAGTACCAGTTTCAAATTCGTGAGGTGTTCTTCCTCATCTTTTCCCGTGATTAGAATATCATCTAAGTAGCACTGCGTGCTTGGAATTCCTTGTAACACCTGTTCCATGGCCCTCTGCCAAATTGCTGGCGCCGAAGCTACCCCAAAGACCAGTCTATTATAGCGGTACAAGCCTCTGTGAGTGTTGATGGTGAGGTATTGGCGTGACTCTTCCTCAACTTCCATCTGTAAATATGCCTGAGCCAGGTCTATCTTCGTGAAGTGCTTCCCTCCAGCCAACGAAGCAAAAATATCTTCAATCCTCGGAAGCGGGTATTGTACCGTGTGAAGTACCGGATTCACTGTGATCTTGAAATCTCCGTAGATACCTTCCCCAGTCCCCCTGGCTTATTACTTGGTGAGGATTTCATGACGGGAACAATGGGCGTGGCCCACTCACTCCAGTCTACTTTCGACAGAACCCCTGATCGTTCAAGTTCTTCTAGTTCTGCCTCCACTGCTGGTCGTATTGCGTACGGTACCGATCTGGCCTTAAAAAACTTTGGGCTTGCATGTTCTGCAATCTTAACCTTTGCTTTAATACCTCTCAGCGTTCCCAGTCCTTGCTGGAATACCTCTTGAGCTTCGTCTAACATTCTGGACAACCGTTCAGGTTTGACATCCTCTTTTTCGGACTCCACCGTCATGGTGTTTAGTGCATGCCAGTCCATCTTTATTTTTTGGATCCACTCCCGTCCCAGAAGTGGTGGACCTCCTTCAGGCAACACATACAGATCCAACCGGTGGTGATCTTTATCCTTGTATCTCACCTTAACTTCTATCTTTCCGATGGGGAATACTTTGTGCCCCGTGTATGTCTGTAGTACTAGTTCCGTATTCCGTAGTGGAATATGCTTGAAAACTTTTTATAGTCATGCTTATTCATGACCGTCAACGCCGATCCGGTGTCTACTTCCATTTTTACTTGGGCCTTTTCAATCTGTAGCGTTATCCAAATAGTTTGTCGGTCAGCTTCGTTGCTCACGTTGTGAATTCTTAGACTGTCCAGTCCTTTGTATTTGGAGTGTGAGTCCGACTTCTGTTCCTTCAGACTCTTCCTAGTCACCTCTTGTACCTTCCTGTACCATTTTTGTGCAGACTCCTTATTGTTGTCCGTCGTTCCTGACCGGCACACTTTAGCTATGTGCCCGATCTTGCCACATTTCCTGCATTCTTGGTTTTTTCCCCAGCATTGCTTCTGGTCGTGTGTTGTCTTCCCACAACGATAGCATTTCGTAGTCCTCGAGGTGATGTGGTCCACCCCTGGTGCCACCGCCTTCCGCTGCATTACCGCCGTTCCTTTCGCTGCGGCTTCGTGTGATGCGGCTATAAGGACAGCCCTGTCAAGTGTGAGGTCGTTCTCTTCCAGTAGTCGTTTTTGCGTCCCTTCTTTGGACAATCCACATACGAACTTGTCTCGCAGTGCCTCTGTCAGATTCCCTCCGAACTGGCAGTGTTTCGCTAGCCTCCGCAGTTCGACCAAGTATTCCGCGTTGCTTTCGTCTTTCTTCTGCGTTCTTGCATAGAATCTGAATCGTTCAGCCAGCTTCAACGGTGTGGGGTTCAAGTGATCCTTCAGTACTGCTACAATATCATCGAAAGTCTGATCCGCCGGTTTAGCTGGAGAGAGAAGATGTTTCAACAACCCGAATGTTTTCGCACCCATCATGTTAAGTAAGGTTGCAGCTTTTTCCTCCTTAGCTATTTTGTTAGCCTTACAATGTATCTCAATACGTTCCACGTACGTGGGCCAGTCTTCTATCTCGGAGTTAAAATCGTTGATGTCCCCACTCTTAGGCATCTTCCTTTCCTTGGGTACAACACAAGTATTTCTTTAAGTTCTTATGTATTTTTTTTTCTCTAAAATGGCGGCTTTTCCCGCGAAAATGGCGGTTTCCCGCTCTTTCCTTCTCTCCCCGCCCACTTCAATGGCGGTTTCCCGCTTCTGTCGTCTTCTCCGCCTAATGGCGGCTTCCCGCGTTTCTTCCTGGTGGAAGGGGTACGCTTTCCCCACAGCGGACAGGTTCAGCCGCTGGGCTGGCTCTCGCCCAGCTCCCCTTACTCGGCTCTGTCTTTTCCTCCCGCCCGCACAGCTCTCCCGGCGCTGGGTACACCCCGTTAACGGAGGACAGTTCAGCCGTTGGACTGGCTCTCACGCCGTCTCTCTCCCCTCGCTCGGCTCTGTCTCTCCCTCTCCCGCACATTCGGTTCTACTGGCTCTGGGTACCCCGTTGGTGGAGAACAGCTCAGCCGCTGGACTGGCTCTCGCGCAGTCTCTCTCCCCTTGCTCGGCTCTTGTTCGCCTCCCCGCCCTCTCGCAGACCGGTGTTTCCCTCCCCCGGCTGCGGTCGGGTTTCTCTTCCCGCGCCTACTCCCAGTCTCAGCGCTTCGTGGCTGCGGTCGCTGCCCGGCTTTCCCCGCCGATCGCGGTCCGACTGTCTCACGACGCCGTTGGACCCGACTTTCTGACCGGCTCCGTTCCCCCTCGACCGTGGTCGAGTGCACAGCCCTTATCCTCCGGATATTCTCTACCCCTTCCCCTACTCACAGTCTCCGCGGTCGCCTTGTTTCCTGCTGATCGGCTCACTCCGCACCGTGGTAAAAGGGTAGTCAGTGCCTGTTGTTGATGAAACTTTTGTTGCTAGTCTGCTTCCTTTCTGTTGCTGCAGCCTCGTGTTTTCTTCCAGCAGCACGACGAGGGCGGTTGCCTCTCTTCGACGCTCTTCGTTGCTTTGGTAGTCTTGCCGCAGGGTACGATCGGACTCGTCGCCACTGTAAAGTCTGTGAGTTGTACAGTTAATAACGACACAGACTTCAGAAGTAACAAACAAACAGGTCTTTACTATTCGAAGGTCAGGGCGAATCTGCCCTAGTAATCCTGTCACAACCCTTATATACTGGTGTGGTCACTGTCGGTATTACCGTATACAGAAGCCAAACAAGTAGTGCCACACTTAAAGTAGTTCCCTTAAAGGTGAACGGTTACATACAATAATTTCCTTAAAGGTAGACGGGTACATACACTACACTGTGCAAGTATTGTGATAATGAAACCAACACTCATTTATCACCTGGGGCATGGCTTGAGTCAGTGCCTACCGCTTGCTATCTGAAGCAATCTGAAGGTATTTACAGTGCTACCTCTGGCTGTTGTGCATGATATGTATGTCTCTGTATTGTAAGTGACGCAAAGAGGGTCATCTCCTTTTATTGCTGTTGCTGTTATATGCTGATCCGATAGTGGTGTCTGGATGGGATACGTTGTCTGGTGAATTGCCCACCTTCAGCTGTATTGTGGCTACTGGATGAACTGGGGCATGGCACATAGCTCATTCCACTCCTGCAACATCACTAGTGGCTTATTTAGAATTGCCTCTGTGGAATCCACCATTCCAGAATCATCTGTGTTGCTATGGGAGATGGTCTGTTACTGAATGATTTTGATCTCTGTGGATCATCTCTCTGAATTACAAATGGGAGCATTCATAATAAAATTATCAACTTTATGGATACTGCACTTAAAACTTGTTAGGCCAATTCCAAATGTGCATCTGTATATCTGTAAAAAATACAAGACATTTTAGATGTACCTCTATCGGGACATGTAGCTAACAAAATTTTAAAATTGCTAGATTCAATTGTCTGTCCTCTTCATGTTCAGCAATTACCTTTCTTTCAGCTTCTCCGATGGCGATGCTTAAACTTCATTTAGGCCAAGTAGCAGAATGTTCTTCAGTTGTTTCCCTGATCTGAACATTACCTGTTTCATTTTCAAGAGTGGTCCAGTTCTCCCTCCTTTGTTGTCGGTGCTTTCACTACTTTATGAACAGCAGGAGTAACACTGCCATATATTGGGGCAGATTTTCCCGATTTTTGCCCGGGCGAGTACTCATTTACCAGATGCAAAGGTCAGGAAAAAGGGGCAGAGATCTGTTTTGATGGATCGCTGACCCCCTTTACAATACCCCTAGAGCTTCCCAAAGAGGGCTGAAGCTGGGCTTGTGGTATTGGTCATTATAATTATAAAAAGTCACAAATTGGTTACAGAAAATATAGGCATCATTGCTACAAGCCTATTCATAAATGTGCCATGGATGCCTCAATAATTCTTGGTGACTCTTGCTGAGAGATGCCTTTAGTTGTCCAGTAGAAAATGTATTGCCAAGATCCTGTATCAATTCTAAGATGGAGAAGCAGTGTTACATATGTGATATTTGCACTTATGATTACTACGTGTGTAATTCGTACCTTATAATGCAGTTCTTGAAAATAATCCACTTCATGTCTAAGGTTAATTATATTTTTTATATTAACAATGACATTTGTTAGTTAGCTGCCTTCATTCATTTGCTTTGAACTCATTATCCTTTCTATGCATGACTCAGGTCAAGTGGAATTACTAATATCTAATTCATGTATTATAAAATTGTTGTACAGTTAATGTGATGGCATGTGTTAATGCAATTTCTTTCAGGTCAAGAATCACTGGTAGAAACAGTCTACTGAATAATAAAAGATGTCATTAAAGTAAATTGTACAAAGTGCTTATTGTTATTGTGTGTAAGAATACAAATTAGCCCAGGCCAATGTGTGGAAGTGTGCTATTAAAGCACTTCTCATATAATTAACTTGAAGCCTCAAAATTGGATCACACACCGTTCATTTTTTGCCCAAACAATGGGTGTTGAAGGGTACAATATGACGGGCGGGATGTTTGTGTTCAGTCGTGCCAGGAGTCCTCCAGGGTGCCTGCCTGAAATTAGCATTAGGCTTATTGCCTATGCAAATGGAGGGACTACACCCATTTCATGTCCCTTTGGGAAATTGGATCATGACTGTCGGCAGCATGCTGCAGTCAGTTTTCTCAGGCCTAAAGCAGCTAAACCAGTGGCCCTTAAAGGAGGCTGCCATCAAAAAGGTAGTAAAAAATGATTACTTACCTGAATGTAGAGCTCCACATTGAAACTGCAGGACTCTGCAGACCACCACTCGCCACTTTCCTGATCTCCTCCCCTCCCTGGACTTACCCTAGGCCTGGTGCCTTCATCCCCATTGACCTACTTTCCTCCTCTTTGTAAACCTCATGCCTTCTCTTGGGGCGAGACAAGCACCCATAATACATCAGCTACGTCCTGATGATGCATGAGGATCAATTTTGCGTGGTCATCCAGCACCTCACTTTCAGTGCGGCATTTGTTGCTGCAGTTAGGTTCACACTCAAATTCAGACACCAACCAATTTCTAAGCCTATATTTTCCATAAAATATTGTGCAAGCATAGTTCTATAAGTGAACAAAGGCAAATGTTGTGCTACTGACTTTCTCAAATGGTTACTTTTCATCAACGAATTTACAATTCTTCAAACTTATTTGATGAAGGGTTGCACCCAAAACATTAACTTAACTTTTAGCTTGCATTGCTGGATTGACCAGCTTTGCATTTCCAGCATTTTCTGCTTTTACTTCAAATTTGATTCATGTGCTAAAAAAAAGGCTGGGTTCTCTTCCTTATTTATAAGTTACATTTAATTATGCAGCTGTTATCACTTTTCGTGTCCAGTGCTTTGATAATTCATTGGAATAAAATTGAAAATGACTCACTGTAACCACTTATCACCATCACTTACTGTTCCATATGGCATGCAAGATAGAATGATTTGATAACAATATTCATCAGATTACTGATGATAGTGATCAATTCACAGTTTTTGAATCATTAGAAAGATCTTCATAACTCTCCTATGGTACTTATACATTATTGGTCTTTGACCCTTATGAAAAATCAATGTTGCCTTAATGCACTTAGCTGATAGACTTGCATTGCAGAAAATATGTTTTAAAATGTTATGGTTTTAAATCTGTGGGATATCCAATGTGCTACAGGATTTTCAATGAAGTACAATTTGCTTTATATGTGCATATACACCTCATTCTCAAATTGAGCTTCGCAGGCAATGTGCATTTTCTGATGGACAATCTTTTGTTGCAAGCCCCTCAGGCAGTTGCATCACATTTTTTTCAACATTATTTTATGGAAGATCCCTTAAGCCAGGGGTGTGAAACATAAGGCCAGCAGATCTCTGGTGAATCTTCATTTCTTTATTTAGCTTGCTGGGGTTACTCCCCTAGCCAAGCTTGCCAGCCGAGTTTTATAACAATTTGAAGTCCCTTTACATGACCCTTTGCACCTGTAGTCATCATTGCCAAGAAATGGCAATCACTGCTGCTACTGTTTGTCTGACACAGTTACTCAATGTTTTGTAACATTGATCACTTCTTGCAATACATTTCAACATCTCATAACACTGGTCTCTGGTTTTTAAGTTCCATAGTGACAAGTGGCTGTCATGTCTTTACCCAAGAAATGCAGTTCATTTCAAGACAAATGGAGATCATTGTATTTTTTTGTGGACATGAATGGAAAGCCCACGTGCTTGATTTGTAAACAACAGGTAAATGTGGTGAAAGAATACACCATTCAAAGGCACTATGAAGCAAAGCATGGTGAGAAATATGATAAGTACACAGGAAAGTTAAGTGAAGATAAATTTTCATAATTAGCACAGTCGTTGGAAGAGCAGCAATCAATGTTTACTAATGCTCGCCACATTAGTGATGCTGCTGTTAAGGTGAGCAATGTGATTGCTATGTGAATGCTCATGAAATAGCTGCAGAAATAGTGTATTAAATTAAGCGTCACACTTTTGCAAATATCAGCTGCTCAAGAAACACAATCGGTGAGAGAATCAATGATTTAGCTGAGAATTTGAACAGTCAACTCTGGGACAAAGCAAAGTCATTTGCTGCTTTTTCAATTGCAATTGATTAAAGCACTGATGTAACTGGAGTGGCACAGCTAGCAGTATTCATTCATAGAGTTGATAAGAACATGTGTATAACAGAGGAGCTTGTAGAATTAGTGCCAATGAAAGCTATAACAGCGAATGACCTTTTCAACAATTTGGTGGGAGCCCTGGGTACATTGAATGTGGACTGGACAAAAGCTGTGAGCCTGGCCACAGACAGGGGGGTCTCAATGGTGGGAAAGAAAGCTGGAGTTGTGGCAAAATTGAAGGCCAAATTGCAAACTATCAACCCAAACTAGCAGTTTAGCAGTTTTCAATGCATTTTACATCAATAATCTCTGTGTAGTAAAACTTTTTAAATGAATCATATTAAAGATATGGGGGGAAAAATTCAGTTGGTTTGCACCTCCCGTTAGTGCCTTAAGAGGGTGCTAATGGGGCGCAAAGCAACTAGCGCCAGGGCACGGCGATGTTTGCACCGCTCGCAAAATTAACTAGACATTTTGCGGCGGCGATAAACACTACCGCCACTATCTCCTCTGCCGGCAGATCGTGACATCAGTCGAGTGTGCAACACACCGGTAGCGCCCCGGACCGGCTATTGAGTGGCGCTCCCTGCCTTACCGCCTGCCGCTAGCAACGACAGGTTGAGGGGAGCGTTTTGCAGTCAGGAAGGGACTGGGGGAGCGCTATTTAAAGGCGACCGCTTTCCGCCTTTTTTTGTTGGTGACATTTTTGCACCACGCATTCTGAGAGAGAGAGAGAGAGAGAGAGAGAGAGACTTCTGGAAAGATTCAACACTGTGTGAAGGAGTTTTGGGTACTGAGCAGCACTTTGCAGGTTCATTTTGATTCACCCTTCCTTGTATCGATTTAGAAGAGACTGTGGGGGCTGCACTCTGAGCTCTTTCCCTGGGTCTCTCCATTGTTCTTTCCAGCAGATTTGATGTACAGGTCTCTCCAGGCCGAGATTCAAGGCTGCAATGAGCAGGATGTGGATGGAGAGCAAGATCGACCCTCCCCTTTAAGAACTGGCTGGCGCCATTGTGTCTGTGTTCCATTGCTGACTGACATCACATGAGCTTCGCCAGCGCTCTGAGGTTGCGCCTCGCTCCTCGGCCTTTGCGCCTTAAGACAGGTGTGAAGCGCCTGATTTAGCGCTCCAATCACCTCCAGGGGTGATAAAAGCCAAGTTTGCCATCGGAGGCGATAATTAGCGCCAGGCGCTAAACTTTGCGCTCGGCCAATAATGGCGCTCCAAACGGGGCGATACTGAATTTTTCCCCCTAAGTTATTAAAACTAAGTTTTATTTGAGGTACAGCTGTCAACCACCGGCAGTTTAACCAGCTGTTGAAAAAATGTGAAATTCAGTGATATCCCTACAGTTCAGTGGCTCAGTCAGGGAGCTGTGTTAAAGCGCTTTTTTGAATTGTGTGGTGAGATCTAACTGTTCATGGACCTGAAAGGGAAAGATGTTAATGAATTACAGAACAATTAGTGGCTTCAATATCTTGCTTTCATGGTGAATATTATGGAGCACCTAAACTTGCTCGTTCCTGAAATCAAGTCAGCATGACTGAGTGTTGTATTATATTTGGGTCGCTGATATTTAATTCGGTCACCAGGTGGCTGGGAAGTCCCACCCTTCCCCATCTCTGATGGTCAGGGACACGGAGATGCCACTGTTCTTCAGCACTTTCTCCTCTGCTGTTGTCAACTAGGAAATCTGTGGAGGAGCACCTCCGGTTCGCTTCCTTTACCGTGTATTCTGCACTCTCTTCTCCTGCAACGGGAGAAAGAACAGAACTAGGAGTGAGTGTAATGGCATGTCTTCACTTGATGGATGCAGTGCATTTGGTGAGGGTGACTATCAGGGAGAGTCATCAAATTGCATAAGGATCAGTGTGAGTGGCAGTGGTAGAAGGATAGATGGGGAAGGATATGTGAGGAAGTGCATAGAAAACGAATGATGGGTGCGCTTGCAAGGTAAGTGGATGTGAGGAGTGATGTGATGGAGTAGGCTTGACAAGGCAGAGTGAGGGGGGCAGTGATGTGCACAGCAGGATGTAGGTACATGTGGAACTGTTCTCACCTTTCCTGACCTGGTTAGATTATTAAAACTGTCTTTGTATCAGCAGCAGGTTTCTTCCTCCCATTGCTGGGGAAGAGGGTATTTCTCTCTGACTCCTCACTGCACCCAACAGTGCATCAAGCGTTGCATCATTAAATCGATGTGCAGCCCTTAACCATCCTGAATCCATTCTGAGACTACTTCCTCTTTTGGCTCAAACTCCTAACTACTCCAAATTCCATCTTTAGATTGGCCCTTTAAATACTCGAGTTGAGATTGTGTCATGCATGTCTGCACCATGCCCGCTGCCACGCATTTGACGGCAAACCCTGAAATAATATATTAATTAGGTGGCTGCGTAAAAATGTCACAGACAGACGCACTGATAGTTCTTCCAGGTTTCCCACCTGACATTGCAACCTCCCATCTCCAAACGCACCTTTGAGTTATTTCAGGGCCATTATCTTCAGTACCTGGACATAGGTATGATGCTCACTGGACGCTCTTCTTTTCAGAGCAAGTCCCATGAAATCCCAAGAGAGCTTTGCACATTGTGGTGGTTTGCTGTGCACTATACAACTTTGCAAGCTTTTCAACCAAATCCTGCTGCGTTCATGAGCATTCGCTCCTGGCCAGCAGGTTCTCCTTCCTTTCCTGACTCCTTTGGTTCCTGTGTACTCTGTGACTTACCCAGTGAAAAGTTTTCATCTCCACTAGCTTTCCCCTCCTAGGTGAATGTTTCTGATCCGATGAATGGAAGAGAGAGGGAGAATGATAGTATTAGTGAGACAGTGGACCCATCCCTTGAAGTAGAGATCATCCATTTCCTCCTCTTCTTTCTCTTGCTGTGATTGATCTGCAGCAGAGAGGAAGCAAGGTCAGAATGAGTGATGTGTATCCAGCGAAAGGCAAAACTGAAGAAAAAGGAATAACATGAATGGGTGCTGAAGGTAATGTACACTCCTGCAGCAGGGGATTGAAAGCCAAGATAGGGAGAAAATGCATCTCCAATTAGAAAGGACATTACTGACCACCAGTACTGAATACCTCTCCAACAGATCCATGGCCTGTGTGGGAACGAGGGTTCGCACTACCTGGGTACCTCACTATTCTTCCTGTGAGACCAGCACACGATGTGTTAAAACAGCTTTCTGCTGAGCATGGGTTGTAAGTTGTGTAAGGGATTTTAAAGCAAATGTATCTCCACAGATCAGAAGGCTGATCAACATGTCTGTCAGGTCAGGAATCAGGTCACTTGTGTTATGGTAATAAATGAGGGGAAGAGTTTATGACGGCAATAAAATAATTAGAACAGTGAAATGCCTGTTTGTTTAACTTATGTTCTTATTCTGTTGGCATTTGTATTTATCGTGTACGTACTATGATTTATTAGTGGTATGCATGGAATTTAGTGATCAAAGGGTAAATTTGGTATGAACACTGTCAGTGAACCATTGTTCAGCAGCTGGCTCTCATACTGGAATGGTGTAGTATGGAAAGACATGAGCTCTCATACTGGTTTTGTGAAGTATGAAATGACCTGTGAGCTCACCTTGGAATTGTGAAGTGTGTCTCAGCAGCAGCTCATACTGGTTGTGGATGGTATGAGCTTTCAATAAAGTCCTGATCCTACAATATTACAACTGAGTGTGTGTATAATCTGGCGTTTAAAGTTACAAGATGAAAAAGAACAAGAAAGCAGTCGAACAACCTGCAAACCATAGAGACGGGCCTGGAGGCCCTCAGGAGATTTCAAGCCACTGTGTCACCCAAGTTAAGCACCAGGTTCTGCTATTATTAATATTCAGTGCAAACTTCCTGCCTGCAATGTGCACAATGAGGGCATGGGATATTGTGTGCTGCAGCAATGCTAAGGGCTAGAGCAACTATTTGATATTAGGTTTGAGAGGGAGAAGGGAGAGTCACAAACCAAGGTTTTAAATTTAAGTAAGGCAAACTTTGAAGGGATGAGAAATGAATTGACCACAGTAAACTGGGCTAAATCGTTAATGGGTAAACCTATAGACAAACAGTGAGAAGCATTCAAAGAAGTATCTGGTGCAATGCAAAGCCAATACATAGCTGTAAAAGGCAAAAGATCCACTTGTGTAGTTAAGCAAGCATGGTTAATAATTGAGGTAAGAGACAGTATCAAGCTAACAGAAAAGGTTTACACAAATGCAAGGAAAAGTGGAATTCCCGCAGGCTGAGAGAGCTTTAAAACGCAGCAAAGCGAAACAAAGAAAGTAATAAGAACCACTGGGATCATGCCTTGAGGAATTTCAGGGCCAATACACAGAAATTAAGATACAAGGACTGATTTTCTGGGTGTGTGCTACCAAGATAAAGTCTTGCCTGTCAAAAGCGCAACCTCATCATTTTCCATGTACTAACTGTGAGGAATGCACCATGCTTTCCTGATTGGCATTCCTGGCAGATAAGACTACTCCAGTTGTACATATTAGAAAATTGTCCTCTGCACTCTCACCTGCAGAGTTTCATATCATTTACAATTTATTAGGCAAACACAGAGGATATATCAGAATCTTGTTCATGATACAGAAACAATCCACTCTACACCTCAGTTGCCATTAGCAATTCAAAACAGCAACTACCACTTGAACTTAACTTTAAACGGTCACACAATTGTAACAATCTGTCAAAGGGTTATTGAAGCTGAAGGCTGAAGGCAAAGGATTTATTTGCCTGTTTTCAACACAGCAGAAAATAGACGAATAATAATTTTTATTTTGTCCTCACTAAATGTTGTTACACATTTTTAAAAGTTTAGTAAAAATTCATAAATCAATGCTGCAAGTGAGAACGGTGGATCCTAGTTATCACTTTTAATTCACCTCGCTCTCACAATTTTAGGCTTATTATTGGAAAAATAGACTCTAGTCATCGTTGATTTGTACAGCTATTTGCGACCCAATAGCATATTTATTAATATTTCTGCTTTCTGCTTTCTGCTTCTTCCAATGTAAATATATTATGATAGTGCTTTTTAGGATATCACAAGAACTGCAATTTGTGACCATGAAACTACCGGATTGTCGTAAAAACTCATCTGGTTCACTAATGTCCTTTAGGGAAGGAAATCTGCCATCCTTACCTGGTCTGGCCTATATGTGACTCCAGACCCACAGCAATGTAGTTGAAACATAGAAACATAGAAGATAGGAGCAGGAGTCGGCCATTCAGCCCCTCGAGCCTGTTCTGCCATTCAATGAGATCATGGTTGATCATCCAAATTCAGTACCCTGTCCCTGCTTTCTCCCCATATCCCTTGATCCCTTTAGCCTTAAGAAATATATCTAACTCCTTCTTGAATATATTTAATGAAATAGCCTCAACTGCCTTGCATGGTAGAGAATTCCACAAGTTCACCACTCTCTGGGTGAAGAAATTCCTCCTCATCTCAGTCCTAAATGGCTTACCCCTTATCCTTAGACTGTGACCCCTGGTTCTGGACTCCCCTGCCATCGGGAACATCCTTCCTGCATCTAGTCTGTCTAGTCCTGTTAGAATTGTATAAGTTTCAATGAGACCCCCTTTCATTCTTCTAAACTCTAGCGAATACAAGCCTAATCGACTCAATCTCTCCACATACGTCATTCCTGCCATTCCAGGTATCAGTCTGGTGAATCTTTGCTGCACTCTCTCCATGGCAAGAACATCCTTCCTCAGATAAGATGACCAAAACTGCACACAATACTCAAGGTGTGGTCTCACCAAGGCCCTGTACAACTGCAGCAAGACATCCTTGCTCCTGTACTCGAATCCTCTCGCTATGAAGGCCAACATACTGTTTGCCTTCTTAACCGCCTGCTGCACCTGCATGCTTACCTTCAGCGACTGGTGCACAAGGACACCCAGGTCTCATTGCACTTCCGCTTTTCCCAAACTATTGCCGTTCAGATAATAATCTGTCTTCCTGTTTTTGCCACCAAAGTGGATAACCTTGCATTTATCCACATTATACTGCATTTGCCATGCATCTGCCCAATCACCCAACCTGTCCAAATCATACTGGAGTTTCTCTGCATCCTGCTCACAGCACACACGCCCACCCAGCTTTGTGTCATCTGCAAACTTGGAGATATTACATCTAGTTCCCTCATCTAGATCATTTATATATATTGTGAATAGCTGGAGTCCGAGCACCGATCCCTGCGGTACCCCACTAGTCACTGCCTGCCACTCGGAAAAAGACTCGTTTATTCCAACTCTTTACTTCCTGTCTGCCAACCAGTTCTCTATCCAAGACAGTGCCTTACCCCAATCCTGTGTGCTTTAACTTTGCATGCTAATCTCTTATGCGGGACATTATCGAAAGCCTTCTGAAAGTCCAAATACACCACATCCACTGGTTCTCCCTTATCTATTCTACCAGTTACATCCTCAAAAAATTCCATTAGATTAGTCAAGCATGATTTACCTTTTGTAAATCGATGTTGACTTTGTCCGATCCTGTTACTGTTTTCCAAGTGCTCTGCTAGTACATCTTTTATAATGGACTCTAGCATTTTCCCCACTACCGATGTCAGAATTACCGGTCTATAATTCCCCATTTTCTCTCTACCACCTTTTTTAAATAGTGTGGTTACATTAGCTATCCTCCAATCCATGGGAACTTTTCCAGTGTCGATAGAATTTTGGAAGATGACCAGCAATGCATCTATTATTTCTAGGGCCACTTCCTTAAGTACCCTAGGATGTAGATTATCAGGCCCTGGGGATTTATCGGCCTTCAATCCCATCAATTTCCCGAATGCCATTTCCCTACAAATACTGATTTCATTCAGTTCCTCCCTCTCATTAGACCCTATGTTCCCCAACATCTCTGGGAGGTTATTTGTGTCCTCCTTTGTGAAGACAGAACCAAAGTATGTATTTAATTGGTCTGCCATTTCTTTGTTCCCCATTATAAATTCCCCTGATTCTGACTGCAAGGGACCTATGCTTGACTTCACCAATCTTTTTCTCTTCACATATCTATAGAAGCTTTTACAGTCAGTTTTTATGTTCCTGCAAGCTTACTCTCATACTCTATTTTCCCCCTTTTAATTAATCCCTTTGTCCTCCTTTGCTGAATCCTAAACTGCTCCCAATCCTCAGGTTTGCTGCTTTGTCTGGCCAAATTATATGTCCTCTCCTTGGATCTTATGCTATCCCTAATTTCCCTTGTTAGTCACCTTTTTTGTTTTATTTTTATGCCAAACAGGGATGAACAATTCTCTAGTTCATCCATGCGATCTTTAAATGTTTGCCATTGCCTATCCACCATCAACCCTTTAAGTAACGTTCCCCAATCTATCCTAGCCAACTCGTGCCTCATACCATTGTAGTTTCCTTTATTTAAATTCAGGACCCTAGTCTCTGAGTCAACTACTTTACTCTCCATTTTAATGAAAAATTCTATCATATTATGATCGCTCCTCCCCAAGTGGCCTTGCCCAACAAGATTACTAATTAATCCTTTCTCATTACATAATACCCAGTCTACGGTGGCCTGATCTCTAGTTGGTTCCTCAACATATTGGTCCAGGAAACCATCCCGTATACACTCCAGGAATTCCTCCTCCACAGTATTGTTACTAATTTGGTTAGCCCAATCTATATGTAGATTAAAGTCACCCATGATAACTGCTGTGCCCTTATTGCACACATCTCTAATTTCCAGTTTAATGCCATCCACAACCTCAGCATTACTGTTTGGGGGTCTGTATACAACTCCCACTAATGTTTTCTGCCCCATGGTGTTTCTCAGCTTTGCCCATACAGATTCCACATCATCAGAGCTAATATCCTTCCTTACTATTGTATTAATCCCCTCTTTAACCAGCAATGCTACCCCACCTCCTTTTCCTTTTTTCCTGTCCTTCCTGAATATTGAATACCCCTGGATGTTGAAATCCCAGATTTGGTCATCCTGGAGCCATGTCTCCGTAATCCCAATTATATCCTATCTGTTTACATCTATTTGAGCAGCTAATTCATCCACCTTATTACGAATGCTCCTCGCATTAAGACACAAAGCCTTCAGGCTTTATTTTTTAACACTCTTAGTCCTTTTAGAATTATTATTTACTGTGGCCCTGTTTGATTTATACCCTTGATTTCTCTGCTTTCCACTTTTGCTTTTCTCCTTCCCCTTTTTTGTTTCTATCCTTGCTTCCCTTTCCTCTGTCTCCCTGCACAGGTTCCCAACCCCCTGCCATTTTAGTTTAACCCCTCCCCAACAGCACTAGCAAACACTACCCCTAGGACATCAGATCTGGTCCCGCCCAGGTGCAACTGTCCAGTTTGTATTGGTCCCACCTCTCCCAGAACTGCATCCAATGTCCCAGGAATTTGAATCCCTTCCCCTTGCATCAGTCCTCTAGCCACGTATTCATCTGAAATATCCTTCTATTTCTACTCTGACTAGCATGTGGCAGTAGTAGCAATCCTGAGATTACTACCTTTGATGTCCTTTTTTTAAATTTACCTCCTAACTCCCTATATTCAGCTTTTAGGACCTCATCCTGTTTTTTACCTATATCGTTGGTACCTATATGCACTACAACAACTGGCTGTTCACCCTCCCCCTCCAGAATGCCCTGCATCCGCTCCGAGACATCCTTGACCCTTGCACCAGTGAGGCAACATACCATCCTGGAGTCTCGTTTGCAGCTGCAGAAATGCCTATCTATTCCCCTTACAATAGAATCCCCTATCACTATAGCTCTCCCACATTTTTTCCTCCTGTCCTGTGCAGCAGGACCACCCATGGTGCCAGGAAGTTGGCTACTTCTGCCTTCCCCTGATAAGCCATCCCCCTCAACAGTATCCAAAGTGGTATATCTGCTTGAAAGGGGGATGGCCACAGGGGACCCCTGCACTACCTGCCTGCACCTACTACTCTGCCTGGTGGTCACCCATTCCTTTTCTGCCTGTGCAGCCTTTTCCCTGCGGTGTGACCAACTCCCTAAACGTGTTATTCACGATGTGTGAATGCTCCAGTATGTATCCATTCACAGCTCCAGCACCACAATGCATTCTGTCAGTGGCTGCAGCTGGATACACTTCCCACCCACATGGTCATCAGGGACACAGGAAATCTCCCTGATTTCCCACATAGTGCAGGAGGAGCATGCCACTGGGCTGAGCTGTGCTGCCATGATTACCCTTTAATTAATTCAAATTAAATTAAATCAAATCAATACCACTAATTACACTACAATTAAATGATATACTCAAGGGCCCTTGTTTACCAGCACACCCCGCTACACAACAGAGACCCTAGAAACTATAAACCACAAAAATTAAGTTTGGAAAAAAGCAAGAAAGAGAGAAATACACACCTACCAATCACTTACCTGCTTTCTGGTGATGTCACACTTTGATTACTTTTTACTTCTCTCTCTCCTCTCACTGACTCTGTGCCTCTCGCAGGTCTGCCGCTCAGCTCCGGTCCCAGGCCTCCTCTCCGCGCTCTTTTTATCCTCCTCTCGCTGACTCTGTGCCTCTCGCGGGTCCGCCGCTCAGCTCCAGTCCCAGGCCTCCTCTCCGCGCTCTTTTTATCCTCCTCTCGCTGACTCTGTGCCTCTCGCAGGTCCACCGCTCAGCTCTGATTATCTGCCCTCTGAAATGGCGGCTCGCCACCACCCTCTCAAGGGCAATTAGGGATGGGCAATAAATGCTGGCCTTGCCGGCAACGCCCACATCCCAGCAATGAAAAAAAGCAGGAATTACAATTTGACAAGTTTCAAGACTTTGATGTGTACATCACTGAATGAGATTGCATAGGTTCAATGTAACCATTATGTTATTTGTCTTCATATTGTTTCAATTTTTATGCTGAATGGGCATATATTTTGCTTGTTAAGTGTACATATATTTAATAAAAAATAATTTACATTGATCTATAGGTTTAAACAACTCTTGTAATAGTTGCCTGGACTGTAAAGATAAGCGTAAATTATGCAATAAGAATTTTTTTTAAATTGTTTAAAAAAACTATACTTTATAGTAATGTTCATCAGCGCAAACTTAATTATTGAGTCATTTGATAGCATTCCTTAATTAAAGATATGGTAATTAGATCACTGTATATTTCAGAGATTTTTAAGCACTGTAACATTTATATTTTGTGGCTTGCTTCCAATATCTTGCTTACTGCCTACTTAGAAAACTCATTCTCAAACCAATTTGCATATCCACTACATTACACCTTAATGTTTGCCTTCAGCGACAAGAGTTAATTAAGTTTGTTCATTGAGAAATTACATATGATTTAATATAAACTCATTGTAATAGCTAATTCCCAGTAAAACTTGTGCAAAGTGATATATAAAATTAGGATCAGCTCGATTTGTTAATAACAAACCTACCTTACATTTGTCCTTTCTTTTTATTGCAATTTCAGAATGCAATTTTCCACATAAACATTTAGCAGTTAGCGGTCATTTCATACAACATGGAATTCTGTGAAATTATTGAAATGAAGCAGTTTAAGGGTTTCTGCTCAGAAGTGGCTCTGCATGACATTGTGCGATAGTGTAAAACGGGTGCTAGCAAGTCGGCAGCCCATATTACATCTCTCCTGATTTTTCTTTCCATAGAATAATAGGTCAAGATCAATCCCTATTTGTGTAAATTTTGTCCTCAGTAAGGTGAGAGCTTTTTAAAATTTTCAGACAAAGCATTTCTACGTCAGGTATAAGCCAGGTTAGAAATATGGCTCACCACGCCATCAGAAATGTCTTTTTGGTGAATGAGGATTGAGAGTAACGGTGAGGGGTTTAAAATCTATCTGAAAGGGACATGTTTGTTGGACCAAACTGCCATTTCCTGTTCCTAGAAAAAAATAGTCCTGGATCTCTGCAGTGTTCCTGCTAGTCTCCCACCATAACCTTGGTAAGAGACGAGAGGTAACGCTCCCTGGAAACAGGCAATGACCTGGTTGCAGCAGGTCCCATCATTTCCTGGAGTTTCTTCAATGCCTTGTAAAGGATGAAACTTCTATCTGCCCATTATAAGACAAATTACAACTAGGTGGGAATTCCCTAAGCTGGGAGTTCCCACTCCTCAAGTTCTTTTGGGATCTGGTGTTGTAACGGTAGCCGTTACACTGAGTGAGTGGAAGCATCCTGTCCTCCATAAGGATGCATGTGGGAATACTTTTTCACACGCATGCATGGTCCCAAACATGGAAGTAATTCTTGATGCAAAGGACTTCAGTTTGGGATAATTTGGTGCCAAGTCGTGATAAAAGATGGTAACACCAATATCAGAAAACTTGTTCTTCAACAGAATGTCGCACTGCAGTTCAATAACTTAGAGCTCCTCTGGTACATCCAACACATAGACAGAAAATGGTGC
The DNA here is from genome assembly GCF_052327205.1 of Somniosus microcephalus. Classification (NCBI taxonomy): domain Eukaryota; kingdom Metazoa; phylum Chordata; class Chondrichthyes; order Squaliformes; family Somniosidae; genus Somniosus; species Somniosus microcephalus. The sequence continues at coordinate 88,618,790 of NC_140989.1, read as the reverse complement.
ACTGAAAATTGAGATCTCTCCATCATGGTTCCTGAAGTCAGAGAATCGTTCTTGAAATTCCTTTCTCAGTTCAGCAATTTTGTCCCTGTAATGCTCTGTGGCACCATGACATTGAGTCGCAGCAGTTTCATGTAGTGATTTCAAGGAGGGAAAATGTGCAACATTTCTTCTTCCACAGCTAAAGCTAAATCTCAGAGGCACAAATGTCATCCTAGTATTCTATCACTACTTGGTTGATCCCCGGCATTCTTCTGTTGAGCAGGAACGAGCGAAATGGGATCATCTTCATAATGCTAAGTTGCAACATTTTCACCTTGCCAGTACTAATTTATATCTTGTATCTCCGCCAGGGCATTCACAGGTACAGCAACAGTTGGTGGACCTCCTGGATGATGAATCATCAGTGAAGTTGATTCCTTCTGATTGCACCGTCACAGGACTCATGCTTACCATGCATCAGAGCAGATACTCATATTTCTATTGGTCCAGTTAGACAGATAGTTGGGTTTTCACGTGGTGACTCACAGTTCACAAGTGAGCAACAGCAAGAGCAGACAGTGGTGGTAGGGACAGCTGTGGAGAGTCTGCATCGTAGGGCGCAGCCCTCTCCAAGCTCTGCTCAGTAGAAAACAAGCGCTGTACCCCAGAGGCCATCAACAAAAAGGATAATCATTGAGGGGCAACATAAAATCTGCGACATACTGGCAAAATTTCCACGCAATCTCCGTGAAATATCTGAAGCGGCAATCAAATGAGTCCATGCAGGCCTTTGCATCATTTTCCTGTGCTGTCCATTCTTGGTTGCCGGGTGGCAACTCATCTTTTCAGTTGCTTGTTGATGAATGGGAAGACATGAATTGATGGGGACCAATGGGGGTTGGTTGGTTATAGCATATGGGAATTTGGTGCGCACCTACATAAACCTTTTCATGTGATTGCACACCAACTGAACATTGATGGAATGGAATCCCTTGCAGTTTACAAATATTCCTGGTTGATCTGGAGGAGCACAGACTGCCATGGGCGTGCAGTCGATGACGCCCCGCACCTATGGGAAGCCAGCCAGAGATGCAATTCTGAGCACCTGCTCATTCTGACTAGCATCATCACAGGCGAAGTTGACATAATTGCCGGTCCTGACAAGCAAACCATTAGTGACCTGCCTTGTGCATTTATGTGCTGTTGACTGGGAGATCCTAGATATATCTCCAACAGCACCCTGGAAGGATCCAAAGGCAAATAAGTTGAGACCAGTGGTCACTTTCACAGACACTGGTAATGCGTGACCACTAGGTCCAACAGGGAGCAGGTCTTCTTCTAGGAGGCTGCAGCTGCCAGCCACCACTTGACGTGACAACCTCAGTCTCCAGAACCACAGCTCTTCTGAGAGATCCAGGAAGCTGAGCCTCTGCCGGTACACCCTATTATGCGGGTAGTCCCTCCTGCGAGCTCGACCCCCCTGCTGCTCCCCTCTGTGCTGACCACCTGCAGGTCTCTCCACAGCAGGCTGTTGCTGCTGCTGCTGGTCATCTTGCTCCTCGTCCGAGGTCCAATCTAAGGCAGCCGTGGCACCACCCATTCTGATCTTTAATCTCAATATCTCCAAAATGCAGAAATTAGCCCCTCACCACAAGTGCTCTCAACAAACCCTTTCCCAGTGGTAGCTGTGAGCACTAATTATTAATTGCTGTTGTATGCCTTACTTTTAATGAGCACTTTAAATTGGCGTTCTCTTCTCACCTTGGTTTTAATGACGAGTTTCAGGAAGCTTAGGAAACCCATTCATGCGGCATTAAATTTAAATGTCGGTTAAATTTTCATTGCAATTCAGTGATTTAAATATTCAAATTGCTAACCCACCTCTCCAGAGGGGGTTTCGCACACGCAGCCAAATGCACCCGAGTTCAACCCATAAGTCAGTGCATTGGAGCTGGCTTCCAGACATGCTGCCATTTTTGCCAACTTTAACCCGCCACCCACTCTTGAACCCATGTGCTCCTCAATGTTAGAAATCCCCCCAGTCTCTCTGCAAGCACAGGAGACGGCATAGTGGAGTCCACTGCTAATCCATGCGTCAACATCAGGAAAATTCTTAGAATCATAGAAACTTACAGCACAGAAGGAGGCCATTCAGTTCATCGTGCCTGTGCACTTTGAAAGAGCTGTCATGCTTAGTCCTATGCCCTCGCTTTTTGTCCATAACCTTGTAAGTTCCACATCCTCAAGTGCCTGTCCAACTCCCTTTTAGGATTATTTATGTATCAGCTTCCACCACCTTTCCAGGTATCGTTTTCCAGATCCCGACATCTCTCTGAGTGAAATAATTTCTCCTCATCTCCCCTCTAGATCTTTTGCCAATGATTTTTGTAAAGTCTGTGGGTTGTACAGTTAATAATGACACAGACTTCAGGAATAACAAACAAACAGGTCTTTACTATTCGAAGGTCACGGCGAATCTGCCCAAGGAATCATGCCACAACACTTATATACCGGTGTGGTCACCGTCGGTATTACAGTATACAGAAGCCAAACAAGTAGTGCCACACCTAAAGTAGTTCTCTTAAAGGTGAACGGTTACATACAATAGTTCTCTTAAAGGTAGATGGGTACATACACTACAATCCTCCCTTTTTAGCTTATTACATACAGAGTCCCCATTAAACATAACATATCTTCAACTTCATATAAAACAATTTACAGACATAGTCTCGGTGGGAAACAGTTCACAGGTTCAGTCTCTGCGGGAACAGTTCACAGATTCAGTCTCTGATCTTGTCTCGGTCCGAACAACATCTCTTTGGTGTAGATGGTTCACATTGCTAGCGTGACTCCTCCATATCCTTTTCTTGACGTAACAGCTTGAACTTTCGTCCTGCTGAACCAGCAGTGCTGACTTTTACAACAACTGGGTTGCCTTGATATTTTCCTACTTCCCAACTGATTTAACTCCTTTCGTAGGGTCCACGCATGATCTGGTAGAAGTGATAATATTTGCGATAGTTATCATCTTCTGCTTCTTCTTTTTCTTTTCTGCTTTTTGGAGACTCTCGGGGCTCCCTTATCAGCTGCCAGCTGTAGCGCCACCAACTCTCTATGTTCCTTCGACTTTAAGTGCTTCATCCTGATTTCGGCACTTTGGGAGTTTTCATCACAAACTGGGCAGACCACATCCTCGTAATATTCAGTGTCACTCAACAGGTCATGGTAATATTCGGGTTCGTCCTGAGTTAGGCCAGCGAGAGGCCCTTCTACTTCCTCCTTACCCATCTGGACGTTAGCTGACTGTGGTTCCTTCCCTAGACATCTTTCTTGAAAAGACTTCTTCATGCATTCATCTTCATCCCGCTCTTCCTGGGTTTCCTGCAAATCCTTCACTAATGACCTAATTTGTGATTTCAACACTTCCCCTTCCCTCGGGGATTGATTGATCGGGCTATTCAATCCTTCTACTGGAACAGCTGTTTCAACATTCTGTTGTTCACATAGACGCGATTCAGCGTACTTTTGGCATCCCAGTAAAGTCTGTTTTGCAACCTCAGCTATTTCCCAAACTTTTGAGAGCTCCGAACTCCTTCCCGTTGAAGATTGAAGCTCGTGTTCAGATTGTTCCCATTGCAGAGTCTTTTCCCTCAGCATATGAAGGAGTTGGCTGACCGTTAACTCTTCCACGGGAACACTGTGGATCAGAGTCTTCTCCATTTCATCCACCTTTTCCTCCAATGCTTCCACCTTCTGTTCCTCTTGTACTTTGGCTTTCAGCGCTCGGAAAAGTTGCGCCCTGATGCTCTCTAGCTCATGTTCAGGGACCATTCTTACAGTCTCTGTGTTTCTTACAGTTTCCTTTTCTTCCACTGAAAGGATTCCCAGTTGAATCTGTTCTTCAAGTTGTTGAACCTCGGACATTGCCGCCTCATATTTGTCTTGGGTTTCCTTCAATATTTTTATGAGTTCTTGGACATCTTGTCTTTCATGTTCTGCCATGTCTTTCACCTCTAATTTCTCATCTATGGATGGAACTTCTACCGATGAGTCTGTCTTGGCCTTGAGCTCATCAAGAATTTCCTGCAGCCTTTGGACTTCTTGCTCATGTTCAACCTTTAGTTGTTCATATGCTTCTACTGAAACTAGCTTTTCGAAGGTTGCCGAGTTAACCCCCTCCAGAATTGTAGCCTGGGCCTGTTCATACTGTTCTTTCAACTTCTCACACTCTGCTTGTAAGGAGTCGTAGAGAAGAACTGGAATAACATCCTGGCTTCCTGAAGATTCCTCTTCATTTGCTTCTTTCGCAATTTCCTGTTGGAGTTCAGCCAAGGCTGCTATGCTATCTGCCTCTCGAAGTCTCACTGCCATCAAATCTTCTTTATTCTTGCAGTCTATCTCAGCCATTTTCCGATTACTTTCATTTAACTGAGTGAGTAGTCCCTTATTCTGGGCTGAGAGATATTGCACCTTCTCATGTAGACCATAGCACTCCTTCTCTGCTCGACATAGCTGGTTACTGCTGATTTGGTTCTGTGTTTCAAGTTCCAACATCCTTTGCTTAGCTTCTTTCAGTTTCGCCCCTATAAGCTCCTCTTGCAACATGGCCACATTATTCACATCAGGTAAAGAAGCGTTTCTCTTTTCCATGTCCAAGATTTTTTTCTGCATATCTTTAAGTGCACACTGCGATTCAGCTTCTCTTAACCTTGCTTGCACTAGCTCCGTCTCCAATTGCAGAACAAAATCCTCAGTGTAGCGTGGTTTGCCTTTATGCTGTATCTCTAGATCATGCAAATATTCTAACTCCTGAACATCATAAGGGAGATGTGATCGGTACTTGGTCACGATGGCTCTATGGTCACTCTTTGCTTGAGCTAGCTGCCTCTGCTGTCTTTCCAGGTTCTCCCATTCGGTGTCCCAGAACTTTTCCATTGTTTTCATCTCTTGTACGAGATGGTAACTCAACTGTTCTAATTGTTGTCGTACTTTGAAATAAGTTTGAGTCCGAGTTCGGTGTTCTTCTGTCGTGGATAAGTCCTTAACTTGAACAGGCTCAGAATTCTCTGTCAAACTGGAGTTCTGCTCTGAAGCTTTATTCTTCTCGGTAGCATAAGCCTTTATGCATGTCTTCGTTTTCTCCACCATAGTCGGCAAGTTCATTTTAGCCTTGTCTTCCATATTTGAGTTGGTCTTATCGTCATCCGTTTCAGAATCTGAGCTGATAGCTTGCACCGAGTCCTCACTCATTATGGCTTTTAGATAGTGCCATTCCATGTCTATTTTCTTGATCCACTCTCGTCCTAGAAGTGGTGGTCCTCCCTCAGATAATACGTACAAGTTCATTCTTGGGTGTTCTTTACCCCTATCTCTCACCTTGACTCTTATCTTCCCCATGGGGTATACCTTATGCCCCGTGTATGTCTGCAATACGAACTTGGTATTTCTTAAGGGTATGTGAGAGAATAGCCGGTGGTAGTCCCTTCGATTTATGACTGATAGAGCTGATCCAGTGTCCAACTCCATTCTTACTTGGACTCCAGCTATTTTTAGTATGACCCAGATAGTTTGTAGGTCAGCTTCCTTACTCACATTGTGAATTCTCAGACTACCCAGCTCCTGGCTGTTTGGGTCTGAGTTTGAATTCTGTTCGTCTGAACTCTTCTCAGCCACCTTGTGTACCTTGTTGTACTTTTCTTGTGGTGGCTTCCTTTGGTTGTTGGTCTTCTTCCCTGACCGGCATACCTTAGCGATGTGACCCAGTTTGCCACATTTCCTACATTCTTGGTTCTTAAACCAGCATTGATTCTGGTCGTGTGTTGTCTTCCCACAACGATAGCATTTTGTTGTACTTGAGGTAATTTGGTCCACCCCGAGTGCCGCCGCCTTTAGCTGCATTTCCGCTGTTCCTTTCGCTGCGGCTTCATGCGATGCGGCTATAAGGACAGCCCTGTCAAGTATGAGGTCGTTCTCTTCGAGTAGTCGCTTTTGTGTCCCTTCCTTGGACAATCCGCATACGAACTTGTCTCGCAGTGCCTCTGTCAGATTCCCTCCGAACTGGCAGCATTTCGCTAGCCTACGCAGTTCGACCAAATATTCCGCGTTGCTTTCGTCTTTCCGTTGCGTTCTTGCATAGAATTTGAATCGTTCAGCCAACATCAACGGTGTGGGGTTCAAGTGGTCCTTCAGAACAGCCACAATCCCTTCGAAAGTCTGATCCGCCGGTTTAGCTGGTGCTAGTAGGTGCTTCAAGAGCCCGTATGTCTTTGCGCCCATCGAGTTTAGCAATGTTATCACTTTGTCGTCTTCCTCTATTTTGTTGGCTTCACAATAGATCTCGATGCATTCCACGTACGTGGCCCAGTCTTCTATCTCAGAATTAAAATCGTTCATATTCCCTCGCTTAGGCATCTTCCTTTCCTTGGGAGCAGCACAAGTATTTCTTTAAATTCTTATTTATTATTTATTTATTTCTAAGATGGCGGTTTTTCCCGCGAAAATGGCGGTTTCCCACTCTTTCCTTCTCTCCCCGCCCCTTCAATGGCGGTCTCCCGCGTCTGTCGTCTTCTCCGCCTAATGGCGGCTTCCCGCGTTTCTTCCCTGGTGGGAGGGGTACGCTTTCCCCACAGCGGACAGGTTCAGCCGCTGGGCTGGCTTCCGCACAGCTCCCCTTACTCGGCTCTGTCTTTCTCTCCCGCTCGCACGGCTCTACCGGCGCTGGGTACCCCGTTCACGGAGAACAGTTCAGCCGCTGGACTGGCTCTCGCGCAGCCTCTCTCCCCTTGCTAGGCTCTGTCTCTCTCTCCCCCACGTTCGGCTCTACCGGCGCTGGGTACCCCGTTGGTGGAGAACAGTTCAGCCGCTGGACTGGCTCTCGCGCAGCCTCCTTTGTTCGGCTCTGCCTCTCCCACACGCCCGGCTCCCGTTCGCCTCCCAGCCCTCACGCAGTCCGGTGCTTCCCTCCCCGGCTGCAGCTGAGTTTCTCTCTTCCCACGCCTGCTCCCGGTCTCAGCGCTTCGTGGCTTCGGTCGCTGCCCGGCTTTTCCCACCGATCGCGGTCCGGCTATCTCACGACGCCGTTGGACCCGCCTTCCTGACCAGCACTGCTCCCCCTCGACCGTGGTCGAGTGCACAGCCCTTATCCTCCAGATTTCGTTACACTTTTCCCTACTCACAGCCTCCGCGGCCGCCTTGTTTCCTGCTGATCGGCTCACTCCGCACCGTGGTAGAAGGGTAGTCAGTGCCTGTTGCTGCTGGAAGCTTTTGTTGCTAAAGTCTTCCTCCTTTCTATTGCTGCAGCCTCGTGTTTTCTTCCAGCAGAACGACGAGGGCGGTTGCCTCTCTTCGACGCTCTTTAGTTGCTTTGGTAGTCTTGCCGCAGGGTATGATCGGACTCGTCGCCACTGTAAAGTCTGTGGGTTGTACAGTTAATAACGACACAGACTTCAGGAATAACAAACAAACAGGTCTTTACTATTCGAAGGTCACGGCGAATCTGCCCAAGGAATCATGCCACAACACTTATATACCGGTGTGGTCACCGTCGGTATTACAGTATACAGAAGCCAAACAAGTAGTGCCACACCTAAAGTAGTTCTCTTAAAGGTGAACAGTTACATACAATAGTTCTCTTAAAGGTAGACGGGTACATACACTACAATTTTAAATCTATGATCTCTGGTTATTGACCCACTCGCCAGAGAGAATAGTTTTTCTCTGTCTACTTTATCAAAAACTTGCATCATCTTGAAAATCTCCATTCGTTCACCTCTAATAATAAGGGAAAGAAGCCACTGCTGGGAGTAGTCTAATAGACCCACTAACAGTAGCTACACTGCAGGACAGAGTATAAATCAAGAAATAATGGGGGCTCGTAAGAAAGATACTGCAATAATCATGGACAATTCTAATCTTCATATAGATTGGATAAATCAACTTGGCAAAGGTAGCCTTGAGGGTGAGTTCATAGAGAGTATTCAGGACAGTTTCTTAGAACAAAACATTGTGGAACCAACCAGGAAACAGGCTATTTTAGATCTGGTAATGTGTAATGAGACAGGATTAATTAATGGTCTCATAGTAAAGGATCCTCTAGGGATGAGTGATCATAACATGATAGAACTTCACATTCAGTTTGAGGGTGAGAAAGTTGGGTCTGAAACTAATGTCTTAAACTTAAATAAAGGCAATTACAAGGTATGAAGATAGAGTTGCCTAAAGTGGACTGGGAAATAGATTAAAAGGTATGACGGTAGATAAACAGTGGCAGACTTTTAAAGAGATATTTCATAACTCTCAACAAAGATATGGGGGAAAAATTTGGTTGATTTGCACCTCACATTAGCGCCCTAAGAGGGTCCTAACAGGACGCAAAGCAACTAGCACCTGGGCGCGACACGGCTAACACCTCTCACAAAATTCAGCGGAGGTTAGCGGCGGCAGTAACCGTAAACGCCCTGCGATGCTGCGCCCCCGGCGATGACGTAACTCCATGCACAGCTCCCTACTCGCGCCCCGGCTGCTATCTTCGGTAGCGCCCCCTGACTTACCGCCGGATGCTATGTCCAACGGGGAGGCCTACCTGCGACCGGGGTGGTGCAAAATAAAGGGGAGGTGCTGGGTGATAATTTTTGTTGCTGGCCACATGCCAGCACCTGCCCCCATTGGCATTCCTGGCCTCCTGTGCAACCCCCCCACAGGGTGCCAGATGGGCTCCGTGAGCCCGGCACTTCTCTTGAGTGCCAGGCTTTTTTGCCAGCACTCCGATCCCTGGTGGCCCAGCTGTGCCCCGGGTCGCTCTGCGCTAGGCCCCTCCCCTTTAATAATGGGAGGAAGGCCTGCAGTACCGCAGCGCAATGTTCCACAGCACGTGGCGCTGCTGCACATAGCGACACGATATTCTCTCGCAGCGCTCCAAGAGGGTCTCAAGGGCCTTCACATCCTTCCTAAAGTGTGGTGACCAGAACTGGACACAATACTCCAGTTGTGGCCTAACCAGCGCTTTATAAAGGTTCAGCATAACTTCTCTACTTTTGTACTCAGTACCTCTACTTATGAAGCCCAAGATCCCATATGCTTTGCTAACCACTCTCTCAATATGTCCTGCCACCTTCAGGGTCGTATGCACATTAACACCCAGGTCCCTCTGTCCCTGCACACTCTTTAAACTGTGCCATTATGTGTATATTGCCTCTCCCTGTTCCTTCTGCCAAAATGCATCACCTCACACTTCTCTGTATTAAATTCCATCTGCCACGTGTCTGCCCATTCTGCTAGCCTTTCTATGTCCTGTTGCAGTAGATTGGTATCATCCTCACTGTTTGCCACACCCCCAAGTTTGGTGTCATCGGCAAATTTAGAAATTCTACTTTGTATTCCAATATCCAGGTCATTTATATATATATATCAAAAAAAGCAGTGGCCCCAACACTGACCCTTGGAGAACACCACTGTCTACCATCTTCCAGTCTGATAAACAGCCATTTACCACAACTCGCTGTTTTCTGTCCTTAAGCCAATTCCTAATCCAAGCTGCCACTGACCCACCTATTCCATGAGCCTCAATTTTGTTAACCAGCCTTGTATGTGGTACTTTGTCACATGCCTTCCAAAAATCCAATGAACAAACATCCATTGCATTTCCTTCATCAATCCTCTCTGTTACTTCATCAAAAAATTCAATTAGATTAGTGAAACACGATCTGTCTTTTACAAATCTGTGTTGGCTCTCCTTAATGAGCTTAAACCTCACCAAGTGCCCATTCATTTTTTCCTTGATTATTGTTTCTAAAACTTTACCCACCACTGATGTTAAACTGACCAGCCTGTAGTTTCTAGGATTATCCTTACACCCTTTCTTAAACAATGGTGTCACATTTGCCACTTTCCAATACTCAGGCACCTCCCCCACATCAAGGGAAGATTGAAAAATTATGGCCAGCCCTTACGCTATCTCCTCCCCCAATTCCCTGAGCAACCTGGAATGCAAGCCATCTGGACTAGGCTACTTGTCCACTGTAAGCATACCCAGCCTTTCTAGTACATCCTGTCTATCAATTTTCACCCCTTCCATTGCTTCTACCTTTTCCACTTCTACTCATATTTTGTCAGCATCCTCCTCCTTAGTAAACACTGATACAAAGTACTCATTGAGTATTCTAGCCTTGCCCTGCGACTCTAAGCATATATCACATTCTTTGTCTCTAATAGGCCCCACCCCGCCTCTTACTACCCGCTTACTGTAAGAAATCACACAACACCAGGTTATAGTCCAACAGTTTTATTTGAAATCACAAGCTTTCGGAGCGCTGCTCCTTCGTCAGGTGAAGTGGAGAAATGCATAAAGACACAGCTTATATAGTCAGAGAATAATGCCAGATGATTACAGGTAATCTTTCTAACTGCCATTTGTCACACCTCGGCAGAGAGATAATCACAGCAATCAAAGGTGTGAATGGTGTCCAAACAGGTCAGTCAGGAAAACAGGTCATCAAAGAACAATGAGGTGGGGTCACAAGGGGTCAAATGTTGCAGATGCTGGGGTCTGTATGAAAAACAAAAAACAGACAAGAAAACATTTTTTTTGCTGGAAATCACAGCAGGTCCGGCCGCATCTGTGTAGAGAGAACAAGCCAACGACGACTCGAGTCTGGATGACCCGACGTCAGGTGGGGGTTCATGTAGCGTGACATGAACCCAAGATCCCGGTTGAGGCCGTCCTCATAGGTGCGGAACTAGGCTATCAGTTTCTGCTCTACGATTTTGCGTTGTCGTGTGTCTCGAAGGCCGTCTTGGAGAATGCTTACACGAAGATCGGAGGCTGAATGTCCTTGACTGTTGAAGTGTTCCCCGACTGGGAGGGAACACTCCTGCCTGGCAATTGTTGTGCGGTGTCCATTCATCCATTGTCACAGTGTCTGCATGGTCTCGCCGATGTACCATGCTCCGGGGCATCCTTTCCTGCAGCATATGAGGTAGACAACGTTGAGGAGTGTGCGAGAGGTACGACGGCAGAGTCTCTCAACGTAGTCTGTGTTGTAGGTCGACTTGAGTGGGTTCGTGATCTGTAGTCCATTTGGGATCTTGTCTGCTTTCTTGCATCTCTGTAGAAACTTGATGTCTGTGTCAATATGCGCGATCTTCTTGGAGATTCTCTCCACTTTGAGCCGACAGTTTGTGGTGTCGATAGTAGCCATGGTGTGGAGATGCCGGTGTTGGACTGGGGTGGACAAATGTAAGAAATCACACAACACCAGGTTATAGTCCAACAGTTTTATTTGAAATCACAAGCTTTCGGAGCGCTGCTCCTTCATCAGGTGAAGTGGAGAGATGCATAAAGACACAGAATATATAGTCAGTGAATAATGCCAGATGATTACAGGTAATCTTTCTAACTGCCATTTGTCACACCTCGGCAGAGAGATAATCACAGCAATCAAAGGTGTCAATGGTGTCCAAACAGGTCAGTCAGGAAAACATTATATCAAAGAACAATGAGGTGGGGTCACAAGGGGTCAAATGTTGCAGATGCTGGGGTCCGTATGAAAAACAAAAAACAGACAACAAAACATTTCTTTTGCTGGAAATCACAGCAGGTCCGGCCGCATCTGTATAGCGAGAACAAGCCAATGATGACTCAAGTCTGGATGACCCTACGTCAAGTGGGGTTACATGTAGCATGACATGAACCCCAGATCCCGGTTGAGGCCGTCCTCATGAGTGCGGAACTTGGCTATCAGTTTCTGCTCTACGATTTTGCGTTGTCGTGTGTCTCGAAGGCCGCCTTGGAGAATGCTTACTCGAAGATCGGAGGCTGAATGTCCTTGACTGTTGAAGTGTTCCCCGACTGGGAGGGAACACTCCTGCCTGGCAATTGTTGTGCGGTGTCCATTCATCCATTGTCACAGTGTCTGCATGGTCTCACCGATGTACCATGCTCCGGGGCATCCTTTCCTGCAACGTATGAGGTAGACAACGTTGGCCGAGTCACATGAGTATGTACCATGTACCTGGTGGGTGGTGTCCTCATGTGTGATGATGGTATCTGTGTTGATGATCTGGCATGTCTTACAGAGGTTGCCGTGGCAGGGTTGTGTGGTGTCGTGGTCGCTGTTCTCCTGAAAGCTGGGTAATTTGCTGCGAACGATGGTCTGTTTGAGGTTAGGCGGCTGTTTGAAGGTGAGTAGTGGAGGTGTGGGGATGGCCTTAGCGAGGTGTTCGTCGTCATCGATGACATGTTGAAGGCTGCGAAGAACATGGCGCAGTTTCTCCGCTCCGCGGAAGTACTGGACGACGAAGGGTACCCTGTTGGTTGTGTCCCGTGTTTGTCTTCTGAGGAGGTCTATGCGATTTTTTGCTGTGGCCCGTCAGAACTGTCAATCGATGAGTCGAGCGTCATATCCCGTTCTTACAAGGGCGTCTTTCACCAGCTCGACAGCAGACGCCGCAACCTCGAAACCGAGATAGAGTCCATGTTCTCAGCCTGTGCTCAGGACACAGCAGACCAGCTATGAAACACCGCCAAACAGACGAATCAATGGAACTACACTGCCTACATGCACACCAAGAACAGGAAGCTTGAGAAACTCGGCATCACCACCAGCAGCAACCAAGCCTCCCCCGGTACCATGGTTGAAACCACAGGGAAGTCCATCGTCAACTTGTCCGACCACACCCTTCAACCAGACGAAATTGAAGTTCTCAGCCGAGGGCTCAATTTCTGCCCCACCACCAAAATGGACCCCATCGGTCTTGCGGCAGACACAGAGGAATTCATCAGGAGAATGAGGTTCCGGGAATTCTTCCACAAAACCCAAGATGTCAGCAGCGAACCCAATGAGAAAACCAATGATCCAGAGCAGCAGACAGAGGGATCCACAGTGCAGCAACCGAAGAAGAAAGAGTCAAATTGGACCCCTCCGGAGGGTCGCTGCCCTAAGCTTGACATGTATGCTCAAGCTGTCAGGAGATGCATCAATGCCAGATTCATCAGCCGCACTCACAAGACAGTCCAGAATGTCACCCGAGCACAATGCAACGCCATCCACGCTCTCAAGACCAACCGCAACATCATCATCAAACCAGCAGACAAAGGAGGAGCCATCATCATACAGAACAGAATGGACTATTGCAAAGAAGCATACCGACAACTGGACAACCAGGAACACTACAGACAGTTACCCGCAGACCCGACCAAAGAACACACCCGCCAACTCAACAGATTGATCAAGACCTTTGATCCAGACCTTCAAAGCATCCTACGCACTCTCATCCCACATACTCCCTGTGTGGGAGACTTCTACTGCCTCCCAAAGATACACAAAGCCAACTCACCCAGGCGTCCTATCATATCAGGCAATGGAACCCTGTGTGAGAACCTCTCTGGATACGTCGAGGGCATCCTGAAACCTATCGTACAGGGAACCCCCAGCTTCTGTCGCGACACTACAGACTTCTTACAGAAGCTCAGCACCCACGGATCAGTTGAACCAGGAACACTCCTCGCCACGATGGACGTCTCGGCACTCTACACCAGTATCCCCCACGATGACGGCATCGCTGCGACAGCCTTAGTACTCAACACCAACAACAGCCAATCTCCAGACGCCATCCTACAACTCATCCGCTTCATCCTTGACCATAATGTTTTCACCTTCGACAACCAGTTCCTTACCCAAACACACGGAACAGCCATGGGGACCAAATTCGCACCCCAATACGTCAACATCTTCATGCACAAGTTCGAGCAAGACTTCTTCGCTGCACAGGCCCTCCAACCAACGCTATACACCAGATACATCGACGACATTTTCTTCCTATGGACCCACGGTGAAGAATCACTGAAAAGACTACACGATAACATCAACAAGTTCCATCCCACCATCAAACTCACCATGGACTACTCCTCAGAATCGGTTTCATTCTTGGACACACGAATCTCCATCAAAGACGGACACCTCAGCACTTCACTCTACCGCAAGCCCACAGACAACCTCAGGATGCTCCACTTCTCCAGCTTCCACCCTAACCACGTTAAAGAAGCCATCCCCTATGGACAAGCCCTGCGAATACACAGGATCTGCTCAGACGAGGAGGAATGCGATGGACACCTAAAGACGCTGAAAGACGCCCTCGTAAGAATGGGATATGACGCTCGACTCGTTGATCGACAGCTCCAACGGGCCACTGTAAAAAATCGCATAGACCTCCTCAGAAGACAAGCACGGGACACAACCAACAGAGTACCCTTCGTTGTCCAGTACTTCCCCGGAGCGGAGAAACTACGCCATGTACTTCGCAGCCTTCAACATGTCATCGATGATGACGAACATCTCGCTAAGGCCATCCCCATGCCTCCACTACTCGCCTTCAAACAGCCGCCTAACCTCAAACAGGCCATCATTCGCAGCAAATTACCCAGCTTTCAGGAGAACAGCGACCACGACACCACACAACCCTGCCACGGCAACCTCTGTAAGACATGCCAGATCATCAACACAGATACCATCATCACACGTGAGGACACCACCCACCAGGTACATGGTACATACTCATGTGACTCGGCCAACATTGTCTACCTCATACGTTGCAGGAAAGGATGCCCCAGAGCATGGTACATCGGCGAGATCATGCAGACACTGCGACAATGGATGAACGGACACCGCGCAACAATTGCCAGGCAGGATTGTTCCCTCCCAGTCAGGGAACACTTCAGCAGTCAAGGGCATTCAGCCTCCGATCTTCGAGTAAGCATTCCCCAAGGCGGCCTTCGAGACACACGACAACGCAAAATCGTAGAGCAGAAACTGATAGCCAAGTTCCGCACTCATGAGGACGGCCTCAACCGGGATCTTGGGTTCATGTCACGCTATATGTAACCCCACCTGACGTAGGGTCATCCAGACTCAAGTCGTCGTTGGCTTGTTCTCGCTACACAGATGCGGCCGGACCTGCTGTGATTTCCAGCAAAGAAAATGTTTTTTTGTCTGTTTTTTGTTTTTCATACAGACCCCAGCATCTGCAACTATTGACCCTTTGTGACCCCACCTCACTGTTCTTATTTGTAATGTTTTCCTGACTGACCTGTTTGGACACCATTCACACCTTTGATTGCTGTGATTATCTCTCTGCCGAGGTGTGACAAATGGCAGTTAGAAAGATTATCTGTAATCATCTGGCATTATTCACTGACTATATAATCTGTGTCTTTATGCATCTCTCCACTTCACCTGACGAAGGAGCAGCGCTCCGAAAGCTTGTGATTTCAAATAAAACTGTTGGACTATAACCTGGTGTTGTGTGATTTCTTACATTTGTCCACCCCAGTCCAACACCGGCATCTCCACACCATACCCGTTTACTGTTTACATGCCGGTAGAAGATTTTTGGGTTCCCTTTTATGTTAACCGACATTCTGCTCTCATATTCTCTCTTTGCCAATCTTATTTTCATCTTCACATCCCCTCTCAACTTATTGTATTTTTCTGGTTCTCCCTTGAAGAATTCACCTGACATGCATCATACACCCTCTTTTTCTGTTTCATCACCTTCTCTATCTCCCTCATCATCCAGGGTGCCCTTGCTTTGATTCTCTTACCCTTCCCTCTTGTTGGAATGTAGCTAGCCTGTACTTGGAACATCTCCTCCTTAAAGATCACCCATTGTTCCGTTATAGTTTTTGCTGGTTCCATTTTACCCTGGCTAGTTCCTTTCGCATCCCATTGAAGTTAGCCCTATTCCAGTTTAGAAGTTCCACTCTAGATTGTTCCTTGCTCCTCTCCATTACTAATCTAAATGTTAGGATACGATGATCACTCGTACCCAAGTGTTCTCCCACAAACACTTGGTCAATCTCATTCCCCAGCACCAGATCCAGCAGTGCCTCCTTCCTGGTTGGGCCAAGAACATATTGGTCAAAGAAATTTTCCTAAACACATTTCAGATATTCCTCCCCCTCCTTTCCCTTTACCCTAGCATTATCCCAATCGATATTTGGGTAATTAAAGTCCCCCAATATCACCACTCTATAGTTCTTGCATATCTCTGCGATTTCCCTGCAGATTTGGTTCTCTACCTCCCTCTCACTATTTGGAGGCCTATAGAATACCCCCAATAGTGTGATCATACCCTTTTTGCTCCTCAACTCTAACCAAATTGATTCTGTCCTTGTCCCCTCAAGAACATCCTCCCTTTCCAACACTACAATGTCTTCCTTAATCAGCACTGCCACCCCACCTCCCTTTTTTCCTTCCCTATCTTTTCTGAACACCTTGAACCCTTGAATATTAAGAGCCCAGTCCTCACCATTTTTAAGCCACGTTTCCGTTATTGCCACAACATCATATTGCCACACCGCTAACTGTACTTGTAGCTCACCAACCTTATTCACCACACTTTGTGTGTTTACGTACATGCATTCTAAACCCATTTTTGAATTTTTCGTAATCTTTCTTAGTCTGCTCCAATCTAATATGCCTCTAAGACTATCTTCTCTCGTACTATCCAACACACTCACTCTTTTATGCACCTTATTCCTCTTTTCTACTGCTATATGCTGGTGCCCATCCTCCTGCCAAGCTAGTTTAAACCCTCCCCAACAGCACTAATAAACCTCGCCGCGAGAATATTGGTCCCGGCTATGTTGAGGTGTAACCCATCCGGCTTCTACAGGTCCAACCTTCCCCAGAAACGGTCCCAATGCCTCAGGAATCTAAAGCCCTCCCTCCTGCACCATCTCACCAGCCACGCATTCATCTGTTCTATCCTCCTATTCCTGTACTCACTAGCATGTGGTACTGGGAGTAATCCGGAGATTACTACCTTTGAGGTGCTGCTTTTTAATCTCTCTCCTAGCTCCCTAAACTCTGCCTGGAGGACTTCATCCCTCTTTTTGCCCATGTCATTGGTACTGATATGGACAACGACCGCTGGCTGTTCACCCTCCACCCAAAGAGTGTCCTGCAGCTGCTCAGTGACATCCTTGACCCTTGGCGCCAGGGAGGCAACATAACATCCTGGGGTCATGTCTACGGCCGCAGAAATGCCTGTCTGCTCCCCTAACTACCGAATCCCCTACCACTATTGCTCTTCCACTCTTTTTCCTCCCCACCCTGTGCAGCTGAGCCAACCGTGGTGCCGTGGACTTGACTCTGGCTGCACTCCCCAGTGAAACCATCACCCTCACCAGTAGTCAGAACAAAATACTGGTTGGATAGCACGATGCATTCCGGGAACTCCTGCACTACCTGCCTGGTCCTCCTCTTCTGTCTGGCGGTCACCCATTCCCTCTCTGCCTGCATTCACTTAAGCTGCGGGGTGAGCACCTCCAGAAACGTGCTATCCATGTAACTCTCAGCCTCACAGATGCATTGCAATGACTCCAGCCGCTGCTCAAGCTCTGAAACCCGGAGCTCGATTTGCTGTAGCTGGTGACACTTCCTGTATATGTGGTCATCCAGGCTACATATTCCAGTGAGAAAGGAAGACTCTACGAGATGGATGAACCATCCATGGCTTACTAAGGAAGGTAAGGAGGGTATTAAATTGAAAGAAAAGGCATACAATGTTGTGAAGATTAGTGGTAGGCCAGAATATTGGGAAATTTTTTGAAACTTGCAAAGGATGACTAAAAAAATAATAAAGAGGGAGAAATTAGATTATGAGAGTAAACTAGCAAGAAATATTAAAACAGACAGTAAGAGTTTCTACAAGTATATAAAAATGATGAAGAGGGTAGCTAAAGTAAACATTGGTCCCTTAGAGGATGAGGCTGGGGAATTAATTAAGGGAAACAAGGAAATGGCAGAGACTTTGAACAAATATTTAGTATCTGTAGAAGACACTAAAAGTATTCCAATAATAGTGGAAAATCAAGGGGCAAAAGGGAGGGAGGAACTTAAAGCAATCACTATCACTAGAGAAAAAAGTCTAAGCAAACTAATGGGACTAAAGGCTGACAAGTCCCCTGGGTCTTAAAAGGAGTGACTGCAAAGATAATGGATGCATTGGTTGTAATCTTCCAAAATTCCCTAGACTCTGGAAAGATCCCAGTGAATTGGAAAACCGTAAGTGTAACGCCCGTATTCAAGAAAGGAGGGAGACAGAAAGCAGAAAACTATAGGCCGGTTAGCCTAACATCTCTCATTGGGAAATGCTGGATTCCATTATTAAGGAAGTAATAGCAGGACATTTAGAAAATCAAAATACAATCAAGCAGATTCAACATGGTTTTATGAAAGGGAAATCATGTTTGACAAATTTATTAGAGTTCTTTGAGGATGTAACGAGCAGGGTGGATAAAGGGGAACCAGTAGATGCAGTGTATTTGGATATCCAGAAGGCATTCGATAAGGTGCCGCATAAAATGTTACTGCACAAGATAAGAGCTCACGGTGTTGGGGGTAATATATTAGCATTGATAGATGATTGGCTACCTATCTTTTGTTTCTTAACTTGTCCCATTACCTCTCCTTTTGCCTTGCACCATCATCCCTTTTGTCAGTCAATCTCTCCTGCTTTCCATCCTATCACAGACCTTCCCTTTGTTCTTTCCTCCCCTCCTCCCTGCCCCTGCTTACAAACGTCTCTTCTCTGACCTTTTCCAGTTCTGATGAAGGGTTCCTGACCCGAAACGTTGACTCTGTTTCTCTCTCCTCGATGCTGCCTGACCTGCTGAGTGTTTCCAGCATTTTCTAACATGTTATAACAGAAAACAGAGAGTCGGGATAAATGGGTCATTTTCAGGTTGGCAAACTGTAACTAATGGGGTGCCACTGGGATCAGTGCTGGGGCCTCAACTATTTACAATCTATATTAATGACTTGGATGAAGGGACCAAGTGTACTTTACTGACAATGCAAAGATAGGTGGGAAAGCAAGTTGTGAAGAGGGGGGGAAAATTCGGTGGCGCTCTACTGGAAAGTGCTCCCCCTCCTTCTTGGGGCGCTACCAGTGAATTTTGCGGTGCTATGTGCAACTGCACCACACGCGGCAGCACATAGCGTCACGTCATTGCAGGCCACCTCTCTGATTAAAGGGGAGGGGCCTGGCCCTGCTGGACCATCGGGGAGCGGGGTGCCGGGACAACAGTCCGGCAATCAAGAGAAGTACAGGATGTTCTTTCTATTTCTTCCTCCCCTCCTAAACGCCCCCCCCCACCCCCGCTGTCTCTGCACCTGCTTAATATCTGTTACATCTCCAGCTTTTTCCAGTTCTGATGAAGGGTCCCAGACCTGAAACATTAACTCTGTTTCTCTCTCCATGGATGGTGCCTGGCCTGCTGAGTATTTCCAGCATTTTCTGTTGTTATTTCAGATTTCCAGCATCCGCAGTATTTTGCAATTTTATTATAGAAGTGGCCGGCACCCCACATACAGAGGTAAGAAGGAGCATGTGCTGGCAGTTGTCCAAAAGAAAAATGGCCACCTGGCAACTGCCCTTTAATTTGCGCGGCTGCTGCCAAAACGCCCCCTGAACTGGTCGGACATATCGTCCAGTGATAGGTCAGGGGGCTCAAGGGAAGTGTACAGCCGGAGTGCAAGTGGGGCACTGCGCGATGATGTCATCGCCGGCGGCAGAGTCGCGGGGCGCGACCGGCTACCGCCGCCACTAATGTCCTGCTGAATTTCGCAGGAGGCATTAGCGGCGCCGCGCCCAGCGCTAGGGGTTTTGCACCCTGTTAGTGCCCCCTGGGGGCGCTAACAGGAGGCACAAAGCAACCCAATTTTTCCCCAAAGAATCTGCAAAGGGATATAGATAGGTTAAGTGAGTGGGCCAAAATATGGCAGATGGAGTATAATGTGGGAAAATGTGAGGTTATCCACTTTGGTAGGAAGAATAGAAAAGCAAAATATTATTTAACTGGAGAGAGACTACAGATGCTGCAGTACAGAGGGATCTGGGTGTCCTCGTACATGAAACACAAAAAGTTAGCATGCAGGTACAGCAAATAATTAGGAAGGCAAATGGAATGTTGGCCTTTATTGCAAGGGGGATGGAGTATATAAGTAGGGAAGTCTTGCTAGAACTGTACAGGACGTTGGTGAGACTACACCTGGAGTACTGTGTACAGTTTTGGTCACCTTATTTAATGAAATATATACTTGCATTGTAGGCAGTTCAGAGAAGGTTCACTAGGTTGGGATGAAGGGGTTGTCTTACGATGAAAGGTTGAGCAGGTTCGGCCTATACTCATTGGAGTTTAGAAGAATGAGGTGATCTTATTGAATCATATAAGATTCTGAGGGGGCTTGACTGTGTAGATGCTGAGAGGATGTTTCCCGTCATGGGGGAACCTAGAACTAGGGGGCATAGTTTCGTACTAAGGGGTCGCCCATTTAAGATGGAGATAAGGAGGAATTTCTTCTCTCAGAGAGTCGTGAATCTTTGGAATTCTCTGCCCCAGAGAGCTGTGGAGGCTGGGTCATTGAATATATTCAAGGCTGAGATTGACAGATTTTTGAATTACAGGGGAGTCAAGGGTTATGGGGACCATGTAGAAAAGTGGAGTTGAGGCCAAAATCATTTCAGCCATGATCTTATTGAATGGCAGAGCAGGCTTGAGGGGCCTAATGGCCTACTCCTGCTCCTATTTCTGATGTTCTTATGTTCTTTCTCTTCTCTGCTCCAAGGAGAACAGTCCTAACTTTTCCAATCGCTCCTCATAACTGAAGTACCTCATCCCTGGCAACATCCTGGTAAATCTCCTCTGTACCCTTTCTAAGGCCTTTACATTTTTCCTGAAGTGTGGTGCCCAGAATTGTCCCTAATACTTTAGCTGAGGCCTAACCAGTGATTTATAAAGATCTAGCATGATCTCCGCGTTTTCACTATCCCCTCTGACCTTCCCCTCTCTGACCCCGAACGATCAGTCCTCAGCAAAGGCCTGAGCTTCATCCCCTTACGCCCCCACCTCAATGAATTTCGAGCTGGGCACGATGTTGAGCTCTTTTTCTGCCGCCTTCGTCTCCGTGCCCACCTCTCTGGCCAGGAGTCTTCCCCCCGCACGACTGACCCTTTCTCCCACTTTCAGAATTCCCGTTCTACCTGGACCCCTCCCCCTGGCCTCTTATCCTCTCTAGATCTTTTCATCGCTAACTGCCGCCGTGACATCGGCCGTCTCCATTTCTCTGCTCCCCTCATTCACTCCAACCTACCTCCCTCTGAACTTGCAGCACTCCATTCTATTAGATCCAACTCTGACATTGTCATTAAACCCGCTGACAAGGGTGTTGCTGTTGTTGTTTGGCGAACTGACCTCTACCTAGCGGAAGCTGAACGCCAACTCTCCGACACCTCCTCCTACCTCCACCTGGACCATGACCCCACTACCGAACATCAAACCACCGTTTCCAAGACTGTCACTGACCTCATCTCCTCTGGAGATCTTCCCCCCGCGGCCACCAACCTCATAGTAACCCAACCCCGCACAGCCCGCTTCTACCTCCTTCCCAAGATCCACAAACAGGACTGCCCTGGTAGACCCATCGTTTCAGCCTGTTCTTGCCCCACGGAACTTAGCTCTTCCTATCTCGACTCTATCTTTTCTCCCCTAGTCCAGTCTCTTCCCACCTACATCCGCAACTCTTCGGACGCCCTCCGCCACTTTAACAGTTTCCAGTTTCCTGGCCCCAACCGCTTCCTTTTCACCATGGACGTACAATCCCTCTACACCTCCATCCCCCACCCGGATGGCCTGAGGGCGCTCCGCTTCTTCCTTGAACAGAGGCCCGACCAGTCCCCATCCACCACTACCCTCCTCCGCCTGGCTGAACTTGTTCTCACATTGAACAACTTCTCCTTTAACTCCACTCATTTCCTCCAAATCAAAGGTGTTGCTATGGGTACCCGCATGGGTCCTAGCTATGCCTGCCTTTTCGTGGGATATGTGGAACACTCTTTGTTCCAGTCCTACTCAGGTCCCCTCCCTCACCTCTTTTTCCAATACATTGATGACCGTATCGGTGCCGTTTCCTGCTCTCGCCCTGAACTAGACAATTTCATTCACTTTGCCTCCAATTTCCACCCTTCCCTCACCTTCACATGGTCCATCTCTGACTCTTCCCTTCCCTTCCTCGACTTCCCCGTCTCCATCTCTGGGGATAGGTTATTGACCAATATTCACTACAAGCCCACTGACTCCCACAGCTACCTGGACTACACTTCCTCCCACCCCGCCTCCTGTAAGGACTCTATTCCATTCTCCCAGTTTCGCCGTCTCCGCCGCATCTGCTCCGACGATGCCACCTTCCACACCAATGCTTCCAACATGTCTTCCTTTTTCCTCAACCGAGGATTCCCCTCTACCGTGGTTGACACGGCCCTCGACTGTGTCTGTGCTATCTCCCGCACTTCTGCCCTCACTCCTGCCCCTCCCTCCCGGAACCACGACAGGGTTCCCCTTGTCCTCACCTTTCACCCCACCTCCACATTCAACGGATCATCCTCCACCATTTCCGCCACCTCCAAAGTGATCCCACCACCAAACGCATCTTCCCCTCCCCTCCCCTTTCAGCATTCCGTCGGGACCGCTCCCTCCGAGACACCCTAGTCCACTCCTCTATCACCCCCAGCACCCCTTCCCCTTCACCTGGCACCTTCCCATGCAAGTGCAGGAGATGTAACACCTGCCCTTATACCTCCCCCCTTCCCACTGTCCAGGGCCCCAAACACCCCTTCCAGGTGAAACAGCGATTTACTTGTACTTCTTGCAATCTAGTATACTGTATTCGCTGCTCACGATGCGGTCTCCTCTACATTGGGGAGACCAAACGCAGATTGGGTGACCGTTTTGCGGAACACCTCCGTTCAGTCCGTAAGGGTGACCCCGAGCTTCCGGTCGCCTGTCATTTTAATTCACCACTCCATTCCCACTCGGACCTCACCGTCCTTGACCTCTTGCATTGTTCCACGGAAAGTCAGCGTAAACTCGAGGAACAGCACCTCATCTTCCGATTAGGCACTTTACAGCCTTCCAGACTCAATATTGAGTTCAACAATTTCAGATCATAACCTCGGGCCCTATTACATTTTTACTTAATATTTTTTATCCACACCTTTGTTTTGGTTTTTCCCTCCCCCCCCTTCCTTTTTTTCTCTCTCTCCCACACGGCAGCTGTCTCCCATTCTGCCAGAACATTTCACACCTAATCTAAAGCCGTCTTTTGTCTCCACTAGTCCTATCACCATCTCGTCTCGTTTTGAATTCCTCTTAATGTCTCTTCTCTTTTGTTCTCTCCCAGCCCGGCCTCTTAATCTATTTCATTCCCTGTGCCTCTTTAGTCTTGATAAAGGGTTTTGACCCGAAACGTTGACTCTAATTTCTCTCCACGGATGTTGCGTGGCCTGCTGAGTTTTTCCAGCATTTTCTGTTGTTATTTCGGATTTCCAGCATCTGCAGTATTTTGCTATCGTTCTAGCATGATCTCTTTGTTTTTCTATTCTATGCCTCTATTTATAAACCCAAG
This sequence comes from Somniosus microcephalus, assembly GCF_052327205.1. Lineage (NCBI taxonomy): Eukaryota > Metazoa > Chordata > Chondrichthyes > Squaliformes > Somniosidae > Somniosus > Somniosus microcephalus. The sequence continues at coordinate 88,595,349 of NC_140989.1, read as the reverse complement.
TAACCTATATGCTGTTTTAACCACCGTATCAATTTGCTTTCTTATTTTCTTATTACAGATTTCCCTGTAACCATCCCTCCCAGCATTAGTGCCCCAGGACAAGTTCATGCCTCCTCAATGGATCCACAGACTGCAGCACTTCAGGCCTTGAGGGACAGGTTAGATAGAGCACCTTCTCCTGGGTTCCAGAAACTTGGGGCCATCACCCAAGCCACCATTTCTCAATGCCCACCTTGAAGAAGTTCTGCTCTTCCCTCCGATGGGATTTCCGGTTGTCTCTTTTACATGGTTCACCTTCATTGCTTTCTGTTTCCGTTCTCGTGTTTGATCAGGTTTCTACTAAAACTTGCTTTCACAGCCACATCTTTTTCCTCAGCAATTGTTTCTGGCTCCACCTTATTCCACGTGGATTCCAACTTAAATTCCAACCTTCATGTTTCGGATCCACCCATGATTACAGATATCTGCCTGATATTCAGTGTTCCTCGAACCATTGCTCTCGCCACTTCCTGAGATTGACGCTGAATGCCATACATCACTACGTGCATGCTCTCAACCACTCTCTTCAGCAGCAGGGACTCACTCCATTTCAGAAGCAAAATATTGCAGATGCTGGAAATCTGAAATAAAAACAGAAAATGCTGGAAATACTCAGTAGGTCAGGCAGCATCTATGGAGAGAGAAATAGAGTTAACGTTTCAGGTCAATGACCTTTCATCAGAACTGTATTTCAGAGTTGTCCTGGTCCGCAGCTCCATTTCATTATTTACCTCATCTGGCGACAACCTTCCGGACTCAACACTGAGTTCAACAATTTCAGATTAGAACCACCGCTCCCATTTTTTCAGACAGCAGGTGTTGGTAATGGTTCTTCTGTTGCCATTTACAGCTCTACTACAGCCATCTTTTGTTTCTTTACTGGTCCTATTATCACCCCCTATTGACTTGCACCATCATCCCTTTTGTCATTTAATCTCTCCTGCCTTCCATCCCATCACAGACCCTTCCCTTTTGTTCTTTCATCCCCTCCCCCCTTTCTCTGCCTCTGTACTTTCTTAAAAAATGGTACGTCTCTAACCTTTTCCAATTCTGACGCAAGGTCATCGACCTGAAACGTTAACTCTGTTTCTCTCTCCACAGATGCTGCCTGACCTGCTGAGTATTTCCTGCATTTTCTCATTGTATTTCAGATTTCTACAGTGTTTTGCTTTTCTACTTATATGATGTTCTTCTCTCTCAGGATAACAGCACATGAGAGCCATCCAGCCAGTGATTCCGATGCCTACATTTGTAACAGAAAAGATGCAGGGCCAGACTGCCCAGGCAGCAAGAATAGAGAAGCAGCCTGCAGAAGATCCCACCCAGGTATCTGCTATTATGAGGATCACTTCAATCCCAAACAGCTCTAACCACTTCTCAAAGTACTGGCCCTCAGGTAGCACATAGAAGGAGCATTAGAATAGGCCACATGCATGTCACACAGGGCAAGCACAGTGATAAGCTTTAGTAATAGGGGATAGTGTAGGAATGGTCAAATTCCTACCTAGAGATTGAGTTCGACGCAGGCAATCAATCAAAAAGGTTTTTAATGTCAAACTAACGAGCTTAAACAGATTGATGCAAAAGAATTATGTATACAGGTCTTAACAGGTCAGAGGCTCCACGAGGACTGACTGGGCGGTCCCGTGGATGGCGTCATGACGTCATCACGTTTTTCCCGCGTTTGGGTGATCATGTGATTAGCGGCATGATGTCATCGCGTTTGCCCACGCTCTTAAAGGGACCGCGCACTGTACATGCAAACAGTATATACAATGGTACAGATTTAGTCTGTAGCTAACACATCGTTAAAGGGAATTATGTACAGTAGTTCAGAATCCCTCAGTGGTTCTGCCACATGCGCCCCCCCAGAATTGTCTTTAACGGAAAAAGTCAAACGGTGAGGGGGTCTGACAAGCCTGTCAGAACGACTCCTGTATTCCCGAAGCGGAAGCTGTTGGACGGCGGGCGGTCTGGCGGGTGGTTGCACTTGTTCTGGCGTGACGACGGTGGGCGGCCGACCTCATCTCGGTGGCTGTGTGGTCTCGACGGGACGGTCAAGGTCCAGGTGTGCTGGCTTCAAACGGTCGACCGAAATGTGGTCCGGTTTACCACCGACATCCACCTTGAAGGTTTTGTCTCCTGCCTCTAACACGCGGAAAGGACCAGTGTATGGGGCCTTGAGCGGATCCCGGTGAGCATCGTGGCGGATGAACACGTAGTCGGCTTGCCGCTGAAACACGAGAGCCCTGAAACCCGTGATGCGATGCGGGAACCAGCGCGAAACATCTGGCTGCTTCCTGGTGACTGATAAGCTGGTGTGACGCGGACCAGGGCTCCGTTGGTGTTGGCAGGAAATCCCCAGGCACTCGCAGCGGCTGACTATAAACGAGCTCTGCCGCGGAAGAGCGCAGATCTTCCTTGGGGGCCATGCGAAGGCCCAACATGACCCACGGCAGCTTGTCTGCCCAGCCAGCATCTTGGAGGCTGGCCCTCAGTGCGGCCTTAAGCGATCGGTGAAAACGTTTGCACAGTCCGTTTGCTTGTGGCTGGTAGGCTGTGGTGCGGTGTAACTTGACACCGAGTCGTTGAGCCACCACATTCCAGAGTTCGGAGGAAAACTGCGGACCCCGGTCCGAAGAGATGTCAACAGGCACTCCAAAACGGGCGACCCATGAAGAGATGAACGCCTTGGCCACGTCCGCCGAAGTAGTAGATGACAGGGGAACCGCCTCCGGCCATCTGGTGGTGCGATCTACTATGGTCAGGATGTGCGTAAAACCATGGGAAGGTGGAAGTGGTCCTACCAGGTCCACATTAACGTGGTCAAACTGTCGCTCAGGAACTGCAAAGGTGGCCAATGGAGCCTTGATGTGGCGCTGTACCTTGGCCTTTTGGCAGACCACGCAGGTGTTGGCCCAGTCGCGGACATCTTTATGCATGCCCCACCAAACGAACTTAGATGACATTAGCTTCGGAGAAGCCTTCATTCCTGGGTGTGACAACCCATGTATGGCGTCAAACACCTTGCGGCGCCAGGCGACCGGCACAATAGGGCGAGGGTCCCGAACGGAGACGTCACACAGCAACGTGGTACCAGCTGAATGGAACCTGATGTCGGCCAACTGGAGGCTAGTGGTGTTGGTGCGGTAAGCCTGCACTTCAGGGTCTGAGACTTGGTCTGCTGCCATGAGGGTGTAGTCGATGCCCAGCTGGACTGCATGCACGGTCGCGCGGGAGAGGCAATCTGCCACTAGGTTGTCTTTACCGGCCACGTGCTGAATATCTGTGGTAAATTCGGAGATGTATGTCAGCTGACATTGTTGGCGAGATGACCACGGTTCGGCGGTCTTGGCCATGGCAAAAGTCAGTGGCTTATGGTCGACGAAAGCGATGAAAGGACATCCTTCCAACAAGAACCGGAAATGGCGGATGGCCAGAAAAAGGGCTAGTAACTCCCTGTCGAAAGTACTGTACGCCCGCTCGTTACACCACAGTTGACGGCTGAAGAATGCCAACGGCTACCACGTCCCGTTCACCCACTGCTCCTGAACAGCGCCGACTGCGTAATCTGACGCGTCGGTGGTGAGGGCGATGGTGGCTCCTGGTAGCAGGTGCGCCAGCATGGTCGCCTTGGCTAAGGCGCTCTTGGTGTCGGTGAATGCCCGGTCCATGTCAACCATCCAGCCCACCGGATCCTTGCCAGACTTGCCCTTGAGGGCCTCGTACAGGGGCTGCATGAGCAGTGCTGCCTTAGGCACGAAACGGTGGTAAAAGTTTACCATCCCGAGGAACTCCTGCAGGGCTTTTATATTCTGCGGGCGTGGATAGGATGTCACCGCCTCTACCTTCGCTTGCAAAGGAACCGCTCCCTCTGAGGTAATGCGATGTCCCAGGAAATCAATTTGGTGCAGACCAAACTGACACTTGGCTGGGTTGATAATCAGGCCGTGTTGGCTGAGGCATCGAAAGAGGGTGCGGAGGTGAGAGATGTGTTCCTCCTTATTAGGACTGGCAATGAGGATATCGTCTAAGTAGACGAAAAGGAACTTGAGGTCCCGCAGCATGAAGTCCATTAGGCACTGGAAAGCCTGGGCGGCGTTCTTCAACCCAAACGGCATCCTTAAAAATTCGAAGAGACCAAAAGGGGTGATGACTGCGGTCTTCTGGACGTCTTGCGGGTGCACCCCGGGACCTGGTGGTAGCCTCGGACAAGGTCAACCTTGGAAAAAATGGTGTTTCCTGCCAAATGGGCAGAGAAATCCTGGATGTGGGGGATCGGGTTTCGATCAGGAGTGGTGGCGTGGTTTAGGCACCGATAGTCGCTGCAGGGCCGCCATCCGCCGCCAGGTTTCGGTAAGATGTGAAGAGGCGAAGACCAGGGACTATTTGACCTGCGAATAATCCCTAAGCGTTCCATTGTTGCGAACCCTGCCTTCGCGACCGCAAGCTTGCTAGGTTCGAGGCGCCGGGCCCGCGCGTGGACCGGGGGGCCGGTGGTGGTGATGTGGTGTTCCACACCATGCTTCGTGGCCATGGAGGAGAACGTGGGCCTGGTCAGGTCTAGAAATTCGCCTAGCAGGCGAGCGAACTCATTCAGAGTCGGGAAAGCGCAGGAGACGGTGCGCGACATGGTATTACTACGGTGGCAAGTGATAGAGTGAAACGTGGCCGTGTTGATCAGCCGTCGGTTCCATACATCAACCAGGAGGCCGTTGGCGCACAGGAAATCTGCACCGAGAATGGCTTGCGAAACCTTGGCCGTAACGAATTCCCAGAAAAACCGCTGGACGCCAAAGCACACCTGGACCCGCCGTCTGCCAAAGGTCCAAATAGCTCCGCCATTAGCTGCTTCGAGGGGGAGGCCGTGCCTCCCATCCTGTACATCAAGAGCTGATGCGGGTAGAATGCTGCACTGCGCTCCGGTGTCGCACAGGAACCGACGACCGGAGAGTGTATCTGTGATGAAGAGCAGCTTGCCTGCATTGCCGATTGCCATCGCGGCAGCGGGGCACCCATTAGACCCGTTCTTCATTGGACGGAGTTGTTGTTTTTTTTGAGAGAAGCTGCAGGGAGGGCGGCAACATCTCGCCTTCGCGCCAAACCGCGCCTGGTAGAAGCACAGCCCCGCGGGCTGAGGAGCTGGGGCAGCATCTGTGGGGGATGGGCGCCTCGTGGCAGCGCAGTACTGTTGCGTAACTGCGAATATTTTGTCTGCCTCGGCACTTGCTCCGGTAATTGGCTGAGGAATAACTCCCTGAAGAGAAAGCATTCCGGTTCGGGGCCGAGGAGTGTGAGCATTTGGCTCATCAGCTGAGTCCCCGATCCCGGGCATAGTGAGCAGCCGACGGGCGCGCTCTGATTTCGTGAGCCCGAAAACCTGTAGCAACCGCGCCTTGAGAGTCTCATACTTGCGGCCAGTTGGGGGGTTCTCGAGAAGACTGGCGATCCGCGAGGCGGTAGAGCCGTCGAGTGCGGAGACCACATATAAGTATCGGGTCTGATTCTCAACGATGCCTCTTAGGGCGAACTGGGCTTCAACTTGGATGAACCACGAGGTCGCTTGTTGCTCCCAGAACTGCAGCAGCTTCAACAAAACGGCATTTGCCTCCATGCTGTGTTCCTTTTGCGAAATCCGTTCACAAAAGTCGGGGTCACCAATGTAGGAATGGTCAAATTCCTATCTAGAGATTGAGTTCGACGCAGGCAATCACTCAAAAAGGTTTTTAATGTCAAACTAACGAGTTTAAACAGATTGATGCAAGAGAACTATGAATACAGGTCTTAACAGGTCGGAGGCTCCGCGAGGACTGACTGGGTGGTCTCGTGGATGGTGCCATGATGTCATCATGTTTTTCCCGCGTTTGGGTGATCACGTGATTAGCGGCATGACGTCATCGCGTTTGCCCGCGCTCTTAAAGGGACCGCGCACTGTACATGCAAACAGTATATACAATGGTACAGATTTAGTCTGTAGCTAACACATCGTTAAAGGGAATTATGTACAGTTGTTCAGAGTCCCTCAGTGGCTCTGCCACAATAGAGGCAATATTGCATTAACCATCACTTTGCCTGTGAACTGGTTCTGGTTTCATTAATGTCCTTGTATTGTTGTATATTGGTAGGATGAAGTGGCCTTGATGTTTTCAGAGGCCTTAGTTCTGAAGATTGTCCTCTAAGAGCTTGCATAGGTGAAGGGAATGGTGGGGATAAGTAGTGAGTGCAGTGTAGGAAGAAAGGTGATGTCATTTTCTGGAGAAAGTTTCCCTGATCATCTTTCAATGTATTTCTCTGGCAGCTGGGTCTGCTCCTCTTCTAGTTCTCTTGCTGATGGTTACTGTTTCACCATAGTAGTTGAACCTTCCATCTCCACGGTCTTCAGTTCAAGTCCTTTTAAGAGTGCAAAGGTATACAGTGCACTGCAAACCACCAGTATGCACTAAAACCATCAGGAGCATACTGCAAGAACACTTGATCAGTAATTTTGTAAAGAACATTAATCAAAGGGCACCAGATGAATCCTTAGCTCTTCTTCAAAGAACAGCTGAGAACTCCACCATCCACATCCAGGATGGATGCTTAAATTTGACTCACTTGAATGTCTCACATCAACTGGTCCAAATTTTATTAACATTTACACTCACTCCTTGTTAGGATACATATAAGCTAGTGAATGAATAATTTAATCTCTTGCCAAAATCATCAAAGAGGAAGTTAGACCATGAAATCATAACAAACATTTCTTTAATGAAATTTATGATAATACAATTGGCCTGTAAATTCTGCCAGGATTCTCCTGATCTCCCATCATAACTACAATGGAGGATTGGCAGAACTCTTGGAGAAAACATGAACAGGGTTTTTGCCACACTCTCGAAGAAGTCACAGCAACGCAATAGCAGAAAGTCTAAGGAAATTCAAGGCCAAAGAAATTTGGGCCTGGAATTTATCTCTCCCATTGTTACTGCACAGAAATTCCAGCTCCATAACCTATTGGATTGTAACTATTTGCACTAGCATCAACCCATAAATGAATTGGGGACTGCTACTTCCAAAAAGCATGATATCATAACCTGAGACTATAATTAATAATCCTGTCAGTCACATAACTCTGGAAACTAAGATTATTGAAAAGGGACAGCTTCTAGATCATAGGAGAAAAGATCTACGAACAGCAACTGCCATGGAACTAATGAGAGAGCAAAATTAAACAAAAAAAACAGATATTGTAACATAGTTCCTTGAAGTTTCTGACAGCAGAACCTTTGCTTAGTCACAGACAAATAATAACCACAATGGAATGTAATCTTTCAGTGTATCCAAAGATACAATTAGAGCTGAGCTGTGTAATGAACAGAATGACAATACATTCACTGTTATGCATTATGTGAAGAATGCATGGTGGAGAGGCGATTTATGGAAAAATAGGCTATAGAATGACGTTTGGCCTAATTAAGCATGAACATTGCACAAATGAGTTACCAGCCTGACTCATTAGGTGACTTAAGTCTTATAAACTCTGCAGGAGTTTCCTGTATCCAATTTATACCATAAAGTGTCTTATTACTAAGTTTAAAATTGATTTTTATATCTTTTTATGTAAATTAGCAATCTTGGCAACAACAATCCTCAGGCCACGATTCTGACAGTTACACTGGGATCGTGTCTCTCAGTGCCCACCAGCACCGACTCTGCCGGAGTATGTTGGGTTGGTGGAAGAGCATCTGATTTGCATAGGGCTGGTGGGCACCTGTGCTTGTGTGGCACATCTCTGGCACCTGTCAGCCCCACACTGCCAGAAACTCCAGTGCCTGGCTGCCATCCAGAGGTTACCCAGGCTGATATTAAAAGGGTATGGCCTAGAAATTCAGTCTGGACACTTTTGGGGCGCTAAAGTCGGGCGTTCGCTAAAGTTAGCGCCCGCCGGAAAGTGTAGGCCACTTCGCCGAAATTCAGTAGATTTGGCCAAGAGTTTGGGCGAGCGCTGAAACTGGCGTTGCAATGCTATCTTCAGGCGCTAAGCCGGAGATGCGGCCTGATAACGCCGAGGCCGGGCGCAGCGCAGGTGCAGGCATGTTTTGATTGACAGCAGACACCCTGACGCCGGCCAGCTCTTAAAGGGGGAAGGGTCGACTTTGACTGCTGCCACGCCCTGCATAGTGGAGCCCTGCAGCTAGGCCTCAACACTGCTGGTGGGCCAAAATAGCGCCTGAAGCCATGGAGAGGGCCCGTGAACGAGCGCAGCGCTTCTCAGAGCATGCTCTGAGGGTGCTGGTTGATGGTGTGGAAAACAAAAGAGAGATCTTGTGCCCGGACAGTGGCAAGAAGGCTCCCAGGAGGCAGTACAGGAAAGCCTGGAAGAAAATCGCCCGCAGGGTGTCATCCACCTGCGATGTCCCCAGGAGTGCGGACCAATGCCGGAAGAAGTACAAGGACCTCACTCGGTTGGTGAAGGTGAGTACCCTTTCCAGTGTCCTCCTCATCCTTGCATGTGCACCTCACATTATGGGCAAAGGGACCTCAAAGGCCTAATGGGCAGCCCTCCTCCCGCAGCTATGGCACTGGCATGATCATCAATAGCACTTTCTGCACTTAACACACTGGCCAAGCTATTCGACCATGGGAGGCAGTGCACACAGCAGCAGGGCACCACGCTGGCCAAGCTATTCCACCATGGGAGGCAGTGCACACAGCAACAGGGCACCACACTGTACTTACAGGCCGTCCTTTCTCTTGCAGGCCAAGCTGGCGCGGAATTTGAGGAGCCAGTCTGTCACCGGTGGAGGCCGTCCTGAGTACCAGGCGCTCAGTGAGCTGGAGGAGAGCGTGGCTCGACTCATGCGTGGCCGGGTGACTGGCCCTGTTGCCATCGGAGATGCGGACCCTGTACTGGGACCCACTGGTAAGGACATGACCGGTTGGACCTCTCTCGTTGCCCTTGCGCTTCAGATCTACATCCTTTCCCACTGTCCGACAAATGCGCATAATGCCACCACTCAGGCCTCCCTCGCTGACGCCCTGTCCTCACTCTAAAGCTCCTCTTGTGCCTTCCTGCTTTCAGCTGGTGAGGAGGAGGTGGTCCCTCAAGCTCAGAGTGCCAGGCCCTTGGAGGAGGAGGAGGACGACGAGGACCAGGAGGAAGGCGGCACATCGGGGGAACCCTCATCCGCGCCAGGGGATGGCAATGGAGGGGAGACGTCTGGCCTGCAGGAGAGCCAGGGGGAAGTGTTGCAGGGGAGGGCAGTTCCTGGGCCCAGTGGTGTTGATGCACGCGGGAAGGGTCGGGCAGCACGGCGGCCTTCTCCCCAGAGGGGGGAGGTGTTGCAGGGGAGGGCAGTTCCTGGACCCAGTGGGGTCGACGCACGCGGGAAGGGTCGGGCAGCTCGGCGGCCTTCTCCCCAGAGGGAGAGTCCGCCCTCCAGTCCGGAGACGGTCCTCGCCCAGGAGGTGCGCCTCCTCGATGAGATGTCGGCGGCGTCGGAGCGGCGCCACCAGGAGTTCATGGGGGTTGTGCAACAGATGCCTCAGGCCATTGAGTCCCTGGCTCATAGTGTGGTCGCTTTCGGCGAATCACAGGCCAGGGGGGTCGAACAACTCGCGGCAGCGCACGACAGGGGTGTCCAGCAACTCGCGGCAGTGCAGGACGCGAGTCGCGAGTACATGAGTGGTGCCGTCCAGACACTGGCAGAGCTGATGCGGGCACATACCAGGGCAGTTCGGGCACTCACTTCTGCCACACTCGCTGTGGCGCGGAAGCATCGCCAGGGCACCCGCCGCCCTGCTGCAGCACAGCGGTCTGGCCTCCACCAGCTTGCTGCGCTTGCTGCACTGCCAGCCCGGCCGAGTGCCAGTGTCTCTGGCGAACAGCGCGCGCCTGCCATCAGCCAGCTTGCCCCCATTGGTGCAGCCGACACTGCCACTCCCCCAGCCAAGGTGCGACGAGCTGCTGCTGAGACTGATGCTGGCCAGCCACAGCTGCAGCAGTCACCAGCCGGCCCCTCCCGGGCCGGGCCTCGTCTAGGCCGACCCCCAAGGGCATCTGCCGACACGCATTGTCGCCCTCATGAGCCTTCCCCCAGCCTTGCCACAGCCACAGGGCCCAGGTTGAGGCGGAGCAGCAGGTCGGGCAGGGGCCGGAGAAGCCTGTCTAAGGACTCGCCCTCTCGGCACACCCAGTAGAGTGTGGTGACAGCGGGTTTTTTTATATGGGGGGGCTTGTGTTCTGGGGGGGGATTATTTTGGTAAGGCCGAAGATCAAGGCATTTTTTGTTTTTATGGGGGTGTTTGTGTTGTGGAGAGGGGGGCTTATTTTTGTAAGGCCGATGATGAAGGCCATTTGGATGGGCAAGTTTTGTTAGTCCTCCCCAGGTTTTGGGAGTGACAGATGTTTTTGACTGTTTTTTGGGGGCCTTGTCTGTTTTTCTGTTTCATGTGGGAAGGGCCCTGAGTTTGTGAAATAAAGCTTTTTATTTATTCAGCATGTCCAGGTGTCATGTTTCAAGTGGTTGTTGCGTTAACCGGCTGAGGGCTTGCGGAGCGGCTGCCTTCAGGTGCGTTCATTGCCACAGGCCATTCCCTGACAGGGGGCCTAGAAGTGTCGTTCAATAAGCCGCCAGCGGACGACCCTTGGACCTTGTGGCTCCCTCCTGGGCTGGTACTCCTCCTCCTCCTCCTCATGGTCCTCCTGCTCGTCCTCCTGAGGTGGTGGTGCAATGTCAGGTGGCAGTGCCTGAGTCCTGCGGATAGCCAGGTTGTGCAGCATGCAGCACACGACGACGAACTGGGAGACTCTATCCGGCGAATACTGTAGAGATCCGCTGGAACGATCCAGGCAGCGGAACCGTTGCTTGAGGACACCTATCGTTTGCTCTATGATGTTCCTTGTGGCTTGATGGCTTTCGTTGTATGCCTCCTCCGCTGGGGTCCTGGGCGCGCGGAGCGGGGTCATGAGCCATGTACACAAAGGGTAGCCCTTGTCCCCGATAAGCCATCCCCTTGGTGGAGGCTGTGCCTCGAACATGTCAGCCACAGTAGTCTGGCGCAGGATAAATGCATCGTGGCTGCTTCCTGGAAAGCGGGCATTGACAGCTAGGATGCGCTGCCTGTGGTCACACACCAGCTGTACATTGAGGGAATGGTAGCCCTTCCGGTTGCGGTAATCCTCGGCATTGTCGATAGGTGCCCGCATAGCCACATGCGTGCAGTCAATGGCGCCCTGCACCATGGGGAAGCCCGCGATCCTGCCAAATCCGACTGCACGCTGCTCCTGCCTCTGTAGGGTCATGGGGAAGGAGATGAATTGGTGTCTCCTCGCGAAAAGTGCATCGGTGACCTGCCGGATGCAGCGATGCGCGGCGAACTGGGAGATGTTCGCTATGTCCCCAGCAGCGGCTTGGAAGGAGCCGCTTGCATAAAAGTTCAGAGCCACCGTGACCTTCACTTCCACCGAGAGAGACGTCCTGCACATCAGCTGTGGACGCAGATCTCTGTGAAGCGGCTGGCAGATCTCTGCAACCACCTCCCTTCTGAAGCGCAGCCTCTTAACACAATGCGCCGCAGTCATGGTGAGATAGGACACCTGCTGCCGGTATTGCCTGAGTGGGTAAGGCCTACGTTGCCGACGCCTGATGGCCCCTCTGCGTCTAGGCATGGCTGGCCCTCTCTCACAGCGTCTGCGAGCCCTTCGCACATAATGCTGCAACTGAGGGTTGCACCCCCATACAGCCCCCATAATAAAGTTGCAAACAGTGAAATCACAATGATTCAAATGTCAAAGCTCTGGCCAGAAGCCAAAAATACCTCTCCTATGTTGTCCCAAATCAGTAAGCTCTGTCCCTTGGTCTCTGTCCAGAAATCCAAAGCAGTAAAGTCATTGCAGCAAAATGGCTGGGCTTTATAGGTCAGTGTAAGTGCCCTTTAATTAGCGCTCCCCGAGGCCCACAGGGCCTCTGTTGCGTTCCACTTCACAGTTCTTAACAGCGCCACGCCCACATTGGGCGGGCGCCACTGAATTTCCGGTTTGGGGTGCACAAACAGCGTTGCACGACGAAATGACGTCATAAGCTGCGCGCGCAGCTGAGCGGGCGCAAACACTTTGCGCCGGCGCTAAATGTCAACTGAATTTGGGCGTAGGCGCAGATCGGTCTGCGCCCGGGCGCTAAGTGCCTAGCGCTGGAAATATAACCCTCTTATGGCGTTAACGGCTGGCGAACGCAACTGAATTTCTAGGCCTATATTTTTTAAAAGTGAACCTCACCTTTGGGAGTCCAAGACACTTCTCTGGTTTAGATTCCCTGCAGGGTAGGTCCAATTTCACCCATCTGGAGGTTGTCATTGTTTATCATTTTTTTTAAGAGTGGTTTGACACAAAAAAAGGTCCACTTCAGAGTCGCATTGGTGTTGGAATTGAGTCACATAAGCTAGACTGTGCAAAGATGGCAGGATTTCTTCCCTAAAGAACATTAGTGAATCAGTTGAATTTTTACAACAATCCAACAGCTACATGGTCACTTTTATTGACACCAGCTTTTTATTTCCAGATTATTTGAGAATTCAAGTTCTCAAACTGCCATGATGGGATTCAAACTCACACGCTCTAGATTACTATTCCAGTAACATAATCACTACACTACTGTACCCTCATTGGGCAGGCTAGCTTGAACTTTAGTTCATGTCCCACTGAGGTTGGGGAAGCATGAGCTGTCAGTGTAGGGTTTTCCTGGCCCAACTCAGCCCCACCCAAGACTTCACACTCTTGTTGTTACTGGCCTTGTAAAGGGGCAAGTGGAGCACCGCCCCTTACAAGATCAAGCAGGAACTCCTGGCATAGGCCGAGATCCAGGGTATCCAGGCCCCAGTGGGGAGTCCACAGAATTGCCGAGTAACTTTGACCCCCTTATTTTTATCAGAGTTTACATTGGAATGTAGGACCCTGGGGTCTTAGTTTCCTCTTTTTACAAATAAAGGGTTAATTTCCCTAATTTCATCCGTACCGTATTAGCGTTCTCAAATCAAAATAGCGGGAGATCACAACTGTGCAGAATATATCTGTTATGGGAATGAAAGAATATCACCTTGTCTCAATAAGGGGATGTAGGACATGTATGACAAGTAAATTTTAAAATGGAAGTTGTTTCATATACTGCACTCACACAAAAAAATAATAATAATAATTTAGTGCAAGTTAAAATATCAGGCTGATGCAAATTTTGCTGCACATGCCAAGGTTGCAAAATGAATCTGCTGCTGGAAGAAATGTACATGGGTTGAATCACCCTTCCTGGATTCACAGTACGCTTAGGTTTAAATGTCAAACCTGCAAACAACAGGAGAGCAAAGAGTGGAACAGGTGGTGCATCCTTGCAACAACATCTCTAAGCAACCTTCTCAGGAGGTTGGAGTAGCACATGGACACCTGGTATGTACCATATGAATCATACACTCTATGATTTTCACCATATGTCACATCAACTTGTTCATGCACTGTGCAAGTGCTTCATAGCTCATATAATAATTAATCTGGCTTTCTTCACAGAACATGAAGAAGCTAACGGTTCTGTTTGTGGAGGACATTCAGCATGAAGCATCAGAACAGATGCAGATACTTCAAAGTTGAAATCACGTTGTGCAATGTTAGCAAGAAATACATTAACTTGTTTGTATGAAATGTCTTTGTTTGCTATTTTAATGGGAGTGTTAACCTTTTTTTAAATGGCTTAATATTTTTGTTAAAGTAATGGTCACAGGGATTTCATATGAACAAGTTAACATTATTATTCTCACATAGCACAATATTAACTCCTTCCACTACACACGGATGAGAATTAGGTGGCAGAAGTGAATTAGATGGTGGTGCCTGAGGGACCAGTAGGTACAAGGCAGAGGTCTTGGATGTCTTATTGAAATATACTGACCAATCAGTGTCATATTCTGCTGTTGGTTGTAGATGAGCCTCCTCCTTCAACTCGTCCATGGTGCAGCATACTATAAACACTGATGACTTTTGAAAGTTTGGCAGACCCGCAATACAAAATACACTGATCTGTACATATAAGAGCTTCAAGATGTCAATTGTTGATTGTATGATGCCCCCAGTAGATCTATGGGCCTTATTGCAACAGTGACAGGATCGGACAAAGTCAACATGGATTTACCAAAGGTAAATCGTGCTTGACTAATCTACTGGAATTTTTTGAGGATGTAACTAGTAAAATAGATAAGGGAGAACCAGTGGATGTGGTGTATTTGGACTTTCAGAAGGCTTTCGATAAGGTCCCACATAAGAGATTAGCGTGTAAAATTAAGGCACATGGGATTGGGAGCAAGGTATCGACTTGGATAGAGAACTGGTTGGCAGATAGAAAGCAAAGAGTTGGAATAAACGGGTCTTTTTCCGAGTGGCAGGCAATGACTAGTGGGGAACCGCAGGGATCGGTCCTTGGACCCCAGCTATTCACAATATATATTAATGATCTAGACAAGGGAACTAGATGTAATATCTCCAAATTTGCAGATGACACAAAGCTGGGTGGGCGTGTATGCTGTGAGGAGGATGCCGAGAAACTACAGGATGATTTGGGCAGGTTGGGTGATTGGGCAGAAGCATGGCAGATGCAATATAACGTGGATAAATGTGAGGTTATCCACTTTGGTGTCAAAAACAGGAAGACAGATTATTATCTGAATGGCAATAGATTGGGAGAAGGGGAAGTGCAACGAGACCTGGGTGTAGAAGCATGCAGGTGCAGCAGGCGGTTAAGAAGGCAAATGGTATGTTGGCCTTCATAGCGAGAGGGTTTGAGTACAAGAACAAGGATGTCTTGCTGCAGTTGTACAGGGCCTTGGTGAGACTACATCTTGAGTATTGTGTGCAGTTTTGGTCGCCTTATCTGAGGAAGGATATTCTTGCCATGGAAGGAGTTCAGCGAAGATTCACCAGGCTGATACCTGGGATGGCAGGAATGACGTATGAGGAGAGATTGGATCGATTGGGCTTGTATTCGCTGGAGTTTAGAAGAATGAGAGGGGATCTCATTGAAACTTATAAAATTCTGGCAGGACTGGACAGACTAGATGCAGGGAGGATGTTCCCGATGGTCGGGGAATTCAGAACCAGGGGTCACAGTCTAAGGATAAGGGGTAGGCCTTTTAGAACAGAAATGAGGAGGAATTTCTTCACCCAGAGAGTGGTGAACCTGTGGAATTCTCTACCACAGAAGGCAGTAGAGGCCAATTCATTAAATACATTCAAGAAGGAGTTGGATATATTTCTTAAGGCTAAAGGGATCAAGGGGTATGGGGAGAAAGCAGGGACAGGGTACTGAATTTGGACGATCAGCCATGATCGCATTGAATGGCGGAGCAGGCGAGAGGGGCCGAATGGCCTACTCCTGCTCCTATCTTCTATGTTTCTATGTTTCTATATTTTCCCTTTCTGACCATGGGTCCTGCAATGGTGGTATTAGCAGAGGGCATTTTTGCTCTCCTAAGCACCAGCCTTTCAGTCCCGCTTCCCCATTAAGGAACCCAGAGAAAAGAACTGACACTGCTTAGCGAAGCAGCCATTAACATGATCTGCTGTTGCTTGTCACTGACCAGCTGTTTATCTAGGAACAGAAACCTTTCTTCCAAGTTCTAATTCAAAAACAAAGTAAAACTCCAACAAACACAAAACTGGAGAAGCTTGTTCCCATTTAACAATTTTACTTTTGCACCCAGCTTATCTTTAAAACTTGTGGTAAATGGACATACATACTGCTGATGGGTAGTACTTCTGCCTCATGATTGGTAAATACCACATGTAAAATGAAGCTTTTGCACAGAATATGCAACAGTAATGTATATACGCATAACATCTACATAGGATATATATGGCACAGAAACAGGCCATTCGGCCCAACCAATCCATCTAATCAGAAGATCGCAACAGGAAGGGACTGACAGTATGGACTAGTTGAAATTGTTGAATACACAACTTTTCAGTCACTACATGTCCAAATTCTGATGGTGGGAACAATTCCAATAGTCAAAAATTCTAGTCCATAATAGCCAATTGCAGATCACACTAGAAGTTATGGGAAATGTGTTCCTCCCATACAATGGGGGCTATATTGGGCCATGTAGAGTCCATTTTTTAGGCATTACGCAGCCAAGTAAGACTCAAAAATGGGGTCGAAATGGACACACACACTTCCAACAGGAAGTGTGCGGGACACCTCTTGATAACACCTAACGACCGCCAGCAGCATGCAGAGCAGCGAGATGATGATGTGAATGAGTGTGCAACGCTGATTTGAAGCCACCACTGCCATGTTTCAACTACCCACACCCGGTCTTAACCTCATACAGCTGAACATGACGTTAAATGGAATGAAGGAACCCCCACCAGTGCTACTTAAAGGGATCATGAAGTACTTGCAGGTTAGTTGCTGGATTATTTCTTCTGGCTGCTGGTGCAATTGTATGCATTTATGGTGGTTTCCTATACTTGGTTAAAGTTTAAATATTTTACAGGGAGTGGTCTGGCTGGTCTTGCAGTACTTTTTGGCCCTATAAAATATTGTGCTGAAAGAAGTTGCTTCCAGACATGAGTGGCCTGGTAGGGCTTCCTCTGGGAATTGAACATGACTGGGAGAATGAAGAGAGGCCACACAGAGCAGGACAAGCTGCTAGAAGAGGGAGGAAGTAGAGGAGGAGGAAGTCCAAGAGGAAGTGGAGGAACAGGAAGGGAGGATACAACGTAGACAGACACTTTCTGCCCGGGCACTACATGATCAGTTTTTTCATGAACGGTACCAGAAACATCAACGACACCTCCCTATTCATCATCAGTCCCACACTCCTTACCTTTACTCTATCTCTGACCACCACATTGTAACCTTTTTGACAACACAACAATAAAACCCACCAGGAAATGCAAATTCAAATCCAATTTTATAAATTAACTCATTAAATAAAGCATACAAAATTAAACTAATTATGCTTGTACATACCCTTAGTGCCCGTCTTCCGTGTGCATTTACCTTTCCTAGTGCTCCTATGAGCTGCTTCCCCACTGGCTACAGCATAGGTGGTGGAAAGCTGCTGACCTTCAACTGAGGAGACTACAGATTGCCTTGGAGGGCAACCTCAAGCAGTTCTGAGCCTAGAGGTTCTGACTAGAGACTACACCATCTCGGCCTGGACTGCAGCAGTCTGGGCTGGCTGGCTGACAGCAAGGGCACTGGCTGAGTGGCAGGGGTGGGATCAGAAAGCTGTCATCCTGAGAGAGAACAGAAGGCTCTTGTTCCATGGAACCACTGCCACTCTCCCGGGGCAGCACCTCAGCAATCCCAGTAATCTGTTGGAGAAAAGATTGCTGGACTGCTGTGGCGCTCTGAAAGCCCCTTTGAACAATGGTATCCAGAGCCATGATGGCACAGTCTGAGCTTGCAAGGCAGCAGTCTGAGATTCCACTGCAGCACTCAGACATTTGATGGAAGCTGTTTGTGCTGCAATGGAAGCTGTGACATCACCATTAGATAATGCATCATGGTGGGTTCCACAGGTGTGCTGATGGAGGTGACCGCCCGTTCCATGTTTCAAAGGATGGGCTCCAAGCTCTGCACCAAGCCCTGTGCCAAATTGGAGCTGGACTACTCCATGCTCTTTGACATTCTGTGCAGACTTTCTGCCAGACTTTCCAGTTCACCAAGCATTTGGTTATGTACACCCATCAGCCTTCTTCTGTAGCCTGGGCCATTGAAATCCTCATCTGACTCCACTGCAGCAGAACTTATGTGCAACCTTGCCCTCCGGCGAGCTGGCACCTGAGCTATCCTTTCATCCTGCCCTGGCTCCTGCGCATTTGTGCCTGGTGTCTCACCAGGAACAGATTCCTCCTCTATCCTAGCCTCTAATGTACACACAGTGTTAGTATCTGAGCTGGTGGCTGTGAGTATAAGATCAAATGATAGTGTCTTCACTGTCTTCCTCTTCCTCCTCTGACTGGAAAGATTTCAGTTCTTGGGTATGTGTAATGTAAAAGGGACAATGGTTGTGTTGTGGTGACGGGAGATGAGAAAGTAAGAGGTGCATGCTTACACCATCTGCAGCTTGTGAGTCAGAAGAGATTACGGGATGAGAGAGAAGTGGGAGGAGAGAAGGAGGATTGGTATGCAGATGCCCTCATCATCAATCCCTCCAGCACCACCAGTGGCCATGGCCTCAGCAATGCCCCTTCCCATGGTGGCCAGCACTGTCTCCTCCATGGGTGTTAAAATATGCAGGCATGCTTGTCCTCCTCCAGTTCTTTGCTGCTGCCTGCTGTTATACATCCCTTTCTCCTGCAAGAAAGAGAGAAGTGTGTCAGTGAGTGTCCTGCAATACGTTTGGGTGATGTGACTGTCATGGTCGAATAGCTGCCCATGTGTGCAAGCTGTGTGTTGTGGGTGTGAGGCTTGCAACAGTGCTAAGTGATAGTGGATGCATTGGTTTTGATCATCCAGAATTCCCTAGATTCTTGAACAGTCTCCGCGGATTGGAGGGTAGCAAATATAACCCCGCTGTTCAAGAAAGGAGGGAGAGAGAAAACAGGGAACTATAGGCCAGTTAGCCTGACATCAGCAGTAGGAAAAATGCTAGAATCTATTATTAGGGACATGACAACAGCCCATTTAGAAAATCATATTATTACTAGGCCCAGAACTTCGGGTCTCCACGGGTGAGTACGCACGGGGTACTCACCCATAGGCCCGATGGAAGTGCCGGTGTCCTGCATGCACTGCGCATGCGCGGGAAACTGGCACTTCCGTTCCTCCGAACGAAGAGGTTCACAGGTCGAACGCGTGCGCAGGGGAGGCTGCGCGTGCACATTAAACTTACGTTTTTTTTACAGGTTTCTCCGGGAACGTAAGCCTGCAGAAGTTAGAAATGTAAAAAGCAGGCATAAGGCCTGCTTTTTACAAGGTAAGTAATAATAATAATAATTCAACTTTATTGTCATTGCACAAGTACATGAACAACGAAATGTGATCTTGCAAGCTCCCATGAGTCCAGTACAAATAACATTAAACGTAAATAGCACCGTCCTGGGAGAAGCAAAGCCACTGTGTCTGTGCGCGCCGCCATTCCATTTCCACCATTCCTCCTGTCTGACAATCTTCAGCCCAACGGCCGGGCCTGCTCACCAGCCGCCCCTCCCGGGGCTCCTTCCGTGACCTTCTCACCAACCGCCCCTCTGCGGGGCTCCTTCTGTGACCTTCTCACCAACCGCCCCTCCTCAGGGCTCCTTCCGTGACCTTCTCACCAACCGCCCCTCCTCGGGGCTCCTTCCGTGACCTTCTCACCAACCGCCCCTCCTCGGGGCTCCTTCCGTGACCTTCTCACCAACCACCCCTCCTCAGGGCTCCTTCCGTGACCTTCTCACCAACCACCCCTCCTCGGGGCTCCTTCCATGACTTTCTCACCAACCGCCCCTCCTCGGGGCTCTTTCTATGACCTTCTGCACCTGGGTCTTACCCTGATGGTCACCCCTCCAGGTACTAACCAGGCCTGGCTCTGCTTAGCCTTCACAAGCCTTGACTAGTGACCCTGTCCCTAGTCCAAGGAACAAGGCTAGGCCTTTTTTCCTCAGGTTTATTATTTTTTAAAACTTTAAAGCAAGGTAAGTTTGTTTTTAGCCCTGTTAGAATATAAAATTATTTTTTTCAAAAATTTAAATTATTGTTTAAAATAGTTATTTCATGTAATTTATAGTTTATTTTAAAAATGTGATTTAAAAAAAAAATTTACTTGAAGGTTTAGTGCTATTTTGGGGCCGTAGTATTTATAAGTCTTGACAGCACTTCCTGTCAGACTTATGAATGGAGCATTCCCTGCTTCGATTGGCTGCCCATGGCCCACGTGATCCCAGGGGACGCATCAAACTAACTGCGCCCCTGGGATATGCAAGCACTGCGCGCCGGCAGCTGGACCAGGCCCCGGATCGGACTTCCACGGGGCCCTACAGCTCAATGGCCGGCGCGCAAGGTAAGTGCAGGTCGGGGGCTTGCACCCGCGGGAAGCCCCCGACCCGAATTTCTGGGCCCTTATGATTGGGCAGAGTCAGCACGGACTTATGAAAGGGAAACATCTAATCGAGTTTTTTGAGGTTGTAACTAGCAGGGTGGATAAAAGGAAACTAGTGTATGTAGTGTACTTGGATTTTCAAAAAGCATTCAGTAAGGTGCCATACAAAAGGTTATTGCACAAAATTAGGGCTCATGGGATTGGGGGAAATATATTAGCATGGATTGAGGATTGGTTAACGCAGGCTGTAACAAGGATCAGTGCTTGGGCCTCAGCTATTTACAGTCTATATCAGTGGCTTAGATGAGAGGACTGAGTGTAATCTATACAAGTTTGTTGGCATTACAAAGTTAGGTGGGAAAATAAGCTATGAGGAGGACACAAAGCGGCTGCAAAGGGATTTAGACAGGTTAAGTGATTGGGCAAGGCCAAGGACGTGGCAGATGGAATATAATGTGGAGTAGTGTGAAGTTATCCACTTTGGTAGGAAAAATAGAAAAGCAAAATATTTTTTAAACGTTGAGAGACTGGGAAATGTTGGTATTCAGAGGGACCTGGGTGTCCTTGTACACAAATCACTGAAAGTTAACATATAGGTACAGCAAGCAATTAGGAAAGCAAATTTTATGTTAGCCTTTATTATAAAGGGATTAGAGTATAAGAGTAAAGATGTTTTAATGCAATTATATAGGACCTTGGTGAGACCACACCTGGAGTACTGTGTATAATTTTGGTTTCTTTACCTAAGGAGGGATATACTTGCCTTAGAGGGAGTGCAACGTAGGTTTACTAGACTGATTCCTGGGATGAGGGGATTGTCCTATAAGGAGAGATTGAGTAGATTAGGCCTATATTCTCTAAAATTTAGAAGAATGAGGGGGAAAAATTCAGTTGTTTGCCCCTCCCATTAGCGCCTTAAGAGGGCGCTAATGGGGCGCAAAGCAACTAGCGCCCGGGCGCGGCGATGTTTGCGCCGCTCGCGAAATTAACTAGGCATTTTGCGGCGGCGCTAAACACTACCGCCACGATCTCCTGCGCCGGCAGATTGTGACATCAGTCGAGTGCACAACGCCCCGTTAGCGCCCCGGACCGGATATTGAGTGGCGCCCCCTGCCTTACCGCCTGCCGCTAGCAACGGCAGGTTGAGGGGAGCGTTATGCTGTCAGAAAGGGACTAGGGGAGCGCTATTTAAAGGCGACCGCTTCCTGCCTTTTTTGTCAGTGACTTTTTTGCACCACGCATTCTGAGAGAGAGAGAGACTTCTGGAGAGATTCAACGCTGTGTGAAGGAGTTTTGAGTACTGAGCAGCACTTTGCAGGTTTATTTTGATTTGCCCTTCCTTGCTTCGCCAGCGCTCTGAGGTAGCGCCTCGCTCCTCGGCCTTTGCGCCTTAAGACAGGTGTGAAGCGTCTGATTTAGCGCTCCAATCACCTCCAGGGGCGATAAAAGCCAAGTTTGCTGCCGGAGGTGATAATTAGCGCTAGGCGCTAAACTTTGCACATGGCCGATAATGGCGCCCCAAATGGGGCGATACCGAATTTTTCCTCCATAACATTTTTAAGTGACTTGACAGGGTAGATGCTGGGAGGATGTTTCCCTTGACTGGAGAGTTTAGAACTAGGGGTCACTGTCTCAGAATAAGTGGTTGGCCTTTTAGAACTGAGATGAAGCGAAATTTCTTCATTCAAAGGATTGCGAATATTTGGAATTCTCTACCCCAGAGAGCTGTGGATGCTCTGTCATTGAGTATATTCAAGACAGAGATCGATAGATTTTGGATACTAAGGGAATTAAGGGTAATGGGGATAGTGCAGGAAAGTGGATTTGAGGTAGAAGATCAGCCATGATCTTATTGAATGGCAGAGCTGACACGAGGGCCGAGTGGCCTAGTCCTGCTCCTATTTCTTATGTTCTTATTAAGTGTGTAGGGGTGAGGTAAACCATATGAATTGAAGGGTTGAATACTGATTGATAGAGATTTTTGGTAGGTAGATAATGGGGTGTAGTGAATTGATCAGCGGATGAGGCTAGTGTTGCAGTTGGTCGGCTATGCCATTTGAAGATTGAACTCACTCACCTTGTTAAATCATTAAACTTCTTCCTGCACTGCATTCCTGTTCTTGGAGCTATACCTCTGGCACTGACCTTCGCCGCTACTTCTTTTCACTGCATCCTGAGCATATGTCTGGAGGGCCTCCTGCCCCCATGTGGATACAGGCTGTCTTTACTTCTCAGCACATCTCGCACCAAGGCCCCCAGTACATTATCAGAAAGCCTTGGTGCACATTCTCTCACAGGGTAAGCCAGCTTGTCAAAAATCTTCAAAATCACTTTTGCCCATTTCTACTCCTCAATGTCCGATTATTTTCTGAAAACTGGGTGATAAGGTGAGGGAAATCTTGGCTTGTTCAACATGATTTATCTGAGTCATTCTCCAATATTAAATCATATGCTAAGATTGCATCATTGGTTTGTTTTCTGTTAGTACAATATGACCTAATTTATTAAATTACTAGGACATTTTTGGATACCTAAGCATTTATATTTTTTAATTTCAAACTTATAAAAATGTTGTTTTGAAAAATGTTGTTTTTGAAAAATGCTGTACAATAATCTCCATTGTTCAAGATTCAAGATTCAAGATTCAAGATTCAAGATCATTTTATTGCCATATGTAACTAGTACAATGGAATGCTTACTCCCCACTCACTCCCACAATACAAGCATATAAATATAAAAGCAAAAAATAAAAACAAATATAAATAAAAACAATAAGCAAATAAGCAGAAAGTATAGCAATAACAGTCCAAGTTGCAGGATATGATGAATAGTGCAAAAAAGCCTCAATTACCACTGGAAATAATAGTAATGTAATATGATAAATATATGGTAATATAAGTATAAGATATATATATTTACATAAACAGTAGGCGCACTGCCTGTGGATAGAAACTGTTCTTAAACCTGCTGGTCCCGGTTCGGATGCTGCGGTACCGACGTCCGGACCGCAGGAGGGAGAACAGTTTGTGCCCAGGGTGATTGGGGTCCTGGATGATGGAGCGGGCCTTGTTCCGGCACCTGGTCTGGAAGATCTCCTCGATGGACGGAAGTGCACACCCGATGATCTTTTCTGCCATATTCACAACTCTCTGGATGGCTTTCTTGTTCTGTGCAGTGGTGTTACCATACCACACATTGACACCACTCGTCAGGACACTCTCTATGGTGCCGCGGTAAAAGTTCACAAGCCACTGTGTGCTTATGCCGCATTTCCTCAGGCACCGTAGAGGGTAGAGGCGCTGGTGTGCCTTCTTCAGCATAGCCTCAGTATTATGGTTCCAAGCCAGGTCATCAGAGATCTGCAGTCCCAGGAATCGGAAGCAACTGACGACTTCCACTGGTGTCCCGTCTATGCTGATGGGGCGATGGTTCCCTCGGTGGCTTCTGAAGTCCACAATGAGCTCCTTAGTCTTGTCAACGTTCAGGGCAAGGTTGTTGTCATTGCACCATCTCATCAGCTGGACTATCTCATCTCTGTACTCCATCTCGTCATCGTTGCTTATCAGGCCAATTACTGTGGTGTCGTCGGCAAACTTGATAATCCGGTTGTTGCTGTGTATGGTTGTACAGTCATGTGTAAACAGAGAGTACAGCCAAGGACTGGGGCAGCAGCCTTGTGGCGCTCCGGTGTTGAGGACCAGAGTGGATGAGGTGTTGTTCCCTATTTTCACCACTTGAGGCCTACCAGTCAGGAAATTCAGAATCCAATTGCAGATGGGGGTACCCAGGCCTAGGTCCCTCAGTTTCAGGACCAGCTTGGAGGGAATAATAGTATTAAATGCAGAGCTGTCGTCAATGAACAACAGTCTGACGTAGGTGTTCCAGGGCAGTGTGTAGTGTTAGGGAGATGGCATCGTCTACAGACCTGTTCGCCCTATATGCATTGTTTCATTTACATTAAGCTCATTCTTGATTCTGAACCATTATATACTCATTGAATGCACTGATCTTGGGATATGATTGCTGTAGTAACGAATTATTATAATAGAATCCTAAAATCAGGGATTTTAATAGCTCTTAGCCAGGAACAAGCCTAAAGTGCCATTCTATGGCTAGTGGAGGATTGATGCGTTCTTTATCCATGGTGTGAGACAGAAATATTCCATTGCTTCTTACTGTTGATGAGCTCCTAGTCAGCAATATTTTAAGCATCTAAATGCACGTATTCTGACCCACCTACAGTTGAACATCCTAAGACTGATTTTACAATTTCTTGGATTGATAAAAGTTTCAGTTCAGTGTACTGAGCGTCAGTATTCAATCATTCCTTTAAAATATTATGGAGCAGATTTTCTAAATATTTGAGGCTGAAAGGTTATTTGAGACTCACACTTTTGTTGTAAATTGGGTTCTGTGTCATTTTTCCATCTCAGCTTTCACTTTAAATGGCAGATATGTGAGGTCACAAGGGGCTAATGATATTTCATAGTCAGAAACAGAGATGAAATCCCTTATTTTTCAGCTGCCTTATAGTCTCATACTTGTGACACTTGTGACAAATCATTCATGACAGTTTTAGCCTGTTGTAAGGGAAATCATAAGTCCATTTTTTGTGTTTCTATATACTGAAGCACATAGAGCGGAAATGCCTTTTTGTGGAACTCCATGCCGATCTCAAATCTGTCTAGGGGACTCAAATTGACAAAAGGATAGATTTTACAATCGATTTTGCCCAACTAAAGAGCTTAAAGTGGTTTTAACTCAGCAGAAAATGGGCAAAGATCTATTATGCCAGATTGCCACCCAATTTTCCAGTCAAGTTTGGGATCTGCACCCAGAAGTTTGTAGCACCCAACCACTACTTCTTGATTTATCTTGATCAATATATATTCTCTTTTATTCCTTTCATTATTTTGGTGTTTTCCTGCACTAAGGGCCGTGGCCCTTAATATAAATTTCTCTGCCAGAAGATATATCCTGGTCATTGGCATACATGCAATGGCCTCTTTTCAGGGCAAAGATGGAATATGCAGCAGATGACAGTTATTCTCGAGACTTGGCGGTGGGGGGTGGGGAGGGGGGGCAGGGTTGGGGGGGAAGTAGAGGGGAAGCTTGTTTTGTAAGGTTACCCTGATCAATCCATACATGTGAAGTGCTGCTTCAGTACCCAATGGTATTTTAATCATTTTTATTGTAGGACAGCCTTGGTCTCGTAGTCTTCTTCAAATATGGTTGGCACAGATGATTGCCTTAAAATGAAAGCATTGTGAGAGCTTCTGGGGAAGCAGCCATTGATCTGCCTAATTGTATTGGTGGTCACATACTTTTTTTAAATATTTGTTGCAGGATAGTGGTGACACTAGTAATTATTACTCATCCTCAGTTTCCTTTTCCTGTTTTTTGTATCAGTTGTTTTATAACTGAATGGTATGCTCGGCCTCTGCAGAGGGCATTAAGAATCAACCATGTATTATGGGGCTGCAGTCATACTACTAGCTCGGAGTGGCAGGTACCTTTCTCCAAAGGCCACTAATGAACCAATTATCAAATTTACTAAATTCACCTTTACAACATGCCATATGGAATTTGAAGTCATGACATTTGAATTGCTAGTCTAGTGCCATAGCCACTAGGTTACTTTACCTGGATACTATAGGTCGCAAATTATGCATTGAGGTTAAAATGTCCCTTTTGGCTCATTATAGACCGCAGCATTTTGCACAGTGGCCCTACTGGCAATATGGGAACCTCTTGGATTCTGGAAAAGCCAGCAGTTCTGTAGAATTGTGTTGCCCCCTTGTGATGCTGTCGTGGCAAAACTGCTAAAGTCACTGGCCCTGCTGAATAATGCATCAGTGGTTTCCCTGATACATCTGTGGTCAGTAAACAGGCTAGCACTACACATCTTCTCGGTGGTAGCCAGGAAAGAATCCAACGAATTGAAGGTCGTGTTAATGTTAACAGCTGGATGTTGTCTGAAGGAGCGTGCACAGCACTGTCACTGCCTCATTGCTAAACCTCACCTCTATAAGTGCATCTCTGCTAATTAGTTCTGGCTGGTATAATGCAGCCAATGTGCAATAGCATGCCAGGACTCAGCAGTATGCTTTCCATTCCACCTGACACTACAGGCAGCCCTTTTCGACTCTTGCTGAAACTGCTTTGCCAGGTCTAGGGCTATTGGCTACACTGAATGCAGCTGCCAAAATTCCTGGGGTTAGATAAGATACAAGTAGCAGTTATGTCTGGGAAGGGGTGGGGGTGGGGGAGGGGGGCTGTGGAAAATGGTCCAGATCGTAACTTTTCCGGAATTCCATCACATTTTGTTCGGACTTTGATATTCTGCTTGGGTGAGTCATGAACAAATTTTCCAACCACCCTTTCCCACCTCAAGTGGCCATGCTGGTAGAGTACCTGGACTTCCCTGGAAAATTCCTCCTTTTATGCCATTGAAAGGCCTTAGCGTAACTCCTGCCAGTTGATACTTGGTGTGAGTCCTTTTGAAGCCTTCTCAAGGTCCCAAACCTTTACTTGAGTAAGGTATTCAGTCCCAGAGAGGATCAATTACATTCTCTCATTAGAGTGGTTCCAATGGGAGCTAAAGAAATGACCAAAAAAAAATTCTTCTGCCCATTATTGTTTCTGGAGCACCCCACTCTGCCTTGAAAGGGTAGATTGGCTTGGGTCAGGGCAGTAGCCTCTGGTTATCCTTCCTGAGGTTCCAGCCGCTCCTCTTGGACGTGTAGGTGACCCTGTTACAGGAAGCTGAAATAGGATCTCAAGCCTCGAATGAGGGCGGGCAGGGATTCCACTCCGCCATACTTATACTCACCCCGGAAATTTCAGGAAACATGGAACATGGAAAGAAAATTTGCAGCAGCTCAGCTTTAAATGAAAATTTCAACTGCAGTCTTTCCAGCCACGTCTGTGCAATTTGAGTGAGATGAATGACCAAATTATACATTCGCATAGCAACATGAGATGTTTCACTCTTAACGACATGTTTCAAAAATTAATTGCCCCGTTGAATATTTTGAGCATTAGCATCCGAACTCAACATTCTACAGGCAATATTGTCCTAGGTGAGCAATGGCAGTAATCGAGCTCTATACCTCACTCTCAACGTTATTGGCCACAATCACACATATGGAAACACCATAGCAATTCCGAGTCAACAACATGATATTCAGGTTGCTCTAACAATTTCAAACCAGTGTAAAGGAGATACAAACAGACAGAAGCTAACAAAAAAAGTAATGTAAGCAAGAAAGAAGAAAATAAACCCGGGTGGAAGTTAAAATACATTGTAAAAAACCTCCTGCTGATTACCACCTACCGCCCTCCCTCAGCTGATGAAACAGTACGCCTCCATGTTGAACACCACTTGGAAGAAGCACTGAGAGTAGCAAGGGCACAGAATGTACTCTGGGTGGGGGACTTCAATGTCCATCACCAAGAGTGGCTCGGTAGCACCACTACCGACCGAGCTGGCCAATTCCTGAAGGATATAACTGCCAGTCTGGGCTTGCGACAGGTGGTGAGTGAACCAACACAAGGGAAAAAGGTACTTGACCTCACCCTCACCAATCTAACTGTCACAGATGCAGTTGTCCATGACAGCATTGGTAGCAGTGACCACTGCACAGTCATTGTGGAGAGGAAGTCCCGTCTTCACACTGAGGACACCCTCCATCATGTTGTGTGGCACTACCACCGTGCTAAATGGGATAGATTCAGAACAGATCTAACAGCTCAAAACTGGGCATCCATGAGGCGCTGTGGGCCATCAGCAGCAGCAGAATTACATTCCACCACAATCTGTAAACTCATGGCCTGGCATGTCCCTCACTCTACCATTACCACCAAGCCAGGGGACCAACCCTGGTTCAACAAGGAGTGTAGAAGAGCATGTCAGGAGCAGCACCAGGTGTACCTGAAAATGAGGTGCCAACCTGGGGAAGCTGCAACACAGGACTACATGCATGCTAAAAAGCAGAAGCAGCATGCTATAGACAGGGCTAAGTGATCCCACAATCAACAGATCAGATCAAAGCTCTGCAGTCCTGCCACATCCAGTCGTGAATGGTGGTGGACCATTAAACAACTAACGGGAGGAGGAGGCTCCATGAATATCCTCATCCTCAATGATGGTGGAGCCCAGCACGTGAGTGCAAAAGACAAGGCTGAAGCATTTGCAACCAACTTCAGCCAGAAGTACCGACTGGATGATCCATATCGGCCTACGCCCGAGGTGCCCACCATCACAGAGGCCAGTCTTCAGCCAATTCGATTCACACCACGTGATATCAAGAAACGGCTGAGCGCACTGGATACAGCAAAGGCTATGGGCCCTGACAAAATCCCAGCTATCATGCTGAAGACTTGTGCTCCAGAACTAGCCACGCATCTAGCCAAGCTGTTCCAGTACAGCTATGACACTGGCATCTATCCGACAACGTGGAAAACTGCCCAGGTACGTCCTGTCCACAAAAAACAGGACAAGTCCAACCCGGCCAATTACCGCACCATCAGTCTACTCTCAATCATCAGCAAAGTGATGGAAGGTGTCATTGACAGTGCTATCAAGCGGCACTAACTCACCAATAACCTGCTTACTGATGCCCAGTTTGGGTTCCGCCAAGACTACTCAACTCCCGACCTCATTACAGCCTTGGTCCAAACATGGGCAAAGGAGCTGAATTCCAGAGGTGAGGTGAGAGTGACTGCCCTTGACAGCAAGGCAGCATTTGACTGAGTTTGGCATCAAGGAGCCCTAGTAAAAATGAAGTCAATGGGAGTCAGGGGGAAAACGCTCCACTGGCTGGAGTCATACCTAGCACAAAGGAAGATGGTTGTGGTGGTTGAAGGTCAATCATCACAGTCCCAGGACATCACTGCAGTTGTTCCTCAGGGCAGTGTCCTAGGCCCAACCATCTTCAGCTGCTTCCTCAGTGACCTTCCCTCCAGCATAAGGTCAGAAATGGGGATGTTCGCTGATGACTGCACAGTGTTCAGCGCCATTCACAACTCCTCAGATAATGAAGCAGTCCATGCCCGCATGCAACAAGACCTGGACGATGTTCAGGCTTGGGCTGATAAGTGGAAGGTTACATTTGCGCCACAGAAGTGCCAGGCAATGACTATCTCCAACAAGCAAGCATCTAACCACCTCCTCTTGACATTCAATGGCATTACCATCGCCGAATCCCCCACTATCAACATCCTGGGGGTCACCATTAACCAGAAACTTAACTGGACCAGCCATATAAATACTGTGGCAACAAGAGCAGGTCAGAGGCTAGGTATTCTGCAGCGAGTGTCTCACCTCCTGACACCCCAAAGCCTTTCCACCATCTACAAGGCACAGGTAAGGAGTGTGATGTAATACTCTCCACTTGCCTGGATGAGTGCAGCTCCAACAACACTCAAGAAGCTCGACACCATCCAGGACAAAGCAGCCCGCTTGATTGGCACCCCATCCTCCACCATAAACATTCACTCCCTCCACCACCGGCATACCGTGGCTGCAGTGTGTACCATCTACAAGATGCACTGCAGCAACTCACCAAGGCTTCTTCGGCAGCACCTCCCAAACCCGTGATCTCTTCCACCTAGAAGGACAAGGGCAGCAGACGCATGGGAACACCACCACCTCCAAGTTCCCCTCCAAGTCACACACCATCCTGACTTAGAAGTATATCGCTGATCCCTCATCGTCGCTGGGTCAAAATCCTGGAACTCCCTACTGAACAGTACTGTGGGAGTACCTTCACCACACGGACTGCAGCGCTTCAAGAAGGCGGCTCACCTCCACCTTCTCAAGGGCAACTAGGGATGGGCAATAAATGCTGGTCTTGCCAGCAACGCCCACGTCCCATAAGCGAATTAAAAAAAATTGGTAAAAGAGTTTGGGTGAGATTGTCATATTTTCAGGAACAGTAATTGATGTATTATTTAAAATACAACTGTATTCTTTCCAAGGTCTTCCTTCTTCTGTAATGTAGGTGAGAAGTGAAATTCCTGTACCTACTGATTTGGTGAAAGTTTTCTAACAGTGATGAAGGAAAACTTTTGGAAGGATCTGTACATGCAAGAAAATGCAACTTGTATAGAATGTTGATGGTTCTTGCTAATTCTCAGCACATCTAACACCAACAATATATCTGAGCTGGATATTTTAAAATTCAAAGCATTTCATATTTTCACAATGTGCAACAGGTGAGAATTTCCACTTCAGTAGCAATGCTGCCAAAGTGTGGCAGGACGGAACTTCCAGCCAGCCATCTGTCCCAGCGTTAACCCGAACAATTTTCCCAGGGTGTCTTATTGGCAGGGAAGCCAATAGTGCTTTAATCTGCACAGAAACCCTGTCACAAAGAGGGTGGGATATAACATTGCTTTTGTTGCAGGGCCCTGTTGTAGCTTAATGGGGTCGGCTTGTGAAGAAATGAGCCATACCTATTCAGAAAAATACACCATCTTATGAACAGAATTTTGACTTTATTAAAACATGACACACTGGGCAGGATTTTCATTGGGCCGTGGAGGCAGGATTGGAGGCGTGTGGGGGGTTAAAGTCCCAAAATCGGGGGGGGGGGCACGAACCCATGCCCACCCCCAACCCTCCTCCATGCCAGTTTCAAAGGAGGTGGGTACCCGACCCGCACTGGGACCCGCCTCCCCGAGGCGGGAAGGGGATTAGTGCCAATTTAGCCTAATCCTTATTTTCATTCTTGAAGTGTGCGTTTCCCGACAGCTCCAAACCACGTCAAGTTAGCAAGGTGGGCCGTCGGGCTGAAGGGCTTGGAGGAGTCGAGATGACTGGTGTTCAGGTGAGTGATGGGTGCATGAGTGCAGAGGTAAGTGTGTTTGGTGTGTTTAAAGTGTTTAAAGAAGTTTTACTTACCTTTACAGCCTTCCTTCCTTCAGGTCTCGGGAGTCCCTCATCTCACCGGCACAGAAAGCAGAAAGGCCACGGTCTATCAAAAATTGCAGCATTCAGCTTTCTGTTTCAGGGAGATCGCTAAATCATCCTGACAGGAAGGAATTAAATTAGAGTACAGATGGTCAGTGTTTGATAGCTTCAAACAGCTGTCAAACGCTGATATTTCATCTGTCAAAATGTCTTGACAGATGAAATGTCAATCTGTGACGTCACCTGTTGCCGGGTGTCCCTTAATTGGCCTGGTGACCCCGCTGGGCAGGCTCAACAAGGTCAATCAAGTCAAAATCGCATGGGTTGGCTACAACTCGATGGAGGTGGGACTACAACCCCGAATGTTGTAGTCCCACCTCCTACCTGCCTTCTCAATGAAAATCCAGCCCACTGGGTCTGGAAGTCTGGCAGCCTTAACAATCAAAAGCTGTAAACAGCATACAAGCTTTTGAGATAAGGTCAGTTGTTGACACTGAAACAATAGCCCTATTGAAGCAGAGGGTTAGAGCTTCCAGAAAGTCTGAGCTTTGGAGGGAACACAATGGAATGACCAGTTAAAAGTGTTATAAACCAACACTTTGGAAAGAAACAGAAAGATTAAAGAAACATGTGCCTTTGTAAAAATGACATCAATTAAAAGAAACACCTGACATCAAATGAAACACGGGAGGCAACAGCCATTACATTGTTTTTGTGTTAAACTTGGAACAGCTAGGAGACACGAAGGGCTCGATTTTGCCAGTGTGGGTGGGCTGGGGCATGTCAGGTGTTTTTTGCGTCCTGAACCCAACTCCAGTGTGATGTGGGGAAAAAAAGCGATTTTCCCCTAATTGAGCAATTGATTCCCAGCGCGTGGGAACCCCTAGCCCAATTAGTCTTCCCATCCTGAAAGTCGCCTCCGATGATGTCATCAGTGCTGCTGGATTTAAGGCCTGCAAGCAGCCTTGCTTCTTCTGGAGACTGGAAACGCTTTGGACATTTCATGAAAGACTTCATTTACCGACCATGTCTACCAGCAAGCAAAAGTGTGCACCTCGATTTGATGAGCACTCCCTCCAAGCTCTGGTGGAGGGAGCAAGATCTAATAAGGAGGAGCTCTTCCCTTCTGCAGGGAGAAAAAAGCCACCACAACAAACTAAAGCTGTGTGGCTGCAAGTGGCCAGGGAGGTCAATGCCATCTCTATGTTCTGCAGAACCTGGCTGCAGTGCAGGAAGAGGTTTCATGACCTTCTGCGCACTGGAAAATCTGTATGGGTAGAACTGAGAAATACCAAGGGACAGAAAACGTTAGTGGGAGTGGTATATAGACCTCCAAACAGTAATGCGGAGGTTGGGGATGGCATTAAAAGGGAAATTAGAGAAGTGTGCAATAAGGGCACGGCAGTTATCATGGGTGGCTTTAATCTACATATAGATTGGGCTAACCAAATTAGTAACAATACTGTGGAGGAGGAATTCCTGGAGTGTATACGGGATGGTTTCCTGGACCAATATGTCGAGGAACCAACGAGAGATCAGGCCATCTTAGACTGGATATTATGTAATGAGAAAGGATTAATTAGCAATCTTGTTGTACGAGGCCCCTTGGGTCGGAGCAATCATAATATGATAGAATTCTTCATTAAGATGGAGAGTGAAGTAGTTGACTCAGAGGCAAGGGTCCTGAATTTAAATAAAGGAAACTACAATGGTATGAGGCGCGAGTTGGGTAGGATTGATTGGGGAATGTCACTCAAAGGGTTAATGGTGGATAGGCAATGGCAAACATTCAAAGAACCTGTGGAATTCTCTACCACAGAAGGCAGTAGAGGCCAATTCATTAAATATATTCAAGAAGGAGTTGGATATATTTCTTAAGGCTAAAGGGATCAAGGGGTATGGGGAGAAAGCAGGGACAGGGTACTGAATTTGGATGACCAGCCATGATCGCATTGAATGGCGGAGCAGCCTTAAGGGGCCGAATGGCCTACTCCTGCTCCTATCTTCTATGTTTCGATGTTAAAAGTGAGTATGTCTTTCCCTTCACCCTCAATCTGATCCCCATCACCTCTCCTCACCAGCACTCTGCTTTGCCAATCTCTTCCTCCACATCCCACTTGACACTTGCATCCCTGCACCCTTACCCATTCCCTCTCTCTCTATGGTCACATTCACTTAACTATTCGACCATGCAGCCCTCACACTCTCTATCACTGTGATGCAATGACACAGGGAGCGCCCTTTGTCTCCTTCTAAGAATCTATGCTATGGAATCTCTACACTCACTCCTTCATTCTCACTCAAACTCTACTTGTGTCTCTCATTGCAGGAAAGGAGAGCCCACAATAAGAGGGAAAGAGCAAGGACAGGAGGAGGGCCACCCTCAGTAGCCCAGCTCACCAGCTCGGAGGAGGCGGCCCTGGAAATTGCCAGGATCAAGGACGATTCCCAAGTGGGGGACGGATAGGCAGGCGCATCACAGCAAGCTGGTGACAGAATAGTTTGGCATCTCTCTCATTGACATTGCATGAGTCACTGATAATGAATCTGATGCTCTAACAGATTGACTTATGATCATCTGCACTATTCAATGTGCATGTAACCTTGACCTCACCTCTTTCCTTTACTCCCCTACAGGACCATCGACAGCCCCCCTCCCCTCTGTCCAGGAGGAAGGGCCTGAGCTTCCAGACTCCTCAGAGGAAGCTGCAACCTCTGAAGGCACTGCGTCAGCAGAATTAAGCACACACATCACCAGCGCAGACGCTCACACCTCGGTGGGACCTTCGGGACATAGAGTAGAGTTGTCACCTGATGTATCACAGCTCACAAGTGAGCATCAGCAGATGGTGGAGACAGGGACAGCAGTGGAAAGTCCTCGTCGGAGGGCGCAGGATGCTCCCAGCTCGGCTCCACTGAATGTCAACCCTGTGCCTCCGGGTCCATCCAGAAGGACAGCGGTGCTGGAACTCCAGGAACAGGTGCAGGAGTCTCTGGCAGGTTTTGTCTCCAGGGTCGCTGCGAGTGTGGAGCGAATGGAGGAGTCCATCGCTAACATGAGCAGAGCCTTTGTGGAGGCGTTGGCGCATGAACGCATCACCATGGAAAGGATGGCAACCTTCGTGGAAAGGATGGCTACTGTAGAGGAGAGGATGGCTACGGCCATGGAGCAGCTTAGTCGTCAGGGTCGTGAAAGCATGGTCATTGTTCACAATAGACTGACATCTCTTGAGGAACGATGGTCAGCTATTGAGCAAACAAACCAGACATTCATGCAAGTCCTCGGGAGTTGGACTTCCAGTACAGAAACGGGTCCTCATGGCCTACCTGAAGAGCAGCAAGGTGCTGTCAAGCCACTTGCTAGGTCTGAAGTGGGGCTGACCCATGAAAGGGATGTTGGTGGCAGACAGCAACGAAGTGGGGGCTCCTCTCCAAGTGCTCACATGACCATGCCACTGCAAAGCCCTCGGTCAGAGCCCCACCAGAGTCCCCACCCAACTGAGATCGGCGTCTCAACCCCTGCACAGCCATAGGAGCAGCAGACTGTTGCCGCGCCCTCACAGGTTCGCAACCCCAGAGGACACCCGCCAAAGGTGTCGAGGCAGGAGTAGCAGGAAAGTGAGTAAGGGGCCTCCACATCTGCTGAAGCCACAGGGGAAGCACCATGTAGGAGCAGGTGTAAAAGGAAGATAATGCACAAGTAGTCACAAGGGTAGTCACTTGGGTGTAATGTTATGTTTAATGTTGAAAAGTCATCAGATGCTTATTGCCATTAAAAATTCTGATGGCAAACTGTTGCAATTGTGGCATGTGTCATGTCGCTAATGGTACTTCCACATTGAGGGCTTAGAATTACTTGCAATTGTCAGTATGGTGGTCAGAGTGATAGGAATCCGTAGGTTCCTGGCCATTGTCGAGGGTGTTAGATCCGTGATTCTGAGAGTATGATGTTTTTCAATAACCACACGGATGCTGTAACTTAACAATCAACAGGTATTTACTGGAGTAGGGCAGTCTCAAGACTGGGGGTACAGAGGCATGCTCAAGGCTTATATACAGGTGTAGTCACTGCCGGTACTACTGTATACAGGAGCTGTAAAAGTAGTTCTCTCTTAAAGGTACATACACTACAATTCCTTCTCTTTTAGATTAGCAGTACCCATAATATTCAAATAACAATTAACACTTTAACATGTACATTAAACAACAATAGTCCATTTATAGATTCAGTCTTTGGGGTGGCTTCCTGATCCTTTCGGGATAGCGCCTTTCCTGAGGTTCTTGTTCTTGGTGCGGAGGCGATTCTGGCCCCTTTTCGTTGGTTAGTTCATCGGTTTCCACTGCTACTGGTTCTGAGGTAGATGCTACCGGTATGTCGGGTTCATCCCCAGGTACTCGAGACATGGGGTTGACTCGTTCCTGTGACGCTAAGATCTGATCGACGTGGCGTCTCACAATGTTCTCCCCGACATCCACTGTGTACATTAATGGCCCCTGCCTTGTGCATATCGTTCCGGGTTGCCATTTCTCTGTTCGGTAGTCACGGGCCAAGACTGGTTGTCCTACATTGAAGCTCCTTGTCGGCTTCTCATTGATGTGCTGGAATTGTTTATCCTCAACGTTTCTTCGCACATTTGGTCTGAGCAAATCCAGACGAGATCGCAACCTTCGGTTAAAGAACATCATGGCCGGGGTCTGGTTGGTGACTGCATGTGTTGCATTTCTGTAGGCTAATAGGAAATTGTCCACCTTATGCTGTAGTGGAATTTCATCGTTGCACATGGCCTTTATCGCCTTTTTAAAGGTTTGTACGAACCTCTCAGCCAATCCCTTTGTGGCTGGATGATACGGGGCGGATGTGTAATGCCTGATCCCATTCCTTCTCATAAATTTCTGAAACTCTTCGGACACAAACTGTGGTCCATTATCAGAACAAATCTGCTCTGGCACGCCGTTCCTGGCAAATATGGTCCGTAGGACTGCAATTGTTTTCTCTGTAGTGGTTGAGGACATTTTTATCACCTCAGGCCATTTCGAGTGAGCATCCACTGCTATTAAGAACATTGAGTCCATGAATGGACCAGCAAAATCAATGTGCACCCGTTGCCATGGAGAGGAGGGCCACTCCCATGGGTGTAGAGGGGCATGTGGTGGTGCATTTTGGACCTTCTGGCATCCTGAGCAGCTCTTGGTTAGGTCCTCGATTTGTTGATTGATCCCCGGCCACCACACATAAGCCCTAGCAAGGCTTATCATTTTCACCCCTCCCAGATGACCTTCATGAAGCTCATTTAGCACTCTCTCCCTTAACTTGGGTGGAATCACCACTCGGGATCCACACATCACTGTCCCCTGGCATACTGACAGCTGTTCTCTTCCAGATGAGAATGCTGGCAACAGTGAGTCGCCATGTGTTGGCCATCCCCTCACCGTCAAATCATATACCCGAGACAGTGTCGGATCATTGCGGGTCTCCTTCTCTATATCCGCGTTCGTTACTGGCAATCGTTCAATTATTGACGAATAAAATATCTCGATAGGGTCCACTGCTGGTGCTTCCTCCACAGTAGGCACTGGCAAGCGTGATAGCCCATCAGCGTTTCCATGCTGTTTCGTGCCTTTATATTCTATTTCATAATGATTCGCCCCTAGAAACAGGGACCATCTTTGTAACCGTTGTGCAGTCATCACTGGAACGCCCTTCTTAGGATTAAAGATGGAGACAAGTGGTTGGTGGTCAGTCAGCAAGGTGAACTTCTGCCCATGCAGATAGTGGTTGAATTTTTTTACTCCCCATACTAGGCTGAGGGCCTCCCTGTCAATCTGGGCATAGTTGCGCTCGGCTGAGGTTAGTGACCGAGACGCAAAGGCTACTGGCCTCTCCAATCCGTCTGGGAATTTGTGCGACAGCACCGCTCCAATACCATAGGGTGATGCATCACATGCCAAACGAATTGGTAGTGCTGGGTTGAAATGGGCCAACACCTCTTTTGATGTGATCAATTCTTTACACTTCTGGAAAGCTCGTCTACGTTCGTCATTCCACTTCCATGGTACCCCTGTTTGCAGTAGGGTGTTGAGTGGGTGTAATACCGTGGACAAATTAGGTAAGAACTTATGGTAGTAGTTTACCAGCCCGAGGAACGACCTCAGTTGTGACACATTTTCCGGTGCTGGAGCCTTGACTACTGCCTCAATCTTTTCAGGGGACTTATGTAACCCCTCTTCATCGATGACGTGGCCACAATACGAGACCTGCTTCTGGAAAAACTCGCACTTGTGGTGATTAGCTCGGAGCCCATATTCCTTTAATCTGGTGAGCACCTTCTCCAAGTTAGCGAGGTGATCACTGTCATTTTCGCCCGTGACCAGGATGTCGTCCAAATAACACTGGGTCCCTGGAATCCCTTGCAGGACTTGATCCATCGCCCCTTGCCAAATAGCCGGAGCCGATGCTACCCCGAACACCAGCCGGTTGTATTGATAGAGACCTTTATGAGTGTTGATCGTGAGGTATTGTTTCGAGGCTTCTTCTACCTCCATTTGCAAGTACGCCTGGGCTAGATCAATTTTGGTGAAGCGTTTACCTCCAGATAGCGAGGCGAAAATATCCTCAATTCGTGGAAGCGGATATTGTACCGTGTGAAGGACTGGGTTCACTGTCACCTTAAAATCCCCACAGATGCGGACCTTCTTTGGTTCCCCAGGCATGTTACTCAACGACCTCTTCATTACAGGAACAATGGGTGTAGCCCACTCGCTCCAGTCTACTTTGAACAGTACTCCTGAACGTTCCAACCCTTCCAGCTCTGCTTCGACGACTGGTCTGATCGCATAAGGCACTGGTCTGGCCTTAAGAAACTTTGGGCTTGCATTTTCCTCTATTTTAATCGTTGCTGTTATGCCTTTTAGTGTTCCGAGTCCCTCCTGGAACATTTCTTTTGCGTCAGTTAGCATTTTTGACAGTCGTCCAGGTATGACGTTGTCATCCTTTTTGGCCTCAACCTTCAGTGCCTGTATGGAATGCCAATCTAATTGTATCTTCCGGATCCATTCACGTCCTAGCAGTGGTGGTCCTCCATCTGGCAATACATATAAGTCCATTTTAGGTATTTCCTGGCCTTTGTATATCACTTTTACCCTTATTTTTCCTTTGGGGTCGACTTTTTGCCCTGTGTACGTCTTCAAGACAATCTCTGTAGCTTTCAAGGGTATATGTGAAAATAGCCGCTTGTAGTCCCTTTGGTTTATGACTGTTGGGGCTGATCCTGTGTCCAATTCCATTTTCACTTGGACTCCGTCTATCTTGAGTGTAACCCAGATAGTCTGGTGATCCTCCATTTTGGTTACCTTATGTCGTTTCAGGCAACCCAGCTCCTTGCTTCCGGAGTCTGTGTCACTTTTCTGTACGTCTGAACTACTGTCCATCACCTTGTGTACCTTTTTGCACTTCTCCTGTGGAGATTTCTTGCTGTTGGTTTTCTGCCTAGACCTGCAGACTCTTGCTATGTGTCCTGCTTTTCCACACTGTCTGCACACTTGGTCCTTGAACCAACAATCCTTCTGGTCGTGTGTTGTTCTGCCGCAGTGATAACACTTCCCTGTTCCATAGGACATTTCATTGGTGCCATATTCTTGCGGTTTCCGTTGTATCTCTGCAGCGCCCCTTGCGGCTGCTTCGTGTGATACTGCCATACTGAAAGCCTTGTCCAGCGTAAGATCCTTTTCTGATAGAAGCCGTTTCTGGGTTCCTTCACTTTGAAGCCCACGCACAAACTTGTCCCTTAACGTATCTGCTAGTCCCACTCCAAACTGGCAGTGTTTCGATAGCTTACGCAGTTCCGTTAAGTACTCAGCATTGCTTTCGTCTTTGTGTTGGTTCCTTTTATGGAACTTAAATCGTTCTGCTATCAGCAGCGG
The DNA here is from genome assembly GCF_052327205.1 of Somniosus microcephalus. NCBI lineage: Eukaryota > Metazoa > Chordata > Chondrichthyes > Squaliformes > Somniosidae > Somniosus > Somniosus microcephalus. Next base: position 88,556,429 of record NC_140989.1, on the reverse strand, counting down.
TGTGGGGTTTAAGTGGTCCTGTAGGATATCTACTATGCTTTCGAAATTCTTATTCACAGGCTGCTCTGGGGTTATTAGGTTTTGCAGTAACCCATAAGTTTTTGCACCCATGGAATTTAACAAAACCAGTGCTTTCCTAGCATCTGGCACTTCATTTGCCCTGCAGTACACCTCAATACGTTCCACATATGTCGCCCAATCTTCGACTTCATTGTCGAACATAGAGATACTGCCACTCTTCGGCATCCCTGGGTGTGATTTAACTGTCAAAAATGGCATCTCCCGTGCTTTCCCTTCTTCTCCGCTGGCACAAAATGGCGTCTCCCGCGCTTTCCTTTCTTCCCGCGCTCGCCCTTCTTCTCCACTGCGGCTTCTAAAAATGGCGTCTCCCGCGCTCTTCCTTCTTCTCCGCGGCTCAATGGCGTCTCCCGCGCTCTCCCTTCTTCTCCCCATGGACACTGTTCAGCCCTTGAGCCCTGGCTGCACTCTGCGCGTTTTTTTTTCTGTGCGCCTTTCCCATTTCCGCCGCTCGGTCCTGAACCCGGCTGCTGCTTTACCCTCTCTCTCTCCATTTTGTTTTTCCTCGACGCCGCTCGGTTTTCAACCCCCGGCTGCGCCCTGTGTGCTTCACCCTCTCTCTTACCCCGTCGACGCTACTCGGCTTTTTCTCTGCCGTCGGTCGGCTCCAGCCGCCGCTGTCCGGGAAGGGTCTGCGCTGTACCTGGTACCTGTCGTCAGTCTGTTGCTGATCGTCGTGGCTGGGGAACCAAGCCCGGCTCTCCACAGCCTCCCCTGCGATGTTCACTCTCTGCCGGACGACTGGGCGTTTGCTCATGGTCGACGCCCGTGTTTCTGGCCTCGACTTTCTTCCACCGCCCTCCCGGAGCGAATCCTCGAAGGGAAATGCAGAGTTGCAGGTAGATTCGAATCGACACTCGTCGCCACTGTTAGATCCGTGATTCTGAGAGTATGATGTTTTTCAATAACCACACGGATGCTGTAACTTAACAATCAACAGGTATTTACTGGAGTAGGGTAGTCTCAAGACTGGGGGTACAGAGGCATGCTCAAGGCTTATATACAGGTGTGGTCACTGCCGGTACTACAGTATACAGGAGCTGTAAAAGTAGTTCTCTCTTAAAGGTACATACACTACAGAGGGTCTGATAAGAAGGTGTGAGGCAAAAGTGTTTGATTGTGCAGGATAAGGAAATCTGGCCAAGATGAGTGCGTGCCTTGCATCCCGGGCAGCAATGTGCTCACATGCTGCTGCCGCTGGTTGGTGCGCCTCTGCAAGCTGTTCATTGTCACTCTCCTCCTCCTCCTCCTCCTCATCTGAGGAGGCTATGTGATAAGCCATTTGTTCCTCAGGCATCTGCAAGCCACGATGCTGTACCATGTTTTGAAGTGCACAGCAAACCACGACTATTCTGGAGACCTTGGTTGCTGAGTACTGCAGGGTGCCACCTGATCTATCAAGGCATCTGAAGCGCATCTTCAGCAAGCCGATGGTTTGCTCGATTATGGATCTGGTGGTCATGTGGCTGGAGTTGTAGTGCTCCTCTGCTTCATTGGAAGGGCTCCTCAACGGCGTCATTAGTCACATCTTCAGGGGATAGCCCTTGTCGCCAAGTAGCCATCCGCAAAGTTGGTTTGGCGGACTGAATAGCGGAGGCACACTAGGCTGGCACAGGATGAAGGAGTCATGGCAGAATTTCCTTCTTGTGGTGACACACCAGCTGTACGTTGAGGGAGTGGAATCCCTTGCGGTTGACAAAAATACCTGGATTGTGGTGGGGTGCCTTTAGGGCCACATGTGTGCAGTCAACGACGCCCTGCACCCTTGAAAAGCCTGCCAGATTGTCAAACCCAACTGCACGCGCAGTTACACTGGCTTGATCCTTGGAGAAATTGATGTGATTGTGCACGATGGCAAAAAGGGTTACCTGCGTGATGCAAGTATGTGCGGCCGCCTGGGAGACACCACTGATGCCTGCTGCTGATCCTTGGAACGAGCCTGAAGCTAAAAGTTGAGTGCGGTGGTGACTTTGACGGCCACTGGTAAGGGGTGTCCACCTGCTCCTCTGGGCTCCAGGTCTTGCTGCAGCATTGCGCAGATGTCACCCACTACCTCTCGCGAAAGTCTGAGCCGCCTTTGGCATTGCTGCTCAGTCATGTTGAGGTAGCTGATCCTCTGTCTGTAGACCCTATTTTGGGGGTATCTTCTGCGTCGACGTGCTTCCATGCGCTGGCGCCTTCTGGCCTGTGCAGCTTCAGGTGGGTGGGCAGCAGCTTGGAGCTCCTGCTGTTGCTCCTGCAGTTAGTGCTGCTGTTGTTCCTGGTTCTGCTGCTGCCGCGGCTGGTCTTCGTCCGAATCTGATATCCAGGAGGAAAGGAAATAAATAGTTCCCATTCTTCTGGTAAATACCTCAGTTGAGGAAGCGCTCAGTCAAGGTGGGGAGAGGGGTTTCCCAGGAGGTCACACTGGAGATGGGTGTCAGGCTCCAAATTTCCAGAACAATGAGTATGCCTGCCAAAAGTTCCCCCAGACATGAGACAACAAATTTCTGCCACCTGCAAATGATGATTGGTGAAAACTCCTTTATAATGGTAGAGCTGCAGCTGTTAGTAAGCGGTCCACCTGTGAAGCCACCAGGATTCACTGGTGTGTTCCAGAGGAGGCATGCAGAACATGGGAAAAGGGTTAAAATTGGAAAGGCCTCTCAAAATGGGATTATAGAGGCAATTAAGTGGTTGTTAGGGGCCTTAAGGGCCTATCCTGCCTCTTGGAGGTGGGATGGAAATGGGGTCAGAAAACTCGCATGTGGGAAAATTGCTCGGAGGCGGGATGGAGGCGGGATCGGGCCCGCCCGCCATTTTTTGCGATTTTAACAACTCACACACCTCCAATCTCGCCTCCTCGGGCCTGGCAAAATCAAGCCCGAAGTCTGTAATTCAACCAACTGAGGTGTTCTAAATGCAAAAGATACAAACAGGAGACTGATAAAAATAAAATCAAATAGAACCACTGCTGTCACATTGTTTTTATGATAAGTTTTGAACACCTAAAGGGGAGACACAAGTCTGAATGCTGCAAGCTGAACTGATTGTAAGAATAGCAGGGATCAACAGAAAAATGACTAGAGATAATTAGCTTACATCAGCAGAAAACTTCAAAGGACATATCACTGAAAAAAGGGTATAATAATTGGACTTTCAAATAGGAAGACAGAATTCGCTGGAAGGGGCAAAGCGATTCTCGGCTTCAGAGGCTCTGTAAGCCTACAACTCTTTGAGTCTCGGGTAATCAAAGATATTTGATTTTGGTGGATATCCTGGAATAAGACTAAGTAAGAAATGTAAAAATGCAACAGCATTAAGATTTGAGAATAAAGATCTCTGAGAATAAGAATTGTAAGCTACTTGTTTTTGGAACTGTTAAAGTTGTGATTGAATCACCAGCTGTAATTACATGTCAGTTCTTTAATAAATCTATATATTTTTAGAATTGTCTCACATAGTACTTCTGTATCAAACTCGCGAACTCAATCTCTGTACACTCTTTGGTGAGGAGTTGCAGAATTCTGGGGGAGTTTTCGGGACCATCATAATATCCGGAAGGCTATAGTCTAGTTAAACTTATTAAAAGTGCTATCTGGAGGATGGTAACATCTTCAGGCCATTCCTTTCCTTTAGGGAGAGATAGTCTGGAACTTTATAGCCAATTAAGCGTCTTTTAGGATTCGGCTATCTCTAACTTTAGTTGAAGGTGAACGTCTGGGGAATACGCCTGATCCGGGGAGCCCGAAAAGGGCTAGAACTAGTAATTATCCCTTCAGGCTGTCACCCAAGTGTTTCACAGCATAATTTGGTGTTGTATAGTACACATACTGGAGTGGGCCATTTAAATTTTTAATCTGCTCCACAGGCCCGAGCAAGACTGGAAGTCAATAAATGTTGGTGTTACTAGTCTACGAATAGGCAAGAAATGCCAGTCATGTCAGCAATACCGACATCCCAAGAATGAATAAAAAAAAGTGTCCAATATTGCTAATGTGGTAAGTGTAGTGTATGTACTTTGCAGAAGGAACTATATTCTGCAGCCCCTGTATACTGCAGTACCAGTAGTGACCACCCCTGTTTAAGCCTGTGTAGTAACTTTGCATAGTAGTTCCAGTTTTGTCTCCACTCAGTAAACACCTGTTGTAACCAGCTCCTGCAGTCCATGTCTCAATTACACACGGACATAATACTGGCGACGAGCAGATCCGAACTTACCTACAGTCTGCACCACCTCATGGGGATTCATCCCTGAAGCGAAGTTGTCAGAGGTCGAGGCCAGAAGGAAGAAGGAACGAAAAAAAAAAAACAAACAGCAGAAACGAGCGTCGACCGTGGGCAACCACCTCTGATTCATCGGATTTGAAGATTGCAGGAGAGGCTGTCGAGAGCGGGGCTTGGTTATCCTGTCTATGGTGTTCCAGCTAATCGGGCTGGTGGCAGGTAGTACACTGATCCTTCCTGGGCTGCGGCGGGCTAGAGCTCGATCAGGTGGCTTTTCAACGGGGCCGAGCAGCGTTGTTGGGAAGAGGAGAGAGAGAGAGAGAGGGTGGCGCACACAGGGCACGGCCGGTGCTATGACCACAGTTATTGGGACGTGAATGGATCAGAAAGATAAGTTTAGACTGGCACTCCATTCAGGCACTGACTGTGGCTGGTAAAAAAGATGACGACGTCACACCTGGACGGTTGTCAGAAATCTTAGCTAACGCTAAAGAGGTATTTCATCAAGAACTGGGAACTCTTAAAGGCGTAACCGCCTCGATAAAAATAGAAGAGAATGCAATCCCCAAGTTTTTCAAAGCAAGACCGGTACCGTATGCAATTCGCCCAGCTGTCGAGGCAGAGCTGGAGAATCTGGAGAATGCAGGCGTGTTATCTAAGGTAGACTGGAGCGAGTGGGCGACACCCATCGTTCCTGTCAAGAAAAAAACGTTAAACAATAAGTCTGAGAAGCGAAGGAAGGTTCGCATCTGTGGGGACTTCAAGGTGACGGTGAACCCAGTCCTTCACACAGTACAGTATCCTCTTCCGAGGATAGAAGATATTTTCGCCGCATTATCTGGAGGGAAGCGTTTTACAAAAATTGACCTAGCACAAGCATATTTGCAGATGGAGGTTGAAGAATCCTCTAGGAAGTATCTCACGATAAACACTCACAAAGGTCTTTACCAGTATAATCGACTGGTATTCGGAGTAGCATCAGCTCCGGCGATATGGCAAAGAGCGATGGAACAAGTCCTGCAAGGGATTCCGGGGACCCAGTGTTACTTGGACGACATCCAAGTGACAGGTGAAAATGACAGTGAACACCTTGCCAACCTAGAGCAGGTGCTCACTAGACGAAGAGAACATGGGCTACGAGCCAATCGCCCCAAGTGCGAGTTTTTTAAGAAACAGATATCGTATTGTGGCCACATGATTGACGAAGAGGGGTTACATAAGTCCCCTGACAAAATTGAAGCGGTAGTTAAGGCTCCAGCGCCTGAAAATGTGTCGCAACTGAGGTCATTCCTAGGATTGGTGATTACTACCATAAGTTATTGCCGAATTTGTCCACAATTCTGCACCCACTGAATGCCCTACTACAAACTGGAGTAGCTTGGAAATGGAGCGATGAATGTAAGCGGGCCTTTCAGAAGAGTAAAGACCTAATCACTTCAAGAGAAGTATTGGCTCACTACAACCCATCACTACCGATAAGACTGGCGTGTGATGCGTTTCCCTACGGCATTGGAGCGGTACTGTCACATAAACTCCTTGATGGTTCAGAGAGGCCGATAGCTTTTGCGTCACGCTCGTTAACTTCAGCCGAGCGTAACTACGCCCAGATTGACAGAGAGGCCCTCAGCCTGGTGTGGGGGGTGAAGAAGTTCAATCACTACCTGCACGGTCAGAAATTTACTCTACTAACTGATCATCAACCTCTCGTCTCCATTTTCAACCCTCAGAAGGGCGTCCCGATAATGACAGCACAACGGCTACAGAGGTGGTCCCTTTTCCTAGGGGCACACCAATATGACATCGAGTACAAAGGAACTAAACAGCATGGGAATGCTGATGGATTGTCGCGCCTACCATTGCCGATGGTGGAAGAAGCACCTGCAGTGGATCCTGTGGAGATATTCCACTCGACCATAGTCGAATGTCTACCTGTGACGAATGCAAACATAGAAAAGGAAACACGAAATGACCCGACACACTCCAGGGTCTATGATTTAACGGTGAAGGAATGGCCAGCACATGGCGAACCACTGCTGCCAGCATTCTCGCCGAGAAGAGAACAGCTGTCAGTGTGCAGAGGAACCTTGATGTGTGGATCCAGAGTAGTAATTCTAACCAAATTGAAGGATAGAGTGCTCAATGAGCTTCATGAGGGTCATCTGGGAGGGGTAAAAATGAAGAACTTAGCCAGAGCGTTTGTGTGGTGGCCGGGTATCGATAGAGAAATCGAAGAGATGACCAAGAGCTGTACAGGATGCCAGAAGGTCCAAAACGCCCCACCACAAGCCCCTCTACATCCATGGGAGTGGCCCTCATCTCCATGGCAAAGGGTGCACATTGATTTTGCTGGTCCATTTATGGACTCGATGTTTTTAACTGCGGTGGATGCACATTCAAAGTGGCCAGAGGTAATAAAAATGTCCTCAACCACCACAGAAAAACTATCACAGTCTTACGAACCATATTCGCCAGAAATGGGCTGCCTGAACAGATTTGCTCCGACAATGGACCACAGTTTGTGTCTGAAGAGTTCCGGAGGTTCTTAAATAACAATGGTGTTAAGCATTACACATCCGCCCCATATCATCCAGCCACCAATGGATTGGCTGAGAGGTCCGTTCAAACATTCAAGAAGGCTATCAAGGCAATGTGTAATGAAGACATACCCCTACAACACAAGGTGGATAACTTTTTGTTTGCCTACCGGAATGTGACACATGCGGTTACCAACCAAACTCCAGCCATGATGCTCTTCAATCGAAGACTAAGATGCCGCTTGGATTTGGTTAAGCCAAACATCAGAAGAGATGTGGAGAACAGGCAGTTTCAGAATATGAATGAAAGGCCAACCAGGAGTTTCAAGATAGGTCAACCAGTTTTGGCCCGGGACTACCGCACAGAGAAATGGCAGCCAGGAACGATCTGCACACGGCAAGGACCTCTAATGTATACCGTGGACGTTGGAGAGAGCATTGTAAGACGCCATGCTGACCAGATTCTAGAGTCACTGGAAAACGTCAACTCCACACCACGATCTGATACACCTGGCGATGAAACCGAAGTACCAATTGCATCTACCTCAGAATCGGTGCTATTGGAAGCAGACGAACCAAACAACGACATTGATCCCGAATCAACTTTGCCAGAAGAACCGGATACCCCAAAGAGGCGTTATCCAGACAGAATCAGGAAGCCTCCTCAAAGACTGAACTTATAATTGCTTAACTTCAGCTAATGTATCTAGCAACTGTAATTGTAAATATGTTATTTAATTATTAATCGAATGTTATGTACTGTTTAGCTAAAAGGGGAGGATTTGTAGTGTATGTACTTTGCAGAAGGAACTATGGCCTAGAAATTCAATATAGCCACTTTTGGGGCGGTAAAGTCGGGCGGGCGCTAAAGTTAGCGCCCGCCGGAAAGTGGAGGCCACTTCGCCGATATTCAGTAGCTTTGGCCAAGGAGTTTGGGCGAGCGCTGAAACTGGCGTTGCACCCCTATCTTTAGGCGCTAAGCCGGCGGTGCAGAGTGATAACGCCGAGGCCGGGCGCAGCGCAGGTGCGGTCATGTTTTGATTGACAGCAGACACCCTGACGCCGGCCAGCTCTTAAAGGGGGAAGGGTCGACTTGGTCTGCTGCCACGCCCTGGATAGTGGAGCCCTCCAGCTAGGCCTGAACACTGCTGCTGGACCCAAATAGCGCCTGAAACCATGCAGAAGGCCCGTGAACGAGCGCAGCGCTTCTCAGAGCATGCTTTGAGGGTGCTGCTTAGGGGTTTAGAGAAGAAAAGAGATATCTTGTGCCCGGACAGTGGCAAGAAGGCTCCCAAGAGGCTGTACAGGAGAGCCTGGAGGGAAATCGCCCAGAGGGTCACAGCCAACAGCAATGTCCCCAGGACTGGTGACCAATGCCGCAAGAAGTTCAACGACCTCACTCGGTTGGTCAGGGTGAGTACCCTTTCCAGTGTCCTCCTCATCCTTGCATGTGCACCTCACATTATGGGCAAAGGGACCTCAAAGGCCTAATGGCCAGCCCTCCTCCAGCAGCTATGGCACTGGCATGATCATCAGTAGCACTTTCTGCACTTGACACACTGGCCAAGCTATTCGACCATGGGAGGCAGTGCACACAACAACAGGGCACCACACTGGCCAAGCTATTCGACCATGGGAGGCAGTGCACACAACAACAGGGCACCACACTGTACTTAGAGGCCATCCTTTCTCTTGCAGGCCAAGCTGGCACAGAATCTGAAGAGCCGGACTGTCACCGGGGGAGGCCGTGTCCAGTTCCAGGAGCTCAGTGACCTGGAGGAGCGCGTGGCTCGACTCATGCGTGCCCGGGTGATTGGCCCCATTGCTATTGGAGATGCCGACCCTGTGCTGGGCCCCAATGGTAAGGACATGACCGTTTGGACCTCTCTCGTTCCCCTTGCGCTTCAGATCTACATCCTTTGCCACTGTCCCACCAATGTGCATAATGCCACCACTCATGCCTCCCTCGCTGATGCCCTGTCCTCACTCTAAAGCTACTCTTGTGCCTTCCTGCTTTCAGCTGGTGAGGAGGAGGTCCCTGAAGCTGCGAGTGTCAGTCCCTCGGAAGAGGAGGACGACGAGGACCAAGAGGAAGGCGGCACATCGGGGGAACCCTCATCCGCGCCAGGGGATGGCAATGGAGGGGACACATCTTGCCTGGAGGAGAGCCAGGGGGAAGTGTTGCAGGGGGCTGTAGCTCCTGTGCCCAGTGGCGTCCAGCCACGCGGGAAGGGTCGGGCAGCACGGCTGCCTTCTCCCCAGAGGGGGGAAGTGTTGCAGGGGAGGGCAGTTGCTGGGCCCAGTGGCGTCCAGCCACGCGGGAAGGGTCGGGCAGCACGGCTGCCTTCTCCCCAGAGGGGGGAAGTGTTGCAGGGGAGGGCAGTTGCTGGGCCCAGTGGCGTCCAGCCACGCGGGAAGGGTCGGCCAGCTCGGCGGCCTTCTCCCCAGAGGGAGAGTCCGGCCTCCAGTCCGGAGACGGTCCTCGCCCAGGAGGTGCGCCTCCTTGATCAAATGTCCACGGATTCGGAGCGGCGCCACACCGAGTTCATGGGGGTTGTGGGACAGTTGCCTCAGGCCATTGAGTCCATGGCTCATAGTGTGGCCGATTTCGGGGACTCACAGGCCAGGGGTGCCGAACAACTCGCGGCAGCACAGGACACGAGTCGAGAGTTCATGAGTGGTGCCGTGCAGACACTGGCTGGTCTGATGCGGGCACAGACCAGGGCAGTACGGGCACTCACTTCTGCCACACTCGCTGTGTCACGGACGCATCGCCAGGGCACCCGCCGCGCTGCTGCAGCACAGCGGTCTGGCCTTCACCAGATTGCTGCGCTTGCTGCAGTGCCAGCCCGGCCGAGTGCCAGTGTCTCTGGCGACCAGCGAGCGCCTGGCATCAGCCAGCTTGCCCCCATTGCTGCAGCCGCCATTGCCACTCCCCCAGCAAAGCTGCGACGAGCTGCTGGAGAGACTGATGCTGCCCAGCCACAGCTGCAGCAGTCAGCAGCCGGCCCCTCGAGGGCCGGACCTCGTCTAGGCCGACCTCCAAGGGCATCTGCCGTCACGCAATGTGCCCCTCAGGAGCCTTCCCCCAGCCTTGCAACACCCACAGGGCCCAGGTTGAGGCGGAGCAGCAGGTCGGGCAGGGGCCGGAGAAGCCTGCACAAGGATTCGCCCTCTCGGCACACCAAGTAGAGTGTGTTGCCAAATGTTTTTTTATATGGGGGTGTTTGTGTTCTGTATGGGGGGGGGGTTTATTTTGGTAAGGCCGAAGATGATGGCAAATGTTTTTTTAGATGGGGGTGTTTGTGTTCTGTATGCGGGGGTTTGTCTTGGTAAGGCCAAGGATGAAGGCCAATTGGATGGACAAGTTTTGTTATTCCTCCCCAGGTTGTGGGAGTGAGATATGTTTTGACTGTTTTTTGGGGGTCTTGTCTGTTTTTGTGTTTCATGTGGGAAGGGCCCTGAGTTTGTTAAATAAAGCTTTTTATTTATTCAGCTTGTCCAGGTGTCATGTTTCAAGTGGTTGTTGCGTTAACCGGCTGAGGGCTTGCGGAGCGGCTGCATTCAGGTGCGTTCGTTGCCACAAGCCATTCCCTGACAGGGGGCCTAGAAGTGTCGTTCAATAAGCCGCCGGCGGACGGCCCTTGGACCTTGTGGCTCCCTCCTGGGCTGGTACTCCTCCTCCTCCTCCTCCTCCTCCTCATGCTCCTCCTGCTCCTCCTCCTGAGGTGGTGGTCCAACGTGAGGTGGCAGTGCCTGAGTCCTGCGGATAGCCAGGTTGTGCAGCATGCAGCAAACGACGACGAACTGGGAGACTCTATCCGGCGAATACTGTAGAGATCCGCCGGAACGATCCAGGCAGCGGAACCGTTGCTTGAGGACGCCAATCGTTTGCTCTATGATGTTCCTTGTGGCTTGATGGCTTTCGTTGTATGCCTCCTCAGCAGGGGTCCTGGGCGCGCGGAGCGGGGTCATGAGCCATGTACACAAAGGGTAGCCCTTGTCCCCGATAAGCGATCCCCTTGGGGGAGGCTGTGCCTGGAACATGTCAGCCACAGTAGTCTGGCGCAGGATAAATGCATCGTGGCTGCTTCCTGGAAAGCGGGCATTGACAGCTAGGATGCGCTGCCTGTGGTCACACACCAGCTGTACATTGAGGGAATGGTAGCCCTTCCGGTTGCGGTAATCCTCGGCATTGTCGATAGGTGCCCGCATAGCCACATGCGTGCAGTCAATGGCGCCCTGCACCATGGGGAAGTTGGCGATCCTGGCAAATCCGACTGCACGCTGCTCCTGCCTCTCTAGGGTCATGGGGAAGGAGATGAATTGGTGTCTCCTTGCGAAAAGGGCATCGGTGACCTGCCGGATGCAGCGATGCACGGCGAACTGGGAGATGTTCGCTATGTCCCCAAGCAGCTTGGAAGGAGCCGCTTGCATAAAAGTTCAGAGCCACCGTGACCTTCACTTCCACCGACAGAGACGTCCTGCACATCAGCTGTGGACGCAGATCTCTGTGAAGCAGCTGGCAGATCTCTGCAACCACCTCCCTTCTGAAGCGCAGCCTCTTCACACAATGCGCGGCAGTCATGGTGAGATAGGACACCTGCTGCCGGTATTCCCTGAGTGGGTAAGGCCTACGTTGCCGACGCCTGATGGCCCCTCTGCGCCTAGGCATGGCTGCCCCTCTCACACAGCGTCTGCGAGCCCTTCGCACATAATGCTGGTACTGAGGGTTGGAACCCCATGCAGCCCCCATAATATACTTGCAAACAGTCAAATCACAATGAGTCAAATTTCCAAGCTCTGGCCAGAAGCCAAAAATACCTCTCCTATGTTGTCCCAAATCAGTAAGGTCTGTTCCTTGGTCTCTGTCCAGAAATCCAAAGCACTAAAGTCATTGCAGCAAAATGGCTGGCCTTTATACCTCAGTCTAAGTGCCCTTTAATTAGCGCTCCCCGAGGCCCGCAGGGCCTCTGCTGCGTTCCACTTCACAGTTCTTAACAGCGCCACGCCCACATTGGGCGGGCGCCACTGAAGTTCCGGTTTGGGGCGCACAAACGGCGTTGCACGACGAAATGACGTCATAAGGTGCGCGCGCAGCTGAGCGCGCGCAAACACTGTGCGCTGGCGCAGAATGTCAACTGAAGTTGGGCGTAGGCGCCGATCGCTCTGCGCCCGGGTGCAAAGTGCCTAGCGCTCAAAATCTACTCCTCTTATGGCGCTAACGGCTGGCGAACGCAACTGAATTTCTAGGCCTATATTCTGCAGCCCCTGTATACTGCAGTACCAGTAGTGACCACCCCTGTATATAAGCCTGTGCAGTAACTTTGCATAGTAGTTCCAGTTTTGTCTCCACTCAGTAAACACCTGTTGTAACCAGCTCCTGCAGTCCGTGTCTCAATTACACACGGACATAATAGTAAGGGAGTAAAATATATTACATTCCATCATTAGCATCTTATTTGAATACGCCCATCCATATTCGGTTGGGCACTTCCAGGGCGAGAAATTCATTATAGCCAAGGAATGGGCGGTGCCAGTAGAAAAGCTGGAGAATTAGTGCCAGGCGCTAATGCTTTAGACTGCATGCAAAATTCATGCTCACTGCTCAAAAAAATGATTGGAGTCCTAATTCAAGTCTTAAAGCCCAAGCTCATTGCTGTTACATTCAAAGGGTGGACCAATATCAGGGGCAGTCTAATCACAAGTCGTGATTGTCACAGACTTTTTTCAGTACTTAAAGGGGAGGTTCATTGATGCTGCAGCATCTCATTCTCAGCATTGCTGACTGTGCAGCTGCCTCAGCAAGCAGAAGCAGGACAAGGAAAAGGAGCCGGCGAACTGAAGCAGCTGTACTCATGGCAGATCCACACCCCAGGGAGAGAGCCCACAGATTCAGCGATCAAGCATTGGAGGCATTGATGTTCGCTGTGGAGAGACAGAAGGCGGTGCTCTACCCAGCAAGTGGCAGGAGGTCCTCGCCGCAAGTCTGCCGTACCATGTGGAGGGAAGTAGCGTAGCATGTCTCGGGCAGCACTGTGGTCCCCAGGACCCATACACGTTACAGGAAGAAATTTATCGACCTCACCTGGGTGGTTAGGGTGAGTCAATGCTTCAACAAATGCTACCTACCACCATCTGTACCACAATCTTCACATACTACAAAAAGCACCACACCACTAGCACTGACTCATCAACACTCTCTACCTACCAACACTCGCACCCACATCTCACACCTTGCACACAATGAAAGCTATTCACCTATGGCAGGCGCATCACCCACACACATTGTTCCATACACACTCACACACTTTCCTTTCTCTTGCTGGCCAAGGTGGCTCATAACAGGATGGAGCAGGATCGCACAGGCGGGGGATAAGCCGACACCCAACCACTGTCTGCGCTGGAGAATCAAATGCTGCAGATTATTGGGCGCCAGGTGGTGGACGCCGTGGCCACCGATGATGTTGACCCCCTTGAGGACAACAACGGCATGTTCATCCCTATTTCTTCTCACATCCCACTTCCCCCTCACCCCACAAGCGTTTTGCACTTTCCAACTAATCATGCTGTATGCATGCATTTCTCATTTCCAGCTCTCCTCCCCTCACCTTAACCCAACTCTTGTGCCTTTATGCTTTCAGATAATGAGCAAGCACCTGAGCACTGGGACGAGTGGGCTGCAGCAAGGCCAAGGGGAAAGGGTAGCTCAAAAGCCAGCTCCCCGGAGGGCGAGTTCGCGCGTGAGTTCTGCTGCACAGGACTCAGATGAGGACCTCGATGAGGAGGCATTTAGAAGAAGGGTGATGGGCATGCACACAGAGAGGATAGGTGCAATGGCAAGGGTGCCCGAGAGCCTCTCGGCAATGACAAGAAGCGTGGAGGAGTCCGCATCCAACGTTCCACAAGGCTCTGCACAAACCATAGAGCCCATCATTTCCAGTCTGCAAAGGATGGTACACTCCCAGACCGTGGTGACCCAGACCTGATGCCACATGTGATGGGCAATCTGGCAGTTTCCATTGCAGCACAGGTGAAAGCGACGCAATGTCTTAGTGCTGTAATGCAGTCTATGCTTGGTGGCATCCAATCTCAGACTGCTCTCATGCAGCCTCAGCTTGATGCCACACAAACTCTGACTGCTGCCATCGTGGCTGGGTTGACCACCATCCACCGGGGCTTTCACAGTATCGCAGCAGGCTAGCAATCGGTGCTCCAACAGATTGCTAACGATGCTGAGGTGCTGCCCCGGGGGAGTGGCAGTGGGTCAGTGGAGCAGGAAGCTGCTGTCCTCTCTCAGGATGACAGCATTCCTGCTCCCACCACTGCCACTCCGCCATTGCCCTCGTCGCTGCCTGTCATCCAGCCAACCCAGACTGCTGCCTCCCATGCTGACGTGGTGCAGTCTATAGCTGGGCCTTCCAGATCCAGAGCTGGTCAAGGGCATCCTGCAAGGCCATCTGAAGTCTCCCGCACGGACACTCAGCAGCCTTCCACCCGCCGTGCTGCAGCCACTGGGCCAACACTTCATAGGAGCACTAAAGTAGGCAAAAGCACAGTAAAGACAGGCACTAAGGGATTGCAGAAGGGTGAATAGTTAATATTTTTGGTGTAAATATGTGTTCACTGATTTTTGATAAATTTATTAATTCAGTTTGGATTCTTATGTGGTGCATCTCATTTCAGCTTTGCGTCGTGATATGGCCAGCGACAGGGGTGGAATGATGGGGATTTGGTGAGCAATGGGGATCTGGGGTTTAATTCATTCGAGCCACAGTCTGATGACGTGGTCACGGACTGTCCTTCCGGAAAGCCGATTGAGTGGCTGCCTCCTCCCTCGCTCCTGTTCCTCCTTGTCCTCCTTGTCATTCTCCCCGTCTTCCTTTTCATCCTCCTCCTCTCCCTCTTCTTCCTCCTGAGGTGATCCCACAATCCCTGGTGGCAAGGGCTGGGTCCTCATGATGGCCAAGTTGTGAATCATGCAACAGACCACCATGAAATGGGACACCCGCTCAGCTGAGTACTGGAGGGCTCCTCCCAAGCGGTCAAGGCAGCAGAACCGTTGCATCAGCAGGTTGATGGTCTGTTTGATGATGTTCCTGGTGGCAGCATGGCTCTGATTATATGAGTGCTTGGCAGGAGTGCTGGGGTTGCGGAGGGGAGTCATGAGCCATGTCGAGAGCAGATAGCCCTTGCCTCTGAGCAGCCAGCTGCGAGCTTGACGTGGTGGCTGGAAGAGTGCTGGCACACCGGTCTGGCACAGGATGATGGCATCATGGCTGCTGCCAGGATAGTGGGCATTGCCATTGAGGATTCACTGTTTGTGGTCACACACCAACTGGACATTAAGTGTGTGGTAGCCTTTGAGGTTGCGGAAGATCTCAGGATTGTTATGCGGTGCCCGCAAAGCCACGTGGGTGCAGTCAATGGCGCCCTGCACCATGGGGAATGCCGCTATCCTGGCAAAGCCACATGCACGTTCGTCCTGCTTCTCTCTGATGATGGGGTAGGAAATGTAATCCCTTCTCCTACTGTAGAGAGCCTCTGTGACCTCCCGGATGCAGTGATGGACGGTGAACTGCGAAATGTTACCTATGTCTCCTGTTGCAGACTGGAAGATTCCACTGGTGAAGATATTGAGGGTGATGCTGACCTTGACTGCCATTGATCTCGGAATATCCTCGCAGGGTACAGCCTCCTGTTGAGAGCCCTGATGGCCCTCCTCTTCCCTCTGGGCAAATGTTCCAGCCATTCTCACTGCCTCTGTTCCCTCCATTGTAGATCCTGGAGGGCGAGGTTGACTGCCATTAATGTTACCAAATTTAGCAGTTTGATTTTTTGAAGAAGAAATGTAGCTACTTTTTAGTTGCCACAAAACTCCTGATACAAAAGAACATTGAAATTACTGAATGAAACTGTTGGATTATGTGAAACTGACAAGAAACTATTGAATCTGCACTGACCTGACAGCTGCAAGTGATTACTGATGATCCCTTTAAATAACATCGCTGGAGCCAGCTTCCTGGTGCTTCATGCCAGCTCTCCCTGCTGGTGTTTACTCCAGGCGTTAAGGTAGGTGGCAACAATCAATTTAGCAGATCGGGCGGTCAGTGAGCGTTGCACACTTACTGACGTCACAATCCACATGGCGTTGGCGTTCCTGGCGATAACTCTTACCGCCGGTGCTACAGGGTAGTGGGGACGTGGGGCGGGTGTTGGGGGTGGCATTTGGCGTGCGGCAATGGATTCACCTCGTCCCAGTGATATTGCTCTAGCACCCCATTAGCGCCATCTGCTGGCGCTTATAGGAGGCGCTAAGGGGGTGAATTTTTCCCCCTATTAGTATTAAAAGTCAGTAAGCTTATCAGCAAATTCTTTGATTTTATAGAAATAAGCAGTGCTCTGGGAGTTTCATCCTTTGATGGAGAGGCAGTATAATCTAAATGGTCCAATTTTGAGAAGGGTGAAACAGCAGAGGGACCTGTGAGAGCATATTCTCAAATTCTTGAAGGTGGCAGGGAAAGTTGATAAGGTTGTTAAGAAAGTGTATTGGATACTTGGCTTTGTAAATAGGGGTATTGAATACAAAAACAAGGAAGTCATGCTAAACCTCTACAAATCACTGATTAGGCTTCAGCTGGAGTATTGTGTACAATTGTGAGCACTATAGGATTCGCAAAATTGGACTTTGTATTAATAAGGGTCAAATGGCAGAAGAGGCCATGATTTTAAAGACTGTTTTAAAAGAAGCCCAGAAAAAGGGGCATACAAAATGGCCACCATGCCATGTGACCAGCTTATTGGTACACTTTAAAATGGTTCCTGCGCAACCTCAGACAGATTTGTGGATTCAACCCACAGTAAGTTCTGGAAGCCGTTTCTGAGAGAACAAAACCAGACCCACACGTATGCATATGGATTACATGCAGATCTAGTCAAGATTGGCCTGGAGACAGAGGCCATCAAAATGTTGCCCCAGACAAAAGGGGACAATTTCATATTCATGAGAACAGCACCCAGGACTAGATAACGAGATCAGCAGGCCATTAAAAACAATGAAGGTAATTCCAGACCAGAGATGGACCTGTTACCAGCCGTTTAAGACATTTTAAATATAATAACTACCCCACTGTGCTCCCAGCCCGCCAAAAATAAAACAAAGACTAACCTGATTTTGGGCGGGAAGTGAAGCCTCTGGAAGAAAGGTATATCTGGAGAGACTTTTGGCAGTTGGGGCAAGCGAGCTTGAGCTTGAACACAGACACGCCGGGTTGGAGAGCTGGAAACACGCAGCTTGAATCTGGACACCCAGAAGAAGGAGCAGTCAATCGCAGGAGGAAGAAGAAAGCCAACATCGAGAAGGCCGTCTCGAAACCGGCGTTCCACCCTGGGGAAACACATCGGGAGATCATCGACCATCCCTGGGCCGTTGCCGGAATGAGAGGCCATCGACCCAACTTGGGAGTAGAGACAAAAAAATAAAGGTCCCAAGCGAAGAAACCTTCCATCCACCCCGGCTCGGGAGAGGAGAGAAAAGGAACCTGAAGAAGCGATGGGAGCCAGCCCAAGGCTCCTCTAACCAGGGTCGAGCCGACGATCCTCGACCCCGCCGACATCCAGGCCCACCGGTGTCCAGCCGCCCCCGACCCCCACCTCAGGAGAGAGGTGTGGCACAGCTCGCAGGGGCTCCACGATCCACGTGGAGACGAAACGCCTGAAAGGACCAAACACAGACTCGATTTCAAATCCTTGCACTTCCTAGTGGGATTGGTGAGCATGTTTCTGGCCCTTCACAATCAGATCTAGATAGGTTTAATAAGGGGGTGGATTTAAGGGTACAATTAACATGAGTTGTTGTCCCTCGATGTTCCGTGTGTTTCCTTATTTCATGATGGTCTTTGTAGAGTATAAGATGCCTGTATTTGCTTTAGTTAGTACTGTGTCATTATGATTTGTTTGTGTGTTTTTCCCTCCCATGTACTCCCTTATCTGCTTGCATTTGATTTGATATTTTTCCTTATGCAATAAAATTTCATTTTGTTTCATCAAACTTGGTCTACAAGAGTTTTCTCTACATTGTAGTTCCTGCGCCTAAGTCTAGAGTATAGAATCTAAGGGGCGAGTGGGTCGAACCACTCAAGGTTTTACTGTGCAAGAGAGAGAGGCCTCTGGAGAGAGAAACCTCAGGGAAATCTCTTGAGGAAAACCCCTTACAGCGCCACACTTTAGGAAGGATGTCAAGGTCTTGGCGAGGGTACAGAGGAGGTTTACCAGGATGATACCAGGGATGAGGGACTTCAGTTATGTGGAGAGATTGAAGAAGCTGGGGTTGTTCTCCCTAGAGCAGAGAAGGTTAAGGGGAGACCTATTAGAGGTATTCAAATTTATGAGGGGTTTTGATAGAACAAGTAGGGAGAAACTTTTTCCTCTGGCAAGTGGGTCGATACACAGAGGTAATAGATTTAAAATAATTGGCAAAAGAACTAGAGGGGAAATGAGGAGAACTTATTTCACACAGAGGGTTATGATGTTCTGGAACACAGTACCTGAAAGGGTGGTGCAATCAGATTCCATAGGAACTTTCAAAGGGCAATTGGACACAAATTTGAGAGAACTAATTTGCAGGGTTATGGAGAGAAAGCTGGGGTGTGGGACTAAATTGACAGCTCTTTCAAAGAGCCGACACAGGCTCAACGGGCTGAATGGCCCCCTTCTGTGCTGTAAGATGTTATGATTCTATGATAAAACTAGAGAGAGATTTTTAATCAATTACCCTTACTTTTGCATCAGTAGCAATGCAAGTGAACATCTTACTTGCCTTGCTACTGAATCAACACCCTGATTCAGATTCTGATTCAGCCATATTTAGAGTGCCAGATCTATCAGTTATTTGCATGTTTTTTCTCCTGTTTGATGGGTTGTGTTCTCATCAAAGGATAAAACACCCAGAGTACTGTTTTGCCTCTTTTCAGATAAAATCAGAACATTTCCACTTCTATGTTTTTGAAACAATTTTTATATATGTTTCAACAATTTATACTTGATCCAGGAGGTAGAAATTGGTCAATATTATGCTCATTTTCTGCACGGAAAATATTGAAATAATGCCCAATTTTGCAGGCCTATGCCCTGTGCCCCAAGGACGCTTGAAAAACACCTGACACCATATTGGCATCCGACAGTTTTCAGGCCCCTTGCACATGCTAGCGAAGAGCCTAATGCCTTCTTTTGACACCCTCAAAGAAATTGGGCTGCGCTGAGAATTCGGGCCTTCTATGCTCAGGTTTGCCAATCATGGATAAGGCCGCCACCAAAAAGCTAGGTAAATTTTATTTTAAGTTTGATGTGGAGGCAGGAGGAGCAGGACAAATCATAGATCAGATATGCTGAAGCGTGGTGCAACCACGCAGCAAATACCTTCCATTTATTATGATCCTTTATCCACTAACTACCTTTCTAAATTTTTACGGCATTGGCTATATTTGCAAGGCATTAATATTATTATGATCTTATCGGTCATAGAAACGCTGGGTGAACCACACATCACAATGAGGAGAAGCAAGTGGAGGTGGCAGGAGAGGATGAAGAAAAATCTGACCATTCTGCAAGCCCATGCAATTGTCAACTGTACAGGCAAGGGATTGATATCCTACTTGGTCTGCCTTCAGAGAAGAGTTAATGCAATAGCAAAAGGCTTTTGCAATATCCTTTGAGTCCATGATGAGCAGCAGTGCACTTCCAACATCACTGCAGTCACACAGAAAGGATTTCCTCAAATGGAGAGTATTGTGGAGCGAGTGCATCTTCCCGGCCATCAATAGAAATGCTCCAAAGTAATGAAGGAACGAGCACAGCACAACATTCTCTTACAAGTGGTGTCTAATGCTGCTGAGGACGCTCAACGTCAGTTATGATCAGACACAGGAGTCAGTTATGATCAGATTTCACAGACTAAAAGATTGTTAGGAAACAGCAATGACGGTGAGCTTTACCCACATCCAAAGTACTCTATGGATTGCTCTCATGCAGTCCACTGGTCATGCAGATGGGGTGCCCAGCCCCAGGAATGTAGAAGGAGAAGGATCTGATGAGACAGGTACATCTGAAGGTGGCTGCACATTCTACAATTACAGCAGGCTCCTTTTTGGATTGAGGAAATGCTGAATAGTGGCGCTAGCAACCACGTCAGCATGGCTCCAGTTGTTGCAAGGACATTGCTTGACCCTGAATCCAGAGATTCAATGTCACCACTATTATGTCCGTGAATGATTGAGACATGGACAGCAGGAGTTGAACAAAACAAGTCTTTACTGATTGCAGTCAATCGGGAAACTGAAACTACAGAGGCTCACTAGCGCCTTTTATACAGGGGTGGTCACTGCCAGTACTGCAGTCTGAGACCAGTTATTCTCTTAAAGGTACATACACAACAATTCCTCCCCTTTTAGATAAACAGTACATAACATTCATTTAACAACTAAATGATAACTAATTACAATCACAATTACGGTTGCTAGATACATTGGTTAAGTTTAAGCAATTATAAGTTCAGTCTTTGAGGAGGCTTCCTGATTCTGTCTGGATAACGCCTCTTTGGGGTATCAGGTTCTTCTGGCAAGGTTGAGTCGGGATCAATGTCGTTGTTTGGTTCATCTGCTTCCAATATCACCGATTCTGCGGTAGCTGCCATTGGTACGTCGATTTCATTGCCAGGTGTATCAGATCGTGGTGTGGAGTTGACGTTTTCCAGTGACTCTAGAATCTGGTCAGCATGGCGTCTTACAATGCTCTCTCCAACGTCCACGGTATACATTAGAGGTCCTTGCCGTGTGCAGGTCGTTCCTGGCTGCCATTTCTCAGTGCAGTAGTCCCGGGCCAAAACTGGTTGACCTATCTTAAAACTCCTGGTCGGCCTTTCATTCATATTCTGAAACTGCCTGTTCTCCACATCTCTTCGGACGTTTGGCTTAACCAAATCCAAGCGGCATCATAGTCTTCGATTGAAGAACATCATGGCTGGAGTTTGGTTGGTAACCGCATGTGTCGCATTCCGGTAGGCAAACAAGAAGTTGTCCACCTTGTGTTGCAGGGGTATATCTTCATTACACATTGCCTTGATAGCCTTCTTGAATGTTTGAACAAACCTCTCGGCCAATCCATTAGTGGCTGGGTGATATGGGGCAGATGTGTAATGCTTAACACCATTGTTCTTTAAGAACCTCCGGAACTCTTCAGACACAAACTGTGGTCCATTATCAGAGCAAATCTGTTCAGGCAGCCCATTCCTGGCGAATATGGTTCGTAAAACTGTGATAGTTTTTTCCGTGGTGGTTGAGGACATTTTTATTACCTCTGGCCACTTTGAATGTGCATCCACCGCAATTAAAAACATCGAGTCCATGAAGGGGCCAGCAAAATCAATGTGCACCCTTTGCCATGGAGATGAGGGCCACTCCCATTGATGCTGAGGAGCTTGTGGTGGGGCGTTTTGGACCTTCTGGCATCCTGCACAGCTCTTGGTCATCTCTTCGATTTCTCTATCGATTCCCGGCCACCACACAAACGCTCTGGCTAAGTTCTTCATTTTTACCCCACCCAGATGACCCTCATGAAGCTCATTGAGCACTCTATCCGTCAACTTAGGTGGAATTACTACTCTGGATCCACACATCAAGGTTCCTCTGCACACTGACAGCTGTTCTCTTCTCGGCGAGAATGCTGGCAGCAGTGGTTTGCCATGTGCTGGCCATCCCTTCACCGTTAAATCACAGACCCGTGATAGTGTCGGGTCATTCCGTGTTTCCTTTTCTATGTTTGCATTCGTCACAGGGAGACATTCGACTATAGTCGAGTGGAATAACTCCATTGGATCCACTGCAAGGTCTTCTTCTTCCACCGTCGGCAACGGTAGGCGTGACAATCCATCAGCATTCCCATGCTGTTTAGTTCCTTTGTACTCGATGTCATATTGGTGTGCCCCTAGGAAAAGGGACCACCTCTGCAGCCGTTGTGCTGTCATTATCGGTACGCCCTTCTGAGGGTTGAAAATGGAGACAAGAGGTTGATGATTGGTTAGTAGAGTAAATTTTTGACCGTGCAGGTAGTGATTGAACTTCTTCACCCCCCACACTAGGCTGAGGGCCTCTCTGTCAATCTGGGCGTAGTTACGCTCGGCTGAAGTTAACGAGCGTGACGCAAAAGCTATCGGCCTCTCTAAACCATCAAGGAATTTATGTGACAGTACCGCCCCAATGCCGTAGGGAGACGCATCACACGCCAGTCTGATCGGCAGTGCTGGGTTGAAGTGAGCCAATACTTCTCTTGAAGTGATTAAGTCCTTACTCTTCTGAAAGGCCCGCTTACAGTCATTGCTCCATTTCCATGCTACTCCCGTTCGTAGCAGGGCGTTCAGTGGGTGCAGAATTGTCGACAAATTCGGCAAAAACTTATGGTAGTAATTCACCAATCCGAGGAATGACCTCAGTTGCGACACATTTTCAGGCGCTGGGGCCTTAACAACGGCTTCAATTTTGTCAGGGGACTTATGTAACCCCTCTTCATCAATCACGTGGTCACAATACGATATCTGTTTCTTAAAAAACTCGCACTTGGGGCGGTTGGCTTGTAGCCCATATTCCCGTAGTCTAGTGAGCACCTGTTCCAGGTTGTTAAGGTGTTCACTGTCATCTTCACCTGTCACAAGGATGTCGTCCAAGTAACACTGAGTCCCCAGAATCCCTTGCAGGACTTGTTCCATCGCTCTTTGCCATATCGCCGGAGCCGATGCTACTCCGAATACCAATCGATGATACTGGTAAAGACCTTTGTGAGTGTTTATCGTGAGATACTTCCTAGAGGATTCTTCAACCTCCATCTGCAAATATGCTTGTGCTAGGTCAATTTTTGTAAAACGCTTCCCTCCAGACAGTGAGGCGAAGATGTCTTCTATCCTTGGAAGAGGATATTGTACTGTGTGAAGGACTGGGTTCACCGTCACCTTGAAATCCCCACAGATGCGAACCTTCCTTGGCTCCTCAGACTTATTGCTTAACGTTTTCTTCATGACAGGAACGATCGGTGTTGCCCACTCGCTCCAGTCGACCTTAGACAACACGCCTGCCTTCTCCAGATTCTCTAGCTCTGCCTCGGCGGCTGGGCGAATTGCATATGGTAACGGTCTTGCTTTGAAAAACTTGGGAATTGCATTCTCTTCTATTTTTATCGAGGCGGTTACGCCTTTAAGAGTGCCCAGTTCTTGTTGAAATACCTCTTTGGCGTTAGCTAAGATTGTTGACAATCGTCCAGGAGTGACGTCGTCATCTTTTTTACCGTCCACCGTCATTGCATGAATGGAGTGCCAATCTAAGCTTATCTTCCTGATCCATTCACGTCCCAATAACGGTGGTCCACCATTTTGCAGTATGTAGAGATACAATTTCCGTATTTTCTTGCCGTTGTATTCGACAGGCACCCTTATTTTCCCTCTGAGGTATACTTTTTGCCCCGTATACGTCATCAAGACGATGGATGTCTCTCTCAAGGGTATGTGTGAGAATAGCCGCTCGTAGTCTCGTCGATTCATGATGGTTAGCGCTGATCCTGTATCCAATTCCATTTTAACTTGGGACCCTGCTATCGTGAGGGTGACCCAAATGGTTCGGTGATCCTCTTTTGCGATTACATTGTGAAGTTTGAGACAGCTTAGTCTCCTGTTCCCGGATTCACTATCGCTCATCTGGTCTTCGGAACTACTGTCCGTCATCTTTTGTACTTTCTTGTACGGTTCCTTAGTAGCCTTTTTGTTGTCGCCGGCCTTCTTCCCAGACCTGCAAACTCGTGCAATGTGTCCCATCTTTCCGCATTGCCTGCATATTTTGTCTTTGGACCAGCAGTCCTTCTGGTCATGGTTCGTTCTGCCGCAGCGATAACATTTTGCAAATCCCCGTGTCATTTCGTGGGTGCCGTATTCCTGTGGCTTTTGTTGAATTTCCGCAGCTCCCCTGGCTGTTGCTTTGTACGATACTGCCACGCTGAAAGCCTTATCTAGCGTCAGCTCTTTCTCTGAGAGTAACTTCTTCTGTGTTTCTTCACTCAGGAGTCCACAGACAAATTTGTCCCGTAGGGTATCTGCCAGTCCTGCTCCGAACTGGCAGTGCTTTGATAGCTTGCGTAGTTCTGTAAGGTACTCAGCATTGCTCTCATCTTTATGCTGAGTTCTCCTGTGGAATTTAAATCTTTCTGCTATCAACAGCGGTGCAGGGTTTAGGTGTTCCTGTAGGACAGCAACAATTTCATTAAAACTCTTCGCCTTCGGTTTGGCTGGAGTAATCAGGTCCCGCAATATGCCGTACGTTCTAGCGCTCATTAAGTTTAGCAATACCGATGCCTTTTTCTCATCGGCTATTTTGTTTGCCTCGCAATATACCTCGACTCTTTCCAGATACGTGGTCCAGTCCTCTATTGTATTATCAAAGGCAGTGATACAGCCAGTCTTCGGCATCTTGAAAATCTAAAATGGCGCCTCCCGCGCTTTGCCTTCTTCCCCGATTTAACAAAATGGCACCTCCCGCGCTTTGCCTTCTTCCCCGCTGATTAAGATAGCACCTCCCGTGCTTTGCCTTCTTCCCCGCTGTTGCTAGCGCTGCTTTCCGCGGTTCCCGTTGCAACCTGCAGCTCCTCGCGGTTTCTTGCGCGTTTAATATTTCTTTTTTTTATTATTTTCCCGTCGTGGAACAACCCTGTGGGACTCTTGCCTCCCTCTTCTCGGGTCTATACGCAGCCCGGCTTCGTAGCACCGGCCGCGCCCTGTGTGCTCCACCCTCTCTCTCTCCTCTTCCCGACAATGCTGCTTGGCCCCGTTGCAAGCCACCCGCTCGAGTTCACGAACACCGCAGCCCAGGAAGGATCAGTGTACTACCTGCCACCAGCCCGATTAGCTGAAGCACCGTCGACAGGAACCAGGCCCCGCTTTCGACAGCTTCTCCAGCAATCTTCAACTCCGCTAACACAGGGGCGGATGCCCACGGTCGACGCCCGTTTCTACTGCTTCTTTCTTCCATCTGGCCTCGACCTCTGCTCACTTCGCTGCAGGAATGGATCCCAGGAGGTGGTGCAGACTGTAGGTAAGTTCGTATATGCTCGTCGCCAGTATTATGTCCGTGAATGATTGAGACACGGACAGCAGGAGTTGAACAAAACAAGTCTTTCCTGATTGAAGTCAATCGGGTAACTGAAACTACAGAGGCTCACTAGCGCCTTTTATACAGGGGTGGTCACTGCCGGTACTGCAGTCTGAAACCAGTTATTCTCTTAAAGGTACATACACAACAACCACCATCCCCAATGGGCTGCACCAACCCACCTCAACTGCCAACATGTAATTCTGACAGGAGTCACGTGGAAGAGTAATGAGAGCTGGATACTCTGGCAGTCTCTGGTGGGCACTCTTGGTGGTGAAATCGCCTCCCAAACAAACAAGGTAACTGGTGTAAAATGGAGCCCCTAACGTTTAGCAGCACCAGCAATGCAGTGTCCCCCAACATCAACCATGCTGGGGTAACCATTGATCAGAAGCTTAACTGAAATAGCCAATTCAAGAAACAGCTAAGTGCACTGGATACAGCAAAGGCTGTGGGCCCGACAACACCCTGGCTAGCGTGCTGAAGACTTGTGCTCCAGAACTAGCTACGCCTCTAGCCAAGCTGTTCCAGTACAGCTGCAACACTGGCATCTATCAGACAATGTGGAAAACTGCTCAGTTATCATCTGTCCACAAAATGCAGGAAAAATCCAATCCGGCCAATTACCGCCCCACCAGTCTACTCTCAATCATCAGCAAAGTGATGAAAGGTGTCATTGACAGTGCTATCAAGCGGCACTTACTCACCAATAACCTGCTCACTGATGCCCAGATTGGGTTCCGTCATGACCACTCGGCTCCCGACCTCATTACAGTCTTGATCCAAACATGGACAAAGGAGCTGAATTCCAGAGGTGAGGTGAGAGTGACTGCCCTTGACATCAAGGCAGCATTTGACCGAGTGTGGCATCAAGGAGCCCTAGTAAAACTGACGTCAATGGGAATCGGGAGGGAAAACTCTCCACTGGCTGGAGTCATACCTAGCACAAAGGAAGATGGTTGTGGTGGTTGAAGGTCAATCATCACAGCCCCAGGACATAACTGCAGGAGTTGCTCAGGGCAGTGTTCTAGGCCCAACCATCTTCAGCTGCTTCCTCAGTGACCTTCCCTCCAACATAAGGCCAGAAATGGGGATGTTTGCTGATGACTGCACAGTGTTCAGCACCAATCACAACTACTCAGATAATGAAGCAGTCCATTACCACATGCAACAAGACCTGGACGACGTTCAGGCTTGGGCTGATAAGTGGCAGGTAACACTCGCGCCACAGAAGTGCCAGGCAATGACTATCTCCAACAAGTGAGAGTCTAAGCACCGCCCCTTGACATTCAACGGCATTACCATCGCTGAATCCCCCACCATTAACATCCTGGGGGTCACCATTGACGAGCCACATAAATACTGTGGCAACAAGAGCAGGTCAGAGGCTCGGTATTCTTCGGCGAGTGTCTCACCTCCTGACTCCTCAAAACCTTTCCACCATCTACAAGGCACAAGTAAGGAGTGTGATGGAATACTCTCCACTTGCCTGGATGAGTGCAGCTCCAACAACACTCAAATTTAAATTTTTGAAAAAATTAATTAAAGTTTTTAACGGGGCTAGAAATAAACTTACTTTTCTTTAAAGTATTTTAAAATGATAAACCAGTGGAAAAAATGTTTTAATTTTACTTAATTAACCTCTAGCCTTTTTAAAAGCAGGCCTTGCGACTGCTTTTTTCATGCGCAGCTGCTAGGGACTTACACGCACGGAGAAACCTGTAAAAAAATCGGAAGTTCCAGGTCTACGCGCTGCCTCTCTGGTGCACGTGTTTGACCTGTGAATCCCTTCCTTCAAGGGACCGGACGTTCCGGTTTCCAGCGTATGCGCAGTGCATGCACGAAACTGGCATTTTCGTTGGCCCTACGCGTGAGTACACAGCGCGTACTCACCCGTAGGGACCCGAATTTCTGGCCCAGTATATACAAGTTGCACTGCAGCAACTCACTGAGGTTACTTCAAAAGCATCTCCCCACTCCACAGCCTCCAACACCAAGAAGGAGAATGGTGTGGAGATACCGGTGTTGGACTGGGGTGGACAAATGTAAGAAATCACACACCAGGTTATAGTCCAACAGCTTTATTTGAAATCACAAGCTTTCGGAGCGCTGCTCCTTCATCAAGTGAAGTGGAGAGATGCATAAAAACACAGCTTATATAGTCAGAGAATAATGTCAGATGTTTACAGGTAATCTTTCTAACTGCCATTTATCACACCTCGGCAGAGAGATAATCACAGCAATCAAAGGTGTAAATGGTGTCCAAACAGGTCAGGCAGGAAAACATTACATCAAAGAACAATGAGGTGGGGTTACAAGGGGTCAAATATTGCAGATGCTGGGGTCTGTATGAAAAACAAAAAAACATTTTTTTTGCTGGAAATCACAGCAGGTCCGGCCGCATCTGTGTGGAGAGAACAAGCCAACGACGACTTGAGTCTGGATGACCCTACGTCAGGTGGGGTTACATGCAGCATGACATGAACCCAAGATCCCGGTTGAGGCTGTCCTCATGGGTGTGGAATGTGGCTACCAGTTTCTGCTCGATGATTTTGCGTTGTCGTGTGTCTCGAAGGCCGCCTTGGAGAATGCTTACCCGAAGATCGGAAGCTGAATGTCCTTGACTGCTGAAGTGTTCCCCGACTGGGAGGGAACACTCCTGCCTGGCGATTGTTGCGCGGCGTCCGTTCATCTGTCGTCGCAGTGTCTGCATGGTCTCGCCGATGTACCATGCTCCGGGGCATCCTTTCCTGCAACGTATGAGGTAGACAACGTTGGCAGAGTCACATGAGTATGTACCATGTACCTGGTGGGTGGTGTCCTCACGTGTGATGATGGTATCTGTGTTGATGATCTGGCATGTCTTGCAGAGGTTGCTGTGGCAGGGTTGTGTGGTGTCGTGGTCGCTATTCTCCTGAAAGCTGGGTAATTTGCTGCGAACGATAGTCTGTTTGAGGTTAGGCGGCTGTTTGAAGGCGAGTAGTGGAGGCATGGGGATGGCCTTAGCGAGGTGTTTGTCATCATCGATGACATGTTGAAGGCTGCGAAGAACATGGCGTAGTTTCTCCGCTCCGGGGAAGTACTGGATGACGAAGGGTACTCTGTTGGTTGTGTCACGTGTTTGTCTTCTGAGGAGCTCTATGCGATTTTTCGCTGTGGCCCGTCGGAACTGTCGATCGACAAGTCGAGCGTCATATCCCGTTCTTACGAGGGCGTCTTTCAGCGTCTGTAGGTGTCCATCGCTTTCCTCCTCGTCTGAGCAGATCCTGTGTATTCGCAGGGCTTGTCCATAGGGGATAGCTTCTTTAACGTGGTTAGGGTGGAAGCTGGAGAAGTGGAGCATCGTGAGTTTGTCCGTGGGCTTGCGGTAGAGTGAAGTGCTGAGGTGTCCGTCTTTGATGGAGATTCGTGTGTCCAAGAATGAAACTGATTCTGAGGAGTAGTCCATGGTGAGTTTGATGGTGGGATGGAACTTGTTGATGTTATCGTGTAGTCTTTTCAGTGATTCTTCGCCGTGGGTCCATAGGAAGAAAATGTCGTCGATGTATCTGGTGTATAGCGTTGGTTGGAGGTCTCTGCCGAGGTGTGATAAATGGCAGCTAGAAAGATTACCTGTAAACATCTGACATTATTCTCTGACTATATAAGCTGTGTTTTTATGCATCTCTCCACTTCACCTGATGAAGGAGCAGCGCTCCGAAAGCTTGTGATTTCAATTAAAGCTGTTGGACTATAACCTGGTGTTGTGTGATTTCTTACAAGAAGGACAAGAGCAACAAGATCCTAAAGAAAACACCATCTCATCCAATTTCCCTCCAATTTACAAATCATTGGCCCAGACTTTGCGGTAGAAATAATGGTAAGGCTATCAGCGCTCACTGTTATTAAAGAGTAAATCAGACAGCAACTTCTGGCGACTGCACATGCGCAGTTAAACATGGACATCAGGAAGTTGCTGTCCAAATACCCCTCCTCCTCCAGAAGCTTTGCTATAACAGTATCGTGCCGAGAGCCTCGGTATTCAAATACATGAAAGGGGATGAATTTGCTGTATTACTTGATAGATTAACACTAAACATGCCAGAAATAGTTCGGACTTGTCTATTCAAGTGTAAGTGAATTTTAACACCATGATAAGCAATGTTCCCATTAATTTTTTTGGGTGCACTGCCCCTTTAAGGGCCTGCGCGACCCATTCAAAATATCACACGTGCGGTTTTTCCCATTTAAAAGCTCCAGAGCACTGCTCGGCCATGAAAGGGAAAGTTGGTGATAAGTCTTAATTAATGCCAAACAACCTCACCGGCACTGAAAATTAACTTTGACATGTGTGGAGTCTCATACTTTCAGATTTTAATTATTGTTAAAGATTCAAAAAATATTTTAATTACTTTTTTCTACTTTTTCTTTCTGTCTCTTTTATATCTCTCTCTTAATCCCATCTTTCTTTCCCTCTCGTTATTTTACTTTCTGTACATGATTTGACATTGAATTAATTATTCTAACTGGCACTTCCTGGTTTAGATTCTGCGGCCTAGAAATTCAGGGGATTAGCACCGACCGTTAAGTCCTGTTTTGAGGAAAAAAATGGTAGGTGACTCGCTTCTGCCCACTTCCGGCGGGTCTCGTGGTGGCCGCCATTTTTGGCAAGTCGACAGTGCTGCTGTTGCCAGTGCTTGCTAGCGAAATGGAAATGAGGCAGATTGTGATGTCAATTAGAATGCAATGCTGATTTGACGCACAATCTGCCATTTTCGACATTTCCGCACCACTTATTGCCTGCTCTTAATCACGACCAGCTGATCAAGCGTTCAACAGCAGGAAGGACCCCCCAGTAACGCTATTTAAAGGGATCATCAACAACAACTTGCAGCTGAAATGGTTTCTCAGTTTTATGGGCTCTGTCTAAGTTTCTGTAACTCTTGCAGCTTTCTACACTTGTTTAAAGTTGGTGAGGTGACAGAGAGTGTTGCTGCAAGTGGAGAATGCCTTGCTTCTCATTAAAAGGCTTCTGCTCACACCACTTGCGCAAAGTCATGGGGGCTCTACTTGCAGTCCCCCTCGCGCTCGAGTATCTTTGGGAGAGGGAGTGGAGGCAGCGAAGAAGAGAAGACACTCACAGAGGGAGCAGGAGGAGGGGCAGGAGGGCTCTCAGCAGGAGGCCTTAGCCACCTAGGGTCTTCTGAGACCACTTCTCTTACCGCCACTTAAGCGAGGAGTGGTGTATTAGGAAGCTCCACTTCACCAAGGAGATGATCACAGAACTCTGCCACCACCTGCAACCAGACCTGCAGCCTCAGAGCAGGGCAACCACGGCTCTCCCAGTGGCCCTCAAGGTCACCGTGGCCCTCAATTTCTTCACCAGCGGATCCTTCCAGTCTGCAGCAGGAGTCATAGCTAACATCTCCCAATTCGCCATCCATCGCTGCATCCGACAGGTCACTGAGGCTCTCTACTCCAGGAGAAGGGACTCCATTGTCTTCTCGCTCAACAGAGAAAAGCAGGATGAGTGCACATGTGGCTTTGCAAGGATAGCAGGTTTCCCCATGGTGCAGGGAACCATCGCCCGCACACACATGGCTTTGCTGGTACAGTTACCAATCCTGAGATATTCCATAACCGCAAAGGCTTCCACTCACTTAATGTGCAGTTGTTGTGTGACCACACCCAGCGTGTCATGATGGTGAATGCCTGCTATCCTGGCAGCAGTCATGATGCCTTCATCCTGCACCAGTCCGGTGTGCCAGCAATCTTCCAACCATCATGTCAAGCCCGAGGGTGGCTGCTTGGAGACAAGGGCTATCCGCTCTACACCTGGCTGATGACTCCCCTCTGCAACTCCACCACTTGTGGCCAGCACTCATATAATGACAGCCATGCTGTCCAGGAACATCATTGAGCAGACCATCAGGGTGCTCAAGCAACTGTTCCACTGCCTTGACCACACAGGATGAGCTCTCCAGCACTCACCGGAGTGGGCGTCCCATTTTGTGGTAGTCTGCTGCATGTTCCACAATTTGGCCATCATGAGGGCACAGCTCTTAGCACCAGGGATTGCGGGACCACCTCAGAAGGAGGAGGAGGGAGAGAAGGAGGAGGAGGAAGGGGAGGAGGAATAGGATGAGGAGGAGGAAGAGGAAGAGGGAGGGAGGAGGCAGGCAGCAAGTCCATTCCGGACGGGCTATCCATGAACACCTCATTAGACTCCGATTCCAGTGAATGAAACCCTAGATCCCCGTTGCTCACCACTTCCCCATCATACACTCCTCTGTCACGGAACATCACAGAGTTCTCCTGGGCACAAAGCTGGAATGAGAGCCACCAGAAAACACACATTCCAAACAAAAATCATAAATTTATCCAAATGCAATCAAAATGACAATAGCAACTATTCACCTGTGTGCATTCCCTTAGTGTTGTGTCCGTGTATAATAAGACACAGACTGCAGGAGAAACGGTACAACAGGTGTTTACTAAACGTGGCTCACACTGGAACTGCCTGTACAGATTACTACTCAGTGCTATATACAGGTGTGGTCACTGTTATATCCGTGTATCTTAATGTTGTGTCCTTCAATAATCAGACAACAGACTGCAGGGAACGATTCAACAGGTGTTTACTGAATGAGGGTTACTCTAGAACTAACTGTACAGATCACTACTCAGGGTTTATATACAGGTGTGGTCACTGCCGGTACTACAGTATACAGGAGCTGTAAAAAGTAGTTCTCTTCCTTAAGGTATTTATACATTATATACATTACAATTCCTCCCCTTTTAGATTAACAGTACCATAATACTCATTTAACAATTAACATTTTTAATATACGATGTTATATGAAAATAGTCCATTCATATATTCAGTCTCTGGGGAGGCTTCCTGATTCTTTCTGGATAACGCCTTTCCCAAATGTCTCGCTCTTGGTGCGGAGGCGATTCTAGCACCCTGTCGTCAGTTGATTCATCAGCTTCCAATGCTATTGTTTCTGAGATAGATGCGACCTGTACGTTGGGTTCCTCACCAGGTACGTATGGCCGAGACATGGGGTTCATTCGTTCCTGTGACTCTAGGATCTGGTCAGCATGGCGTCTCACAATGTTCGCCCCAACATCCACTGTGTACATTAGTGGGCCCTGCCGTGTGCATATCGTTCCTGGTTGCCATTTCTCCGTTCGGTAGTCGCGGGCCAAGACTGGTTGCCCTACATTGAAGCTCCTTGTCGGCTTCTCATTGATGTGCTGGAATTGCTTACTCTCAACATTTCTTCGTACATTTGGTCTGAGCAAATCCAGACGAGATCTCAACCTTCGGTTAAAGAACATCATGGCCGGGGCCTGGTTGGTGACTGCATGTGTCGCATTTCTGTAGACTAACAGGAAATTGTCCACCTTATGCTGCAGTGGAATGTCGTCATCGCACATGGCCTTTACTGCTTTTTTAGAGGTTTGTACGAACCTCTCAGCCAATCCATTTGTGGCTGGATGATACGGGGCGGATGTGTAATGCCTTACCCCATTCCTTTTCATAAATCTTCAAAACTCTTCGACACAAACTGTGGTCTGTTATCAGAGCAAATCTGCTCTGGCAAGCCGTTCCTGGCAAAAATGGTCCGTAGGACTGCAATAGTTTTCTCCGTGGTGGTGGAGGATATTTTGATCACCTCAGGCCATTTCGAGTGCGCATCCATGGCTATTAAAACATTGAGTCCATGAATGGACCAGCAAAATCAATATGCACCCGTTACCATGGAGGTGAGGGCCACTCCCATGGGTGTAGAGGGGCATGTGGTGGTGCATTTTGGACCTTCAGGCATCCTGAGCAGCTCTTTGTCAGGTCCTCGATTTGCTGATCGATCCCCGGCCACCACACATAAGCCCTAGCAAGGCTATTCATTTTCACCCCTCCCAGATGACCTTCGTGAAGCTCATTGAGCACTCTCTCCCTTAACTTGGGTGGAATTACCACTCGGGGTCCACACATCAAGGTCCCCTGGCATACTGACAGCTGTTCTCTTCTGGATGAGAATGCTGGCAACAGTGAGTCGCCATGTGCTGGCCATCCCTTCACCGTCAAATCATATACCCGAGGCAGTGCCGGGTCATTTCGGGTCTCCTTCTCTATACCAGCGTTAGTTACTGGTAAGCATTCAATTATAGTCGAATGAAATATTTTGACAGGATCCACTGCTGGTGCTTCCTCCGCAGTAGGCAGTGGCAGGCGTGATAGCCCATCAGCGTTTCCATGCTGTTTCGTGCCCTTATACTCGATTTCATATTGGTGCGCCCCTAGAAAAAGGGACCATCTTTGTAGCCGTTGCGCAGTCATCGCCGGAACGGCCTTCTTTGGATTAAAGTTGGAGACAAGTGGTTGGTGGTCAGTCAGCAAGGTGAACTTCTGCCCGTGCAGATAGTGATTGAACTTTTTCACTCCCCACACTTGGCTGAGGGCCTCCCTGTCAATCTGGGCATAGTTACGTTCGGCTGAGGTTAGTGACCGAGACGCAAAGGCTACTGGCCTCTCCGAGCTGTCCGGGAACTTGTGCGACAGCACCGCTCCAATGCCATAGGGTGATGCATCACACGCCAACCGAATTGGTAGTGCTGGGTTGAAATGAGCCAACACCTCTTTTGATGTGATCAATGCTTTACTCTTCTGGAAAGCTCGTTTACATTCGTCACTTCACTTCCATGGTACCCCCGTTTGCAGTAGGGTGTTCAGTGGGTGTAGTACGGTTAACAAATTCAGCAAGAACTTATGGTAGTAGTTCACCAGCCCGAGGAACGACCTCAGTTGTGACACATTTTCCGGTGCTGGAGCCTTGACCACTGCCTCAATCTTTTCAGGGGACTTATGTAACCCATCTTTATCAATAACGTGGCCACAATACGAGATCTGCTTCTGGAAAAACTCGCATTTGTGGCGATTAGCTCGGAGCCCATATTCCTTCAATCTAGTGAGCACCTGCTCCAGGTTGGCGAGGTGATCACTGTAATTTTTGCCCATGACCAGGATGTCGTCCAAATAACACTGGGTCCCTGGAATCCCTTGCAAGACTTGTTCCATTGCCCTTTGCCAAATAGCCGGAGCTGATGCTACCCCGAACACCAGCCGGTTGTATTGGTAGAGACCTTTATGAGTGTTGATCGTGAGGTACTGTTTCGAGGCTTCTTCTACCTCCATTTGCAGGTACGCCTGGGCCAGATCAATCTTAGTGAAGGGTTTCCCTCCAGATAGCGAGGCGAAAATATCTTCAATCCACGGAAGCGGATATTGTACAGTGTGAAGGACTGGGTTCACTGTCACCTTAAAGTCCCCACAAATGCAAACCTTCTTTGGTTCCCTAGGCGTATTACTCAACGACCTCTTCATTACAGGAACGATGGGTGTAGCCCACTTGCTCCAGTCCACTTTGGACAGTACTCCTGAACGTTCCAAACCTTCCAGCTCTGCTTCGACGGCTGGGCGGATCGCATAAGGTACCGGTCTGGCCTTAAAAAACTTTGGGCTTGCATTTTTCTCTATTTTGATCGTCGCTGTTATGCCTTTTAGTGTTCCGAGACCCTGCTGGAACAGTTCTTGTGCGTCAGTTAGCATTTTTGACAGTCGTCCAGGTGTGACGTCGTCATCCTTTTTGGCATCTACAGTCAGTGCTTGTATGGAATGCCAATCTAGCTGTATCTTCTGGATCCATTCACGTCCTAGTAGTGGTGGTCCTCCATCTGGCAATACATATAGGTCCATTTTTGATGTTTCCTTGCCGTTATATATAACGTTCACCCTTATTTTTCCTTTGGGGTAGAGTTTTTGCCCCGTGTACGTCTTCAAGACAATGGCCCAGAAATTCCAGAACGGGGCTTGCAGCGCGTGCAAGCCCCGTATTTGCACTTACCCCGCGCTCGTGCCGATCAGCTTCTGGGACGCCTGAACTTGCAGAAATAGAAAGCACATTCCCGGGCAGCGTATGACGTCACGCCGCCCAGGAGTGCAGCCAGCGCGAAGCCAGGAGCGTGCAGTGTAAGTGAGACACGCCCCTTGAGGTCTCAGCTTCACTGGACATGCCCCCAATGTTTCTGTCAAGCTGCTAAGGATTTTTACATGCAAAGCAGCAGTTTAAATAGGTTTTTGGAAGTTTTTTGAAGATTTTGGTAACTTTTATAAACTTTTTAAAATGTTTCCATTATTTTGAGTAATCTGAAGTAGTTTTAAAGAGAATTAAAGCAATTTAAAGACTTTTAAAAGCCCTAAAAGAATTTTTTTAATTCCATTTATTTATTTAGCAATGTCGTCGTCATACGTGTCTTCACATTGTTCCCTTTGGGGAACTGTATGAAGTGGTGGAAGGATTTATGGCCATGATTAACGCTCATTCCGTGACCGTAACCATCTTTGAACCAGCCATTAGGGCGGTTAGTCCTATGGCGGGAGGGTTTTACGGGCTCCCACAAGCTATACAAGGAGGGGGGGCCACCCACACCCACGGACGCAAATATCCCACTGGATGTCAACCCAGAATTTAGAGCCGGAGCTCCGACTCCACTTGCCGGGACTGTCTGGAGCGGGGTTCGAAACCCTACCCTGATCTGGCCCAGCGGCGGGGATCCTACCGCTATGACAAAGGCCCAATCCAATTAGCAACGTGAAATGGCAGCATAGGGCTCCAGTCACGGGGAGGGAAAAGGCGCAGGAAACGTATGGGTGTCACCTTTTGTGCGGAGTGGGCCTTTTGCGTAGCAGTAAGCATCCCCGCCGCTGGGCCAGAAGGAGTAGGGTTTTGAACCCCACTCCAGACAGTCCCGGCAAGTGGAGTCGGAGCTCCAACTTTAAATTCTGGGTGGACATCCAGCGGGATACTTGCGTCCGTGGGTGTTGGTGGCCCCCCCCCCTCAGATGGGTTGTGGGAGCCCGTAAAACCCTCCCGCCATAGGACTAACCACCCTAATGGTTGGTTCAAAGATGGTTACGGTCACGGAATGAGCGTTAATCACGGCCATAAATCCTTCCACCACTTCATACAGTTCCCCAAAGGGAACAGTGTGAGGATACGTACGATGATGGCCTCTTGCGCAATGCACCTCCTTGGACCCTCAGTCGCAGATGCGAGGGGGCAAGTCGTGCAATTGTTAAATTTTTTATTTTATTGACATGTAAAATGTTGGCCCAGTAATTCCCTTCCAAATGCGCTAGTACGGTCGGGGTACTTACGCATCTGGCCGGATGAAATGCCGGTTTTCAGCATGCACAGTGCATGTGGGGAAAACCGGCATTTCCTGTCCTCTGAACGAAGGGGTTCAGAGGCAGAACGCGTGCGACTGCACAGGCAGCGCGTGCGCAGTATAATTCGCCGCTTTCATTAATGCTTTCAGTGAGGTCCAGTCATTACAACTTACACATGAAAAAAGCATGGGTACAGTTGCTCCAGAGGCTGCGGAGGAAGATATTTCTTATCGTGGAGCTTCTGAAAGTATGTATGTCTGTATATATTCCTTTGCGTGTTATGTATATATTCCTTTACTTATGTGTATGAATTTATTATTTAATTATGACTTTCAGAGAAAGTAACTTATTGGAAAATCATAATTAAAAATATACATTCATACACATTAGTAAAGGAATATAAAACATACATACATATACGTAAAGGAATATATGTGGACATACATACATAACTCATTCTCACATTCCATTCACACAGCCACAATTGCTCCTTCTACCTACCGTTCTGAAAACCCGTTTAAAAAAAAAAAAAATTAAAGTTTAAAACTTACTTAAAATTTCTTAAAATAACTTCCCTCCCTTTCCCAAACCTAAATATTGCATTTCATAAGCTCCTCCATAAAATATATCTCCTTCCCCAGCCAATGAACAACTTTACACTTGCTTTTTTCACGTGTAAGTTCTAGGGACTTACCCTCACTGAATCCATCACTGAAATCTACAAAGTTCACTGCGCAAGCGCTGTCTGTGCAGTCGCACGCGCTGTGAATAGACCTCGGGTCTGGAAATGCCGGCGTTCCCCGCATGCACTGTTCCTGCTGAACGCCGGCATTTCCAACGGCCAGATGCATGAGTAACCCGACCGTACTCACGCTTCTGGCCTGGAATTTCTGGCCCAATCTCTGTATCTCTCAAGGGTATATGTGAGAATAGCCGCTTGTAGTCCTTTCGGTTTATGACTGTTAGGGCTGATCCTGTGTCCAATTCCATTTTCACTTGAACTCCATCTATCTTGAGCGTGACCCAGATAGTTTGGTGATCCTCCATTTTGATCACATTATGTAGTTTCAGACAACCCAGCTCCTTGCTTCCGGAGTCTGTATCACTCTTCTGTTCGTCTGAACTACTCTCCGTCACCTTATGTACCTTCTTGTACTTCTCCTGTGGAGATTTCTTGCTGCTGGTTTTCTTTCCCGACCTGCAGACTCTTGTTATGTGTCCTACTTTTCCACACTGTCTGCACACTTTGTCCTTGAACCAGCAATCATTATGGTCATGTGTTGTTCTGCCGCAGCGATAGCACTTCACTGTTCCGTATGACATTTCATTTGTGCCATATTCTTGCGGTCTCCGTTGTATCTCTGCAGCGCCCCGTGCTGCTGCTTCATGTGATACTGCAATGCTGAAAGCCTTGTCCAGTGTAAGATCCTTTTCTGATAGAAGCCGTTTCTGGGTTCCTTCACTTTGAAGCCCACACACAAACTTGTCCCTTAAAGTATCTGCTCGTCCCGTTCCAAACTGGCAGTGTTTCGAAAGCTTGCGCAGTTCCGTTAAATACTCAGCATTACTTTCATCTTTATGCTGGTTCCTTTTGTGAAACTTAAATCTTTCTGCTATCAGCAGCGGTGTGGGGTTTAAGTGGTCCTGTAGGATTGACACTATGTTTTCAAAATCCTTTTCTACTGGCTTCTCTGGGGTTACTTGGTTTCTTAGTAAGCCATACGCTTTTGCACCCATTGAATTCAACAATACCAGCGCTTTCTTGTCATCTGGCACTTCATTCGCCTTGCAGTATACTTCTATGCGTTCAACATATGTCGTCCAATCTTCGACTTCATTGTCGAACGCTGTGATACTGCCACTCTTCGGCATTTTTGGGTGTGGTTAGACTGGCTTAAAATGGCGTCTCCCGCGCTTTCCTTTCTCCCCCGCTGCGGCTTAAAATGGCATCTCCCGCGCTGCTGCCAACGCCGCTCTCGGCGGTCCTCGTGGCAAATGGCGATGCCCTGTGGGTTTTGCACGCTGCTCCTGCGCTGCTGCCAATGCCGCTCTCTGCGGTCCTCGTGGCAATGGCAGCACCTCACGTTTTCCTGCGCGCCTCTCTCCCCCGTTGACGCTGCTCGGCCCTTGAACACCAGCTGCGCTCTGCTCTCTCTCGTCTCTCTCCCCCGTTGACGCCGCTCAGTCCTGAACACCGGCTGTGCCCTGTGCGCTCTGCCCACTCTCTCTCCCCCGTCAACGCTGCTCGGGCTTTTTCTGTGCCGCTCGGTCGGGCTCTAGCCCGCCGCTGTCCGGGAAGGGTCTGCGCAGTACCTGTTGCCAGCCCGTTTCGCTGGACCACCGTGACTGGAAAGCCAAGCCTGGCTCGCGACAGCCTCCCCTGCGATGCTCAAATCTCCGCTGGATGACTGGGCGGTTGCCCGTGGTCGATGCCCGTGCTTCTGGACTCGACCTTCTTCCACTGTTCTCCAGGAGCGAATCCCACGAGGTGATGCAGAGTTGCAGGTAGGTTCGAATCTGCCTCGTCGCCACTGTTATATCCATGTATCTTAATGTTGTGTCCTTCAATAATCAGACAACAGACTGCAGGGAATGATTCAACAGGTGTTTATATACAGGTGTGGTCACTGCCGGTACTACAGTATACAGGAGCTGTAAAAAGTAGTTCTCTCCCTTAAGTTATATATACATTACATACATTACAGTCACTGCCGGTACTACAGTATACATGAGCTGTAAAAAGTAGTTCCCCCCTTAAAGGTATATACATTGCACTTAGTGTCTGTCTTTTGTGTGCCTTTACCTACTCTAGTGCTCCTACGCAGTGCTCCCCCAGTGGCTGCGGCATGGCTGGTGGAAGGCTGCTGACTTTCAGTGGGGGAAACTACAGGTGGCCTTGTACAACAACCTCGACCAGCTGTGGACTTAGAAGGCCCAGCTGTAGACTGCACCAGCTCGGCAGCTGTCTGGGCTGGCTGGCTGATAGACAGCGTCAAGGGCAATGACGGAGTGGCACTGGTGGGAATAGGAATGCAGTCATCCTGAGAGAGGACAGTAGGTTCTTGCTTCACAGACCCACTGTCACGCACCCGGGACGGCACCTCAGTATTCCTAGCAATCTGTTAGAGGACAGATTGCTGGACTGCTACAACGCCCTTCAAGGTCCATTCGAGACTCGTAAACCCAGCGATGATGGCAGCAGTCTGAGATTCCACTGCAGCAGTGAGACATTGGGTCGCTTCTGTCTGTGCTGCAATGAAAGCCGTGACATTGCCCATCGCATGCAGCATCATGGCTGGGTCCACAGGGCCTCTCCTGGAGTTGTCCATCACTTTCATCCTGGAAAACATGGGCACCAAGTTCTGTGCCATGCCCCATCCAATGTTTGAGCCGGACTCCTCCTTGACACTGACAAGAGGCCTTCTGGCAGGCTTTCCATTGCATGCAGCATTTCCACGTGCATGCCCATCACTCTCCTTCTGAAGGCTGCCCCATTGAGGTCATCATCTGAGTCCTGTGCAGTAGAACTCATGCATGAACTCGCCCTCCGGGGAGCTGGCACCTGCGCTACCTTTTCCCCCTGGTCTGGCTGCAGCCCACTCGTGCTCGGTGACTCACCATGTGCAGATCTGTGAGAATCCTGGGAGCTCTCCATTTCAGATTCCCCCTACTAACTAACATGGACTAAATGAAATAAGTATTATTAGTTATAGGTTCAAGTTTGTATTATGTAACTGTTGTGAGATATACGGCGCTCTACTTGGAACTCCGACACGGCAAGAGAGCCCCAGGTGGGCAGAGAAAATGCTTCAAGGACACCCTCAAAACCTCCTTGAAAAAGTGCAACATCCCCACTGACACCTGGGAATCCCTGGCCCAAAACCGCACAAATTAGAAGAGAAGCATCCAGGAAGGCACTGAACACCTCGAGTCTCTTCGCCGGGAGCAAGCGGAAGCCAAGCACAAACAGCGCAAGGAGCGCACGTCAACCCGAATACCCCACCCACCTGCCCTTCAACCACCATCTGCCCCACCTGCGACAGAGACTGTAGGTCCCGCATTGGGCTCATTGGTCACCTGAGAACTCATTTTTAATGTGGAAGCAAGTCATCCTCGGTTCCGAGGGACTGCCTAAGAAGAAGAAGAAGTTGGCAGCACTCACGGGTACCAAAAGATGGGTGGAATAATGGGGCAAAATGAAATACTTTTGTCTGCAATATATCATGGCAAATAGGGGGGTTAAAAATTAGGTACAATTACAGATTATTGCCTATGCTTGTTTTAATATAGTGAAACAGAGACTGTAGGTCCCGCATTGGACTCATCAGTCACCTGAGAACTCATTTTAAGTGTGGAAGCAAGTCATCCTTGGTTCCGAGGGACTGCCTAAGAAGAAGAGGAAGAGATATACGCCGATTCTTGAATAATCATGCTTTTAAACTAATGTAATTTGCCCTGGGTAGACTCGAATAGATTTAAAATGGAAGGAACAAAGGAGCTGGGTCTTGCTTGGCCAAATTACAGATGCATCCCTAACAGAACAAGACAGCAGCCTGTTCGTGGGACCCAAGGCTAAAGAATTAATGGATTTCAAGGGACAGAGATAAGGGGCAAAGGGACTGTAAGATTATCATGGATTAGTTGATTTTTAGAATACCTGTTTTGATATCTTATAATCATTAATATCTTATAAACATCAGTAATAGCTTTATTATCATGTGTAAGAATTAAATGTAGAAGTTTGTAATCATCAACTGTATGCAATGATAACCTGAATTATACATGACATGTAATCCTTTTGCTTATAATTAAAAGTCTGTGAGTAAGCTGTAACCAGACAACATGGGGTGAGAAAGAGGATTGCCATGGTCGAATAGAGGACAGCTAGCCTGGGAAGCAAGGTCAGGGGTAGCTGCCACTGTGTTGGAATGTTATGATGTCTGCAGTGAATTAAAAACATTGGCAAACAGCAAGGGCACCATATCGCTACACTTGGGGACATGTTCCGTTTGTGTTGCCATAACTACCCCAGATATGAGTCGTGATGATCAAAAACAGATGATGTAATGGTGTTATAAGAACCTGTGTAAGCCAAGGTACTGCTGATGTGGTATCTATATGATTGGATTTTGTTTTTTGGGTGTAGGCCAGTGATTAGTTCAGGAGGGCTCCATGGGGAGAAATTGAGTCGTGCCCCCTTTGGGGCACTAACTTCTAGCGCCCCGGAAAAATTAGCACTCCTGTGGCCAAAATTGAGTGGTAGCGCCCCAAGAGGGAAGCGGGTCACTACAGAAAGCGCCCGCCTCCCTCTTGGGGCGCTGCGAGGGAATATCGCAGCGCTACATGCCGCGGTATTGCAGGCCTTCCTCCCCTTCTTAAAGGGGAGGGGCCTTGTGCAGTGCGACCCAGGGCCCAGCTGTGCCACCGGGGATCAAAGTGCCGGCAAAAGAGCCTGGCACTCAAGAGAAGTGCCAGGCTCATGGAGCACAGCCGGCACGCCGCAGGGGGGTGGGTCAGGAGGCCGGGGACGGGAGCGGAGGCAGGTGCTGGCAGATGGCCAGCAACAAAAATGGCTGCCCGGCACCTTGCCTTTAAATAGGGCCATGCCGGCCGCAGGTAGGCCCCCCTGACCCTGTCAGACATAGTGTCCGGCAGTAAGTCAGGGGGCGCTAATGAAGATCGCAGCCGGGGCACTGCGCACAGCGATGACGTCAGGGCACTAATGATTAGGGCCGCTGCTAACCTCCCGCTGAATTTCGCGGGAGGTGTTGGCTGCGACGCGCCCAGGCGCTAGTTGCTTTGCACCCCGTCAGTGCCCTAAGAGGGCGCTAATGGAAGGCACAAAGCAACCAAATTTTTCCCCCCATAGGTTTTAAATGAGTGTTGGGGTATAAGAAGGGGTCTCTCAGACACTTAAGTTGTAGAGGCATTCGGCTGGAAGCTTGGGACCATCCATCAGATGGGCCAAGGAGGGACGAGCTGGTGGAGTAACCACAGTGTCAAGAGGACTGAGGGGCCAGCGGGGGTTTGCTCATGGAGATTGCGACCTCTACCCAGGGCATAATGGGTAATGTAACTCACGCTTGCACATTGTTAGACTACTGCTCAGGTGCTGTAATGTATCAAGTCTCACTTACACTGAACAAAATATAATCACTGTCACAAATACAGGTCAAGTCAAATCTTTTGGAACTTAGGAGTGAAAGGGTTAATTGGCCAGGTCCCCGAAACTCTATACTACTCTCTAAATTCCACGCAGGGCCATTTTCTGAGCTGACGTCTGCAGTGCTGGTGCCTCTGTTTCTTCTTCTTCTTGTTCGTCTCCTCCTTCAGTTTGCTCAACATAAGGGAGAGATGGCCTGCTGGCAGTTCTTGGGTATCTGAAAGGAGAAAGGCACAAGGATCAGAATATGGTGAGGTGAGGAGGGAAAAGCAAGATATCCATGCATATACCATTAGCAGCTTGAAAGTGAGAAGAGATTTTGGGATGAAGGGGAAGTGGGATGTGAGAAGAACGATTAGGTATGGCCGGACAATCATCATCAGCAATGGCTTCAACTTCTGCACTGGCCACAGACTCCGTCATTGGCCCTCCAATAATTTCAAGCACCGATTCCTCCAGGTCATTCAGATTCTCTATTGTGGCTTGGTCACCTCCCGTCTGCCATTGTTTCCTCCTGTTATGTGCCATATTTGCCTGCAAGAGAAAAGGAAGTGTGTCAGTGAGTGTAGTGCAATGTGTTTGGGTGAAGTATCTGCCATAGTTGAATAGCTGTCAGTGTGTGCAAGTTAGACATGTGGATGTGCGTTTTGCAGCAGTGATAAGGTTATGAGGGTGAAGTGAAGCTATGATTGTGAGGTATGAGTGGTGATAGCTAGAGATTGGTAGGTGATCGATGGGGGTGTGGTGCATTGAGCAGTGTGTGAGGCTTGTGGCGCAGATGGTGGGAAATGGCATTTGGTGAAGCCTTCATTCTCCTTGACCTGCCATGTGAGGTCATTAAACTTTTTTCAGCACTGGATCCACGTCCTTAGGACCACACTGGTGACCACGATGGAGCCAGCAATCTCCTCCCACAACCTTCTGCAAATGGCCTCCTGCTTTTATACAGCTCCTTTAAAGTAGAAAAACATCCCAAGGTGGTTCACAGATGAGTAATCAGACAAAAATGATGCAGAGACAAAGAACGAAATATTAGGAGGGATGATCAAAAATGTGGTCAAATAGGTGGATTTTAAGGATGGCCTTAAAGGTGGAGAGGGAAGCGCAGAGGCCAAGGGATTTAGGGAGGCAATTCCAGAGCATGGGGTGTAGACTGCTGGAGGCATGGTCCTTATATTGTGGTTGATACAGTGGCCTTGGAAAAGGTCTAGAGGAGAGCTATGAGAATGATTCCTAGCTTAAAGAAGCTCAAATACTTTGATAGGCTTAAAGACCTTGGTCTATTTACTTTAGAGCAATGAAGACATAGAGGTGACCTGATAGAGGTCTACCAAATAATTAAAGGGTTGAATAGCATGCCTATTAATAAATTATTCCAGTTTAACAGATTTGGGAGGACCAGGGGACATGAGTTTAAATGATGTAAGATTAGGAATAGACTGAATGTTGGGCGGTTCTTCTTTTCCCAGACAGTACTGAGCCTCTGGAATACATTGCTGGCTGGTGTGGTGGATGCTGACTCTCTGCATTCCTTCAAGAGGGAGCTGGACTGGTTCTTGACTGGGGCAGAGATCGCATCATATAGCAGGTATATATAGATAACATTTGATCTTCTGGACTGGTTTTGATTGACTGCGGGGGTCGGAGAGGAAGTTTTCAGAGTATTTTTCCCTTATTGGCCCAACTTGCCCACCTTCGTTGCACCACCAAGACTTCCAGTACAGCATCTGAAAACCTTCTTGCTTGCTCCCTTGGTTGCTGTGCCATGGCTTGCTCCAGAATGATAATGAGGTGCTACACCTCACCTTCAAGTAGTGCAGAGAGCCTAGGCCAAACTTTATTGGCCATTATACTGCACCCAATAATGTGCCCCACCCCCCACTCCTGTTCAGCACTATGCCAATCAGCAGCACGTTTATCGCTGAGATCAGCGCTCCAATCATAAAAACAGAAAGTGTTGGAAATATTCAGCAGGCCAGGCAGCATCTGTGGAGAGAGAAACAGAGTTAACGTTTCAGGTTGATGACCTTTCATCAGAACTGGAAAAGTTAGAGTTATAGCAAGGTCTAAGCAAGTGCAGTGGCAGGAAAAGGGGGGAGGGGGAGGAAAGAACAAAGGTGTTGCCATGGGTACCCGCATGGGTCCTAGCTATGCCTGCCTTTTCGTGGGCTATGTGGAACAATCTTTGTTCCAGTCCTACTCGGGTCCCCTCCCTCACCTCTTTTTCCGATACATTGATGACTGTATCGGTGCCGTTTCCTGCTCTCGCCCCGAACTTGACAATTTCATTCACTTTGCCTCCAATTTCCACCCTTCCCTCACCTTCACATGGTCCATCTCTGACTCTTCCCTTCCCTTCCTCGACTTCTCCGTCTCCATCTCTGGGGATAGGTTATCGACCAATATTTACTACAAGCCCACTG
This sequence comes from Somniosus microcephalus, assembly GCF_052327205.1. Taxonomy (NCBI): domain Eukaryota; kingdom Metazoa; phylum Chordata; class Chondrichthyes; order Squaliformes; family Somniosidae; genus Somniosus; species Somniosus microcephalus. The sequence continues at coordinate 88,511,631 of NC_140989.1, read as the reverse complement.
ACTCCCACAGCTACCTGGACTACACTTCCTCCCACCCCGCTTCCTGTAAGGACTCTATTCCATTCTCCCAGTTTCTCCGCCTCCGCCGTATCTGCTCCGACGATGCCACCTTCCACACCAGTGCTTCAGACATGTCTTCCTTTTTCCGCAACCGAGGATTCCCCTCTACCGTGGTTGACACCGCCCTCAACCGTGTCAGTTCTATCTCCCGCACCTCTGCCCTCACCCCTGCCCCTCCCTCCCGGAACCACGATAGGGTTCCCCTTGTCCTCACCTTTCACCCCACCAGCCTCCACATTCAACGGATCATCCTCCGGCATTTCCGCTACCTCCAAAGTGATCCCACCACCAAACGTATCTTCCCCTCCCCTCCCCTTTCAGCATTCCGCAGGGACCGCTCTCTCCGAGACACCCTAGTCCACTCCTCTATCACCCCAAACAGCCCTTCCCCTTCGCCTGGCACCTTCCCGTGCAAGCGGAGGAGATGTAACACCTGCCCTTATACCTCCCCCCTCCCCACTGTCCAGGGCCCCAAACACCCCTTCCAGGTGAAACAGCGATTTACTTGTACTTCTCTCAATCTAGTATACTGTATTCGCTGCTCACGATGCGGTCTCCTCTACATTGGGGAGACCAAACGCAGATTGGGTGACCGCTTTGCGGAACACCTCCGTTCAGTCCGTAAGGGTGACCCCGAGCTTCCGGTCGCCTGTCATTTCAATTCACCGCTCCATTCCCACTCGGACCTCACCGTCCTTGGCCTCTTGTACTGTTCCACGGAAGCTCAACGTAAACTCGAGGAACAGCACCTCATCTTCCGATTAGGCACTCTGCAGCCTTCCGGTCTCAATATCGAGTTCAACAATTTCAGATCATAACCTCGGCCCCTATTTCATTTTCACTTATATTTTTCCACTCCTTTCCTTTCCCCCCCCCCCCTTTCCTTTTGTTTCTCTCTCACACCTGGCAGCTATCTTTTGCCCTGCCAGTACACTTTACACCTAATCACAGCCTATTACCATCTCGTCTAGCTTCTAATCTCTTTTACTTCTTTTGGTTCTTTTATTCTTTTGTCCGATCGCAGCCCTGCCTTCGATCTAGTTCCTTTTCTCTCCAGTTTTGAAGAAGGGTCAAACCCGAAACGTCAACTCAAATTTCTCTCCACGGATGTTGCCTGACTTGCTGAGTTTTTCCAGCATTTTCTGTTGTTATTTCGGATTTCCAACATCTGCAGTATTTTGCTATCGTACAAAGGGGAAGGTGTCTGATAGGGTGTAAGGCAGGAGAGATTAAATGACAAAAGGCATGATTATACAAGGCAAAATGAGATGGTAGTGGGACAAGTAAAGAAACAAAAGATGGGTCTAGAAGAGGTGTAAATGGGAATAGCAGAATCATCAACAGCTGCCATTCAAAAAAAAAGGGAGCAGTGGTTATGATCTGAAATTGTTGAACTCAATGTTGAGTCCAGAAAGCTGTAAAGTACCTAATCGAAAGATGAGGAACTGTTCCTCGAGCTTACATTGAGCTTCGTTGGAACAGTGTAAGAGTCCAAGGACAGAGAGATCAGAGTGGGAGTTCTGACCATTCATCAGAACTGGAAAAGTTAGAGATATAGCAAGTTTTTAACCAAGTGCAGAGGCAGAGAAAGGGGGTAGGGGAAGAAAGAACAAAAGGGAAGGTTGTTGGTAGGGTGGAAGGTCAATCATTATAATGAGCAGGCAGCACACATTTTGCATGCTGCTGCACCATTTTGAATGGATGCAGGCAAATAGCGCTGGCCCATGACACTGCCCGTTTTCGGGCTTTATCCAATTTCTAGGCCTGCGTGTCTCAGTAAGGATGCTTCAACCTGATTGGTTAATGAGATGCTCCATTGCTTTCCCTGTTCACACAGGTCCCAGATCCCCTGTAGTGAGCCCTGTTTTGAATCTCTAATAACTACAACTTAATGTAAGTTTAATGTAAGTTTGTTCGCCACTGACTGCAAAATCTGGGCCAATGGCCCAGAAATTTGGGTCTCCACGGGTGAGTACGCACGGGGTACTCACCCGTAGGCCCAACGGAAGTGCCAGTTTTGTGCATGCACTGCGCATGCATGGGAAACCGGATCTTCCGTTCCCTTAAAGGAAGGGGTTCAGAGGTCGAACGCGTGTGCCGGAGAGGCAGCGCGTGCGCATGGAACTTACGTTTTTTTTGCAGGTTTCTCCGGGAGAGTAAGTCTCCAGGAGTTACATATGTAAAAAGCAGGCACAAGGCCTGCTTTTAACAAGGTAAGTGGTGAATTAATTAGAATTAAAACAATTTTTCCACAGGTTTATTATTTTTAAATACTTTAAAGAAAGGTAAGTTTATTTTTAGCCCTGTTAGAAAATGTAATTAATTTTTTCAAAAATTTAAATTGTTGTTTAAAATAGTTATTTTATGCAATTTATAGTTACTGTATTTTAAAAATGTGATTTAAAAAAAAAATTATTTGACGTTTTAGTGATGTTTTGGGGCTTATAGTATTTATAGCTTTGACAACTCTTCCTGTCAATTTTATGAATGGGCCTTTCCCTGCTACCATTGGCTCTCCATGGCCCACGTGATCCCAGGGGACACATCGAACTAACTGCACCCCTGGGATACGCAAGCACTGCGCGCTGGCAGTTGGAGCAGGCCCAGGATCGGAATCCCATGCGGGCCCACAGCTCAACGGCCGGCGCGCTAGGTAAGTGCAGGTCGGAGGCTTGCACCCGCGGGAAGCCTCCGACCCGAATTTCTGGGCCAATGTGTCTTGACCGTATATCATTGTTCCTTCTTTTTTACTGGGTCAAAATCCAAGAATTCCCTACCTAACACCGTCACAAGGATTTTAGTGGTTCAAGGAGAAGGCCTAACACCACCTTATCAGGACAATCAGGGATGGGCAACAAACGGGGCTTAGCCATCATTACCCACATCCTGAGAATAAATACAAAAAATGCTTGGTATGCTGGCAACAAATGTAAAGGTTAAGATTGAGAAAATTTGTGTCCAGTCCAGTTTACTTTGCAGTTCCTGCAGCAGACAAATCTGTTACTTTTCTATCTTCCAAGCGAGAATAGTCAATCTGAGAACCCTAACTGTGGTGGCACATGAGCTAGGAGAGAATATCCTGCACAGACCAACAGGCTGTTCATACTTTTGTTAAACTTTAGAATAGGCTGAGCAGTAACAAACAGCAACTGATAAAAATGTCTAAAAGGACTCAGAGACTGAAATAGACAAAGAGCTGGAATTAGCTCATTTGGCAGCTGAGCCAAAAGCAAAGAAATGTGCGTACCAGCTAGAGGTGCTGAAACTGGAGGCGGCAAAGGAATATTGTGAGACTGTGAAGAAACAGCACGAGGAGGAGAAGGAACACTGCAGGTTCAAGACGGAGGAACAGTGACAAGACATAGAATATGTACGCAAACAGGAGGCAGAGGAAAAGGAGAAACACCAAGGATATGCTCATCAATTAGTATAAAAAGGACTATTGACAGCAAGTCCAGTAAATGAGGGTACAGTTGATCTAGCCTATAACTCTGAATGGAATAATTTCACTAAATCCAGCCTGACACCAAGTTTTAAGAAGGGGCCAAGATAGGCGGATTCGTAACTGCTTTTGAATTATTTGTAAAGCACCAAGAATGGAACAAAGACTCGTGTCATCACTTAACTGGACATATTCTCACATGGATCCACTAGACAATGTAAAACCTGAAATTGTAAAATGTACTTTGGTGAATTTCTGTGAGGGTTCTTCCACTCATCTTCCAGAACTTTGGCAGAAGGGCCGCGGAAACCCCAGAAAATGCTGTAAGCATGCTAACCCAGATGAATGAAATAAGGGTTACTGCCAAAAATTGTAAGCTTGGCATAGTTGAGGTCACCATATGAATTGGGGGAAACAGAGACAAAACCAGGTTAAGGTGGAGGCCATTGTGCACTGTGCACACCCTATAATGAAGCAACAGGTACAGAGATTTCTCAAATTAGAACAAAAGAACATAAGAACATAAGAATTTGGAGCAGGAGTAGGCCATATGGCCCTTCGAGCCTGCTCCGCCATTCAATAAGATCATGGCTGAACATTGCCCTCAACTCCACTTTCCCACCCGATCCCCATATCCCTTGATTCCCCTAGAGTCCAAACATCTATCTATCTCAGCCTTGAATATACTCAACAACTCAGCATCCACAGCTCTCTGCGGTAGAAAATTCCAAAGATTCACAGCCCTCTGAGTGAACAAATTCCTCCTCATCTCAGTCTTAAATGGACACCCCCTTATCCTGAGACTATGCCCCCTAGTTCTACACCCTCCAGCCAGAGGAAACAACCTCTCAGCATCTACCCTGTCAATCCCCCTCAGGATCTTATATGTTTCAATGAGATCACCTCTCATTCTTCTAAACTCCAGAGAGTATAGGCCCATTCTACGCAATCTCTCCTCATAGGACAACCCTCTCATCCCAGGAATCAATCGAGTGAACCTTCGTTGCACCGCCGCTAAGGCAAGTATGTCCTTCCTCAAATAAGGAGACCAAAACTGTCCACAGTACTCCAGGTGTGGTCTCGCCAAAGCCCTGTACAATTGTAATAAGACTTCCTTATTCTTGTACTCCAACCCCCTTGCAATAAAGGCCAACATGCCATTTGCCTTCCTAATTGCTTGCTGTACTTGCATGCTAACTTTCTGTGTTTCCTGTACAAGGACACCTAAATCTCTCCGAACACTAACATTTAATAGTTTCTCACCATTTAAAAAATATTCTGTTTTTTTTTCTTCCTACCAAAGTGAATAACCTCACATTTCCCCACATTATGCTCCATCTGCCACCTTATTGCCCACTCACTTAAACTGTCTATATCCCTTTGCAGGCTCTTTGTGTCCTCACAGCTTACTTTCCCCACCTAGCTTTGTATCGTCAGCAAACTTGGATACATTACACTCAGTCTCTTCATCTGAGTCAATAATATAGATTGTAAATGGCTGAGGCCCAAGCACTGATCCTTGCGGCACCCCCCTAGTTACAGCCTGCCAACCGGAAAATGACCCACTTATCCCTACTCTCTGATTTCTGTCCATTAACCAATCCACTATTCATGCTAATGGGCCAAAAATTCGGGTCGGGGGCTTCCCGCGGGTGCAAGCCCCCGATCTGCACTCACCCTGCACGCTGACATCTGAAGCCCGGGCCTGCTTGCATTTCCTGTGACAGGCCCGGTTCAGATGTCAGCGCGCAGTGCTTACCTGATCCAGCGGCGTAGTTAGTGCGATGTGCCGGCTGGGATCAGGTGAGCACTGTGCAGCCAATCAGGGGAGGGGAAGGTTCATTCATGAGTTTGAGAGCAAGAACTGTCAAACTCATGAAAACTACGGGGGCCCAAAACACTATTTAAACTTTAAATAAAAATTTAAAAAACATCCCAATCATTAAATTAAGTATAAATAAGTTAAAAAAAATAATTTAAACAATAATTTTTTTTTTTGAAAAAAATAATTTTTTAATAAAAAGGGTCTAAAACTAAACTTACCTTATTGTAGGTTCTTTAAAATAATAAACCTGTGGGAAAAAAATTCTAAGTTACACTAAAACACCACTTACCTGTAAAAGTAAATACTTACGTGTGCTTTTTACAAGCGTAAAGACCGGAGGCCTTTACACATGCGCAAATCCCCCAAAACAGAGGAAATCCAAGACGCACGCGCTGCCCCCTACAGCGCACACGCTAGCCTCTTCACCTCTTGGATTAGAGGAGAGGAAATGCCGGTTTTCAGCGCATGCGCTGTGCATGCTGAAAACCGGCATTTCCTCCGGCCAGACGCGTGAGTACCCCTTCCGTACTCACGCGTTTGGGGAGGTATTTCTGCCCCATTATATTACCTCCAACCCCATGAGCCCTTATCTTGCATAGCAACCTTTTATGTGGCAGCTTATCGAATGCCTTTTGGAAACCCAAATACACTATATCCATACTGAAGCATTCACGATGCTGAGGACGTCGTGGATATCACATTTAATCAGTTGGTCACACCGCAGATAAAGACTGCACAGGCAGGGAGGGAATGTGTGACCGCTAGGCAGAGTAGTAGGTGCAGGCAGGTAGTGCAGGGGTCCCCTGTGGCTGTCCCCCTCTCAAACAGATATACCAATTTGGATATTGTTGAGGGAGATGACTTATCGGGGGAAGGCAGCAGCAGCCAACTTCCTGGCATCACGGGTGGTTCTGCTGCACAGGACGAGAGGAAAAAGAGCGGGAGAGCTATAGTGATAGGGGATTCTATTGTACGGGGAATAGATAGGCGTTTCTGCGGCCGCAAACGAGACTCCAGGATGGTATGTTGCCTCCCTGGTGCAAGGGTCAAGGATATCTCGGAGCGGCTGCAGGGCATTCTGGAGGGGGAGGGTGAACAGCCAGTTGTCATGGTGCATATAGGTACCAACGATATAGGTAAAAACCGGGATGAGGTCCTAAAAGCTGAATATAGGGAGTTAGGAGGTAAATTAAAAAATAGGACCTCAAAGGTAGTAATCTCAGGATTGCTACCAGTACCACGTGCTAGTCAGAGTGGAAATAGAAGGATATTTCAGATGAATACGTGGCTAGAGGAATGGTGCAAGGGGGAGGGATTCAAATTCCTGGGGCATTGGAATTGGTTCTGGGGGGAGGTGGGACCAGTACAAACTGGACGGTTTGCACCTGGGCAGGACCGGGACCGATGTCCTAGGGGGAGTGTTAGCTAGTGCTGTTGGGGAGGGTTTAAACTAAAATGGCAGGGGGTTGGGAACCTGTGCATGGAGACAGAGGAAAGGGAAGCAAGGATAGAAGCAAAAGACAGGAAGGAGAAAAGCAAAAATGGCAGTCAGAGAAATCAATGGCATAAATCAAACAGGGCCACAGTAAATAATAACTCTAAAAGGTGTAAGAGTGTTAAAAAAACAAGCCTGAAGGCTTTGGGGGGAAAATTCAGTTGTTTGTGCCACCCGTTAGCGTCTTAAGAGGGCACTAATGGGGCACAAAGCAACTAGCGCCCGGGCGTTGCGATGTTTGTGCCGCTCACGAAATTAACTAGACATTTTGTGGCGGCGCTAAATACTGCCACCACGATCTCTTGCACCGGCAGATCGTGACGTCAGTCAAGTGTGCAACGCCCCGGTAGCGCCCCGGACTGGATATTGAGTGGCACCCCCTGCCTTACCGCCTGCCACTAGCAATGACAGTTTGAGGGGAGCGTTTTGAAGTCATAAAGGGACTGGGGGAGCACTGTTTAAAGGCGACCGCTTCCTGCCTTTTTTTGTTGGTGACATTTGTGCACCATGCATTCTGAGAGAGAGAGAGCGAGACTTCTGGAGATATTCAATGTTGTGTGAAGGAGTTTTGCATACTCAGCAGCACTTTGCAGGTTCATTTTGATTTGCCCTTCCTTGTATCTATTTAGAAGAGACTGCGGGGGCTACACTCTGAGCTCTTTCCCTGGGTCTCTCCACTGTTCTTTCCAGCAGATTTGTTATACAGGTCTCGCCAGGCTGAGATTCAAGGCTGCAATGAGCAGGATGTGGATGGAGAGCAAGATCAACCCTCCCTTTTAAGATAAAAAGAGAAAATGCTGGAGAAACTTAGCAGGTCAAGCGGCATCTGTGAAGAGAGAAACAGAGTTAAAATTTCAGGTCAATGACCATTCGTCAGAACTCGCCTTTAAGAATTGGCCGGTGCCAGTGTGTCTGTGTTCCATTGCTGACTGACATCACATGAGCTTCGCCAGTGCTGTGAGGTAGCGCCTCGCTCCTTGGCCTTTGAACCTTAAGACAAATGTGAAGCGCCTGATTTAGTGCTCCAATCACCTCCAGGGGCGATAAAAGCCAAGTTTGCTGTCGGAGGCAATAATTAGCGCCAGGCGTTAAACTTTGCGCACGGCCGACAATGGTGCCCAAACGGGCCGATACCAAATTTTTCCCCCTTTGAGTTAATACGAGGAACATTCGTAATAAGGTGGATGAATTAGCTGCGCAAATAAATGTAAACGGATATGATATAATAGGGATTACGGAGACATGGCTCCAGGGTGACCAAGGCTGGGAATTCAACATCCAGGGGTATTCAATATTCAGGAAAGACAGGCAAAAAGGAAAAGGAGGTGGGATGGCATTGCTGGTTAAAGAGGGGATTAACACAATAGTAAGGAAGGATATTAGCTCTGATGATGTGGTATCTGTATGGGTAGAGCTGAGAAATAGCAAGGGGCAGAAAACGTTAGTGGAAGCTGTATACAGACCCCCAAACATTAATGCTGAGGTTGGGGATAGAATTAAACAGCAACTTAGAGACACGTACAATAAGGGCACAGCAGTTATCATGGGTGACTTTAATCTACATATAGATTGGGCTAACCAAATTAGTAACAATACCGTGGAGGAGGAATTCCTGGAGTGTATACGGGATCGTTTCCTGGACCAATATGTCGAGGAACCAACTGGAGATCAGGCCATCTTAGACTGGGTATTATGTAATGAGAAAGCATTAATTAGCAATCTTGTTGTGCGAGGCCACTTGGGGCGGAGCGATCATAATATGATGGAATTCTTCATTAAGATGGAGAGTAAAGTATTTGACTCAGAGACTAGGGTCCTGAATTTAAATAAAGGAAACTATGTTGGTATGAGGCACGAGTTGGCTAGGATGGATTAGGGAACATTACTTAAAGGGTTGACAGTGGATAGGCAATGGCAAACATTTAAAGATCGCATGGATGAACTACAGAATTTGTTCATCCCTGTCTGGCATAAAAATAAAACAAAAAGGTGACTCAACCGTGGCTAACAAGGGAAATTAGGGATAGCATAAGATCCAAGGAGAGAGCATATAAACTTGCCAGAAAAAGCAACAAACCTGAGAATTGGGAGCAGTTTAGGATTCAGCAAAGGAGGACAAAGGGATTAATTAAGAGGGGGAAAATAGAGTATGAGAATAAGCTTTCAAGGAACATAAAAACTGACTGTAAATGCTTCTATAGATATGTGAAGCGAAAAAGATTGGTGAAGTCAAGCGTAGGTCCCTTGCAGTCAGAATCAGGGGAATTTATAATGGGGAACAAAGAAATGGCAGACCAATTAAATACATACTTTGGTTCTGTCTTCACAAAGGAGGGCACGAATATTCTCCCAGAGATGTCGGGGAACATAGGGTCTAATGAGAGGGAGGAACTGAATGAATTCAGTATGTGTAGGGAAATGGTGTTAGGGAAATTGATGGGATTGAAGGCCGATAAATCCCCAGGGCCTGATAATCTACATCCTAGGGTACTTAAGGAAGTGGCCGTAGAAATAGTAGATGTATTGCTGGTCATCTTCCAAAATTCTATAGACTCTGGAACAGTTCCCATGGATTGGAGGGTAGCTAAATTAACCCCACTATTTACAGGGAATTATAGACTGGTTAGCCTGACATCGGTAGTGGGGAAAATGCTAGAGTCCATTATAAAAGATATAATAGCAGAGCACTTAGAAAACAGTGCCAGGATCGGACAAAGTTAACATGGATTTACTAAAGATAAATCGTGCTTGACTAATCTACTGGAATTTTTTGAGGATGTAACTGATAGAATAGATAATGGAGAACCAGTGGATGTGGTGTATTTGGACTTACAGAAGGCTTTCGATAAGGTCCCGCATAAGAGATTAGCGTGTAAAGGTAAAGCACATGGAATTGGGAGTATGGTACTGACTTGGATAAAGAACTGGTTGGCAGACAGAAAGCGTTGGAATAAACGGGTCTTTCTCTGAGTGGCAGGCAGTGACTAGTGGGGTACCTCAGGGATCGGTGCTAGGACCCCAGCTATTCACAATATATATTAATGATCTAGGCGAGGGAACTAGATGTAATGGCCCAGAAATTCGGGACTCCATGGTTGAGTACGCACGGGGTACTCACCCGTAAGCCCAATGGAAGTGCCGGATTCCTGCATGCACTGCGCATGCGCGGGAAACTGGCACTTCCGTTCCCCTGAAAGAAGGGGTTCAGAGTTCGAACGCGTGCGCAGGAGAGGCTGCGCATGCGAATCGAACTTAGGTTTTCTATGCAGGTTTTCCCGGGAGGGTAAGTCTGCAGAAGTTACACATTTAAAAAGCAGGCGTAAGGCCTGCTTTTTACAAGGTAAGTGGTGAATTAATTAAAATTAGAGCATTTTTTCCACAGGTTTATTATTTTTAAATACTTTAAAACAAGGTAAGTTTATTTTTAGCCCCGTTAGAAAATAAAATTATTATTTTTTTAAATTTACATTATTGTTTAAAATAGTTATTTTATGCAATTTATGTAATTTATAGTTTATACAAAAAATGCGATTAAAAAAAAATTTATTTGAAGATTTAGTGATGTTTTGGGGCCCGTAGTATTTATACGTTTTGACAGGTCAAACTTATGAATGGGCATTCCCTGCTCCGATTGGCTCCCCATGGCCGACATGATCCCAGGGGACGCATCGAACTAACTGCGCCCCTGGGATACGCAAGCACTGCGCGCCGACAGTTGGAGCAGGCCCAGGATCGGAATTCCACGCGGGCCCACAGCTCAATGGCCGGTGCGCAAGATAATTGCAGGTCAGGGGCTTACACCCGCGGGAAGCCCCCGACCCGAATTTCTGGGCCAATATCTCCAAGTTTGCAGACAACACAAAGCCGGGTGGGCGTGTGTGCTGTGAGGAGGATGCCGAGAAACTCCAGTATGATTTCGACAGGTTGGGTGATTGGGCAGATGCAGGGCAGATGCAGTATAATGTGGAATAATGCGAGGTTATCCACTTTGATGGCAAAAACAGGAAGACAGATTATTATCTGAACGGAAATAGATTGGGAGAAGGGGAAGTGCAATGAGACCTGGGTGTCCTTGTGCACCAGTCGCTGAAGGTAAACATGCAGGTGCAGCAGGCGATTAAGAAGGCAAATGGTATGTTGGCCTTCATAGCGAGAGGATTCGAGTACAGGAGCAAGGATATCTTGCTGCAGTTGTACAGGGCCTTGGCAAGACCACACCTTGAGTATTGTGTGCAGTTTTGGTCACCTTATCTGAGGAAGGATGTTCTTGCCATGGAGAGAGTGCAGCGAAGATTCACCAGACTGATACCTGGGATGGCAGGAATGACATATGAGGAGAGATTGGGTCGATTGGGCTTATATTTGCTGGAGTTTAGAAGAATGAGAGGGCATCTCATTTAACCTTATAAAATTCAAACAGAACTAGGCAGACTAGATGCAGGAAGGATTTTCCCGATGGCGGGGGAATCCAGAACCAGGGGTCACAGTCTAAAGATAAGGGGTAAGCCATTTAGAACAGAGATGAGGAGGAATTTCTTCACCCAGAGAGTGGGGAACCTGTGGAATTCTCTACCACAGAAGGCAGTTGAGGCCAATTCATTAAATATATTCAAGAAGGAGTTAGATATATCTCTTAAGGCTAAAGGGATCAAGGGATATGGGGAGAAAACAGGGACAGGGTACTGAATTTGGATGATCAGCCATGATCTCATTAAATGGCGGAGCAGGCTTGAGGGGCCGAATGGCCTACTCCTGCTCCTATCTTCTATGTTTCTATGGTTCCCCTTTATCTACCCTGCTCGTTACATCCTCAAAAACTCTAATAAATTTGTTAACATGATTTCCCTTTCATAAAACCACCTGCTTAATCATATTATGATTTTCTAAGAGCCCTTTTACCACTTCCTTAATAATGGATTCCAGCATTTTCCCGACGACTGATGTCAGGATATCTTTACTTTAAGCTCCTCACTCTCATTAGACCCTTGGCTCCCCACTATTTCTGGTATGTTTTTTGATTCTTCTACTGCGAAGACCATTCACACCTGTGATTGCTGTGATTATCTCTCTGCCGAGGTGTGATAAAGGGCAGTTAGAAAGATTACCTGTAATCATCTGGCAGTACTCTCTGACTATATATGCTGTGCTTATATGCAACTCTTCACTTCACCTGATGAAGGAGCAGCGCTCCAAAAGCTTGTGATTTCAAATAAAGCTGTTGGACTATAACCTGGTGTTGTGTGACTTCTTACACTATAACATTGCGTTTATAGTGGCATTGCTTCCAGTAGACAGAATAGGGGCACGAAAGGAGTGCCCTTCCCCACCCCACATTAAACAAACATGAGCCACCGCTCCCTCCCCGATCAATGCCGCTCCACCCATCCCCCCGAAACGCTGCCTCTTCCCCAGACCTGGCCTCCAATCCCCCTCCAACCCCTCAACCTCCTATCTCACAACCCGAGATGCTAGCAGCAGCCCGATCTTGGTTTCCTCTTCGCTCCATTGGAATGAGGCATGAGGCCCATTATCGGGGGCGCCACCGACCTTGCCATTCAGGTGCAGACAATATATCTTGCACGCCCCCACATGCCTGAATTTTGACCTCAACGTTTCTAAAACACACAAGATTCAATTAAACTTTGGAACTGTAACCAGACTTAAAGATTCCAACTTCAGAAGCACCATTAGTGCCTTAGTCTAACACCAATTTAATATGAGTTAGGTGAGCGCTGGGAGTGGTGTTTGAAAAAACAGCAAAAATTTCAACATGGGAACTCATTATCACAACTCTAATTTTTCAATGAGGCATCTCAGCCTTCCTTTGTCCCACAATTTTGCCTGCTGTGAAATGCCCATGCACACCCAAAATCTTGACCTGTACTCAATCACGGGAAAGCCATTGAACCTTCACAAATCCAAGGCTTCACAGTCATCGGAGAGAACAATCTTTTGTCCTGTCTGTCTAGGCTAGATTGAAACCTAAGTGGAGTATGATAACACAGTCACCCTTAAGGCAGGACCAAGCTTTCTAAGCCTTGTTGAATTTGGGAAAGTTACCTGGACACTTTATTCCAGGAGGCAGGCACACCCCTTAGGATAGGGTCTTCTGATTTGGTCAGTGGTCAGGGACAGGAGGAAGTGACCGTGAGTGAGGCAGGTATGGGGACCCAGGAGGTGGAGGAGCCTCAGCCTTTGCAATTGTCCAACAGGTTTGAGGTTCTTGCGGCCTGTATGGCTGAAAGCGGTGGCTGCAGGGTGGATGAGGAAACTGACCATGGCACCAAGGTACAAGAAGCCATTCAAGTGAGGGCAGTTAATAGGAATGTAGTGGTAATTCGGGACAGCATAATCAGGGGGATAGATACAGTTCTCTGCGGCCAAGAGCGAGAGTCCAGGCGGCTGTGTTGCCGGTACCAGGGTTTGGGACATCTGCTCTGGGCAGGAGAGGAACTTGCAGTGGGAGGGGGAGGAGCTAGTGGTCGTGGTCCATGTAGGTACCAACAACATAGGTAGAACTAGGAAAGAGGTTCTGCTGAGAGACTATGAGCAGCTAGGGGCTAAATTAAAAAGCAGAACCTCAAGGGTAATAATGTTTGCATTATTACCTGAGCCATGAGCAAATTGGCATAGGATAAATAAAATTAGAGAGATGAATGCGTGGCTTGAAGACTGGTGTGGGAGAAATGGGTTTCAATTCCTGGGGCACTGGCACCAGCACTGGGGAAAGTGGGATCTGTATCGTTGGGACGGTCTTCACCTGAACTATGCTGGCACCAGTGTTCTGGCAAGTCGTATAACTAGGGCAGTAGAGAGGGCTTTAAACTAAATATTGGGGGCATGGGACCAAATTTGGGAAGATGTGGTAATTCAAAGATTAGAGACAAGGCAATAGAGAAAGGTATTAATATGGGAAATGATAAACAGACCGTGACAGGAAGGGATAGAGAGTACAAATCTAAGAGTAAATCAACAGATAAGGCTAGAGGTTACAAAAATAATAAAAGGACAAAAGTAAAGGCTCTGCATCTGAATGCACATAGTATTCGAAACAAAACAGATGAACTGATAGCACAAATAGAAATAAATAAATATGATCTGATAGCCATTACAGAAACATGGCTGCAGGATGACATAGATTGGGACCTGAATATTGAAGGGTACATGATATTTAGGAAGGTGAGAAAAGGTGAAGGGGTGGCTCTGTTAATTAATGATGGTATTAGCACAATAGAGAGGGATGACCTAAGTTCAGGAAACCAGGATGCAGAAGCGGTTTGGGTAGAGATGAGAAATAATAAAGGCAAGAAGTCACTTGTGGGAGTGTTGTACAGGCCCCCTAACAGTAACCACATGGTAGGATGGAGTATAAAGGAAGAAATAATGGGAGCTTGTCAGAAGGATATGGCAATAATCATGGGGGATTTTAATCTGCATATAGACTGGAAAAATCAGATGGGCAAAGGTAGCATAGATGAAGAGTTCATGGAATGTTTTCAGGATAGCTTCTTACAACAGCACGTTCTGGAGCCAACCAGAGAGCAGGCTGTACTAGACCTGGTATTGTGCAACGAGATAGGATTAATTAATGGCCTCATAGTGAAGACGCCCTTAGGTAGCAGCGATCATAATATGATTGAATTTTACATTCAGTTTGACAGAGAGAAGAGTGGGTCCAAGACTAGTATTTTAAACTTAAATAAGGGCAATTATGAGGGCATGAAAGCAGAGCTAGCTAAAGTGAACTGGCAAATTAGGTTAACGGTTAGGTCAATAGAGTTGCAGCGGCAGACATTTAAGGGGATATTTCAAAATACACAGAATATATACATTCCAACAAGAAGGAAAAATTCCAAGGGGAGGACCCACCATCCGTGGTTAACTAAAAAACTTAAAGATAGTGTTAAACTTAAAGAAAAAGCATATAATTCCGTAAAGATGGGTGGCAGATCAGAAGATTGGACAGAATATAAAAAACAACAAAGAATGACTAACAGATTAATAAGGAGAAAGCTAGCTAGAAATATAAAAACAGGTAGTAAGAGTTTCTATAGATATTTAAAAAAGAAAAGAGTTAACAAAGTGAGCATTGGTCCAATAAAAAGTGAGTCTGTGGAATTAATATTGGAAAATAAGGAGATGGCAGTTGAATTGAACAGGTATTTTGCATCAGTCTTCATTTTAGAGGATACAAGTAACATCCCAGAAATAGCTGTAAATCAGGAAATGGAAGGGAGGGAGGACCTCAAGAAAATTATAATCACCAGGGAAGTGGTACTGAGCAAATTGTTGGAGCTGCAGGCTGACAAGTCCCCGGGTCCAGATGGACTTCATCCTAGGGTCTTAAAAGAAGTGGCTAATGAGATAGTTGATGCGTTGATTTTAATTTTCCAAAATTCCCTAGATTCGGGGAAGGTTCCATTAGATTGGAAAATAGCAAATGGAACTCCTTTATTCAAAAAGGGAGGGAGAAAGAAAGCAGGAAACTACAGGCCAGTTAGCTTAACATCTGTCATAGGGAAGATGTTAGAAGCTATTATTAAAGACGTTATAGCAGGGCACTTAGAAAAGTTCAAAGTAATCAGGCAGAGTCAACATGGTTTTGGGCAAGGGAAATCATGTTTAACCAATTTATTGGAGTTCTTTGAGGAAGTAACATGTGCTGTGGATAAAGGGGAATCAGTGGATGTACTGTACTTAGATTTCCAGAAGGAAATAAAAGCTCATGGTGTGGGGGTAACATATTGGCGTGGATAGAAGATTGGCTAGCTAACAGGAAAGAGAGAGTAGGCATAAATGGGTCATTTTCTGATTGGCAAGATGTAATGAGTGCTGTGCCACAGGGATCAGTGCTGGGGCCTCAACTTATTACAATTTATATAAATGACTTGGATGAAGGGACCGAAGGTATGGTTGTTAAATTTGCTGATGACACAAAGATAGGTAGGAAAGTAAATTGTGAAGAGGACATAAGGAGGCTACAAAGGGATATAGATAAGTTAAGTGAGTGAGCAAAGATCTAGCAGATGGAGTATAATGTGGGAAAATGTGAAGTTGTAGGAACGGAGGTTCTTATCAAAAAGACTGAGTTTGACTCAGGCAATTGAATAAAGGAGACTATGAAGGTATAAGAGCGGAATTGAGTAGAGTGGATTGGGAAAATAGATTAAAGGGTAAGACGATACATGATCAGTGGTGTACATTTAAGGAGTTATTTTACAACTTCCTAAAAAAATATATTCCACTGAGAAGAAAAGGGTGTAAAAGAAAAGACAGCCATCCGTGGCTAAGTAAAGAAATTAAGGATAGTATTCGACTAAAAACAAGGGCATATAAGGTAGCCAAATCTAGTGGGAGGATAGAGGATTGGGAAAACTTTAAAAGACAGCAAAAAATAACAAAAAGATTGATTAAGAAAAGGAAGATAGATTATGAAAGTAAATTAGCAAAAAATATAAAAACAGATAGTAAGAGTTTTTATAGTTGTATAAAAAGAAAAAGGGTGGCTAAAGTAAATGTTGGTCCCTTAGCAGATGAGACCGGGAAATTAATGGTGGGAAATATGGAGATGGCAAAAACACTGAATGAATATTTTATATCAGTCTTTACAGTAGAAGACACTAAGAATATCCCAACACTGGACAAACAGGGGGCTAAAGGGGGGGAGGAGCTAAACATGATCAAAATCACTGAGGAAGTGGTACTCGGTAAAATAATGGGACTCAAGGTGGATAAATCACCTGGACCTGATGGCTTACATCCTAGGGTCTTGAGGGAAGTGGCGGTAGGGATTGTGGATGCATTGGTAATAATTTTCCAAAACTCCCTGGACTCGGCAAAGGTCCTGGCAGACAGGAAAACTGCTAATGTAACACCCTTATTTAAAAAGGGCAGTAGACAGAAGGCTGGAAACTATAGACCGGTTAGCCTAACATCTGTGGTAGGTAAAATTTTGGAGTCCATTATTAAGGAGACAGTAACAGGACATTTGGATAATCATCATTTAATAGGACAAAGTCAGTATGGTTTTATGAAGGGGAAGTCATGTTTGACAAATTTGCTGGAGTTCTTTGAGGAAGTAACGTATAGGGTGGATAAAGGGGAACCAGTGGACGTAGTGTATTTAGACTTCCAAAAGGCATTTGACAAGGTGCCACACAAAAGATTATTGCTTAAGATAAAAATCACGGGATTGGGGGTAATATTCTGGCATGGATAGAGGATTGGCTATCTAACAGAAGGCAGAGAGTTGGGATAAATGGTTCATTCTCAGACTGGCAATCAGTAACTAGTGGTGTTCCGCAGGGGTCAGTGCTGGGTCCCCAACTCTTTACATTCTATATTAACGATTTGGAGGAGGGGACCGAGTGTAACATATCAAAGTTTGCAGATGATACTAAGATGGGAGGGAAAGTAGTGAGTGAGGAGGTCATAAAAAACCTGCAAGGGGACATCGACAGGGTAAGTAAGTGGGCAGAGATTTGGCAGATGGACTACAATACTGGAAAGTGTGAGGTTATGCACTTTGGCAGGAAAAATCGTAGAGCAAGTTATTATCTTAATGGCAAGAAACTGGAAAGTACTGAAGTACAAAGGGATCTGGGGGTCCTGGTGCACGAAACTCAAAAGGTTAGTATGCAGGTGCAGCAAGTGATTAAGAAGGCCAATGGAATGTTGGCTTTCATTGCTAGGGGGATAGAATATAAAAATAGGGAGGTATTGCTTCAGTTGTACAAGGTATTGGTGAGACCGCACCTGGAATACTGCATACAGTTTTGGTGTCCATACTTAAGAAAGGACATACTTGCTCTCGAGTCAGTACAAAGAAGGTTCACTCGGTTAATCACGGGGATGAGGGGATGGACATATGAGGAGAGGTTGAGTAGATTGGGACTCTACTCATTGGAGTTCAGAAGAATGAGAGGCGATCTTATTGAAACATATAAGATTGTGAAGGGGTTGGATCGGGTGGATGCAGGGAAGATGTTCCCGATGAGGGGTGAAACTAGAACTAGGGGGCATAGTCTTAGAATAAGGGGCTGCTCTTTCGAAACTGAGATGAGGAGGAACTACTTCACTCAGAGGGTGGTAGGTCCATGGAATATGCTGCCCCAAAAAGCTGTAGAAGCTACATCATTACATAAATTTAAAACAGAAATAGACAGTTTCCTAGAAGTAAAGGGAATTAAGGGTTACGGGGAGCGGGCAGGGATTTGGACATGAGTCTAGGTTCGGATTGGACATGGCCCTGTCGGTAGCGGAGCGGGCCCAGGGGCCGTGTAGCCTGATCCTGCTCCTATTTTGTGTGTCTAATTCTGTTAGATTCAGGAGCTGGCTCTGTGATAGTGGATTGGCGGTTAGGATCAGATCAGCCATGATCTTATTGAATGGCGGAGCAGGCTCGAGGGGCCGATTGGCCTACTCCTGCTCTTATTTCTTATGTTCTTATGTAATTAAAACAATGAACTTTAATGAAACGAAACAAGTTTAAACTGGAAACTGCTAGAACACATCAATTACAGGTCTACTCTCCTTGAGGGCTCCACGAGGACTGATCCTCTGGTCAGAAGACTGACATCATCACGTTCTTCCCGCCATTGGGGCATCACGTGACTAATGGCATGACATCATCATGTTGAAACCGCGCTGTAAAGGTAACTAGACATTGTATAGTCAAACAGTGTAATTAAAGGTACAGGCACAGACAGTAACTACATTGCTGTTAAAGGAATTATGTACAACCGCTCTGAGTCCTTTGGTGGCTCCGCCACATGCACCCCCCCAGATTTGTCTTTAACAGAAAAAGTGAGGTGACAAGACTGTCCGATCGACTTCGATACCCTGGTAGAGGAAGTTGATGACCGGTGGTCGAGTTGGCAGTCGTTTGTGGTTGAGCAGGTGCGGCGAGCGCGGTCGAGTTGGCAGGCGGCTTTGGTTGATCTGGTGCGGCGGCTGCGAGCGGTCGGCCACGTTTGGGTGGTTGAGCGACTACGACAGGGTGGTCCAGGTCCAGGTGAGCCAGCTTCAATCGGTCCACCGAGATGTGATCCGGCTTCCCTCCGACGTCGACCAAAAAGGATTTGTCTCCTGGTTGGATGACGCAGAAAGGACCAGTGTAAGGGGGCTTGAGCAGATTCTGGTGAGCGTCGTGGAGGATGAATACATACTCCGCATTCTTCAGTCCTGGCGGCACGTAGGTGTTCTGCAAGCCGTGATTGGATGTAGGTACCGGAGCGAAGCATCTGGTCGCTTCCTGGTGGCAAACGAGTTGTTGGGAGGCAGACCATGGCTCCGTGGGAGAAGGGAGGAAATCCCCTGGTGCTTGGAGCGGCTGGCCATAGACGAGTTCAGCTGAAGACGATTGTAGGTCATCTTTGGGCACCGTACGAAGACCCAAAAGGACCCATGGAAGTCTGTCCACCCATCCTGCACCTTGAAGACTGGCCCGAAGAGAGGCTTTAAGCGACCTGTGGAATCGCTCGCAAAGGCCGTTCGCCTGTGGATGATAGGCGGTGGTGCGATGAAGTTTGGTGCCGAGCCCCTGAGCCACAGCATTCCAAAGCTCCGAGGAAAATTGCGGCCCGCGGTCAGAAGAGATGTCCGCCAGTACCCCGAAACGGGCAACCCAACAGGAGATGAAAGCTCTAGCGACATCTGCCGAAGTGGTGGAAACCAAAGGAACTGCCTCTGGCCACCTAGTGGTGCGGTCCACTATGGTGAGGAGATGAGTATAACCCTGAGAAGGCGGAAGCGGCCCCACAAGTTCCACATGCACGTGGTCGAAATGACGCTCCTGAACAGTGAACGCAGCCACTGGAGCTTTGACATGACGCTGGACTTTGGCCTTCTGGCATACGACACAGGTATTAGCCCAGTCACGGACATCGAGGTGCATACCTTTCCAGACGAACTTCGCCAACATAAACCGTTGTGAAGCCTTCATCCCAGGGTGCGACAACCCGTGTACGGCATCAAAAACCTTCCAGCGCCATGCGACTGGCACGATAGGTCGAGGAAAGCCCATGGAGACGTCACAAAGGAGCGTGGCGCCTGCGGCCTGGAAAATGACATCGGTCGCTTGGAAGCTAGAGGGAACGGTTCTATATGATTGGACTCAGAGCGGTTGTACATAATTCCTTTAACAGCAATGTAGTTACTGTCTGCGCCTGTACCTTTAATTACACTGTTTGACTGTACAATGTCTAGTTACCTTTACAGCGCGGTTTCAACGTGATGACGTCATGCCGTTAGTCACGTGATGCCCCAATGGCGGGAAGAACGTGATGACATCATGACGTCAGTCTTCTGACCAGAGGATCCATCCTCGTGGAGCCCTCAAGGAGAGTAGACCTGTAATTGATGTGTTCTAGCAGTTTCCAGTTTAAACTTGTTTCGTTTGATTAAAGTTCATTGTTTTAATTGCCTGAGTCAAACTCAGTCTTTTTGATAGGAACCTCCGTTCCTACATATGTATGTTTTTGTGATTTACGATCAGAATTAACTATTTTATTCATTAGTTCATTAGTGCATTGGATTTCAAGAAGGCATTCGATAAGGTGCCACATAAAATGTTACTGCACAAGATAAGAGCTCACAGGGTTGAGGATAATATATTAGCATGGATAGAGGATTGGCTAACCAACAGAAAACAGTGAGTCGGGATAAATGGGTCATTTTCAGGTTGGCAAACTGTAACTGGTGGGGTGCCGCAGGGTTCAGTGCTGGGGCCTCAACTATTTACAATCTATATTAATGACTTGGATGAAGGGACCATGTGTAATGTAGCCAAATTTGCTGATGACACAAAGATAGAAACATAGAAACATAGAAGATAGGAGCAGGAGTAGGCCATTCGGCCCCTCAAGCCTGTTTCGCCATTTAATGAGATCATGGCTGATCATCCAAATTCAGTACCCTGTCCCTGCTTTCTCCCCATACCCCTTGATCCCTTTAGCCTTAAGAAATATATCTAACTCCTTCTTGAATATATTTAATGAATTGGCCTCAAGTGCCTTGTGTGGTGGATGTTAAGTATGTGTATTGTATTGAACAATTAACACAAAGACTTAAACATATAACTCAAACAGGTCTTTACTGGTTGGAGGTAGGGACTATACGTAGGTCTTTACTTCATGCCCACAGGCGGGAACTGAGGGGAGATCAGTACCCACAGTACTATTTATACCCCTATGGCCAGGAGTGGTACTGCGTATCACTACGCCCTACAAGTAGTGCAGTCCTGTCCATAGGTTCAAAGTAGCACACATATTACATACACAACATTCCTCCCTTCTTAGCTTTACAGTCATCTCCCCATTTAACATAACGTAATAACATATATACATATATAACTTCAGGTTTACATAACAGAATAACATAGATACATAGATAACTTCATGTCAAAACAGATCACAGATTCAGTCTCTGCGGAAAACAGTTCACAGATTCAATCTCTGTGGTGTAGTCGGTTCACGTTGCTGGAGTGACTCATTCAATAGTCCTTCCATGGATTTAACAGTTTGAACTTCCGAACTGAATTGGCTCCGTTCGGAGGGACCCCATGTGTGATCTGGTAGAGGTAATAATGGTTCAGATGGGTCATCTTCTGTTTCGACTTTTCCTTTTCTGCTTCTTGGAGACTCTCTGGGCTCCACTGTCAGCTGCCAGCTGCATGCGCAGTTCCTCCTTTTTCCGTAGTAGAGCCACCTTCTCCCGATGTTCCGTAGACTTTCGGTGCTCCTCCATGATTTCTGTATGGTGGGAGTCGAAGTTACAAGTTGGGCAGGACAGGACATAGTAATATTCGGTGTCGTCCTGATCTAGGCCAGCGAGAGGGTCTTCTATTTCCTCCATACCCAGCTGGGCGTTAGCCAGCTTTTGTTCCAAGTCCAGACATCTTTCCTGAAGAGACTTCTTCATGCGTACCTCTTCATCCAGCTTTTTCTGGGCTTTCAGCAAGTCGTTTACTAATGACCTCATTTGAGATTTTACTACTTCAACTTCTTTTGGAGATTGATTGATCGGACTATTCAATCCCTCTACCGGAGCAGCTGTTTCAGCGGTCTGTTGTTCTACGTTGACGTGAGTCAGCGTACTTTTGGCATCCAAGGGCTGCTCTGTTGCAGTCATCTCAGTCTGTGTTGCCACCTCAGCTCTTCCAATAACCTTTGAGAGCTCCGAACCCCTTTCGTTTGAATATTGAAGTTCGTGTTCAAGTTTTTCCCATTTCAGAGTCCTGTCCTTCAGCATATGCAGGAGTTGGCTGACTGTTAACTCCTCTGACATCAGACGTTTTGTGTGCTCCTGCTCCATTTTCTCCATCAGCTGCTTCTGTTGTCTTTCCAGATTCTCCAACTCTATATCAAAGAACTCTTTCGTTGCATTCAACTCTTGCTCAAAACGGCGAAGCATTTGTTCTAATTGCTGTTGTAGTTTGAAATGGAGTTGAGTTCGAGCCCGGTGTCCCTCAGAAATGGGCACATCAGTAGACTTGCCAGACTCAGAATCCACAGTTAAACTATGTTGTTGTTGCTCAGTGGAATTCTGTGCTGAAACTTTGTCTTTTGCACCTGAGTTGGGCTTACCATCATCCGTTCCAGAGTCTGGGCCGACTATCTTCACCGAGTTCTCACTCGTTATTGTTTGTAGGAAATGCCAGTCCATATTCATTTTCCTAATCCACTCCCATCCTAGTAGTGGAGGACCTCCTTCAGATATCACATATAAGTCCATTATTTGACTGTCTTCGCCCTTGTGGACCACTGCAACCTCTATTTTCCCGATGGGGTACACTCTTTGCCCCGTGTATGTTTTCAATATAATCCCCGTATCCTGTAGGGGAATATGTTGGAATAACTTTCCGTAATCTTTCTTATTTATGACCGTCAATGCCGATCCAGTGTCCAATTCCAGTTTTACTTGGACTCCTTCTATCTGAAGAGTGACCCAAATTGTCTGGAGGTCTGCACCCTTACCAGCGTTGAGTACTCTTAAGCTAGCCAGTTCATTACAGCTTAAGCTAGCCAGTTCATTACTGCTAGCGTCTGAATCGGACTCCTGTTCGGTCACCTTGTGTACCTTTGCGTATTTTCCTTGCGGTGACTTCTTGTTGCTGGTCTTCTTCCCTGACCTGCATACTCTAGCTATATGTCGAAGCCTACCACAAGTTCTACATTCTTGGTTTTTAAACCAACACTGGTTCTGATCATGCGTTGTCTTTCCACAACGATAACATTTGCCAGAACTCACACCCAATTTGTGTGCACTGAGCTCCGGTGACCGTAGCTGCATTACTGCCGTGCCTCTCGCTGCGGCTTCGTGTGCTGCTGCCATAGTGACCGCCTTCTCAAGCGTCAGCTCATTCTCCTCGAGCAGTCGCTTTTGTGTATCCTGTTTAAATAAACCACACACAAATTTGTCTCATAGTGCATCTGTCAGTCCCGTTCCAAACTGGCAATATTTCGCTAATTTACGCAATTCCAGCAAATATTCAGCATTGCTTTCATGCTGTAGCTGCCTTCTGTCGTAAAATTTAAATCGTTCCGCTAGCATCAGCGGCGTGGGGTTTAGATGATCTTTCAGGACAGTAACAATCTCATCGAACGTCTTATCCGCCGGTTCATCTGGTGATAACAGGTGTTTCAATTGCCCGTATGTCTTCGCACCCATTAAATTTAATAATGTTAGAGCTTTATCTTGGTCACGAATTTTATTGGCCTTACAATAATTTTTTACTCTTTCAACATATATGGCCCAATCTTCGAGGTCACTATCAAAGGTGCTAATATTCCCGTGTTTAGGCATTGTAGATTTGCAATTTCTCAGATTTTATTTTCTTTACTTGTTATCAAAGATGGCGGCTTCCCGCTCTTGCCGTCATCCTCCGCCCACAAAATGGCGGTTTTCCCGCGCTTGGCGGTCTTCACCCGTCCCCCGACGCCGTCTCCCTTCAGCCCCCGAGTGCGACCCTTATCTTCGCCGCGATCGATAGCCCGCGCTGTGCACCGCGGCTCTCGCACCTTGAGCTTCTGCAGCCGCCGCGCCTTTCAGTCCGAGTGCGGCCCTTATCTTTGGTCCCGATCGCTGGCCCGCGCTGCGCCTCGCACTTGAAGCGGCTCCCGGCCTCTGGCTCACCCGCTCGCGCGGCTCTTGCTCGCTCCCTCCCGGGCTCTGGCTTACCCGCCTCTTGCTCGCTCCCTCCCGGCTCTGGCTTACCCGCTCGCGTGTTTCACCGCGGCTCTTATCAGGGATTGCGATCGCCCTTATCTTCTCCAACTTCCCCAGCCCTGTCTTTGCAGCCAACGCTGCACGGCTTACCCCACCACCTAGGTTGAACAAGGAAACTGCAGAAAGACTTCTGTCAGTCGCTGGAAGCTGTCAGGATGGCTGCTGCACTCCAGTGCTCAGTCGCTGATGGAGGCTTCAGAGTCCTAAAGCCTGTCGCTTCTAGTGGGGTGGTGATGTTTGAAACCTCTCTTCAACTGCCGCAGGGTTCGAACCGACTCGTCGCCAGTGTTAAGTATGTGTATTGTATTGAACAATTAACACAAAGACTTAAACATATAAATCAAACAGGTCTTTACTGGTTGGAGGTAGGGACTATACGTAGGTCTTTACTTCATGCCCACAGGCGGGAACTGAGGGGAGATCAGTACCCACAGTACTATTTATACCCCTATGGCCAGGAGTGGTACTGCGTATCACTACGCCCTACAAGTAGTGCAGTCCTGTCCATAGGTTCAAAGTAGCACACATATTACATACACAACAGTGGAGAATTCCATAGGTTCCCCACTCTCTGAGTGAAGAAATTCCTCCTCATTTCATTCCTAAATGGCTTACCCCTTATCCTTAGACTGTGACCCCTGGTTCTGGACTCCCCGACCATCGGAACATCCTTCCTGCATCTAGTCTGTCTAGTCCTGTTAGAGTTTTATAAGTTTCAATGAGATCCCCTCTCATTCTTCTAAACTCTAGCGAATATAAGCCTAATCGACCCAATCTCTCCTCATATGTTATTCCTGCCATCCCAGGCATCAGTCTGGTGAATCTTCGCTGCACTCTCTCCTTGGCAAGAACATTCTTCCTCAGATAAGGGGACCGAAACTGCACACAATACTCAAGGTGTGGTCTCACCAAGGCCCTGTACAACTGCAGCAAGACATCCTTGCTCCTGTACTCGAATCCTCTCACTATGAAGGCCAACATACCATTTGCCTTCTTAACCGCCTGCTGCACCTGCATGCTTACCTTCAGCGACTGGTGCACAAGGACACCCAGGTCTCATTGCACTTCCCCTTTTCCCAATCTATTGCCATTCAGATAATAATCTGTCTTCCTGTTTTTGACACCGAAGTGGATAACCTCGCATTTATCCACATTATACTGCATTTGCCATGCATCTGCCCAATCACGCAACCTGTCCAAATCATACTGGAGTTTCTCTGCATCCTCCTCACAGCACACACGCCCACCCAGCTTTGTGTCATCTACAAACTTGGAGATATTACATCTAGTTCCCTCATCTGGATCATTTATATAAATTGTGAATAGCTGGGGTCCTCACACCGATCCCTGCGGTACCCCACTAGTCACTGCCTGCCACTTGGAAAAAGACCCATTTATTCCAACTCTTTGCTTCCTGTTTGCCAACCAGTTCTCTACCCAAGACAGTACCTTACCCCCAATCCCATGTGCTTTAACTTTGCACGCTAGTCTCTTATGCGGGACATTATCGGAAGCCTTCTGAAAGTCCAATTACACCACATCCACTGGTTCTCCCTTATCTATTCTATCAGTTACATCCTCAAAAAATTCCAGTAGATTAGTCAAGCATGATTTACCTTTGTAAATCCTTGTTGACTTTGTCCGATCCTGTCACTGTTTTCCAAGTGCTCTGTTATTACATATTTTATAATGGACTCTAGCATTTTCCCCACTACCGATGTCAGGCTTACCGGTCTATAATTCCCCATTTTCTCTCTACCACCTTTTTTAAATAGTGGGGTTACATTAGCTATCCTCCAATCCATGGGAACTGTGCCAGAGTCTATTGAATTTTGGAAGATGACCAGCAATGCATCTACTATTTTTAGGGCCACTTCCTTAAGTACGCTAGGATGTAGATGATCAGGCCCTGGGGATTTATCAGCCTTCAATCCCGTCAATTTCCCTAACACCATTTCCCTACAAATACTGATTTCATTCAGTTCCTCCCTCTCATTAGACCCTATGTTCCCCGACATCTCTGGGAGGTTATTTTTGTCCTCCTTTGTGAAGACAGAACCAAAGTATGTATTTAATTGGTCAGCCATTTCTTTGTTCCCCATTATAAATTCCCCTGATTCTGACTGCAAGGGACCTACACTTGACTTCACCAATCTTTTTATCTTCACATATCTATAGAAGCTTTTACAGTCAATTTTAATGTTCCCTGAAAGCTTACTCTCATAATCTATTTTCCCCCTCTTAATTAATCCCTTTGTCCTACTTTTGCTGAATCCTAAACTGCTCCCAATCCTCAGGTTTGCTGCTTTTTCTGGCCAAATTATATGTCCTCTCCTTGGATCTTATGCTATCCATAATTTCCCTTGTTAGCCACTAGGTGGGAAAGCAAATTGTGTGAAGGACGCAAAGAATCTCCAAAGGGATATGGATAGGCTAAGTGAGTGGGCAAAGATCGGGCAAATGGCGTATAATGTGGGAAAATGCGAGGTTATCCACTTTGGTAGGAGAAATAAAAAAGCAAATTATTATTTCAATGGGAAGAGATTACAAAATGCTGAGGTACAGTGGGATCTGGGGGTCCTTGTACATGAATCGCAAAAAGTTGGCATGCAGGTACAGCAATTAATTAGGAAGGCAAATGGAATGTTGGCCTTTATTGCAAAGGGAATGGAGTGTAAAAGTAGGGAACTCCTGTTACAACTGTGACCACACAACTGTGAGACCACAACGACAATAGCAAAATACTGCAGATGTTGGAAATCCGAAATAACAACAGAAAATGCTGGAGAACTGTGTACAGTTTTGGTCTCCTCATTTAAGGAAGGATATACTTGCATTGGAAGCAGTTCAGAGAAGGTTCACGAGGTTGATTCCGGAGATGAAGGGGTTGTCTTATGAAGAAAGGTTGAGCAGGTTGGGCTTCTACTCATTGGAGTTTAGAAGAATGAAAGGGAATCTTATTGAAACATATAAGATTCTGAAGGGGCTTGACAGGGTAGATGCAGACAGGATGTTTCCCCTCATGGGGGAATTTAGAACTAGGAGGCATAATTTCAGAATAAGGGGGCACCCATTTAAATCGTAAATGAGGAGGAATTTCTTCTCTCTGAGGGTCGTGAATCTTTGGAATTCTCTTCCCCAGAGAGCTGTGGAGGCTGGGTCATTGAATTTATTTAAGTTGCAGATAGATAGATTTTTGAATGGTAAGGGAGTTAAGGGTTGTGGGGAGCGGGCAGGGAAGTGGAGTTGAAGCCAAAATCAGATCAGCCATGATCTCATTGAATGGCAGAGCAGGCTCAAGGGGCCAAATGACCTACTCCTGCTCCTATGTCTTAAGTTCTTATGCTCTGACACAAAGAATAGTGTAGTGAAGGTTTTATTTGATAGCACCACGATTCACACCTATTTGATGGATATTGACCAAGCATTAACGCACTGACTAATTACTGACTCCAACTGTTAGCTTTATGTTTTTAATCTTTGTTTCTCTCATTTGTATGCCATTTTTCCTGTTGCCATTTTCAGGTCTTCATTTAAAAATTCTGAATGTGGTATCTTTTATGTCTTTTTCAAAATGCATTTTTGGCACAGTGTCTTTATCCACACTGAAAAGATTTACTGTAGTTATATATAAACAGTTTCAGGATGAAACCAGGAGCAAATTATATGTTGAAAGGTAAATATTGAAGATGTGTGCTATTTACAAAGTGAGGCATTAAAGAAAAAGCCTCAATATTACAATGTTCCTTTTTATTTTAATGCTGTAATTAGGCTGACACGTTGCTTCCCTGCATTGTGTCAATAACACATTAAAATAAATGTCTTATTGACATCAGGATACCATTGTGCTAAGCATCTATCCTTTAGAATAATGATATTCAGCACAATTGATTTACTACAGTTAGAACAGCCTCCCATTTTCCATCTGGCACGACTTTTAATTTACTTTGTTAAAATATAGCTAGGAAATTCCTGCTGGTGAAAGTGCTTTCGCTGATGAGAATTGTCAAGTGGGGGCTGGAAAACCATCAACTCATTCGCTTTCCGTCCGCTACTGCATTACGTTCTTGATAGCGTTCGGCTTTCTTCCACAGAAATATACGACAACGTCACTATTCATTTAAATCTGATGCAAGATAAATGTTAATGGGGAAGCCTGTAATTTTCCTCACCCCTCGCAAGGCAGTGTGCTCATCTCCCCACATTTCAAATAGAGTTAAAGGCCAGCTAGGTTCTCACCTGCGGTCTGTCTCAAAGTTGCCATGTTCATTGTTTTTTCCTGCCATGCAATTGCAAACTATAGATATTTCTTTCAGTGCTTATCTCTCACTGGATGTAATCGAAAAACAAAGAGGTACCAGGAAAATCAGATGCCATAAGATGTGTACTGTCTGCACCTGCCACTATGCAACCAACATTATCTGCAGTCCCAGGTACAGCTATCTGGCAATAACAATGGAGAGTTGCCTTTGCAGGCTCAGCAACAGCAGAGAGGCAGTATTACATTTTAAGACTTTTACTGTGGAAGGGCACTGCCCGCTCGCTGGATGCCGGCAGGACAACAAGCTGCTCCGAGGCAATCCTCCAGTAGGGAAGGGGGTGAAGTCTCAGGCAGGGGAGGCCTAAACCTTCCCAGAGAAATATTCCTGCTCCTCCAAGCCCATAATGAAAAGTAAAAAACGTATCGGTAGGTCCTCTTCAACTTCTCGATCCAATTCAATATATTAATGGAATTGAGTCATATGGGGATAGTGCAGGGAATTGGAGTTGAGGTCCATGATCAGCCATGATCTCATTGAATGGTGGAGCAGGCTCGAGGGGCCGAACAGCCTACTCCTGATCCTATTTCTTATGTTCTTATGTTCTAATTTGCACTATTCTTCATCTGTCTGGAAAGCTGTGATGGCTTCCCCACTCAGGCTGAAGTTAAAATTGCTGTCAGAGCGCAATGGCATCATGAGACCCCGATTATTATATATGAATTAGAACCCTGCCAGCTTAGGATGGGCAGCTTCGTTACCTGTGCAGAAACATTTGTTAAAATCTAAAACAGCAGAATCAGGGCGGCATGAATACCCCAAGGCATTTAAACTACCCTTCTGCTCAGTTTCCGCCGAGTGGGTAAGGTTAAAACCCCGCCATAGATATTTTTCTTAGGTTCAGCATCTCAATCTACTCCCAGAGGCAAGCCCTCACTCCCTATGACCAGGCAATATCTAGAAGGTTTGTAGCATCCCAAGGATTAAACAGAAAACCTTTTTTGATGACTTCACCTGCTGGTTATATCATCTGCCCTCATATGGGGCAAGATTTTCATTGTGCCGTGGAGTCAGGATTGGAGGCGTGTGGGGGGTTAACATCCTGAAATCAGGGGTCCCGACCCCATCCCGCATCCAAACCCACCTCCATGCCAGTTTCAAAGGAGGCGGGTACCTGCCCCGCACTGGAATCCGCCTACCCGAGGCGGGAAGGGGTTAGTGCCAATTAACTGCCTGTTAACAGGTAGTTAACAGGCAGTTTTTAACCTAATCCCTATTTTTAAGGTTGAAGTGTGGGATTCCCGATGGCTCCAAACCACGCCAAGTTAGAGAAGGCCGGCCGTCGGGTTGAAGAACTTGGAGGGGCCGAGGTGTCGGTGTTCAGGTGAGTAATGTGTGCATGAGTGCAAAGGTAAGTGTGTTTGGTGTGTCTAAAGTGATTAAAGAAGTTTAAGTGACCTTTTCTTACCTTTTCAGCCTTCCTTCCTTTAGGTCCCGGGAGGCCCTCATCTCACCAGCACAGAAAGCAGAATGGCTGCGAACTGTCAAAAGTGACAGCCTGCAGCTTTCTGTGCAGGAGAGATTTCTAACTGAGTCTATGGAGAAGGACTCAGGTTAGAAGTAAGACTGTCAGTGTTTGACAGCTTCAAACAGCTTTCAAACACTGATATTTCATCTGTCAAAACCTCTTGACAGATGAAATTTCAGTCTGTGACGTCACCTGTTGCTGAGTGGCCCTTAATTGGCCTGCTGAGCCTGCCCAGTGGGCTCAACAAGGTCAATCAAGTTAAAATCACATGGATTGGCCGCATCTCGATGGAGGTGGGACTACAACCCCGAAAGTTGTAGTCCCGCCTCCAACCCAACTCCTGAATGAAAATCCTGCCCATGATTTTACTTTGGAAAGTAGTGGAGTATACACTGTCCTAGACTATGGCTTAGGCTATAAATTGCCACAAACAGATTTAATAACCAGTAAATGGATAAGTGAACTGAAGCAATGAAAAACTGGAGATCTAACTAGCGCTCCTCAGAAGATAGAAAAATAACAAATACAATATAAACTGGACCAAACATTATGGCCTAGAAATTCAGTTGGCTGCGCCAGCCGTTAGCACCTTAGGAGGAGTAGATCTCGAGCGCTAGGCGCTTAGCGCCCGGGCGCAGCGCGATCTGCGCCTCGCCCCAACTTCAGTAGACATTTAGCGCCGGCGCAAAGTCATTGCGCGCGCTCATCTGCGCGCGCAGGTCATGACGTCATTTCCTCGTGCAACGCCCTTTGTGCGCCCGGAACCGGAACTTCACTCGCGCCGCCCCATTGTGCGCCTGGCGGCCCGAACGACTGTGAAGTGGAACGGTTCACAGCCGAGGCGGGCCGCGGGGAGCGCAAATTAAAGGGCACTTACCCTGCACTATAAAGGGCAGCCATTTTGCAGCACTCACTCTTGTGCAACGGATTTTTGGAGAGAGACCAAGGAAGAGAGCTTACTGCTTTGGCCCAACACTAGGACAGGTATTTTTGGCTTCAGGCCAGAGCTTTGCAATTCTCTTTGCCTTCATTGAGATCTCAGTGTTTGCCAGCATATTATGGGGGCTGCATTGGGTGCCAACGCTGAGTTTCAGCATTATGTCCGAAGGGCTCACAGACGCCGTGAGAGAGTGGCAGCCCTGGCTAGATGCAGAGGGGGCAACAGGCGTCGGCAATGGAGGCCTTACCCACTCAGGGAATACCGCCAGCAGTTCTCCTATCTCAACATGTCTGCCGCGCAGTGTGTTAGGAGGCTGCGATTCAGAAGGGAGGTGGTTGCAGAGATCTGCCAGCTGCTTCACAGAGATCTGCGTCCACAGCTGAGGCGCAGGACGTCTCTGTCGGTGGCAGTGAAGGTGACGGTGGCTCTGAACTTCTATGCCACCGGCTCCTTCCAATCCGCTGCTGGGGACATCGCTAACATCTCCCAGTTCGCCGTGCATTGCTGCATCCGCCAGGTGACCAATGCCCTTTTCAGAAGGAGACGTCAATTCATCTCCTTCCCCATGACCCTGGACAAGCAGCAGCAGCGTGCAGTGGGATTTGCAAGAATAGCGGGCTTCCCCATGGTGCAGGGCGCCATTGACTGCACGCAAGTGGCTTTGCGGGCACCTCTGGAGCATGCCGAGGATTACCGCAACCGGAAGGGCTACCATTCCCTCAACGTACAGCTGGTGTGTGACCACAGGCAGCGCATCCTAGCTGTCAATGCCCGCTTTCCAGGCAGCAGCCACGATGCCTTTATCCTGTGACAGACAACTGTGGCTGACATGTTCTAGGCACAGCCTCACCCAAGAGGATGGCTTATCGGGGACAAAGGCTATCCTTTGTGTACCTGGCTCATGACCCCGCTCCGCGCGCCCAGGACCCCTGCTGAAGAGGCATACAACGAGAGCCATCAAGCGACCAGGAACATCATCGAACAAACAATCGGCGTCCTGAAGCAACGGTTCCGCTGTCTGGATCGCTCTGGTGGAGCCCTCCAGTATTCGCAGGAGCGAGTCTCCCAATTCGTCGTCGTTTGCTGCATGCTGCACAACCTGGCTATCCGCAGGACTCAGGCACTGCCAGCTCACGTTGGACCACCACCTCAGGAGGAGGAGCAGGAGGAGCATGAGGAGGAGGAGGAGGAGGAGGAGTACCAGCCCAGGAGGGAGGCAGAAGGTCCAAGGGCCACCCATGGTGGAATAGCCTGGCCAGTGTGTAGCCCTGATCTTGTGTGCACTGCCTCCCATGGAGGAATAGCCTGGCCAGTGTGTAGCCCTGATCTTGTGTGCACTGCCTCCCATGGTCGAATAGCTTGGCCAGTGTGTTAAGTGCAGAATGTGCAATTGATGTTCATGACTGTCCCATAGCTGCTGCATGAGGGCTGGCCATTAGGGCTTTCAGGTCCCTTTGCCCATAATGTGAGGTCCACATGCAAGGATGAGGAGGACACTGGAAAGGGTACTCACCCTGACAATCCTGGTGAGGTCATTCAGCTTTTTGTGGCATTGTACAGAGCTCCTGGGGACCTCACTGTTGGATGTCACCCTGTTGGCGACATCCCTCCAGGCTTTCCGGTAGACGCTGGCCGCCGGCTTCTTCCCATTGTCCGGAAACAAGATATGGCGTCTCCTCTCCACAGCGCCAACCAGCACCCTCAGATCATGCTCTGAGAAGCGCTGCGCTTGTTCACGGACCTTCTCCATCCTTTCAGCCGCTATTTGGGTCCAGCAGCAGTGTTCAGGCCTAGCTGGAGGGCTGCAGTGTCCAGGGCGTGGCAGCAGACCAACTCGACCCTTCCCCCTTTAAGAGCGCCAGGGTGTCTGCTGTCAATCAAGAAATGACCGCACCTGCGCTGCGCCCGGCCTCGGCGGTATCGCTCAGCACCGCCGGCTTAGCGCCTAAAGATAGTCGTGCATCGCCAGTTTTAGCGCTCGAGCAAACTCTTAGGGCGAAGCTACTGAATATCGGCGAAGTGGCCTCGACTTTGCGCCGGGCGCAAACTTTAGCGGCCGCCCGACTTTACCACCCCAAAAGTGGCTATACTGAATTTCTAGGCCTATGTCTTTGGGGGGAAAAATTCAGTTGGTTTCCACCTCCTGTTAGCGCCTTAAGAGGGAGCCAATGGGGCGCAAAGCAACTAGCGCCCGTGCGCAGCGATGTTTGCGCCACTCACGAAATTAACTAGACATTTTGTGGCGGCGCTAAACACTACTGCCACGATCTCCTGCGCCGGCAGATCATGACGTCAGTCGAGCGTGCAACGCCCCGGTAGCGCCCCGGACTAGATATTGAGTGGCGCCCCCTGCCTTACCGCCTGCCGCTAGCAATGACCGGTTGAGGGGAGCGATTTGCAGTCAGGAAGGGACTGGGGGAGCGCTATTTAAACGCGACTGCTTCCTGCCTTTTTTTGTTGGTGACATTTTTGCACCACGCATTCTGAGAGAGAGAGAGAGAGCATTTTGGAGAGATTCAACACTGTGTGAAGGAGTTTTGGGTACTGAGCAGCACTTTGCAGGTTCATTTTGATTTGCCCTTCCTTATATCGATTTAGAAGAGACTGTGGGGGCTGCACTCTGAGCTCTTTCCCTGGGTCTCTCCATTGTTCATTCCAGCAGATTTAATGTACAGGTCTCTCCAGGCCGAGATTCAAGGCTGCAATGAGCAGGATGTGGATGGAGAGCAAGATCGACCCTCCCCTTTAAGAACTGGCCAGCGCCATTGTGTCTGTGTTCCATTGCTGACTGACATCACATGAGCTTCGCCAGCACTCTGAGGTAGCGCCTCGCTACTCGGCATTTGCGCCTTAAGACAGGTGTGAAGTGCCTGATTTAGCGCTCCAATCACCTCCAGGGTCGATAAAAGCCAAGTTTGCAGTCGGAGGCGATAATTAGCGTCAGGCGCTAAACTTTGCGCACAGCCGATAATCGCACCCCAAATGGCAGTCCCTCAGAACCAAGGATGACTTGCATCCACAGTAAAAAATGAGTTCTCAGGTGACTGATGAGCCCAATGCGGGACCTACAGTCTCTGTCACAGGTGGGGCAGACGGTGGTTGAAGGGGCAGGTGGGTGTGGTGCTTGGGTTGACGTGCGCTCCTTGCGCTATTTGCGCTTGGCTTCCGCTTGCTCCCAGCGAAGAGACTTGAGGTGTTTGGCGCCTTGCCGGATGCTTCTCCTCCACTTTGTGCAGTCTTGGGCCAGGGATTCCCAGGTGTCAGTGGGGATGTTGCACTTTTTCAAGGAGGTTTTGAGGGTGTCCTTGAAGCTTTTCCTCTGCCCACCTGGGGCTCTCTTGCCGTTTCGGAGCTCCGAGTAGAGCGCTTGTTTTGGGAGTCTCGTATCGGGCATGCGGACGATGTGACCCATCCATTGGAGCTGATCGAGCGTGGTCAAAGCTTCGATGCTGGGTATGTTGGCCTGAGCGAGAACACTGACATTGGTGCGCCTATCCAGCCAATGAATTTGCAGGATCTTGCGGAGGCAGCATTGGTGGTACCTCTCCAGTGCTTTGAGCTGCCTGTTGTACATGGTCCATGTCTCTGAGGCATACAGCAGGGCAGGTATCACTGCTGCTCTGTAGACCATGAGCTTACTGTCGAGTTTCTGGTCCTGGTCTTCAAACACTCTCTTCCTCAGGCGACCGAAGGCTGCACTGGCTCGCTGAAGGCGGTGTTGGAATTCGTCATCGACATCTGCCCTTGTTGATAGTAGGCTCCTGAGGTATGGAAAGTGGTCCACGTTGTCCAAGGCCTTGTCGTGGATTTTGATAATCGAAGGACAGTACTGTGCGGCAGGGGCAGGTTGGCAGAGGACCTTTGTCTTACGGATGTTTAGTGTAAGACCCATGCTCTCGTACACTTCGGTGAAGGTGTTGACGATGGTTTGGAGTTCAGCCTCCGAGTGAGCGCAAACGTCTGTATACTGTAATTCGATGACAGAGGATGGGACGGCCTTGGATCTGAGCTGGAGGTGACGGGGATTGAACAGTTTCCCGTTTGTTCTGTAAATTAGCTCCACTCCAGCGGGGAGCTTACTGAGGGTGAGATGGAGCATTGCTGCAAGTAAGATCGAGAAGAGCGTCGGTGCGATGACACAGCCTTGCTTGACCCTGGTCCGTACGTGAATTGGGTCTATGGTGGAACCGTTGGTCAGGATCACGGCTTGCATGTCGTCATGAAGCAGGCGGAGGATGGTGACAAACTTTTGAGAGCAACCGAATTTGAGGAGAACACTCCATAATCCCTCAAGGTTGACAGTGTCGAAGGCCTTTGTGAGGTCAAAGAAGGCCAGGCCATGTACAGCGGTTGGTGCTGTTCCCTGCATTTCTCTTGTAACTGACGCGCGGTGAAGATCATATCCATTGAGCCCCTTAATGGGCTGCCCGTGAGTGCTGCCAACATGGTGCTCATGAGGATGAAGGCAACCTTTATTCCTGACATGTTGGTGTTCCTTTTTGGTGAACTTCAACAATATTGGATGGCCATATTATACCCTTACAGAGCAAAGTTCCACTAAAACAGATACACGTTTGTCACGAGTTGAATGTAACTACACAAAGAGATTGTGGTCAGAATAAATAGACATGTAGTCCCATATAAGTAACATATATTGCAGCTTCTACAGCATCCAGATAACACTTAAGCATTCTTTTTCAATTGTTCAACAAGCCGTTTGCCTTGGCAGTAGCTTGTGTCTCAGGTAAATGACTGGGGGCTAGAAATTGACTTTGGGGCGGCCAGCTCGCTTGCGCCCAGAAATTACCGCTGCGCGCGGAGCCACTTGCGCCCGCCGGATATTCAGTTTCAGCGCCCCAAGTCGAAGCCGGCCGCAAATCAAGGGTTTCGGCGCCCCCGCTTGAGGCGCTGAAACTGAATATCGGCGCGCTAAGTGCCGCAGCGCCACCCGCTGCGGAGCGGCAGGCTGCTGTACTGCAGGCCTTCCTCCCTCTCTTAAGGGGGAGGTGCCTGCAACAGCGCGATCGCCGCTCGCTAGTGCCGGCAAATGAGCCCGGCACCACGGAGAAGTGCCGGGCTCCCGGAAAGCAGCCGGCAATGCCGCGGGGGTGGGGTGGAGGAGGCCGGGGAAGGAGGTGCGGGCAGGCGGCCGCCGAAAAAGCGGCCGGCCGCACATCCGCCTTAACTCGCCCCACTACCGCATCAGGTAGGCCCCGTTTTCTGGTCGCTGTTTGCGGCCGCCGTGGAAGAGGTGGCCGCAACTCAATATGGCGGTCGGGCCGGTAGCGGGGCGGTAGCGGGGCACTGCGCACACCGATGACGTCATCGGTGGCGGCGCAGCACTACTGGCTAACGCCGCCATTACCGCACCACTGAATATCGGGGGAAGTTTAGCAAGTGGCGCAAAAGCCCTCTTTGGGCGAAAACTGGGCGCAAAGCCAACCGAATTTCTAGGCCTGGGTGTTCCTCCCCATAGTCACTTATTTGGTTCAGCATGGGAACAATGCTCCTGTCTGACGCAAACTCAGAAATAATCTGGGCTAGTTAGCACAGGATCTGCACACAGGGCACCTTTCACCTTTACAAAAGCATTTTCCATATCAACAGATCGGTTCATTTGGTTGGTCTTCACCTCTCATGCCAAATCAGTTAATGGCATGGCTATATTGGTACAGTTGGGATTAAGTCTGTCAGAATAGCTGACAAATCTCCTGGACCTGATGGCCTACATCCTAGGGTTCTAAAAGAGGTGGCTGCAGAGATAGTGGATGCACTGGTTGTGATCTTTCAAAATTCCCTAGATTTTGGAACAGTCCCATTGGATTGGAAGGTATCAAATGTAACACGGCTATTCAAGAAAGGAGGAAGAGAGAAAACAGGGAACTACAGGCTAGTTAGCCTGACATCAGTCATCAGGAAACCATTATTAAGGAAGTGGTAACAGGGCATCCTGAAAATCATAATAGGATTAGACAGAGTCAACATGGTTTATGAAAGGGAAATCATGTTTGACAAATCTATTAGAGTTTTTTGAGGATGTAACTAGCAGTGTAGATAAAGGAGAACCAGATGATATAGTGTGTTGTACAGTATATTTGGATTTTCAAAAGCAATTTGATAATGGATTTGTGAAAGGTAGGTCATGCCTGACAAACCTGATTAAATTTTTTGAAGAGGTGACTAAAGTAGCGGACAGGGGAATGTCTATGGATGTTATTTATATAGATTTCCAGAAGGCATTTGATAAAGCCCCTCATAAGAGACTGTTACCTAAGCTAGAAGCCCACAGAATTGAGGGCAAATTATTGACCTGGTTAGGAAATTGGCTGAGTTGCAGGAGACAGGCAGTAGGGATAATGAGTTGCTAATCAAATTAGCAGGAGGTGACTAGTGATGTCCCGCAGGGATCTGTGTTTGGACCTCAACTATTTACAGTATTTATTAACAACTTAGATGATGGCATAGAAAGTCATATATCCAAATTTGCCGAGGACACAAAAATAGGTGGAATTGT
The DNA here is from genome assembly GCF_052327205.1 of Somniosus microcephalus. Lineage (NCBI taxonomy): Eukaryota > Metazoa > Chordata > Chondrichthyes > Squaliformes > Somniosidae > Somniosus > Somniosus microcephalus. The sequence goes on along the minus strand of NC_140989.1, from coordinate 88,474,342 downwards.
AGACAGTGTAGATAAAAGCATAAAATTACAAAGGGATATCGACAGATTAAGTAAATGGGCAAAACTGTGGCAAATGGATTTCAATGTAGGCAAATGTGAGGTTATCCACTTTGGACCAAAAAAGGATATAACAGGGTACTTTCTAAATGATGAAAGGCTAAAAACAGTGGAAGTCCAAAGAGACTTGGGGGTCCAGGTACATAGATCATTAAAATGTCATGAACAGGTACAGAAAATAATCAAAAAGGCTAATGAGATGCTGGCCTTTATATCTCGAGGACTAGAATACAAATGAGTAGCAGTTCTGCTGCAGCTATACAAAACTCTGGTTAGACCACACCTGGAGTACTATGAGCAGTTCTGGGCACCTCACCTTAGGACAGATATATTGGCCTTGGAGGGAGTGCAGCATAGGTTTACTAGAATGATACCTGGACTTTAAAGGTTAAGTTACAAAGAGAGATTGTAGTGTATGTAACGTTCCACCTTTAAGAGAACTATTTTAAGGGTTGCACTACTTTATCTTGGCTACTGTATACTGTAATACCGGTGGTGACCACACCGGTATATAAGTGCTGTGTAAGGATTTATTGGGCAGATTCGCCCTGACCTTCGAATAGTAAAGTCCTGTTAAAGTTACTCTTGTAGTCTGTGTATTAATTCGCCATATAACACACAGACTTTACAGTGGCGACGAGTTCGATCTTACCCTGCGGCAGCGATACATCCGAAGCAGTTAACGAGCGTCGAGAAGAGGCATCCGCCCTCGTCGTTCTGCTGAGAGAAGACTCGAGTCTGCAGAGCAAGGAAGAAGGAAGAATTCAGACACGAAGCCTTCCATCAGCAACAGGCAGTGATCGTCCCTTCTGCCACGGTGGTGAGTGAGCCGATCAGCCACGAGAAGCAAGTCGGCCACGTTGACTGTGAGTAGGGGGAAAATAAAAAGAAACGGAGGATAAGGGCGGTGAACTCGACCATGGTCGGGGGAAAGGAGCCAGACAGAAGTCGGGGCCAGAGACGCTGAGACTGGGGCAGCGTAGGGCACGGAAGCCGCGGTACAAGCGGGAACGCAGCCGGTGTGGGAGACCGGGCTACAAGCGGGAACGCAGCCGGTGTGAGAGACCGGGCTACAAGCAGGCTGGGAGACGCAACAGCGTCGGGAGACAGCTCGACCACGACCGGCGAAAAAGGCCGGGCAGCTACCGAGACCGCGAGGCGCTGCGACCGGGATCGTAAGGCGCGGGAAGAAATAAATAAATAAAACCGCGGAGAACTCAGCCGCAGCCGGGGAGGAAAGGACCGGACTGCGAGAGGGCTGGGAGGCGCGATTGAAAGCCGCTGAGGGAGAGACAGAGCCCGAGCGAGCGGGAGAGCTTCAGAATAAACTGAAGCCGGCGCGCAGGCTGCGAAACCCGAAAGCCAGCGGTCGTTGCCCGAGGGCAAAGCTTACCCCCCGCCAGAGGAAGACAAGCGCGGGAAACCGCCATCCTCGGAGGCGGGGAAGAAGATAAGCGCGGGAAACCGCCATTTTTGGAAAAAAAAGTTAAAAAGTAAAGAAAAATTTCGTTGTTGTTCTCAAAAAGATTGTGAAGATGCCTAAGCGTGGTAACATCAACGATTTTGATTCCGATGTGGAAGATTGGGCCACGTATGTAGAACGCATCGAGATATATTGTAAGGTCAATAAGATAGCAAATTATGATAAAGCTCTAACCTTACTAAACTCAATGGGTGCGAAGACATACGGGCTATTGAAGCATCTTCTATCACCAGCTAAACCGGCGGATCAGTCTTTCGCTAATATTGTTGCTGTCCTGAAGGATCATTTGAACCCCACACCGCTGATGTTAGCGGAACGATCTAAATTTTACGTGAGAACGCAACTAAAAGAGGAAAGCAACGCGGAGTATTTGGTTGAACTGCGTAGGCTAGCAAAATACTGTCAGTTTGGGGAAAATCTGACAGAGGCACTGAGAGACAAGTTCGTGTGTGGGATGTCGAAGGAAGAAACACAAAAGCGACTGCTCGAAGAGAACGATCTTACACTTGATAAGGCTGTCCTTATTGCAGCATCGCACGAAGCCGCAGCGAGAGGCACGGCGGTAATGCAGCTGAAGACAGCGGTACTCAGCGTGGATCAAATGACTTCGGGTACAACAAAATGTTATCGTTGTGGGAAGACAACACACGACCAGAACCAATGCTGGTTTAAAAACCAGGAATGTAGAAAATGTGGCAAGCTTGGTCACATTGCTAAAGTATGCCGGTCAGGAAAGAAGACCAGCAACAATAAGTCACCGCAGAAGAAGTACAGAAAGGTACATAAGGTGACTGTGAAGAGTTCAGATGAACAGAATTCGGATTCAGACTCCAACAGCAAGGAACTGGGTAGTCTGAGGATTCACAATGTGAGTAAGGAAACTGACCGACAAACTATCTGGGTCACACTACAGATTGCAAAAGTCCAAGTGAAGATGGAAGTGGACACCGGATCGGCGTTGACGGTCATGAATAAGCAAGATTACAAAAAGTTATTCAAACATATTCCCCTACGGGATACGGAGATAGTATTGCAGACATACACGGGGCATAAAGTATACCCCATCGGGAAAATAAAAGTCAAGGTGAGACACAAGGGCAAAGAACACCAAGGAATGGACATATATGTACTACCCGAGGGAGGTCCACCACTTCTGGGGCGGGAGTGGATCAGGAAAATAAAGATGGACTGGCACTCCCTAAACACAATGACGGTAGATTCCGGAAAGAAAGATGTCAAACCTGAACGATTGTCCAGAATATTGGACGAGGCTAAAGAGGTATTCTAGCAGGGACTGGGAATACTGAGAGGAATTAAGGCAAAAATCAAGATTGCAGAACATGCAAGCCCAAAATTTTTCAAAGCCAGATCGGTACCTTACGCGATACGACCTGCTGTGGAGGCAGAACTGGAGGAGCTTGAACGTTCAGGGGTACTGTCTAAGGTGGATTGGAGTGAGTGAGCCACGCCCATTGTTCCCGTCATGAAGCCTTCGTCGAGTAACAAGCCAGGGGGACCGGGAAAGGTCCGCATCTGCGGAGACTTCAAGATCACAGTTAATCCAGTGCTTCACACGGTACAATACCCGCTTCCGCGGATTGAGGATATCTTTGCTTCATTGTCTGGCGGGAAACACTTCACCAAGATAGACCTGGCGCAAGCATACTTACAGATGGAAGTCGAGGAAGAGTCGCGCCAGTATCTCACAATCAACACGCACAGAGGCTTGTATCGATATAATAGACTGGTTTTTGGAGTGGCTTCGGCTCCAGCAATTTGGCAGAGGGCCATGGAGCAGGTCTTACAGGGTATTCCAAGCACTCAGTGTTACTTGGACGATATCCTGATTACGGGAGAGGACGAGGAGGAACACCTCACAAATTTGAAACTGGTGCTCGCCAGGTTGAAGGAATATGGCCTTCGAGCTAACTGCCAGAAATGTGAGTTCTTCCAGAAACGTATCTCGTACTGTGGTCATGTCATTGACCAAGAGGGGCTGCACAAGTCACCTGAAAAGATCGAAGCTGTCGTGAATGCCCCCGCTTCGGAAAATGTATCACAGTTGAGGTCGTTTCTGGGGTTGATTAACTATTACCATAAGTTTCTGCCAAATCTATCCACGGTGCTGCACCCGCTGAATGCTCTGTTGCGGAAAGAAGTACCATGGAAGTGGAGCGAGGACTGTAAGAAGGCCTTTCGCAAAAGCAAGGCATTGATCACCTCTGAGGAAGTGTCGGCTCACTTCAATCCAACGCTACCTCTTCGTCTAGCTTGTGATGCTTCCCCTTATGGTATTGGAGCAGTACTCTCACACAAGTTGCCAAATGGCTCGGAAAGGCCAGTCGCATTTGCATCCCGATCATTGACCTCCGCTGAGCGCAATTATGCTCAGATAGATAGGGAGGCTCTCAGCCTTGTGTGGGGAGTAAAGAAATTCAATCATTACCTACAGGGCAAGAAGTTTACATTGCTGACAGACCACCAGCCATTGGTATCCATATTCAACCCTAACAAGGCCATTTCCACTATGACAGCGCAAAGGCTACAGAGGTGGTCCGCTTTACTAGGGGCACACCAATATGACATCGAATACAAAAGGTCCAAACAGCATGGAAATGCTGATGGGTTATCGCGCCTACCGTTGCCAGTGGTAGAAGAGGCGACTACAGTGGACCCAGTGGAGATGTTCCACTCAACCATAGTGGAATGTCTACCAGTAACAAATTCTATGATCGAAAAGGAAACAAGAAATGACCCGACTCTCTCACGAGTCTATGATTTAACGGTGGAGGGATGGCCAGCACATGGCGAACCAATGTTGCCAGCATTTTCGCAAAGAAGAGAACAGCTGTCAGTGTGCCGAGGAACCTTGATGTGTGGATCTAGAGTGGTGATTCCACCCAAACTCCAGCATAAAGTGCTAAAGGAGCTTCACGAGGGGCATCTGGGTGGAGTGAAAATGAAGAACCTAGCCAGAGCGTTTGTGTGGTGGCCGGGTATTGATGGAGACATCGAAGAAATAACCAAGAGCTGTCTAGGATGCCAGAAGGTCCAAAGCGCCCCACCACAAGCTCCTCTGCATCCATGGGAGTGCCCTCATCTCCATGGCAAAGGGTACATATCGACTTTGCTGGTCCATTTATGGACTCAATGTTTTTAATCGCGGTGGATGCACACTCCAAGTGGCCGGAGGTAATAAAGATGTCCTCCACCACCACGGAAAAAACCATCACAGTATTAAGGACCATATTTGCCAGGAATGGGCTGCCGGAACAGATCTGTTCTGATAATGGACCGCAATTTGTGTCCGAAGAATTCAGGAAGTTCTTAAAAAGCAATGGGGTTAAGCACTACACGTCCGCCCCATACCATCCCGCCACCAATGGATTAGCTGAAAGGTTTGTCCAGACCTTCAAGAAGGCCATAAAGGCCATGGGTAATGAAGACATAAATCTACAACATAAGGTAGATAACTTCTTGTTGGCGTACAGGAATGCAACACATGCGGTCACAAACCAAACTCCCGCCATGATGTTTTTCAATAGAAGACTAAGATGCCGGCTGGATTTGATTAAGCCAAACGTCAGAAGGGACGTAGAGAACCGGCAATTTCAAGGCATGAATGAAAGGCCAACTAGAACCTTCCAGATAGGTCAACAAGTTTTGGCCCGGGACTACCGTACCGAGAAATGGCAGCCTGGAACTATTGGAAAAAGGCTAGGACCGCTGATGTATACCGTGGACATTGGTGAAAGCATAATAAGGCGCCATGTTGACCAGATCATAGAGTCATCCACAAAGGGCCAACCTACTCCACAACTCTATACGCCTAATGTTGAAGCAGAGATACCCAGAGCATCTACCTCCGATCCGGTAATACTGGAATCAGATGAACCTGACACTGTCCTTCAAGCAGAATCGACCTTGCCAGAAGAACCTACTACACCACCGAAAACTACTACACCACTGAGGCGTTATCCGGACAGAGTCAGGAAGCCTCCAGAGAGACTGAATCTGTGAACTGTTTTACATAAGTTGTATATATGTTATGATGTTATATTAATGGGAATATATATATACTGTTAACCTAAAAAGGGAGGATTGTAGTGTATGTAACGTTCCACCTTTAAGAGAACTATTTTAAGGGTTGCACTACTTTATCTTGGCTACTGTATACTGTAATACCGGTGGTGACCACACCGGTATATAAGTGCTGTGTAAGGATTTATTGGGCAGATTCGCCCTGACCTTCGAATAGTAAAGTCCTGTTAAAGTTACTCTTGTAGTCTGTGTATTAATTCGCCATATAACACACAGACTTTACAGAGATTACACAAACTAGGGTTGTATTCCCTAGAATTTAGAAGGTTAAGGGGTGATCTGACCAAAGTTTTCAAGATATTAAGGGGAACAGATAGGGTAGATAGAGAGAAACTATTTCCACTGCTTGGTGATTCTAGGACTAGGGGGCATGGTCTAAAAATTAGAGCCAGACCTTTCAGGAGTGAAATTAGGAAACACTTCTGCACACAAAGGGTAATAGAAGTTTGGAACTCTCTTCCGCAAATGGCAATTGATGCTAGGTCAATTGTTAATTTTAATTCGGAGATTGATAGCTTGCTGTTAACCAAAGGTATTAAGGGATATGGGCCAAAGGCAGGTAGGTCACAGATCAGCCATGATCTCATTGAATGGCGGAGCAGGTTTGAGGGGCTGGATGGTCTACTCCTGCTCCTATGTTCCTATGTGCCTATGTTCCTAAGGTGCCACACGAAAGGCTGTTGCACAAGATAATGGCTCATGGGTTTGGGATAATATGACTAGAGGATTGGTTAAAGGACAGAAAACAGAGGGTAGGAATAAACAGGTCATTTTCTGGTTGGCAAGCTGTTACTAGTGGGGTGCCACAAGGCTCAGTGCTTGAGCCTCAGCTATTTACAATCTATATTCATGACTTAGATAAAGGGATCGAGAGTAATGTATTCAAGTTAGTTAACGATGCCAAGCTAGGTGGGGAAAGTAAGCTGTGAGGAGGACACAAAGAGCCTGCAAAGGGATATAGACAGTTTAAGTGAATGGGCAATAAGGTGGAAGATGGAATATATCGTGGGGAAATGTGAGGTTACTCACTTTGGTAGGAAGAATAGAAAAACAGAATATTTTTTAAATGGTGAGAAACTGTTAAATGTTGGTGTTCAGAGGGATTTGGGTGTCCTGGTACACGAAACACAGAAAGTTAACATGCAGGTACAGCAAGCAATTAGGAAGGCAAATGGCATGTTGGCCTTTATTGCAAGTGGAGTGGAGTACAAGAGTAAGCAGGGGAGAAATTCGGTATCACCTCATTTGGGGCGCTAAATTTTGAAAGCTGGAAAAATTAGCCCCAGGCGCTGATGATTCTCAGCTTTCTCTAAATTGGGTGTTAGCGCTCCAGGAAGGAAGTGGAGCTCTAAATCAAGCGCTACCACTTCCCTTCTGGAGCGCTAAACCACGCAGGAGGGGCGGTAGAGGTGCAGTGCAGCACAATGTCCCGTGCATCGCTGCCGGGATACGAGGCTCCTTCCCTCCCTTAAAGGGAAGGGCCATTGTTGCAGGCTCTGCATTTCAACGATGTCCCTCGTCGCCGATGGCAGCCGGGATCTGCGATGATCAGCCATAAGCACTCTAACAGAGTGCAGGGCTGGTCAATCACGGCAGTTAAAAGTTTTCAAATGGCAACCTAATGGATGGAAACAAATTTTTTCTGCAGACCAGCGGCCTTACCTTTAACTACTGCTTCCGAGGTGTCCGGCCTCCTGAACAATACCTCCGGCAGTTGTCGGTGTTATTGCCCGGCCATGCTACAGGGGGCGGAACCGAATTTCGGGTTTGGGGTGCTACCGGGGCGCTGCGCAGCTGGATGACGTCACAATCTTCAGGCACAGGAGATTGTGGCGCTAGGTGTTACCACTGCCGCAAACCTCCAGGTGAATTTTGTGGGTGGCGGTACTATCGCTGCGCCCAGGCGGTAAGTCATTTTGCCCCATTTTCGCCCCCTGGAGGCTCTAACAAGAGGCGCTAAATTACCAAATTTCTCCCCCAGGTAGTCTTGTTGCAATTTTACAGGGCTTTGGTGAGACCACACCTGGAGTACTGTGTACAGTTTTGGTCTCCGTACCTAAGGAAGGATATACTTGCCTTGGAGGGAGTGCAATGAAGGTTCACGAGATTGATTCCTGGGATGAGAGGGTTGTCCTATGAAGAGAGATTGAGTAAAATGGGCCTATACTCGCTGGAGTTTAGGAGAATGAGAGGTGATCTAATTGAAACATGTAAGATTCTGAGAGGGCTTGACAGGGTAAATGCTGAGAGGCTACTTCCCCTGGCTGGAGAATCTAGAACCAGGGGCCATAGTCACAGGATAAGGGGTCGACCATTTGGTACTGAGATAAGGAGAAATTTCTTCACTCAGAGGGTTGAGAATCCTTGCAATCAGCACGAGCCCATTCAAAGTGGTGCAGACAGCACGCAATATTCGTGCTGCCTGCTCATTTACATGATTGGAGCGCTAAGCTCAGCGCTAAACATGCTGCTAGTTGGTTCAGCGCTCAAGAGGGGGCCAATATCGGGTGCAGTCTACTGGCCAATAAATTCTTTCCTAGGCTCTTACACTTCTTAAAGGGGAGGTACTTTGTTGCAGAAGCACCTCATTGTCATTCTGCATGCAGCCATGGCTCAACATGGAAGAGATTCTCTGATGAATCACTGGAGGCCTTGGTCCTGGGGTTGCACAGAAGAAGACAGGTCCTCTCCCCACAAGGGGACAGGAGGCCTTCCAGGCAGAATGCCAGAAGGCAGTGGGAGGAGATATCAGAAGCTGTCAGTGCCAAGTGTGTTGCCCCCAGGACCTGAATCATGTGCCGCAAGAAGTTTAATGACCTCACACGAGTGGTCAAGGTGAGTGAATGCATCTTCAAATGCCATATCCCACCAACTGCACCATTAGCCTCACACACTGCTCAATACAGCACACCCCTATCACTCACCTGCCAACAATCCCAAGCAATACCTCACAATCATAGCTTTACCTCACTTCACACACTTAGCACTGCTGCAAGCTTCACAATCACATCTCACACCTTGCACACAATGCCAGCTATTCAACCATGACAGGCACATCACCCAAAAACATTGCACCACACTCACTGACACACTTCCCTTTCCTTGCAGGCCAAGGTGGTGCATAACAGAGGTGAGCAGCAGCAAACAGGCGGAGGGGAAGCACGTCTTCAAAACCTCGTTGTGCTGGAGGAGACGGTACTGGAGATAATTGCAGGGGCTGTCACTGAGGCTGTGGCAATCGGCGAGGTTGAAAGCATTGCTGATGACAGCATGCTCATACCTAATCCTTCTTCACACATCCCACTTCCCCCTCCTCCCACAATCTCTTCTCACGTACAAGCTGCTGATGGTGTAAGCATGCACTTCTTGCTTTCCCCCCATCCCCTAACCACAACCCGACCTCTGTGCCTTTCTCCTTTCAGATACCCAAGAACTGCCAGCAGCCCAGCCTGACGCCAACCTAGTAGAGGAGGAGAGTGAAGGAGAAGAAGAGGCACCGTCATTCAATCTCACACTCCCAGGCACCAGCTCAGAAAATGGCACTACGCGTACTTTTGAGGGTAGTATAGCAGCAGGATCTGCCCATGGTGAGTCACCGAGCACGATTGGACTGAAACCAGGCCAGGGAGAAAGGGTAGCTCAGGTGACAGCTCCCTAGAGGATGAGTTCGCACACGAGTTTCTGCTACACAGTGTGGTATCATGAGACACAGCATATATATACAACAGCACAACATGGCTTCCAGGAGTGGCAGTGGCTCCATGGAGCAAGAACCTGCTGTCCTTTCTCAGAATTACAGCATTCATACACCCACCCCTGCCACTCCAACAGTACCCTTGCTGCTGCCTGTCAGCCAGCCAGCCCAGACTGCTGCCTCCCATGCCGAGGTGGTGCAGTCTACAACCAGGCCTTCTAGGCCCAGAGCTGCATGAGGTCATCCTGCAAGGCCATCTGCAGTCTCCCCCATGGAAAGTTAGCAGCCTTCCACCAGCCATGCTGCAGCCACTGGGGTAGCACTGCGTAGCAGCACTAGGATAAGCAAAGGAACACGTAAGACAGACACTAAAGGAATGCACAAGGGTGATTAGTTGACTTTGTTATGTAGTTTTGGATTGATTAATTTATAAATTATGTTTGGAATCTTTGCTTTGTGGTGGCTCTCATTTCAACTTTGTGCCCAAGAGAATGCTGTGATGTTCCGTGACAGAGGGATTATAAGGTGGGGAAGTGTTGAGCAACGGGGATCTAGGGTTTCATTCAGTGGAAGCGGATTCTGATGAAGCGCCCATGAACAGCCCATCCGGAATGGAGATCTGCTGCTTGCCTCCTCCCTTCCTGCTCCTCCTCCTCTTCCTCCTCCTCCTCCTCCTCCTCCTCTTGAGGTGGTCGCGGAACTCCAATGGTGGCAAGGGCTGCACCCTCATGATGGCCAAGATGTGGAGGATGCAGCAGACCACCACAAAGTGGAACTGCTGCTCCGGCATGTACTGGACGGCTCCTCCCGAGTGGTCAAGGCAGCAGAACCATTGCTTTAGCACCCCAATGGTCTGCTCAATGAGGTTCCTCATGGCAGCATGGCTGTCATTATATGAGTGCTGGTCATGAGTGGTGGGGTTGGGGAGGGGAGCCATCAGCCAGGTGTAGAATGGATAGCCCTTGTCTCCGAGCCACCACCCTCGGGTTCACCAAGGTGGCTGGTAGATTGCTGGCACACCGGACTGTCACAGGATGAAGGCATCATGACTGCGGCCAGGATACCGTGCATTCATCATGATGATGCGCTGGGCATGGTCACACATCACCTGCACATTAAGTGAGTGGTAGCCTTTGTGGTTTCAGTACATCTGAGGATTGGTATGCGGCGCCCACATAGTCACGTGTGTGCAGTCGATGGTGCCCTGCACTATGGGGAAGCCCGATATCCTGGCAAAGCCACATGCGCGCTCCTCCCGCTTCTCTCTGTTCAGAGAGAAGACAATGAAATCCCTTCTCCTGGAGTACAGAGCCTCTGTGACCGCCCGGATGCAGCGATGGATGGTGAACTGCGAGATGTTAGCTATGTCTCCTGCTCCAGTTTGGAAGGATCCAGTTACGAAAAAATTCAGTGCCACAGTGACCTTGAGGGCCACTGGGAGAGCCGTCGTCGCCCTGCTCTAAGGCTGCAGGTCTGGTCCCTGGAGGTGACCGAGTCCTGTGACCATCTCCTTGGTGAAGTGGAGCCTCTAAATACATTGCTCCTGGCTTAAGTGCAGGTAAGAGAAGTGGTGTCAGAAGACGTTAGGTGGTTAAGGCCTCCTGCTGCAAGCCCTCCCGCTCCTCCTCCTCCCTCTGTGAGTAGCTTGTCTTCTTCTTTGCTGCCTCTGCTCCAACTCCCTGTCATGCTCCAGTGTGAGGGGGACTGCAAGTAGAGCCCCCATGACTGAGAACAAGTGGTCTGAACAGAACCTTCGAATTCAGAAGCAAGACACCACTTCCTGTCACCTCACCAACTTTAAATAACTGTAGAAAGCGCTAAATAGTTGCACAAACTTACACAGATCCAGTAGAAATCAAAAAGCAAGTCACCTGCACGTTGCTGATGATCCTTTTAAATACTGTTGGTGGGGGGTCCCTTGTGCAGCTGAAAGCACGTTCACCTTTTCGTGTTTTGTAGAGGGCGTGCAGTCAAGCGGCGACGTCCAAAATAGCAGGACATGCATCAAATCAGCGTTGCACACTAATTGACGTCACAATCTGGCTGATTAGCATTTTTCTGGTGACGCAGGCAACGGCCGCCCTGCCAACCTGTCCAAAATGACGGACGCCGCGGGCCGTGGCCAGAAGTAAAGCGCCCGCCATTTTTTTGCCGAAACCGGCCTTAACAGCTGGCACTAAGGTGTTGAATTTCATGGCCCATGTTTCTAATGCTCTTAACCACTTACTTCTATGTAGTGCTCCCTGAGCGACAGGAGGTTATGAGTTGGGTGGCTGGGACATTTCTGCTGGAGTCTTTGAGGTTTGAGGTGATTCTTGTCTCAGTGAAACTGATGTCCCTGAAGATCTGCTTCTGGCTGTATTTCTTTTGCACTTACATGGGATGCCGGGCCCTAGCATAAGCTCCTTCATATGCTCGCATCAGAGGGTCCAGAAGGATGGTACATCAGTGGCAATATCCTGGGGCAATGTCATCTTGTGTTACCACCCCTGGCAACCTATTGGTGTTGGGAACAGTCTTATTGGGCTAATGGTTGACTGGTAAACAGACTAAATAGTACCAATTAAGTTCTGAAAGCCCTAGGTAATGGTGCTGTTCAGGCTGTTGAAGCAGTTATAGCTGCCATTCCAGAAGCCATGAATGTCCTTAGGTCCTCCTCCAGATGCCTTATTGCCACAGTTCTCTTTTAGACTATCACGCATGCGAAGGTGGGCTGCATAGTCTCAGAAGTCTCTTTCATTATGTTATGGTTGCAGGTACTGACCTCCTCCAACTTATCCACCACCTGCACCACATGCATAGAAATTGATTCCACTGCCTGCACATGATACCCCTATATCATTTTTCCCTTGAAAATGAGGACCTTGAGATCAAGGTCTCTAGGCTCCTCAATGAAGTGCAGTTTCTCTACACACTCTGGTGAGCAGCAGATAGTTCTTCCTCTTCCACTCCGAGCTCCTTCTGGTCAAGGGTGCTCAATTTATCACTTTCGTATTCACTCTGGCTCTGTAATTAAATCCTCCCAAGCGGGTCTATCTGGGCTGGAGCTCAAGTAAGTCAGTTGGTGAGGCTCGTGCAGGACTTGTCGAGCTAGAGGTGCCAGGCTGCTCTTGAGACCAATCTTCCTCTGGCTGAGTATTGCTTAGGAGGGTTACAAACAGAACACTTTTAGAAGGGCGGACACTCACCTGTGACTTTGTCCTCAAAGCTGTGGGGTTTCAGAGTAAACCCTATGAATAAATTAGAAACTAGCTGAAGAGTAGGAAACAACAACTTTCTTGTTAGAGGAGTTATAGCAGAGTGGGGGAAAGAGAGGCAATGTAATCAGAAGAGATAGTTATAAATTACAGAATGAGTTGAGCAAAATATGCAGGTAGGCAGAACAATGGCAGGTGAAATTTAATGCAGATGAGTGTAGAGTTACACAGAATAAGGAAAAATAGATGACATGCATACACCATTAATGGTGTTAAAATAACTAAGAATTAAGTTGAAAGGGACCTAGGAGTTGCCGTAGACTTAATGCTAACTATGTCCAACCAATGCAGGGCAGCAATCAACAAAGCCAATAGAATGTTGAATTACATAACCAAAACAGCAGAATACTAGCTCTGAGTATGGCATCCAGTTCTGCTTACCAAGAAACAAGTGAGACATTCAAGTGCTGAATGCAGTGCAGTGAAGAGCCAGAAGACTGCTCCCCAGTGTCAAGGGTCTGAGTTATGAGGAAAAATTGATACACTGAGGCTTTTTCTGCTTGGAAAGCAGGCATCTGCTCATATAGAGGTATATAAGATTGTTAAGGGTGCAGAACAAAATAATCCAGAATATTACTTTAAATTAAAGTGCATGAGTAGAACTGGGGACACAGATTTCAAACTAATAAATTGTAATTTTAGGACTGATATCAATAGATTCTTCACAAAAAAAGTAATCAATGTATGGAATAAACTTCCAGGTGGAGTAGTAGAGACAAAAACCCTAAAATCATTTAAGGAACATTTAAGGATGTTACAATGGAGGATGTTAGGATCTCTCTGAATGGATGAATTACGTTGAGCCGAATGGCCTTACACATTTGTAATTATCGTGATCTTGTGAAAGGCAGCAACCCTGTAAAACTGGATGGCTCTATCTCGCTGCTGCTTTGCTGTGGTGCCAAATATGTTGAATTCCCCAGCTTTTGTGAAAAGTGTGTCAGTCACCTGACGAGTGCATGCTGGTACTGCAGCCTGGCTAATATTACAGAGTTGCCCAGTGGCTGTTTGAAATGAGCCTGTGCCATAAAATGCGAATGTAGTGGTGACCTTCATTGGAACAGTGTGGTTAGATGAGCGTGGCTGCAGATCCTTATGCAGTAGGTGGGAGAGATATCCTCTTGGCTCTTTGATGAAGTGCATTCTTATATAAAAAGAAAAAGAATGACTTACATTTATATTGGCCCAGAAATTCGGATCGGGGGCCTCCCGCAGGTGTAAGCCCCCGACCTGCACTTACCTTGCGCGCCGGCAGTTGAGCTGTGGGCCCCCGTGGAATTCCGATCCTGGGCCTGCTCCAACTGCCAGCACACAGTGCTTGCATATCCCAGGGGCGCAGTTAGTTCGATGTGTCCCCTGGGATCACGTGGGCCATGGGAATGCTTCATTCATAAGTTTGACAGGAAGTGCTGTCAAGCTTAGAAATACTACGAGCCCCAAAACATCACTAAATCTTCAAATACATTTTTTTTAAACATCACATTTTTTAAATGAACTATAAATTACATGAAATAACTATTTTAAACAATAATTTAAATTTTTCAAAAAAATAATTTTATTTTCTAACAGGGCTAAAAATAAACTTACCTTTCTTTAAAGTATTTAAAAATAATAAACCTGTGGAAAAAATGTTTTAATTTTAATTAATTCACCATTTACCTTGTAAAAAGCAGGCCTTACGCCTGCTTTTTAAATGTGCAAATTCTGGAGGCATACCTTCCTGGGAAAACCTGCGAAAAAAACGTAACTTCGATGCGCACGCGCAGCCTCTCCTGCGCACGCGTTCGAACTCTGAACCCCTTCTTTCAGGGAACGGAAGTGCCGGTTTCCCGCGCATGCACAGTGCATGCAGGAAACCGGCACTTCCATTGGGCCTACGGGTGAGTACCCCATGCGTACTCACCCGTGGAGACCCGAAGTTCTGGGCCATTGTGCCTTTCATGACTTCAGGACGTCCCAAAGCGCATTACAGCCAATTAAGTACTTTAGAAGTGTAGTCATTGTTGTAATACATCTCCTCACTAAGATCCTCATATGACCTTTGTTGCCTGTATATTCTATGAAAGAGAGATGTTATCAGGTGGGGTCCATTCTCTTTAAATGCTACCTTATTCTCCTTTGCTCCTCCTCTTCTTCCTCCAAGTAGCGTATGTACAATAGAATTCCAAATGAGATATTTATTTGAGTGGCAGTGACTCAAAGGACAACTAATGGCAGCTGTCTCGGCAACATTTCACCAAAAAGAATGAAATTGATGGCAATTTTTTTTCTAAAACTACATTTTCTTATATTCTTCTTAAAATGAATGGAACTCAATGCCCACATAAAGACTGTCACATTTGCATCCTATCCAAAATTGCTGCTTTGTTCAAAGTAGCTGTATTTATTTATTTTCCTGTGTTTGTCTTCAAGAAACAATTGCTACTGAATCATTTTATGATAATTAACCCACTAGAGACATTACATAAATACAAATGCTCACTGACCATTAAACATAGCCACCGAGTCCCATGAAACCCCAACAGAAAACATTTTAGATGCCCTTTCATATGCCAACAGGTAGATACATTTTTCACATTGTTTGGAAGAGCCTTGATTGTTTAAATTTCATAATCTGTAGCACATAGCTAGAAGTCAATAATTGGAAAAACAAACCATTATGGTGGTGAAGAGGCTTCTCCCACTGCACCACCCTAACTATTGGCAGCAGTTTAGCAGAAACACCGCTTACATGCGTAAAAGGGATTTCTGCCAAACTTCCACCAAAGTTACAGCAGAGGAGTGGGAGAATTCCTGACAAAATTCATCCCACATGTTAGCACCTACTGCATGTTGCATTTATAACGCAATCTCGAAGTAGCTGTGGCACTAAGGCCCAGAAATTGGCCCACTTACCACCACGAGTCACCCCCCACGATCCGGTCTAAAAATGGCGGCCGTCACTCTAGCGCCCTTCTGTGGTGCGGAACTCAGCGGTCGCCATTTTGGTGAGGGCCTTAGCATTGCCGATAGCATCGCTGGCCCTGGAAATGTAAATTAAGAGGGGGTAATCAGTCAGCGTGCAATGCCGACTTAACGTCACCTCAGCAAACTTGGACCTTAGTGCTGAGTTCAGCGCTGGGTACTAAGCTTGCCATGAGAACCCAGCATTCAGCAGACTGACAGAGGCGCTGTCAGCACCTCTTAAAGGGACACACACATCTTTCAGGAAAGTTTGCATTTAAGCTTTTGAACTGGAATTTTTGTTTTATTGATGTAGTGGTTTGGTGCAATACATGTTAAAAGTTTCTTAAGTGTGCAGGGAGTGCTGTTGGATGCTTGCAAGGCCTCCGATGGTAAAGGAAGGCCTCTGAGGAGAAAGAAAATGCTGGAAATACTCAACAGGCAACATCTGTGGAAAGAGAAACAGAGTTCATGTCTCAGGTCGATATGCTGCCTGACCTGCTGAGTATTTCCAGCATTCTATGCTTTATTTCAGATTTACAACATCTGCTCGTAGAGGGAAGAAGATGACGCAGAAGACGAAGATGCAGAAGAGGAGGAAGCTGAAGAGGAAGACACAAAAGAGAAGGAAGCAGAAGAGGAGGAAGCAGAAGAGGAGGAAGCAGAAGAGGAAGAAGCAGAAGGAAGGATACAACCCAGACAGCCCCTTTCTGGCCAGGATATCCGGGATATAAACATCCGCCTGCGATATCAGTGACCATGACACCAATTCCCCTTTCAACATTTGTCCCACACCTTACCTTCCCTCTATTACTAACCATCACAACGTCCTCTTGACCACAATGCTAAAATAAAAGCCACCACAAAGCAAACTTTCAAATCGAACTTTATACATCTGTCCATCCAATATGACATCAAGAAATCAACTCATCACCCTTATGCATTGACTTAGTGACTGGCTTGTGTGTGCCTTTGCCTATCCTACTGATGTCATACAATGCTACCCCAGTGGCTGCAGCATGGCTGGTGGAAAATTACTGACTTTCAGTGGGGACACTGGTCTTGCTGGTCGACATTGAAGAGCTGGTGGCTGGGAGTGTCAAATTGAGTGATGGTGTTTCTTCTCCTCTTCTTCTTCTTTTCTCTCTCCTCGCCCTCATCTTGGTCAATCACTTGCTGGGCAGGCTGCATTTCTTGGGTATATGAAATGAGGAAGGTACAAGGGTGGAGTTGTGGTGAGGGGAGGGTGGGAAAGCAAGAGGTGCATGTGAGAAGGAAGATAACATATGAGGATACCAGCATCTTGTATCCTTTCAGCCCCGCTGCTGGCCAAGGCCTCAGTAACGCCCCTGCCAAGACTGGCCATCACCATCTCCCAGCGGGCTCAGCAGGCCAATTAAGGGCCACCCGGCAACAGGTGACGTCACAGATTGACATTTCATCTGTCAAAAGCTTTTGACAGATGAAATATCAGCATTTGACAGCTCTTTGAAACTGTCAAACACTGACAATCTGTACTCTAAGTTAATTCCTTCCTCTCAGGCTGATTCAGAGGTCTCTTCAGAACAGAAAGCTGAATGCTGCAACTTTTGACAGCTCGCAGCCATTCTGCTTTCTGTGCCGGTGAGATGAGGGGCACCCGAGGCCTGAAGGAAGGAAGGCTGTAAAGGTAAGTAAATGTAAGTAAAACTTCTTTAAACACTTTACACACACCAAACACACTTACCTCTGAATTCATGCACATCTCGACCCCTCCAAGCCCTTCAGCCCGACAATCCACCTTGCTAACTTGGCATGGTTTGGAGACGTCGGGAATCCTACACTTCAGCAATAAAAATAGGGATTAGGCTAAAAACTGCCTGGTCAGTTAATTGGTACTAATCCCCTTCCTGCCTCGGAGAGGTGGGTCCCAGCACAGGTCGGGTATCCGCCTCCTTTGAAACTGGCATGGAGGCGGGTTGGGGGCAGGATGGGTTCGTGCCCCCCGATTTCAAGATTTTAACCCCCCACACGCCTCCAATCTCGCCTCCATGGCCCAATAAAAATCCTGCCCATAATGTTAGGAAGTAATTGTAGATAGGGAGAATGGATTTTTGTGCCACTTTCTGGTGAATGTTGTTTCGAGTAAACACAGCTTGATCACAAAGAGTTGTGAATCTATTTCTGTGAATGCTTTCAACTTTTGGGAGTTGGATGACGGCAAAGAGAATGCAGACATCTGTTTATGAAGGAAATTGACAGGAATCTTGGAGAGTGAGGGACTTTGAGAAGGTGTTGGGGGGCAGGGGAACAGGTAGGTGTGAAATGACTTTATTTTAATGAGCCAACGTTTATTTTGTGAAAGTACTGGGCTATCAGTTGTGCTCTCCTTGCTCTGTCAACTGGCTGCTGGCTCTCTTGTTCCACTTTCTCTCCTTCCTGTGCACCCTCCTTGTGCCATGGGGCTGTAGGTGCTTCCTCCCTCTTGTCATCATAACCATTATTATCATTGCCTTCAAGTTCCAGAAGCACTAAGTCTATTTGTCTTCTTATTTGCTTGTGGGACCCTTACTAGAGTCATCAGCCATGAGTGCAGAGTTCGGCCCTGGTCACCAATTAACCATCCTGATATATGACCTTTAGTTATAAGGGCTGGAATGATGGATTGTTGCATGATCCCTGCGTACCTGCCAATGACATGTAAGATCTGGTGATTAGCATCACGCAACAGGTTGCACATTGATGAAATGGAAGCTCTTTCTGTTTATACCATAAAGTGAGTTTTAATAGGGGGCTTTGAATGGCATATGAGTTTCATTAATTGCTTCTTGCACTTGTGTGTCACCAGCCAGCCTATAGTACTGTATTTCTCTCTCTCTTTGCTTCGCTGATTCCACGAGGAGAAAAAAAAAACAATCGTGCTGTCCTCCTGAAGAGAGCATTAATGACCTTCTTGATGCACTAGTAAGCTGCTGACTGGCACAGGTCACTCGATGTTGCCTGGAAGAATCCAGGTGCAAAGAAAATTAAGGCAATGGTGACCTGTACTAGTACAACAATGTTGTTCTCCTGGTGGAAATAGGCTGTAGGTCTTCAGCCATAGTTGACATATTTCCCTAATAAATTTTTTTTGGGGGTGGGGGTGGGAGGAGGGAGCATAGCCTTCAAGGTATAAACATTTAGAGGAACCTAAGTAAGACCTTCTTGGTCTGCAGACTCTGATAACTGAGTGCCCACATGTAGGGAATAGACTATGATGTCTGACTCCAGGAGCAACTAATCTGGCCTTATGCATGTCCTTATCCTCCTTCACTTTATAACACAAAAATTAAAGCATTCTCATAGGGAAATCATCGTCTTAAGTACTAAGCAGTACTTTGAGCAGAGCTGAGTAAAACTATCAGCAAAAGTCCTGACTCCACCCTCAAAGTACATTGAAGAATGATATGCCGGTAAAAAAAGACCAACTTTCAGTATGAACACACAAAATGAACTCCTCTAAGCTGTGTTCACCTCAGTGACTTCTGCTGCAGCTTCTATCACCACATTTAGATTGGAGGTGGGTTTAGGGTGGAAAGGGAAGAGAATTGGTCAAGGGGCTGCCCACACTTCCTTGACTACATTTACATGGGTGGCAAACAATGTTCTGTAGGAATTAACGAATTCCTACGAATAATGGAGATCGACACCAGAGAACAATTAAACAGGTCTTTACTCAACGGAGATGCCATGAGGACTGCCTGGGCGGTCCCGTGGTTTGCGAAGTGACGTCATCGCGTTTTCCCGCGCTCTTAAAGGGACCACGCCCCGTACATGCAAACTCTATATACAAAACACAGTAATGCCTAACACAATGGTACAGGTTTAGGCTGGTGTTAGAACATCGTTAAAGAGAATTATATACAGTTAGCCAGAGTCATTCAGTGGCTCTGCCACATGCGCCCCCCCAGAATTCGCTTTAACGGACAAAGTCAAACGGTGAGGGGGTCTGACGAGCCTGTCAGAACGACTCCTGTACTCTCGAGGCGGAGGCTGCAGGGCGGCTGGCGGTCTGGTGGGCGGTCACACTTGGTCTGCTGTAATGACGATGGGTGGCCGACCCCGTCTCGGTGGTTGTGCTGTCTCGACGGGGCGGTCGAGGTAACATAGTAACATAGAGATAGGAACAGGAGTAGGCCATTCGGCCCTTCGAGCCTGCTCCGCCATTCAATGAGATCATGGCTGATCCTCGTCTGAGATCATAGCTGATCTTACCAGTTCAGTACCCCGTCCCCGCCTTTTCTCCGTAACCCTTAATCCCCTTAGCCTTCAGAAATATATCCAATTCTCTCTTGAAAATATTTATTGAATTAGCCTTCACAGCCCTCTGTGGCAGGGAATTCCACAGGCTCACCACTCTTTGAGTGAAGAAATTCTTCCTCATCTCTGTTTTAAATGATTTGCCTGCTATTTTTAGACTGTGGCCCCTGGTTCTGTGCTCCCTGGCCATTGGAAACATTCTCTCTGAATTCAGCCTGTCCAGGCCTGCCATAATTTTATATGTTTCGATGAGATCCCCTCTCAATCTTCTAAACTCCAGTGAGTACAAGCCCAAACTATTTAATCTCTCTTCGTAGGTCATTCCCGCCATTCCAGGTATCAGCCTGGTGAATCGCCGTTGCACTCTTTCCATGGCAATAACATCCTTCCGCAGATGGGGCGACCAAAACTGTACACAATACTCCAGATGCGGTCTCACCAGCACCTTGTACAGCTGTAGTAAGGTATCCCTATTCCTATACTCGAACCCCCTTGATATGAAGGCCAACATACCATTTGCCTTCTTAATCGCCTGTTGCACCTGCATGCTCTCCTTCAGTGACTGGTGCACAAGAACACCCAGGTCCCTCTGCACTTCCCCATCTCCCAATCTATTGCCATATAGATAATAATCTACCCTCCTGTTTTTACCCCCAAAGTGGATAACCTCGCATTTATCCACATTATAGTGCATCAGGTCCAAATGTGCCGGCTTTAAGCGGTCGACCGAAATGTGGTCCGGTTTACCACCGACATCTACCGTGAAGGTTTTGTCCCCTGCTTCCAACACGCGGAAGGGACCGGTATATGGGGCCTTGAGCGGATCCCTATGTGCGTCATGGCGAATAAAAACGTATTCAGCCTTGTGAAGCTCCGTGGGAACGTGTGACCTCTGCAGCCCATGGTGCGAAGTGGGCACCGGTGCGAAACATCTGGCCGCCTCTTGGTGACTAGCAAGCTGGGCAGACGTGGACCAGGGCTCCGTCGATGTTGGTAGGAAATCCCCTGGGACTCGCAGCGGCTGACCATACACGAGTTCCGCTGATGAAGAGTGAAGGTCTACTTTGGGGGCCGTGCGAAGGACCAACAGGACCCACGGTAGCTTGTCTGCCCATCCAGCATCCTGGAGGCTGGCCCTCAGGGCGGCTTTCATTGACCGGTGGAAGCGTTCGCAGAGGCCATTCGCCTGTGGGTGGTAGGCTGTGGTGCAGTGTAATTTGACACCGAGTCCTTGGGCCACTGCATTCCAGAGTTCGGAGGAAAACTGCGGTCCCCTGTCCGAGGAAATATCTGCTGGCACTCCGAAACGGGTGATCCAGGAGGAAATGAACGCCCTGGCCACGTCCGCCGAAGTAGTGGATGACAGGGGAACCGCCTCTGGCCATCTGGTGGTGCGGTCAACCATGATCAGGATGTGTGAAAAACCATGGGAGGGTGGGAGTGGTCCTACAAGGTCCACGTTGACATGGTCAAAACGTCGCTCCGGAACTGTGAAGGTGGCCAACGGAGCTTTGATGTGGCGCTGTACCTTGGCCTTTTGGCAGACCACGCAGGTGTTGGCCCAGTCGCGGACGTCTTTATGCATGCCATGCCATATAAATTTCGCTGACATCAGTTTCTGAGAGGCCTTCATTCCAGGGTGTGACAACCCATGTATGGCGTCGAACACTTTGCGGTGCCAGGCGACAGGCACGACAGGACGAGGATCCTGTACGGAGACATCACACAACAGCATGGTACCTGCCAAATGGAATTTGACGTCGGCCAACTGGAGGCCAGTGATGGCCGTTCTGTAAGCTTGGGCTTCCGAGTCTGATGCTTGGTCCGCTGCCATGAGGGCGTAGTTGATGCCCAAATGAACCGAATTGACGAACGCGCGGGAGAGGCAGTCTGCCACCAGGTTGTCCTTACCGGCCACGTGCCGTATATCCTGGTGAATTCGGATATGTAGGTCAGTTGACGCTGCTGTCGGGCTGACCATGGTTCGGCGGTCTTGGACATTGCAAAGGTCAGCGGCTTATGGTCCACAAAGGCGGTGAAAGGATGTCCTTCCAGAAGGAACCGAAAATGGCGGATGGCCAGAAAAAGGGCGAGCAACTCCCGGTCTAACGTGCTGTATGCTCTTTCATTCTGCCGTAGTTGTGGCTGAAGAATGCCAATGGCTGCCACGTCCTGTTCACCCACTGCTGTTGCACGGCACCGACTGCGTAGTCCGACGCGTCGGTGATGAGGGCGATGGTGGCTCCTGGCAGCGGGTGCGCCAGCATAGTCGCGTTGACTAAGGCTCTTTTGGTGTCGGCGAACACTCGGGCCATGTCATCCGTCCAGTCTATCGGGTTCTTGCCAGTCTTGCCCTTGAGGGCCTCATACAGGGGCTGCATGAGTAGTGCCGCCTTAGGCACGAAACGGTGGTAAAAGTTTACCATGCCCAGGAATTCCTGCAGGGCCTTTATGTTCTGCGGGCGTGGAAAGGATGTCACCGCCTCTACCTTCGAAGGTAAAGGAACCGCTCCCTCGGAGGTGATGTGATGCCCCAGCAAGTCAATTTGGTGCAGCCAAACTGACACTTGGCCGGGTTGATAATCAGGCCGTGTTGGCTGAGGCGTCGAAAAAGGGTGCGTAGGTGACAGGTATGTTCTTCCTTAGTAGGACTGGCAATTAGAATGTCATCCAGTTAGACAAAGAGGAACTTGAGGTCCCGCAGCACGGAGTCCATCAGGCATTGGAAAGCCTGGGCGGCGTTCTTTAACCCAAACGGCATTCTTAAAAACTCGAAGAGGCCGAATGGGGTGATGACTGCGGTCTTCTGGATGTCTTGTGGATGAACTGGGACCTGGTGGTAGCCCCGGACAAGGTCGACTTTAGAGAACACGGTGTTCCCTGTCAAATGGGCACAGAAATCCTGGATATGGGTGATCGGGTACCGATCGGGAGTGGTGGCGTCGTTTAGGCGTCGATAGTCGCCGCATGGCCGCCATCCGCCGCCAGGCTTCGGGACGATATGGAGGGGTGAAGACCAGGGACTATTCAACCAGCGAATAATCCCTAACCGTTCCATGGTTGCGAACTCCGCCTTTGCGACCGCCAGCTTGCCAGGTTCCAGGAGCCGGGCCCGCGCGTAGATCGGGGGGCCGTTGGTGGTGATGTGGTGTTCCACACCATGTTTCGTGGCTGTGGAGGAGAACGTGGGTCTTGTCAGGTCGGGGAATTTGCCGAGCAGGCGAGCGAACTCATCAGGAGTCGGGAACGCACAGGAGGCGGTGCGTGACGTAGTGTTACTGCGGTAACACGGAAGAGAATTAAAAGTTGCTGCGTTGATCAGCCGCCGGTTCCTGACATCGACCAGGAGGCTGTTGGTGCACAGGAAATCCGCACCGAGGAGGGGCTGGAAAACTTTGGCCGTAACAAAATCCCAGTGAAAACGTTGCCCCCCGAGGCACACCTTCACTCGCCGTCTGCCGAAGGTCCGAATTGCTCCACCATTGGCCGCTTCAAGGGTGGGGCCGTGATTCACCGTCTGCACCTCGAGGGAGGACGCGGGTAAAATGCTGCTCTGCGCTCCGGTGTCGCACAGAAAACGATGACCGGAGAGAGTGTCGGTGATGAACAGCAATTTTCCCGCATTGCCGACCGCCATCGCGGCCGCGGGGTGCCCGTTAGACCCGTTCCTCGGTGGTCGCAGTGTCAGTTGTTGCTTTTTTTGGGGGGGAAAACTGCAGGGAGGGCGGCAACGCTTCGCCTTCGCACCGAACTGCGCGTGGTAGAAACACAGTCCAGCAGGCTGACGAGCTGGGGCGGCGTCTGCGGGGGATGGGTGCCTCGTGGCAGCACAGTACTGCCGAGTTACAGTGAAAATTTTGTCAGCCTCCGCAGTGAGTGTTGCGCAGTCTTCAACTTCAGATCTGGCCAGGGCAGCTTGTACCTGTTCAGGCAGTTGGCTGAGGAAAATCTCGCGGAATAGGAAACATTCCCGTTCTGAGCCCAGGAGTGTGAGCATTTGGCTCATCAACTCTGAAGGCTTGGAGTCCCCGAGCCCGGGCATAGCAAGTAATCGACGGGCGCACTCCGATTTTGTGAGCCCGAAAACCTGCAGTAACCGCGCTTTGAGGGTTTCATACTTGCGCTCCGTTGGGGGGTTTTCGAGGAGGCTGATGATCCGAAAGGTGGTAGGGCTGTCGAGTGCGGAGACCACATAAAGATACTTGGTCTGATCCGCATCGATGTTCCTCAGGGCGAACTGGGCCTCGACCTGAATAAACCACGAGGGCGCTTGCTGCTCCCAGAACTGCGGTAGCTTCAGCGAAATGGCGTTTGCTTCCATGCTGTGCTCTTCTTTTGTGAAAACGTTCACAAAACCAGGGTCACCAATGTAGGAATTAACGAATTCCTACGAATAACGGAGATCGACACCAGAGAACAATTGAACAGGTCTTTACTCAACGGAGGTGCCATGAGGACTGCCTGGGCGGTCCCGTGGTTTGCGACGTGGCATCATCGCGTTTGCCCGCGTTTTCCCGTGCTCCTAAAGGGGCCACGCCCCGTACATGCAAACTCTATATACAAAACACAGTAATGCCTAACACAAGGGTACAGGTTTAGGCTGGTGTTAGAACATCGTTAAAGAGAATTATATACAGTTAGCCAGAGTCATTCAGTGGTTCTGCCACAGTTCCCTCTAATTTTTTTTTATGCGCAGTCCCTTTAAATTTGCTGCGCGACATCTTTTCCAGTGGCAACAGCTGGTGAGCAGCCAGCTGGGACCTCCTGATCGATGCGCAGCCACGCGCCCATGTATCTTAGGGAGAACATTGGTGGCAAGCATATCTATTGGTCTTAAGGGTGATTTTTTTTGGGAGGAAAATGCAGGTGCAGTTTTTTGCAGCATATTTGAGGCAATAGCCTTAAAGATCTTAAGCTGCTCTTTTTATCACTCCAAAAAGAGCAGTCACTCAGAGAATCCTACCCCTTCATTCCTAAATTCCATCAATTCCACCTTAAGATTCACTTATCCAACTTATGCCACAATAACACAAGGGTAACTTAGAACAACAACCAAGAAAAGCTGATGCTGATGTCTGAAAGGTGAATTGTTGTGTTTCATCGTGCTGTTAGATATAGACTCATAACTTTACTTTGGATCGTTCATATGAAAGTTAATTTTACTCTTTACTGCAAAGGCCCTTACCTTAATTTGGAAAGCTCCCTCATGATTGTTTTTTGTGAAATTTCTTGATATATACTTTTAGACTGTTTCTCAATAGAGATTCCCCTTTTCATGATACATATGTTGGAGCAGGAAGAGGAGCGGGAACAACACAGAAGCTAGGAGGTCTCATTTATAAGCCAGCACTACAGGAATTCTAGATCCGACCACAGATACCCAACCAGCAACGAATATAAAATCTTTTTTGAATATTTCCTTGGAGTTATATGTATGGAGGTTGTGGTCCACCACAGAAGCCTGGAAAGAGCTTTACACTATCCTACTGGGAAATCTTCAAATTTCTCAAGAAAACAAGACAGTGCTTACTGTGGATCACAAAGTCACTGCGATGCTTAATTTATTGGCTACTGGCTCATTCCAATGAGCAATGGGTAACTTCAGCCAGATCAATCAGTTTACTGTCCATTCTTGTATTAGGCAAGTAGTTAAAGCCCTGTTTGTCTGGGCAGCCCTTCTATTTGGGCAGTCATTATATTTGACACAGAAACAAGATAATTGTGTTGGTGGGCCATTCATTTTCTTTGGGTGTCCATAAATGCTTGGAGCTATAGATTGTACACATGTGGCCATACAATCCATATAATTTTGTCAACTAAAAGGGGTTTCGCTCCCTTAGTATCCAATTAGTGTGCGACTAGAGGCACATGTTTCTGCATGTTAGTACCCAGTATGCAAGGAGTGGCCATGATTCACTCATCCTTCAACAGTCCAGTGTCTCTGCAGTCTCTCAGAATCTAGGTCAAAGCATTGACCGGCTTTTTGGAATCAGAGGTCTCCAATACTACTGTGGCTTCCAGCGCCATTGAGAAGGACCCCTAATGAAGTGGAAGAATATGCAACAAGGTTCATATCTGCATTCAAACAAAAATTAACAGACCACTGGCATGCTGAAAGGAAGATTTAGGTATCTAGATAGGTGTGGGGGGATCCTAATATTGTCTCATGAATCATGGTAACCTGTTGTGTCCTCCACAATTTTGCCCTTCAGAAATGCCTGGAAATTGAGATTCCTGAGAAGGAGACTGAGTAAGAAGCTGAACCCTCTCAGACAGAGAACACAGATATGAAGAGGGCACAGCAGGATCACGGACAGCTGCTGAAAGAGAACTGGGAGACAAACTCAACAGAAAGACTTTCAGTATCATCTGGTCACACAAAAGCGATACAACAGCTGTAATAACCAAGATGTTCCACATAATTTAAATGTATAATCTTTCAGAACACTCCATTCATCATTAAAAGTAGAAGTCCCATGAGGGTCCCAAGTCCACAAACATTTTTTTCAGTTCTCGTGCAAAGTTACATTTCAGCAGAAAATTCATGAACATCATAGCAATACTCCTAAAAACAATAATTGTATAAGGGTTTTGGAACTTTATAACTGAGAACTCAATTGGACTTACCACTGTGCACGATACTTGTGACTTATTGGCCCAGTAATTCCGGTCCCAACGCGTGAGTACGGACGGGGCACTCACGCGTGGGCCCGTTGGAAGTGCCGGATTTCAGCATGCGCATCGCATGCGCGGAAAACCGGCATTTCCTCTCCTCTGAACCAAGGGGTTAAGAGGCGGTTCCCTTGCGGCGTTGGAGGCAGCGCGTATGCATTGAACTTCGTTTTTTTTGACAGGTTTCTCCGTGCGTGAAGGCCTCCACTTTAAGCAGACATAAGGACTTAGTTTTATAAGGTAAGTGGTCTAATAATTAAAGTTAGAAATTATTTTCCACAGGTTTATTATTTTTAAAGAATTTACAGTAAGGTAAGTGTATTTTTGGACCCGATTTCTTGAAAAAAAAAATTGGCAGACATTTGAATAATTGTTTAAATTAGTTTTTTAAAGTTATTAATAGTTAATTTAATTATTGGAATTTTTTTTAACTTTTATTTAAAGTTTAAATAGTGTTTTGGGCGCCCGGACTTTTCATGAGTTTGACAGGTTTTATGTATAACTCATGAATGGACTTTTGTAAACTCCCATTGGTTGCCCAGTGCTCACGTGATCCCAGCTGGCTCATCGCACTAAGTACGCCACTGGATCACGCATGCACAGCGCGCCGGGAGCTGAACCGGGCCACAGACCGGAAATCCACGCAGGCCCAGTCTTCAAATGTCAGCGCGATATGTAAGTGTAGGTCGGGGGCTTGCACCCGCGGGAAGCCCCCAAACTGAATTTCTGGGCCATTGATTTTTCTATGATCCTATTCTAAACTTCTAAGTGCCATCTGAGTGCCGAGGATCTGATACATGGATGGTTGCTCTATATTACTGTGAGCCTCTTGGGACAGAAGTGGTCCCCATCTCAGGACCAATGAGACCAGGGATGGCAAACTGCTTCTCTGGGCTTGGAATATCCACAGCCTTGGTAAGCTGACTTTCTTCCAATTATAAAGGCATCTCAGAGGACTGAGCAGCAAACTTTCTGGTGCTGCTGTCCTGAGGGAAGCTAGTATCCTCGGAGCCAACTCCTGTTCTCTCACTCAGCATGGTATCATGATATTGACTGCCACTGTTTGGCTGGAAAACAGACATTATTGAATTACTTATATCCCTTTATCCCTGCGAGAGAATATACCGAATATCCTGCTAACCCTCCGAAATGGGCCCTAGAGATCTCGGTACCCAGTATAAATTGCTCTCTCCATTCCATCACCCAAGGCCTGAATGCCCCCAGTCAAATCCAGCACATTAAGGGTAATGAATTGTATTATGTGGCATATAAGAAGATATTCCTGCAGCTATTACACACTCCAAGCTGCTCTGAATTATTAAGAAGCCTTGTTTGATGTTGCAGTAAAAGAGGGCATTGGACTCTGCCACTAACCCTTCAGTCTACTGCCCAGCTTGAGAGAAGCTTTGCAGTGTCTTCACATGAGATTGATGCTCTACTAGCATCTTTCTTTTCATGGCAGGACCCTGAGATCATTATGTAAATGCTCTTCAGTCAGGGTCTCACATTTTCTTAGTCTCTGCACAGGAACATCCTTCTCTACTCCCACTACCTCCTCCTTTGACATCCTTGTGTGCTATGCACTACATAACACACAAGGAAGCCAGTGGAAGGGGTTATCTGTGTTGATGAATGCGAGTGTGTGGTTGACCGAAGGTGTGGGCAAATTTCTGCTGGGTGCCCTGGTGTTGAGGATCCTGCCACTGGATCAGTTTCTCTCTCTGCATCTTCTTCATTTTCAGCTTCTTCGGAGAGAAAAAGACAGATGTACTGGCCGCGCTAGACGTGCTCCTATCTAGTTATCCAGCAAGTTAAACACTTATTCAAAATAATTCCTTGTGAAGCCGTTTGCTGTTTTGAAGCTTTACTTGAACAAATTTGTGAAACTGTAAACAAAGACAAAGTATGTTTTGTACATAAACTGAGTACTATACATTCGATATTACATAAGATATAAACATATTTACAACAGTAGAATAAACTAATTGTATAACTAACTAACATTTGGACTAACTTCTGTAACTATCAAATATTAACCTTTTCTAAACATAGTGTTATCAAAATACTACTCTGACAACGTTGCTATTATGCTAACAAACAAAGATACTCACAGATATTGCGCCTGGCCTAACATATAAGATCAGATTATATTGGATTGTGAATCCCTCATGGAATTCTCCATTACTCAAGCCAGCTTCTTCCTGGAATTCTACTTCCTGGAATTCTACTTCCTGGGTCACACAGGAAGAAAGGTAGAAAGGTCAAATGACCTCTTACACAGGAAGAAAGGTAGAAAGGTCAAATGACCTCTGCGGCACACAAACACTGCTAACACATAACCACCACCAGAGGGTGCTATCTGCATATAAAATGGTCCATCAGTCCAGAACACTCCCCGTCTGGGGTCGTTAACAACTCCACATAGTCCGGACTCTACTTGTCACTGGAGTCCTCTGGCGACAAAAGAAGAACCACCTCAGAGATGGGCCGAGAGAAGACCTTTTCTGTTCCTTCTTTGATGACTCTCAAGTCCTTAGAGATTTGAGTAACGTTCGCTGTTACATATGGGCGTATCTCGCACTCAGAAACAGGGTTGAGTAGGTCGAATGACTCGTTGATTTCGGAGAAGTGTGGGAATGGATCCTGAAGAAAAGCAGGTCCTGACAGCCAAGTCGTGCTGCTGAGTAGGGACGCTGTTACAGATCTAGACCCATGGTCAGCTGGGTTCTGGTCTGTAGGGACGTACCTCCACTGGTCGGGGGATGTGGACTGTCGAATGCGTTGGGCCCTGTTGTTCACGTATATGTAGAACCGTCTACTTTGGTTATGGATGTATCCTAGCACCACTTTGCTGTCTATATAATATGTGATGCTGTCGAACTTCAAATTAATCTCCTCTTCTATAAACTCTGCAATCTCAACTGCTAATACTGCTGCGCACAGTTCCAATCTGGGTATGGTGAGGTCTGGCTGGGGTGCCAACTTGCCTCTATCAAAGACGAAGCTGATTTTGCTTTGTCCTTCTTGAGTGGTGACCTGCAGATAAGCCACACTTGCAATGGTCTTAGCGGATGCATCTGCAAAGACACAAAGCTCTTTGAATTGGGCATTGAAGGGAGAGAAAGACGAATAGCAGCGAGGTATTCGGATCTCCTGCAAGCCTTGAAGTGAGTCTCTCCATCTGTCCCACTCTGCTTCCATCTCTTCGGGGAGAGGTGAATCCCACTCTTCAGCGCGTGTGGAGAATTCCCTGAGGAGCAGCCTGCCTTGTATGGTGACAGGGGCTAAGAAGCCGAGATGTTCGTATAGGCTGTTGACTGTAGAGAGCACTCCTCTATGTGTGAAGGGTTTCCTGGCATCTAAGACTTGGAATGTGAACGTGTCTGTTGCTATGTTCCAAGACACTCCTAGGCTACGCTGTAAGGGGAGGTCATCAGTGAAGAGGTCTAGGTCCTTGACGTCCTTAGCACGGTCTTCAGGGGGGAATGCCTCCATCACTGCTGGTCTGTTAGAGGCTATCTTGTGCAGCCTGAGGTTGGATAGTGCAAGTAGTTCCTGAGCTTGTCCGAGGGTACTGATGGCCTCTGCTTCAGTCGGGAATGACTTCAGTGCGTCGTCGACATAGAACTCTCGTTCGATGAATCCTCTCACATCACTGCCAAAGTCGTCGTCTTCTTCCTTGGCAGCCCTCCTCAGTCCGTATATGGCGACAGCAGGGGACGGACTATTCCCGAAGACATGGACACGCATTCTGTAGTCCACAATGTCTCTATTGGGGTCGTTGTCCCGATACCACAGGAAGCGGAGGAGGTCTCTGTGGTCTTCTCTCACCACAAAGCAATGAAACATGTGCTGGATATCGGCAGTGATGGCGACGGGCTCTTTCCTGAATCTCAAGAGCACTCCCAAGAGGCTGTTGTTAAGATCGGGCCCTGTGAGGAGTACGTCATTGAGAGAGACTCCCTGATATGGTGCACTGGAGTCAAACACCACACGGATCTGTTCCGGCTTTTTGGGGTGATAGACTCCGAAGGAAGGGAGGTACCAACACTCTTGGCCTTCCTGGAGTGGAAGAGTTATCTCTGCATGATCATTGACAAGCATTTGCATTTTCTTGACAAATTCTAGGAAGTGTGCTTTCATCTTTGGCTTCTTCTCTAGTGTGCGACGGAGTGAGTTAAGACGATTATAGGCATACTCCTTTGCAGATTCCTGGCGACGTCCTACAGGGTACACATTAACGAGGCATATCTTGGAGCATGCTTTTGCGCTCACTCCTTCTCCACACACCTCGGTGCTCCTGGATGTAATCTCCGGACCGGCAGCTCCCTCTCTCTCCCCGCCGTGCTCTGAAGTGGGAGGAGGCGACTCTGACTTCCAAGGAGCTGGGCCTGGGTGGAGTGCTGACATGTGCTGATCACTTTCACATTCTGTGCATTTTGCATCTACCTTGCAGTTCTTGGTGAGATGGCTCGTGGAAGAGCAGCACTTGAAACATATAAAGTCCTCTTTAAGATATTGTTTCCGTTCTTCCAGGGACATTTCCCTGAAGCCTCTGCACTTCTTTAAAGGATGGGGCTTGTAGTGGATAGGGCATTGTTTGCTCATATCCTCAGGTTTCTTCTGAATCTTTGTGTTCTCAGTTGAAGACACTTGCATTTTGTGGACTGATATTGGTGTCCTTCCATTTCTGCCGAACTTGTCTCTTCTGGCAAGTGCTGTGTGGGAGGAGAAGAGGTTGAAGCTGGGGTCATTCCTGGCTTTGGCTTCTTTAAGGATGAATTTGACAAACGCAGAGAATGGTGGGAACGCCACGTTGTGCTTTAGCTTGAACTTTGATCCAAACGTTATCCACTTCTCCTGCAGGTTAAATGGAAGCTTCTCAATGATGGGACTTACTCCTCTGGAAGTGTCTAAGTACGATAGACCGGGTAGGTGGCCGTCCTGCTTTGCGGCTTCGAGTTCCAACAACAGATCTCCAAGGTCATGGATCTTCTGGGGTTCCTTACTCGTCAACCTCGGAAAGTTCTCCAACCTGTCAAAGAGAGCCCTTTCAATGGCTTCAGGCGAGCTGTAGCTCTCCTCCAGCCTCGCCCAAGCCTTCTTCAACCCCTTTGGCAGCTGTCCCACATTGGCTGCTTTTATCCTGCAGGCCTGTCCGGCGGACTCTGGGCCGAGCCATTTGATAAGGAGGCCGAGCTCTTCTCCTGCCGACAGGTCTAAGCCCGATATGGCATCATGGAAGCAGGACTTCCAAGCCCGATAATTCTCTGGCCTGTCATCGAACTTGGTTAACACTGTAGTCACCAGCTGGGTGCGTGCAAGGTATTTGGCAAGGTCATAGGTGCTGGGACCTGTGCCAGGTTTGCCTTGGCTCGGGGCTGTGTTGGGGGCCTCAAGGAAATGAGAGGGGATTTGCTGCTGACTTTCTCTATTCAGCGTTCTATTCCTCTGCACCATGTCTTCCGTCCTGCTGGGGGAGACTCTGCGGCTTGAGGCACGCTGTCTACTTTGACCTTGGTTGGCAACTTGCGGCATGTTATACGAAGTGCTTGCGTCTGTAGAGATGTGCGGGCCTTCATCCCTTTCTCTTGTAAACTGTATGTCAGCATGGTCACTCACGAAATATATGGTGCGCTGTCATGGACTCTGCCACGAAACGGGAATTAAAGGTTTGTAAGCTGTCTCGGGATCAGCTCCGTCCAAAATTGCCTTGAATACTTGTGTCTTGGCTAATGCAGCATCTATCTCTTTTTGTTGCTGCAGAGCGTCTAATGTGGCTTGGAGACGGGCCTGTTCAGCCTGGCGTTCAATTTGGTGACGGGCCTGTTCGGCTTGGAATTCAGCTTGGAGTCGGGCCTGTTCGGCTTGGAGTTGGGCCTGTTCGGCCTGGCGTTCAACTTGGTGACGGGCCTGTTCCGCTTGGAATTCAACTTGGAGTCGGGCCTGTTCGGCTTGGAATCGGGCCTGTTCGGCTTGGGGTTCAACTTGAAGACGGGCCTGTCTTACTTTTATTTCTATTTCACTGTTCACATGCGCAGCTCTGGCTTGAGCTGCTACTAGCTTAGCCCGTGCTCTGGCGATGTCCACGCTTACTCTAGAACCACCTGATGACCGTGAACCAGCTTGCGATCTGACCGGAGCTTATAGACCGATTGTCACCTTCTACAGTTTCAGCTGCCCCTTTAAGGTCTTCTTTTTGCTGCAAAGCATTCTCGTTATTATCTTCTGACATGTTGATGTGCAGTAGGTGAGCTCTACGAGGTTAAGGCTTACACAGGGTTCCTCTTGCTACGCTCTTCACAGCTAGTCGTATTGCTATCTTTTCACTGTACTTGCCGCGCTAGACGTGCTCCTATCTAGTTATCCAGCAATTTAAACACTGATTCAAAATAATTCCTCGTGAAGCCGTTTGCTGTTTTGAAGCTTTACTTGAACAAATTTGTGAAACTGTAAACAAAGACAAAGTATGTTTTGTACATAAACTGAGTACTATACATTCGATATTACATAAGATATAAACATATTTACAACAGTAGAATAAACTAATTGTATAACTAACTAACATTTGGACTAACTTCTGTAACTATCAAATATTAACCTTTTCTAAACATAGTGTTATCAAAATACTACTCTGACAACGTTGCTATTATGCTAACAAACAAAGATACTCACAGATATTGTGCCTGGCCTAACCTATGAGATCAGATTACATTGGATTGTGAATCCCTCAGGGAATTCTCCATTACTCAAGCCAGGTTCTTCCTGGAATTCTACTTCCTGGAATTCTACTTCCTGGGTCACACAGGAAGAAATGGCATGAGATTCCTGATAGCCAGTGTTTGTTTACTGTTGTGGTCATGTAAGGGCCTCCTCAGAGTATGAATGTCATAAAACTGAACTCTTTCTGTGATCTTTGAACATTGGTATTGTTCTTCACAAATCAACTGTGGGTGCACTCCTTGTTGAACCAGGGTTGGTCCCCTGGCTTGGTGGTAGTTAGCACCATTTAAGTACTAATTGTTAAAGAATGAAAATTATTTAGTAGCTATTAAGTGGCAGAATTAATAATTGAGGTTACAATGGTTAAATATGTCTCAATAATTCAGCATTAACTGGCTTTCATAGAATCATAGAGCACAGAAGGAGGCTATTCAGTCCATTGTGCCTGTGAAAGAGCTATCCAAATAGTCTCACTCCCCTGCCCTGCAAATTTTTCCTTTTCAAGTATTTATCTCATTCTCTTTTGAAAGTTATGACTGAATCTGCTTCCATCACTCTTTCGGGCAGTGCATTCCAGATCATAACAACTCACATGCATAAAAAAATTCTCCTCATCTCCCCTCTGGTTCTTTTGCCAATTACCTTAAATCTGTGTCCTCTGGTTACCAACTGTCCTGCTGGTGGAAATGGTTTCTCCCTATGCAGTCTATCAATACCCCTCAAACCTTTGAACACCTCTATTAAATCTCCCCTTAACCTTCTCTGCTCGAAAGAGAACTATCATAGTTTCTCTAATCTCTCCACATAACTGAAGTCCCTCCCCCATTCTAGTAAATCTCCTCTGCAGCCTCTCCAATGTCTTGACATCCTTCTTAAAGTGTGGTGCCCAGAATTGGACATAATACTCCAGCTGAGGCCTAACCCGTGATTTATAAAGGTTCAGCATAACTTCCTTGCTTTTGTACTCTATGGGCTGGATTTTGATACTGGAGGCGTGTAGGAGGCAGGACTACAACTTTTGGGGTTGTAGTCCCGTCTCCATCGAGTTGTGGTCAACCCACGTGATTTTCATTTGATTGACCTTGTTGAGCCCACCTAGCGGGCTCAGCAGACCAATTAAGGGCCACCCAGCAACAGGTGACATCACAGATTGACATTCATCTGTCAAGAGCCTTTGACAGATGAAATATCAATGTTTGACAGCTTTTTGAAGCTGTCAAACACTGACAATCTGTACACTAAGTTAATTCCTTCCTCTCAGGCTGATTTAGAGATCTCTCCAGAACAGAAAACTGAATGCTGCAACTTTTGACAGCTCGCGGCCATTCTGCTTTCTGTGCCAGTGAGATGAGGGATTCCTGAGACCTGAAGGAAGGAAGGCTGTAAAGGTAAGTAAAACTTATTTAAACACTTTACACAGACCAAACACACTTACCTCTGCACTCATGCACCCATCACTCACCTGAACACTGACATCGCGAACCCTCCAAGCCCTTCAGCCCAACAGTCCGCCTCGCTAACTTGGCGTGCTTTGGAGCTGTCGGGAATCCCACACTTCAGGGATAAAATTAGGGTCATTCATCTAGAGCCATGGTCTGTTTCTTTACCTGTCCTATTACTATCTCGTCTCACCTTGAATATCTCTTAATGTCTCTTCTTTCATCCCCTCCCCATTTCCCAGCCCCCAAACTGCCTTTTGTTTCATTTCTGGCCTTTTCTCTCGTTCTGTAGAAGGGTTTAGACCCAAAACGTTGACTCTATTTCTCTCTCCATGGATGTTGCCTGGCCTGCTGAGTTTTTCCAGCATTTTCTGTTGATTAGTGTAATGAAATCTGTTTGTCTTGACCCTGTATTCGTTTTGCACTCATGTATATTACCCTCCCCCACTGTGTATAGTTTCACTTCCTCTTTCCCGACTAACCTGGGAGGTTCCAGGTCTTGGCTCTTGGCTCTGCCCCTGACTTCTCTTACATAAAGATCCCAGGATCTGTATCACACATTCCTGTGAACCAGTCGGCGTGTTGAGATGTTAGCTCTGATCTTAGTGATTAAAAGCCAACTTGTTTAAGTCTATAACTTCTAGTTTTGTGGTTATTGAAGGCCCATCAATTTTAATCACTAAGGAATACTAGGATGGATCGACTCCTAAAACCAAAGCGTCTGGACTTGGATCCACATTCTGCTGAAGCACCAAATCAATTTGGACACTGGCTCAAATGCTTCGAACTCTTCGCGGGGGCCTCATCTGCTAGCGAGGTAGATAAACTGAGTCTACTGACTACTCGCGTAAGTCATTGGATTTATTCGTTCATCCGGCACGCCACCTCTTACACGGAGGCCATCACTATCCTGAAGGCCCAATACCAGAGGCCGGTAAACGAAGTGTACGCCAGACATCTGCTGGCTACACGCAGGCAGCGACCAGAGCAATCAATGGACGATTTCTTACAGGGCCTAAAGGACCTGGTCCGGGACTGTAACTGCAAGGCCGTGACGGCCAACGCGTACTCTGACGAATTGGTCCGCGATTCCTTCATCACGGGCCTCAAATCGAATTATATCCGGCAGAGACTGCTGGAGAAGGAGGTCCTGGACTTAAAAAAGGCAGTGGCCACTGCGCGATCACTGGACGTGGCCCAGAAAAACTCTGACTCTTATTCTTCCGGCCATGCGGCCCTCACCGCCTCGTGCACGCCGAGGGGGCCGCCATCTTGGAATCAGCCATCTTCCCCATCCAGGTCTCAGACCAGCTCTACACCGCCGGAGTCCCCACACAGAAGATGACCCAGGAGTCCTACTAATGTCTCGAGGCCTGAAATGCTACTTCTGCGGCCAGGCCAAGCACCCCAGACAACGATGCCCAGCGAAGGACGCTACATGCTTCAAATGTAAGAAAAAGGGGCATTTTAGCAATGTCTGCAGGGGGAATCCGATTTCCAACTCCATCACCGCCTCGTGCGTGCCGTGCAGGCCGCCATCTTGGGATCCGCCATCTGTGAGGCCCCTTGGGGAGGAGCGATCATAATATGATAGAATTCTTCATTAAGATGGAGAATGAAGTAGTTGACTCAGAGACTAGGGTACTGAATTTAAATAAAGGAAACTACAATGGTATGAGGCGTGAGTTGGCTAGGATTGATTGGGGAATGTTACTTAAAGGGTTGACGGTGGATAGGCAATGGCAAACATTTAAAGATCGCATGGATGAACTACAGAATTTGTTCATCCCTGTCTGGCATTAAAAAAAAACAAAAATGGTGGTGCAACCGTGGCTAACAATGGAAATTAGGGATAGCATAAGATCCAAGGAGAGAACATATAAATTGGCCAGAAAAAGCAGCAAACCTGAGGATTGGGTGCAGTTTAGGATTCAGCAAAGGAGGACAAAAGGATTAATTAAGAGGGGGAAAATAGAGTATGAGAGTAAGCTTTCAGGGAACATAAAAACTGACTGTAAAAGCTTCCATAGATAGGTGAAGCGAAAAAGATTGGTGAAGTCAAGCATAGGCCCATTGCAGTCAGAATCAGGGGAATTTATAATGGGGAACAGAGAAATGGCAGACCAATTAAATACATACTTTGGTTCTGTCTTCACAAAGGAGGACACAAATAACCTCCTAGAGATGTCGGGGAGCATAGGGTCTAATGAGAGGGAGGAACTGAATGAAATCAGTATTTTAGGGAAATGGTGTTAGGGAAATTGACGGAATTAAAGGCCGATAAATCCCCAGGGCCTGATAATCTACACCCTAGGGTATTAAGGAAGTGGCTCTAGAAATAATAGATGCATTGCTGGTCATCTTCCAAAATTCTATAGACTCTGACACAGTTCCCATGGATTGGAGGGTAGCTAATGCAACCCCACTATTAAAAAAAGATGGTAGAGAAAAAGCGGGGAATTATAGACCGGTAAGCCTGACATCGGTAGTGGGGAAAATGCTAGAGTCCATTATAAAAGATGTAATAGCAGAGCACTTGGAAAACAGTGACAGGATCGGACAAAGTCAACATGGATTTACAAAAGATAAATCGTTCTTGACTAATCTACTGGAATTTTTTGAGGATGTAACTGGTAGAATGGATAAGGGAGAACCAGTGGATGTGGTGTATTTGGACTTTCAGAAGGCTTTCGATAAGGTCCCGCATAAGACATTAGCATTTAAAGTTAAAGCACATGGGATTGGGTGTAAGGTACTGACTTGGATAGAGAACTGGTTGGCAGACAGGAAGCAAAGAGTTGGAATAAATGGGTCTTTTTCCGAGTGGCAGGCAGTGACTAGTGGGGTACCGCAGGGATCGGTGCTAGGACCCCAGCTATTCACAAATTATATTAATGATCTAGACGAGGGAACTAGATGAAATATCTCCAAATTTGCAGGCGACACAAAGCTGGGTGGGTGTGCTGTGAGGAGGATGCCGAGAAACTCCAGTATGATTTGGACAGGTTAGGTGATTGGGCAGATGCATGACAGATGCAATACAATGTGGACAAATGCAAAGTTATCCACTTTGGTGGCAAAAACAGGAAGGCAGATTATTATCTGAACGGCAATAGATTGGGAGAAGGGGAAGTGCAACGAGACCTGGGTGTCCTTGTGCACCAGTCGCTGAAGGTAAGCATGCAGGTGCAGCAGATGGTTAAGAAGGCAAATGGTATGTTGGCCTTCATAGTGAGAGGATTCGAGTACAGGAGCAAGGATGTCTTGCTGCAATTGTACAGGGCCTTGGTGAGACCACACCTTGAGTATTGTGTGCAGTTTTGGTCACCTTATCTGAGGAAGGATGTTCTTGCCATGGAGGGAGTGCAGCAAAGATTCACCAGACTGATACCTGGGATGGCAGGAATGACGTATGAGGAGAGATTGGGGCAATTGGGCTTATATTTGCTGGAGTTTATGAGAATGAGGGGGGATCTCATTGAAACTTATACAATTCTAACAGGACTAGACAGACTAGATGCAGGAAGGATGTTCCCAATGGCGGGGTGTCCAGAACCAGGGGTCACAGTCTGAAGATAAGGGGAAAGCCATTTGGGACAGAGATGAGGAGGAATTTCTTCACCCAGAGAGTGGTGAACCT
Source organism: Somniosus microcephalus (assembly GCF_052327205.1). Classification (NCBI taxonomy): domain Eukaryota; kingdom Metazoa; phylum Chordata; class Chondrichthyes; order Squaliformes; family Somniosidae; genus Somniosus; species Somniosus microcephalus. The sequence continues at coordinate 88,436,055 of NC_140989.1, read as the reverse complement.
GTGGAATTCTCTACCACAAAAGACAATTGAGGCCAATACATCAAATATATTCAAGAAGGAGTTAGATATATTTCTTAAGGCTAAAGGGATATGGGGAGAAAACAAGGACAGGGTACTGAATTCGAATGATCAGCCATGATCTCATTAAATGGCAGAGCAGGCTCGAGGGGCCAAATGGCCTACTCCTGCTCCTATCCTCTATGTTTCAATGTTTCTATGTATACTTCCCTCCAGTCTGAAAAACAACCATTCACACTACTCTCTGCTTTATGTTCCTTTGCTAAATATAAGTTGATATCGGCCCAGAAATTCATGTCATGGGCTTCCCGCGGGTGCAAGCCCCCGACCTACACTTACCTCGTGTGCCGGCAGTTGAGGCCTGGGCCTGCATGCATTTCCTCTCTGTGGCCCGGTCCAGCTCCCGGCGCGCTGTGATTGCGTGATCCAGCGGCGTACTTAGTGCGATGCGTCGGCTGGGATCACGTGAGCACTGGGCAACCAATCGGAGGAGGGAAAAGTCCATTCATGAGTTTGACAGAAAGAACTGTCAAACTCATGAAAACTCCGGGCGCCCAAAACAGTATTAACCTTAAAATAAATTTGAAAAAAAATCACACCATTTAAATCAACTATAAATTATATTAAATAACTATTTTAAACAATAATTTAAATTTTTGAAAAAAATAATTTTATAAAAAATCAGGGCTAAAAATACACTTACCTTACTGTAAAGTATTTAAAAATAATAAACCTGTGGAAAAAATGTTCTAATTTTAATTGATTGACCACTTACCTTTTAAAATGAAGTCCTTACGTCTGGTTTTTTAATGTGTAAAATGTAGAGGCCTTCACACACGGGCAAACCTGTAACAAAAGAGGAAGCTCAACGCGCACGCGCTGCCTCCTGCGCGCACGCATTCGACCTCTGAACCCCCTCGTTCAGAGGATAGGAAATGCCGGTTTCCCGCGTATGCGTAGTGCATGCAAGAAACCGGCACTTCCATCGGGTCCACGCGTGAGTACTCCGTCCGTACTCATGCGTTGGGACCCGAATTTCTGGGCCATTAAGTTCAGTATCTGAAACTAATATAAAGTAGTCAAGATTAATTTATGGTTGGACTCCTTATATAGCTAATAAGTTAATAGCTTTAAATAGCTCAGCTATTGAATTTATTAAAAGTCTAATTAGTTCAGCTTATTACTGATATGCTCACAGCTTTAGCAATGATTCCAGGGATTTATACAACTTCATCTTTCTGAATTGACATTGCCTCGCCTTAACTGGGATGCTGGTGTTAGCTTCTTGCATTGTCAGTGTGGTGAACCTCCATCCACACAGTTGCTGCTTTATATTTCTATCCCAGATGTTGCACCCCCTGATCTCCAAGCTCCCAGTGCATGGCGCAATCAGTGCTAGGAGTACTGAATAATTACTTAAAATAGAGGACCTTGGAACATAGTGGGAGGTTTTTTTCCTGCACCAGTAATGCAAGATGGGCAAGCACACTTCCAGTTCTGTTGCCACAGTGCTCCCAGAAAAAATACTCCATTAAATTTTAACTAGTGGGGAAAGAATTCTTCATATGCATGTATCATGCATTCACACAGTTCTTTTCTGGACACTATGAATCTGGTTGACTATAACAGATACTCTCTTTTCTGTTTCTGCATTCATTACCTCTATGGTAATTAGGCATGAAATTGAACCAAGTGTAATTAAAAGCAACTTTTATTGATCACCTTCAGAAGTTCCAGATCTGCTTTAGATATTCTCTCACATCAAGTTGTGCTGATCAGTCCTGTAAGCAATCCAAGCACCTTAGGTTCAGGAGTGTGCCCATACTGATCAATATCTAATTATACAATAGCATCATTCAGGGGTGTAACAATGGGACTCTCTTGGAATCTGAAATTGATGTCATCGCCAGGAATTTTCACAGAAATTCTCCCGAGTGGCTGCTGTAATTTCTGTGGAAGATTGGCAGAAATCCCATTTATACGGTGTAGCCATGGTTTCTGGCAACAGCCACCGGAGTTACAGTGGCCAATTGGGAGAACCTGTCACATGTCCTTTTATGGGCCCTCATGGGCACTTTGCTAATCTTTTTGGAAGTGGACTGAGCAACACTTTGTGAGACAAGATCAGATACAAATTATTAAACTGCATTATTTGGACAGGTTGGGTGATTGGGCAGATGCATGGCAGATGCAGTATAATGTGGATAAATGCGGGGTTATCCACTTTGGTGGCAAAAACAGGAAGGCAGATTATTATCTGAACAGCAATAGATTGGGAGAAGGGGAAGTGCAACGAGACCTGGGTGTCCTTGTGCACCAGTCGCTGAAGGTAAGCATGCAGGTGCAGCAGGTGGTTAAGAAGGCAAATGGTATGTTGGCCTTCGTAGCGAGAGGGTTCGAGTACAGGAACAAGGATGTCTTGCTGCAGTTGTACAAGGCCTTGGTGAGACCACACCTTGAGTATTGTGTGCAGTTTTGGTCGCCTTATCTGAGGAAGGATGTTTTTGCCATGGAGGGAGTGCAGCAAAGATTCACCAGGCTGATACCTGGGATGGCAGGAATGATGTATGAGGAGTGATTGGGTCGATTGGGCTTATGCTCGCTGGAGTTTAGAAGAATGAGAGGGGATCTCATTGAAACTTATAAAATTCTAACAGGACTAGACAGACTAGATTCAGGATCTTCCCGATGGTGGGGAGTCCAGAACCAGGGGTCACAGTCTAAGGATAAGGGGTAAGCCATTTAGGACAGAGATGAGGAGGAATTTCTTCACCCAGAGAGTGGTGAACCTGTGGAATTCTCTACCACAGAAGGCAGTTGAGGCCAATTCATTAAATATATTCAAGAAGGAGTTAGATATATTTCTTAAGGCTAAAGGGATCAAGGGATATGGGGAGAAGGCAGGGACAGGGTACTGAGTTTGGATGATCAGCCATGATCTCATTGAATGGCGGAGCAGGCTTGAGGGGCCGAAAGGCCTAATCCTGCTCCTATCTTCTATGTTTCTATTATTTCATAGACCACAATGAATGTACAGAGTAACAGTCAAACCAAATCACACTTACTTCACGCAATCTCACTTCTTTCCTAGAAAAGTGGGAAAAATAATAAATCATCACGGTGGCATAGTGGTTAGCACTGTTGCCTCACAGCGCCAGAGACCCGGGTTTGAATCCGGCCTCGGGCGACTGTCTGTGTGGAGTTTGCACATTCTCCCCGTGTTTGCGTGGGTTTTCTCCGGGTGCTCCGGTTTCCTCCCACAGTCCAAAGATGTGCGGGTTAGGTTGATTGGCTATGATAAATTGACCCTTAGTGTTAGGGGGATTAAATACGTGGGGTTACAGGGATAGGGTGGGATATGTGTTGGTGTAGGGATTACGGGGATCGGGTGGGATATGTGTCGGTGCAGGCTCGATGGGCCGAAATGGCCTCTATCTGCACTGTGGGGTTTCTGTGTTTTCTGTGTGAACTTTTCCATTTCAATGACTGACTTATTTGTTTTTGGAATTACTTTCTTTCTAGACTTTTTCTAACTGCAAGAACTGACCCCTTGCATGTTAGCTTTCAGTTCCAGGCCCCAGGCCTGCACCTCACAGTACCTTGTTTAAAAACCTGGCTGCCCCATGTCTCTTTGTTCTTTTTTGCATTTTCCCCATCTGGGAGAGCTGTGAAGCTGACTCACTCCCTATTAATGATTCACCAGTAGGCCTGTCCCCTTGTGGGGAGTGAATTTAAAGAAAACATCTTCTGCGCTTCTCAAATTGAATGGAGGCCTTCCTGGCTCATGGGCCTGAGATGGAACAATTGGCCCATCCATAATGAAATAGACTGCAAGCTGTGACATTTCTCAAACTGGCCTATCCAGCTTTAATATATATCGTTGATGTGTGCAGACAGTGATTTAAAAAAAAAACCTGTGTGTATTAACTTTGTTTTAAAACTAAACCATATTTCAAATCCAAAGTCCTTTCTCTGAAGAAAAAACTGATCAAAAATCCCAAAATGAGATAACCACTGAAGTGTTTTTATTAAGTCAGTCAGAATACTATTATCTGTCGGAAATTGGCATTTTCTCATCAAACCAAAAGTCAGAAATATTAAATAATTTGCTTTGCAATTCATCAATGGTTCCTGCATGATCAGAAGTACAAAATGTAACGTTCTAAACAAAAGAAATACAAGTTATGCAAAAGCAAAATACTGTGGATGCTGGAAATTTGAAATAAAAACAGAAAACACCAATATGTACGGTCTTGTATTTATTTACAGCACATGCTTGCAATGCGTCTCAATTTCTTCCTTATATATTTCTGGTCGGAATACAAACCTGACGCTTCGGTGTAGTGAACTCAATCGTGCTGCACTCTAACCACGTGCATAAGGCACGTGCTTCCTGGGAAACATTTGATTTTTTCAAACAAGAAAGTAAACAGTGAATGTCTGCTGAACTGCATTCATAGTTGTAAAACATTTCTTGACGGATGAAAGTATACTGGAGCTTGGGTGTTCAATAAAAAAGCACCTTAGGCACCATTGGTGGTGCATGAATGTTCAAGCTTCAGCAGCGTGCTAGGTGTCCTGAACAGAAACTCAGGATACACATAGTTCAGGACAATAAAATGTGTTTCTGAAACTCCAACAGCTTCCACCAGCACAGTTTGTAATAAGCTCTCTCAGGTCATTCTCTCACTCCTGACCTCTTAAGATCTGACAGTGCGAGTGTGATAAATGAAACAGTATATCTGCATGAATCTGAGAGAAAACATAAAAACAAGAACTGAGAAATGGTTAGCTTAAAAAGAGAAATCCTGGAGGAGCATGATTGGATTGATGAGGAGTGTCCTTGCATCAGGCCAGGCAGCAGAGAGAAACAGAGTTAATTATTTGAAAGACCAGTTAATCTGCTTTGGTGATATTAGTTGAGGCTGGGAGAACTTTCTGCTGTTCTTCAAAAAATCCTATGGACCTTTTATGTCTACAGGAGTAGGCATACAGGGCCTCAGTTTAACATTTCAGCCAGAAGACAGCACCTCTCTGCCAATACAGCAGGTCTTCAGTACTGTACTGAATCGTCAACCTAAATTATATGCTGATGTCCTGCAGTGGGACTTGAACCCACAACTTTCAGACTCAAATGCCAGATGACACAAGGACACTCCTCATCAATCCAATCATGCTCCTCCAGGATTTCTCTTCTTTAAGCTAACCATTTCTCAGTTCTTGTTTTTATGTTTTCTCTCAGATTCATGCAGATATACTGTTTCATTTATCACACTCACACTGTCAGATCTTAAGAGGTCAGGAGTGAGAGAATGACCTGAGAGAGAGCTTATTACGAACTGTGCTGGTGGAAGCTGTTGGAGTTTCAGAAACACATTTTATTGTCCTGAACTATGTGTATCCTGAGTTTCTGTTCAGGACACCTAGCACGCTGCTGAAGCTTGAACATTCATGCACCACCAATGGTGCCTAAGGTGCTTTTTTATTGAACACCCAAGCTCCAGTATACTTTCATCCGTCAAGAAATGTTTTACAACTATGAATGCAGTTCAGCAGACATTCACTGTTTACTTTCTTGTTTGAAAAAATCAAATGTTTCCCAGGAAGCACGTGCCTTATGCACGTGGTTAGAGTGCAGCACGATTGAGTTCACTACACCGAAGCGTCAGATTTGTATTCCGACCAGAAATATATAAGGAAGAAATTGAGACGCATTGCAAGCATGTGCTGTAAATAAATACAAGACCGTATATATGGGTATTAAACTGGTGAACATAACCTGTCGCTTCAACAGTTTTGTGCCATACCAGGTATATCTATTATTGTACATGTCAATATTTCTAAATATTTGTTTTAACTGGAATGATTTCCAGGGCAAGTTACACATTTCGAGGTTTTGGTGATCTAATTTGAACCGCTTCACGGGGTGCTGCTTCGTAACACGGAACTAAATACCTATTATTCCGCTGTCAATATTTAGAGCTCGCTGCACACGGGAGTGTTCCCCGTGCATTAAAAACGGCCACATTTTCTGATAGAACTGAGGGAGTCTCACGCCTTGTGAGTCAGTCTTTGACAGGTCTGTCACTTGTGGAGGGGGCGGGGAATCAAAATAACACAGGTAGCTGACAGTGATGCCACCCACCTCTCGGTAATTGGGACTTCAGCTGCGATAATACGTTTGCAAAAAGGGAGAAAAAAAAAATAAAGACTTGTGTGGCTATTTTTGCACAATTCCCCGTGTCAGTCTGGTCTCTGGCTGGTGCTGTGCGGCTGCGCACGCGGCCACGAGCCGGGACTGGAGCAGCGCGTGGGTTCCTTCTCCTTCCCGGGACCAATCCTGCTGGAAGCGAGCTCCTGGCGCCGGGACCCCGGCTCCCTCACCGCCATCCAGGTCAGCTACTTTCCTGATCCCTACCTCAGTAGCACCAACCCTGGCAATTCTTGCCCTTCTCATTTGAGTAAGTCATTTTTTTGGGGGGTGTTGTTAATAGCAAGGAATCATTTTCATTCTTTCCCCGTGGTGTGACTTAATTGAGAAAAGGCAGCGGGAAAAAAATGCAATTTTAACACATTTTTTTTTAGTTTACTGGGGGGAAAATGCGTCATCTTCTAGCGGTTACGGGCACCAGTAGGCGGACGTTCGTTCTTATTCCGTAGCACTGTTTTGACGTGTGGGGGAATATAGATGGCATTCTCTTGACACTGAGGTAGACTTGTATAAAAATACCTCTTTTTTTGCAGCGCGTCTTTTTAATAATTTTTTAAAAATAGGTGTTTGTACGAAAGGTCAGCATTCTTTCCCAGACGTAGTTTATGGCTTCAGCAGCTTCTTGAGGTATGTGCAGACATCCTTTCAGGGTTGTCATTCTCTCTCTCGTTTGCAGCCGTGTAGTGATGGGATTCTGTTCGTCATGTATGTTAGCGGGGAAGCCCAGTTTTAAGGGGTTGGCGTGAGGACAAAAAAAAACCCCGATAGGTTTTACATCATTAATCCACCGCGTATAAAGATTTAAATCCCTCCATCTAATATCATCCCCTCTTTTGTGTTCCTGGTTTCCATCGATGAACAAAATGCTTGCGCATTAGGAACACAACGTAGAGAAGAGTGGATAAACCAGGTGAGTGGTGAAAAGCAGCCATCACTGTGGAAGGGGTTGCAGATTTAGTACGTGGCTCTATGAGTAGTGTTCTGCAATTTGCAGACTCCGAAGGCACCAATACATCAACGAGGAGCCGAGATTCTCCCTATTCTGCTGCTCTTCCCCAATTAATGGAGCAAGGCTACTTACTGATCTATGGGTTAGAGCTCCCTTTCCTTCTAGAAGATAGTTTTAAAAAACGTAGTTGGATATTGAATCGGATTTTTTTATTTATATTGATAGATGTTCGAATTTAAGAACGCGTTTGGAGATAGACCGAATTGGACCCAAAGCACAAGTTTGCAATTGTCTTTTCCCCACTCCGATTCAGTATTGAATTTACTTATATTTATTTTGTCTGTTCCCCATGCAATATATAATATAATGTTACATCACGTAACAAATTACAGCTGCGTTTTATATGTTGGTTTACTATTAATTTATGGCTTTTATGCTTTTTTTCTAATTGTGTGACATGTGACAAACAACCCAAAGTGTCTTTAGGTGAGCACCCGCCGCCGCTTCCCAAGGCAGGAAACCAAGAGGAAAAATTAACATGCTAGACGCATATTGGTGGCGTTTTCTCTTTAAAGTGTGTGTCAAACTGTAGCATTCTTTTGTCTCATAATTTCCATGCTGTATTTTGCCGTGGTACATTGGTAATTAGATTTCCTGTCATGATGGCACTTCAAGCATTTTTACAATCCAAGAAAGACGTGATGGCTCATTAGGGTGTAGTGTGAGGAAGCTAATAAGACATGTGAAAATCAAAAGACAAATAAAAACGTGCTGAACATAAAATGCTGGTTAATTTCTTCAAACATGGCAACAAGTAAGGTTGTACAAGTCAATGAACGAAGTATTGCTACTCAGTGAGAGTCGAGGGCAGCGATGCACGCCAGATATATGACGACAATTGTAAAATCCACAAATAAAGCCGATGGAGCATACTCCGCCAAATGGAATAAGTGGCCATGGATCCAAAGGTCTTAAAATACATTTTACAAGAGCATTGCAGGGCAGTAAAGAACACCTCTAAATACTGGACTTACAGAATTTCACTTTGACATGTGTGTGTGTTTGAACTACAGTTGTATTCATTTTCGAATCCATAGGTATTTAGCCTCAAAGCACATCTGATGATTAGTTTATATTTAAGCTTCTTAATGTTTCTGTTTGGTTTTTTTTAGTTATCATCTAACCCATCTTTAATTCTCCACCGTGCCATGCACTATTCTCTGACAGTGATCAACAATCTGCAGGCATGCTTCCAACAAATTAGATATTAAAAGGTACTGAGTAGTTGGTTAAAAACTGCCTTAAAATTTTTTGTGGAGGGGTAATCATTTTTAATAATGGACCAGGTGAGATCAGGGAGCTCATCACATGGGGAGTCAAAGATGCATAAGCTACTATGCTGTGGTATAGTGGGTTCAACCATTCTGCACTCAAGACAATTTAATTCTTAAATATTGTCGAAGAGGGCAGAAAAGTGCAGTGACAGTTATAAAGTGGAAAATAAATTGATCTGTATTGTCACCTAAAAGGGGTATAATTAGAGTATTACCAGTATAAGGTATTTGAAACACACTACAAAACTGTTGGGTTGGACACTGAGTGCAAAACTGTTCGTTAGAACACACACTCTTAATGCATAAACCACAAATGAGAGGAATTGGGGGCCACAAGGGACAGTACAGGAATCGGCCTTCATATTTTTCTCTCTCCCTCTTCCTTTTTTGCTTTCTCTCTCTCCTCTTCCTTTCAATTTTTCTCTTTCCCTCTTCCTCTCTCCCCCTCTTCCTCACTCTCCTGCTCATTCTCTCTTTCTTTTCCATTCTTTCTCTTTCTCGTTCTCTCCCTCGCTTTCTCTCCCTTGCTTCTCTCTCGCTTTCTCTCTTGCTTCCTTGAAATCCTGCTTAGACGTCCTCTCTCTCTGTCTCTCACTCTCTGTCCCTCTCTCTGTGTGTGTGTGTGTCTCTCTCTCTCTCTCTCTGTCCCTCCCTCTCTCTCTCTGTCCCTCTCTCTGTCTCTCTCTCTCTGTCCCTCTCTCTCTCTGTCTCTCTCTCTCTCTGTCTCTCTCTCTCTCTGTCTCTCTCTCTCTCTCTGTCTCTCTCTCTCTCTGTCTCTCTCTCTCTCTGTCCCTCTCTCTGTCCCTCTCTCTGTCCCTCTCTCTGTCCCCCCTCCCTCTCTCTGTCCCCCCCTCCCTCTCTCTGTCCCCCCTCCCTCTCTCTGTCCCCCCTCCCTCTCTCTGTCCCCCCTCCCTCTCTCTGTCCCCCCTCCCTCTCTCTGTCCCCCCTCCCTCTCTCTGTCCCCCCCTCCCTCTCTCTGTCCCCCCTCCCTCTCTCTGTCCCCCCCTCCCTCTCTCTGTCCCCCCCTCCCTCTCTCTGTCCCCCCTCCCTCTCTCTGTCCCCCCTCCCTCTCTCTGTCCCCCCTCCCTCTCTCTGTCCCCCCTCCCTCTCTCTGTCCCCCCTCCCTCTCTCTGTCCCCCCTCCCTCTCTCTGTCCCCCCTCCCTCTCTCTGTCCCCCCTCCCTCTCTCTGTCCCCCCTCCCTCTCTCTGTCCCCCCTCCCTCTCTCTGTCCCCCCCTCCCTCTCTCTGTCCCCCCTCCCTCTCTCTGTCCCCCCTCCCTCTCTCTGTCCCCCCTCCCTCTCTCTGTCCCCCCTCCCTCTCTCTGTCCCCCCTCCCTCTCTCTGTCCCCCCTCCCTCTCTCTGTCCCCCCTCCCTCTCTCTGTCCCCCTCCCTCTCTCTGTCCCCCCTCCCTCTCTCTGTCCCCCCCTCCCTCTCTCTGTCCCCCCTCCCATCTCTCTGTCCCCCCTCCCTCTCTCTGTCCCCCCTCCCTCTCTCTGTCCCCCCTCCCTCTCTCTCTGTCCCCCCCTCCCTCTCTCTGTCCCCCCTCCCTCTCTCTGTCCCCCCTCCCTCTCTCTGTCCCCCCTCCCTCTCTCTGTCCCCCCTCCCTCTGTCCCCCCTCCCTCTCTCTGTCCCCCCTCCCTCTCTCTGTCCCCCCTCCCTCTCTCTGTCCCCCCTCCCTCTCTCTGTCCCCCCTCCCTCTCTCTGTCCCCCCTCCCTCTCTCTGTCCCCCCTCCCTCTCTCTGTCCCCCCTCCCTCTCTCTGTCCCCCCCCTCCCTCTCTCTGTCCCCCCTCTCTCTGTCCCCCCTCCCTCTCTCTGTCCCCCCTCCCTCTCTCTGTCCCCCCTCCCTCTCTCTGTCCCCCCTCCCTCTCTCTGTCCCCCCTCCCTCTCTCTGTCCCCCCTCCCTCTCTCTGTCCCCCCTCCCTCTCTCTGTTCCCCCCTCCCTCTCTCTGTTCCCCCTCCCTCTCTCTGTTCCCCCCTCCCTCTCTCTGTTCCCCCCTCCCTCTCTCTGTTTCCCCCCTCCCTCTCTCTGTCCCCCTCCCTCTCTCTGTCCCCCCTCCCTCTATCTCTCTCTCTCTGCCCCCTCTCTCTCTCTCTCTTTCCCTCTCTTTTTATCACTCTCTCTCTCCCTGTCCCCGCGCTCTCTCTCTCTTTGTCCCCCGCTCTCTCTCTCTCTCTCCCTCTCTCTCTTTGTCCCTCGCTCTCACTCTCAATTCAATTCAAATCGCTTTATTGGCATGACCAGGTACATCTTATGTTGCCAAAGCATCGAAAAACATTCATGGTTGTGCACAAAATACAGATCTATCCATACAGTGTATAAACAGATATATCCCTGAGTGTATAAATATACATTCATATAATTTGTATATACTCTTTTATATTTAGTGGTTGTCCCTCTGTTTATGGCAAGCTGTAACATAGTGTGCCGCTAAGGTTACACAATTTCTCTCTTCCCCTAGTAGGTATGGGAGTTTTTGGTCGTCATTCAAATTTCTGAATTCCGGGCATATTTTTGTGAATTTTGGGTAGAAATTCTCCCTTATGCCCTGATATTTTCTACAAGCTGTGAGGAAGTGCACATCTGTCTCCACCACTCCCTGACTGCAGTGAGAGCATATCCTGTCCTCTCTTGGTAGCCGGGTCTGCCTGTGTCTACCTTTTTCGATCGCCAGGCTATGTTCACTAAGTCTGTACATTGTCAAGGTTTTTCTCAGTTTGCTATCCTTTACCCCGGTCAGGTAATCAGCCATGTTGTATTGTCTGTTTAGGGCCAAGTAGCAATTGAGTTTGCTTTGGGTTTTTGTTGTTTCTGCCCAATATGACAGATATTTTTCCTTTTGCTTAGCGAGGATTGTGTTGGGTTGAATTCTTTGTGTTACGCTGTCACTGTCCTGGGGCTGGTTATTGTTAGTAGTGTTAGTAGTTACTTCACTGAGTCCCAGGACTAGTTGACTGAGGGTATTCTTCTTTATGGTCCTCTCTTGGCATGTCAGAGCTTCGTAATGATAGCATTGGGGGTTGCTCATTTCTAGGTGTTTCCAAAATTTGGTGGCTCTTTTTTGGATAGTGATTATTAATGGATATTGGCCTAGTTCTGCCCTGCATGCATTGTTTATGATTTTCCTTTGAGTCCGGAGGATACTTTTACAGAATTCTGCATGTAGGATCTCAATTGGGTGTTTGTCCCATTTTGCAAATTCTTGTTGTGTTAGCGGTCCCCCCACCTCACTGCCATAGAGTGCAATTGGTTCAATTACTGATTTGAAAATTTTGAGCCAAATGCTAATTGGGATTTCTATTTGGATTGATTTTTTAATGGCATAGAAAGCCCTTCTTGCTTTCTCTTTCAGTTCATTCACAGCCAGATGAAATTTCCCGTAGAACTGATTTTTAAGCCCAAGTATGTGTAGTTAGTGGTTTGTTCAATTTGGTTGTTCCTAGTGTGAAATTTATTTGGGTCCCTGATGTCTGGATCTTTGCTGGAACACAAGGACTTTGGTTTTTTGGGGATTTATTGTCAGGGCCCATGTCTGGCAGTACGACTCCAGCAGATCCAGGTTCTGCTGTAGACCCTCCTTAGTTGGTGACAGCAGAACCAGGTCATCTGCATAGAGGAGGAATTTAACCTTGGATTCATATAGGGTGAGGCCGGGTGCTGTAGATTGTTCAAGTAGTTTTGCCAATTCATTTATGTAAATATTAAAGAGTGTCGGTGAGATGGGCGAGCCCTGCGTCACCCCCCGCCCCTGTGGGAAGTATTTTGTTTGTCTCCAATTTTAACTGCACATTTGTTGTTTGTATACATTGATTTAATTACATCATATGTTTTTCCCCCTACCCCGCTTTCGATAAGTTTCAGAATAAACCATCGTGCCAAATGGAATCGAAAGCCTTCTGGAAATCTATAAAGCATGCGTAGATTTTGCTTTTGTTTTGATGAACGTGTTTGTCAATTAGGGTCTGTAGGGTGAAGATATGATCTGATGTTCTATAGTTTGGCAGGACCCAATTTGGCTTTTACTCAAGACATTGTGCTCCTCAAGGAAGTTTATAAGTCTTTTGTTTATGATACTACAGAATACCTTCCCCAGGTTACTGTTTACACAGATGCCTCGATAGTTATTTGGGTCGACTTTGTCCCCACTTTTGTATATGGGCGTTATGAGTCCTTTGTTCCAGATATCAGGAAGTAACCGACACTCAGAACCAAGTTGAAGAGTTTTAGGATAGCCAGTTTCATTTTATCGTCTGTGTGTTTAATCATCTCGCTTAGTATGCCGTCTGCACTGCAAGCTTTTCCTGGTCGCAGGTCCTTGAGTTTTTCAAATAGTTCTTTTTCTGTTATTATGAGTCTAGTGGGTTTTGGTTATCTTTTATGGCCATTTCGAGCTTTTCCAGTTTTTTGCATATTTGTGTTGCCCTGGCCTTAGTGTGTTTTTCTGGTATAATTATTCAAAGTGGTTTTTGTGTAATGTATTCCAGTTGTCCCAGAAACAATTGAATCAATGGATTCCTCAATGGAGCTGAGTGTATTCTTAATATACTGCTCTTTTTTGGTTCTGAGTGTGTTTCTGTATTGTGTTAGTGTCTGACAATAAGTAAGGCGTAATTCCTCGTTTTCTGGCTGCCTGTGTTTTTGGTTTGATATTTTTCTAAGTTTTTTCCTCATGTAATGGCAATCCAGGTCAAACCATTTTTCATAGTTTTTTGTTTTGGGTTTGTTCTTGCGAGCTTGCAAGTTTGACCTTGTTGCCCAAATTATCAAAAATATTGTTTAGGTTATTCACTGCCCGGTTTACGCCTTCTTTATTGTGAGTGTATATGTTATCCAGAAAGGTGTCCAAGAGAGCTTGAGTTGATTCATTGCTAATTGCTTTCTGGTATTTTTCCGTGCTGTTTTTGGCCCATCTGTATGTTTTTTGGTGTTGTACAGCTTACTGGGTTGTGTTTCTGTGTTGGTTGTTTCTGTCTTTTTAAGATACATAGTAATTTGACTGTGGTCTGACAGTGTTGTTTGTGGTTTGACTGTGAATGCTCTGAAAGAGGATGGGTCCAATCCGTAATCATATAGTCTATACGGTGCTACAGCCAAGAGGTGAGCAATAGGTCGATCTTCCCTAGGAGGTCGCCCCATGAACCTACCATTGACAATGTACAGACCCAGGCTTCGATAGAGCTGCAGGAGCTGTTTAACGTTGGTATTTGTCTGCTTGTCGCAGTTATGCCTGTATGGAAGGGAAGGGATATCGAAGTGGTTATTCCCGAATATGTAATTGTTTCCCTGATTATTGGTGAAGTCTGGTTCTTCGCCAGTTCTTGAATTGAGGTCACCACAGATCAACACGTTCCCCTGGGCCTGGAATTGGATAATCTCCCCCTCAATGTTGGAGAAGGTGTCCTCTTTAAAGTACGGGGATTCCATTGGGGGATATAGAGTGCACAAATGAAAACATCTTGGGTGTTAGAGATAATCCCCCTCTCAATTTTTGAGCCACATCTGGTTTTCGCCCTTTTTTATAAATTTGATGCAATTCTTAAGCTCTGTTTTAAACCAAATCAGTATGCCTCCGGAGTCTCTGCCTTGGGTTACTCCTGGCAATTTATTGGAGGGGACCACCAGCTATGTGTACCCTCGGGGACGGCCAGTGTGTCCTTCTCCTCTATACCAAGTTTCCTGTAAAATGATAATATCCAGATCTTTAGTTTCATCTATGAACTCTCTCTGTCCCTCTCTCACTCTCTCTCTGTCCTTCTCTCTCACTCTCTCCTCTCTGTCCCTCGCTCTCTCTCTCTCTCTCTCTCTCTGTCCCTGGCTCACTCTCTCTCTCTCTCTGTCCCCCTCCCTCCCTCTCTCTGTCCCCCTCCCTCCCTCTCTCTGTCCCCCTCCCTCCCTCTCTCTGTCCCCCTCCCTCCCTCTCTCTGTCCCCCTCCCTCCCTCTCTCTGTCCCCCTCCCTCCCTCTCTCTGTCCCCCTCCCTCCCTCTCTCTGTCCCCCTCCCTCCCTCTCTCTGTCCCCCTCCCTCCCTCTCTCTGTCCCGCTCCCTCCCTCTCTGTCCCCCTCCCTCCCTCTCTCTGTCCCCCTCCCTCCCTCTCTCTGTCCCCCTCACCTCCCTCTCTCTGTCCCCCTCCCTCCCTCTCTCTGTCCCCCTCCCTCCCCTCGCTCTGTCCCCCTCCCTCCCTCTCCCTGTCCCCCTCCTCCCTCTCTCTGTCCCCCTCCCTCCCTCTCTCTGTCCCCCTCCCTCCCTCTCTCTGTCCCCCTCCCTCCTCTCTCTGTCCCCCTCCCTCCCTCTCTCTGTCCCCCTCCCTCCCTCTCTCTGTCCCCCTCCCTCCCTCTCTCTGTCCCCCTCCCTCCCTCTCTCTGTCCCCCTCCCCTCCCTCTCTCTGTCCCCCTCCCTCCCTCTCTCTGTCCCCCTCCCTCCTCTCTCTGTCCCCCTCCCTCCCTCTCTCTGTCCCCCCTCCCTCCTCTCTCTGTCCCCCATCCTCCCTCTCTCTGTCCCCCTCCCTCCCTCTCTCTGCCCCCTCCCTCCCTCTCTCTGTCCCCCTCCCTCCCTCTCTCTGTCCCCCTCCCTCCCTCTCTCTGTCCCCCTCCCTCCCTCTCTCTGTCCCCCTCCCTCCCTCTCTCTCTCCCCCTCCTCCCTCTCTCTCTCCCCCTCCCTCCCTCTCTCTCTCCCCCTCCCTCCCTCTCTCTCTCCCCCTCCCTCCCTCTCTCTCTCCCCCTCCCTCCCTCACTCTCTCCCCCTCCCTCCCTCTCTCTCTCCCCCTCCCTCCCTCTCTCTCTCCCCCTCCCTCCCTCTCTCTCTCCCCCTCCCTCCCTCTCTCTCTCCCCCTCCCTCCCTCTCTCTCTCCCCCCTCCCTCCCTCCCTCCCTCCCCCATCCCTCCCCCTCTCTCTCCCCCCTCCCTCCCCTCTCTCTGTCCCCCTCCCTCCCTCTCTCTGTCCCCCTCCCTCCCTCTCTCTGCCCCCTCCCTCCCTCTCTCTCTCCCCCTCCCTCCCTCTCTCTGTCCCCCTCCCTCCCTCTCTCTCTCCCCCTCCTCCCTCTCTCTCTCCCCCTCCCCTCCCTCTCTCTCTCCCCCTCCCTCCCTCTCTCTCTCCCCCTCCTCCCTCTCTCTCTCCCCCTTCCCCCCTCTCTCTCTCCCCCTTCCCCCCCTCTCTCTCTCCCCCTCCCTCCCTCTCTCTCTCCCCCTCCCTCCCTCTCTCTCTCCCCCTCCCTCCCTCTCTCTCTCCCCCTCCCTCCCTCTCTCTCTCCCCCTCCCTCCCTCTCTCTCTCCCCCTCCCTCCCTCTCTCTCTCCCCCCCTCCCTCCCTCTCTCTCTCCCCCCTCCCTCCCTCTCTCTCTCCCCCTCCCTCCTCTCTCTCTCCCCCTCCCTCCCTCTCTCTCTCCCCCTCCCCTCCCTCTCTCTCGTCCCCCTCCCTCCCTCTCTCTCTCCCCCTCCCTCCCTCCCCCTCCCTCCCCCTCTCTCTCCCCCTCCCTCCCTCTCTCTCATCCCCCTCCCTCCCTCTCTCTCCCCCTCCCTCCCTCTCTCTCTCCCCCTCCCTCCCTCTCTCTCTCCCCCTCCCTCCCTCTCTCTCCCCCTCCCTCCCTCTCTCTCTCCCCCTCCCTCTCTCTCTCCCCCCTCCCTTCCTCTCTCCCTCCCCCTCCCTCCCTCTCTCCCTCCCCCTCCCTCCCTCTCTCCCTCCCCCTCCCTCCCCCTCTCCCTCCCCCTCCCTCCCTCTCTCCCTCCCCCTCCCTCCCTCTCTCCCTCCCCCTCCCTCCCTCTCTCCTCCTCTCTCCCTCCCTCTCTCCCTCCCCCCTCCCTCCCTCTCTCCCTCCCCCTCCCTCCCTCTCTCCGTCCCCCTCCTCCCTCTCTCCGTCCCCCTCCCTCACTCTCTCCGTCCCCCCTCCCTCACTCTCTCCGTCCCCCTCCCTCCCTCTCTCCGTCCCCCTCCCTCCCTCTCTCCGTCCCCCTCCCTCTGTCCCCCTCCCTCTGTCCCCCCTCCCTCTGTCCCCCCTCCCTCTGTCCCCCTCCCTCTGTCCCCCTCCCCTCTGTCCCCCTCCCTCTGGTCCCCCCTCCCTCTGTCCCCCTCGCTCTGTCCCTCTCGCTCTGTCCCTCTCGCTCTGTCCCCTCTCGCTCTGTCCCTCTGTCCCGCTCAGCTCTGTCCCGCTCGCTCTGTCCCTCTCGGCTCTGTCCCGCTCGCATCTGTCCCTCTGTCCCGCTCGCTCTGTCCCTCTGTCCCGCTCCCTCCTGTCCCTCTGTCCCGCTCCCTCTGTCCCGCTCCCTCTGTCCCTCTGTCCCGCTCCCTCTGTCCCCTCTGTCCCGCTCCCTCTGTCCCTCTGTCCCGCTCCCTCTGTCCCTCTGTCCCGCTCCCCTCTGTCCCTCTGTCCCGCTCCCTCTGTCCCTCTGTCCCGCTCCCTCTGTCCCTCTGTCCCGCTCCCCTCTGTCCCTCTGTCCCGCTCCCTCTGTCCCTCTGTCCCGCTCCCTCTGTCCCTCTGTCCCGCTCGCTCTGTCCCTCTGTCCCGCTCGCTCTGTCCTCTGTCCCGCTCGCTCTGCCCCTCTCCCGCTCGCTCTGCCCCTCTCCCGCTCGCTCTGCCCCTCTCCCGCTCGCTCTGCCCCTCTCCCGCTCGCTTCCCTCGCTCGCTCCCTCGCTCTGTCCTCCTCTCGCTCTCGCTCTCTGTCCTTCACTCGCTCTCGCTCTCTGTCCTTTCTCTCGCTCTCGCTCTCTGTCCCTCTCTCGCTCTCTGACCCTCTCTCTGTCTCTCTCTCTCTGTCCCTCTCTCTCTCTCTCTCTGTCCCCCTCCCCCCTCTCTCTCTGTCCCCCTCCCTCTCTCTCTCTGTCCCCCTCCCTCTCTCTCTCTCTCCCCCTCCCTCTCTCTCTCTGTCCCCCTCCCTCTCTCTCTCTGTCCCCCTCCCTCTCTCTCTCTGTCCCCCTCCCTCTCTCTCTCTGTCCCCCTCCCTCTCTCTCTCTGTCCCCCTCCCCTCTCTCTCTCTGTCCCCCTCCCCCGCTCTCTGTCCCCCTCTCTCTGTCCCCCTCCCCCTGCCTCTCGCGCTCTCTGTCCCCTTCCCTCCCGCTCTCTGTCCCCCCTCCCCCTCGCGCTCTGTCCCCCCTCCCCCTCGCGCTCTCTGTCCCCCTCCCCCTCGCGCTCTCTGTCCCCCCTCCCCCTCGCGCTCTCTGTCCCCCCTCCCCCTCGCGCTCTCTGTCCCCCCTCCCCCCCCGCGCTCTCTGTCCCCCCTCCCCCTCGCGCTCTCTGTCCCCCTCCCCCTCGCGCTCTCTGTCCCCCTCCCCCTCAGCGCTCTCTGTCCCCCCTCCCCCTCGCGCTCTCTGTCCCCCCTCCCCCTCGCGCTCTCTGTCCCACCTCCCCCTCGCGCTCTCTGTCCCCCCTCCCCCTCGCGCTCTCTGTCCCCCCTCCCCATCGCGCTCTCTGTCCCCCCTCCCCCTCGCGCTCTCTGTCCCCCCTCCCCCTCGCGCTCTCTGTCCCCCCTCCCCCTCGCGCTCTCTGTCCCCCTCCCCCTCGCGCTCTCCTGTCCCCCTCCCCCTCGCGCTCTCTGTCCCCCCCCTCTCCCCCTCGCGCTCTCTGTCCCCCCTCCCCCTCGCGCTCTCTGTCCCCACCTCCCCCTCGCGCTCTCTGTCCCCCCTCCCCTCGCGCTCTCTGTCCCCCCTCCCCCTCGCGCTCTCTGTCCCCCCTCCCCCTCGCGCTCTCTGTCCCCCCTCCCCCTCGCGCTCTCTGTCCCCCCTCCCCCTCGCGCTCTCTGTCCCCCCTCCCCCCTCGCGCTCTCTGTCCCCCCTCCCCCTCGCGCTCTCTGTCCCCCCTCCCCCTCGCGCTCTCTGTCCCCCCTCCCCCTCCGCGCTCTCTGTCCCCCCTCCCCCTCGCGCTCTCTGTCCCCCCTCCCCCTCGCGCTCTCTGTCCCCCCTCCCCCTCGCGCTCTCTGTCCCCCCCTCCCCCTCGCGCGCTCTCTGTCCCCCCTCCCCCTCGCGCTCTCTGTCCCCCCTCCCCCTCGCGCTCTCTGTCTCTCTGTCACTCCCTCTCTCTGTCCCTCTCTTGAAGGGATAATTACTAGCCCTAGCCCCTTTAGGGCTACCCCAAATCGGGCGTATACCTCAGATGTTCAGTTTCAACTAAAGCTTGAGGTAGCCGAATTCTAAAGACGCTTAATTGGGTCTAAAGGTCTGGACTATCTCTCCCTAAAGGAAAGGAACAATGTTACCATCCCTCCAGCGAGCACTTTTAATAAGTTTAGCTAGTTTGTAACGTTCCGGATATTATGAGGGTCTGGAAATCTCCCCCAGAATTCTGCAACTGCTCACGAAAGAGTGTACAAAGATTGAGTTGGGATGGGACCAGGAAACGAGTGGTGGGGAACATGGAGATGGCAAAGACGCTGAACAAATATTTTGTATCAGTCTTTACAGTAGAGGACACTAAAAATATCCCAACACTGGACAAACAGGGGACAATGGGGGGGGGGAGGAGCTAAACACGATTAAAATCACTAAGGAGATGGTACTCAGTAAAATAATGGGACTTAAGGCGGATAAATCCCCCGGACCTGATGGCCTACAATCCTAGGGTCTTGAGAGAAGTGGCGGTAGGGATTGTGGATGCATTGCTGATTATTTTCCAGAACTCCCTGGACTCAGGAAAGAACATAAGAACATAAGAAATAGGAGCAGGAGTAGGCCAATCGGCCCCTCGAGCCTGCTCCGCCCATTCAATAAGATCATGGCTGATCTGATCCTAACCGCCAATCTACTATCACAGAACCATCTCCTGAATCTAACAGAATTAGACACACGAAATAGGAGCAGGATCAGACTACGCAGCCCCTGGGGCCCACTCCGCTACCCACAGGGCCATGTCCGATCCGAAACCTAGACTCATGTCCAAATTCCTGCCCGCTCCCCGTAACCTTAATTCCCTTTACTTCTAGGAAACTGTCTATTTCTGTTTTTAAATTTATGTAATGATGTAGCTTTCTACAGCTTTTTGGGGCAGCATATTCCATGGACCTACCACCCTCTGAGTGAAGTAGTTCCTCCTCATCTCAGTTTTGAAAGAGCAGCCCCTTATTCTAAGACTATGCCCCCTAGTTCTAGTTTCACCCATCATCGGGAACATCCTCCCCCGCATCCACCCGATCCAACCCCTTCACAATCTTATATGTTTCAATAAGATCGCCTCTCATTCTTCTGAACTCCAATGAGTAGAGTCCCAATCTACTCAACCTCTCCTCATATGTCCATCCCCTCATCCCCGGGATTAACCGAGTGAACCTTCTTTGTACTGACTCGAGAGCAAGTATGTCTTTTCTTAAGTATGGACACCAAAACTGTATGCAGTATTCCAGGTGCGGTCTCACCAATACCTTGTACAACTGAAGCAATACCTCCCTATTTTTATATTCTATCCCCCTAGCAATGAAAGCCAACATTCCATTGGCCTTCTTAATCACTTGCTGCACCTGCATACTAACCTTTTGAGTTTCGTGCACCAGGACCCCCAGATCCCTTTGTACTTCAGTACTTTCCAGTTTCTTGCCATTAAGATAATAACTTGCTCTACGATTTTCCTGCCAAAGTGCATAACCTCACACTTTCCAGTATTGTATTCCATCTGCCAAATCTCTGCCCACTTATTAGCCTGTCTATGTCCCCTTGCAGGTTTTTTATGTCCTCCTCACTCACTACTTTCCCTCCCATCTTAGTATCATCTGCAAACTTTGATATGTTACACTCGGTCCCCTCCTCCAAATCGTTAATATAGATTGTAAAGAGTTGGGGACCCAGCACTGACCCCTGCGGAACACCACTAGTTACTGATTGCCAGTCTGAGAATGAACCATTTATCCCAACTCTCTGCCTCCTGTTAGATAGCCAATCCTCTATCCATGCCAGAATATCACCCCCAATCCCGTGATTTTTTTATCTTAAGCAATAATCATTTGTGTGGCACCTTGTCAAATGCCTTTTGGAAGTCTAAATACACTACGTCCACTGGTTCCCCTTTATCCACCCTATATGTTACTTCCTTAAAGAACTCCAGCAAATTTGTCAAACATGACTTCCCCTTCATAAAACCATGCTGACTTTGTCCTATTAAATTATGATTATCCAAATGTCCTGTTACTGTCTCCTTAATAATGGACTCCAAAGTTTTACCTACCACAGATGTTAGGCTAACCGGTCTATAGTTTCCAGCCTTCTGTCTACTGCCCTTTTTAAATAAGGGTGTTACATTAGCAGTTTTCCAGTCTGCCGGGACCTTTGCTGAGTCCAGGGAGTTTTGGAAAATTATTACCAATGCATCCACAATCCCTACTGCCACTTCCCTCAAGACCCTAGGATGTAAGCCATCAGGTCCATGTGATTTATCCGCCTTGAGTCCCATTATTTTACCGAGTACCACTTCCTTAGTGATTTTGATCGTGTTTAGCCCCTCCCCCCCTATAGCCCCCTGTTTGTCCAGTGTTGGGATATTCTTGGTGTCCTCTACTGTAAAGACTGATACAAAATATTCTTTCAGTGTTTTTGCCATCTCCATATTTCCCACCATTAATTTCCCGGTCTCATCCTCTAAGGGACCAACATTTACTTTAGCCACCCTTTTTTTATATAACTATAAAAACTCTTACTATCTGTTTTTATATTTTTTGTTAATTTACTTTCATAATCTATCTTCCCTTTCTTCATCAATCTTTTTGTTATTTTTTGCTGTCTTTTAACGTTTTCCCAATCCTCTATCCTCCCACTAGATTTGGCTACCTTATATGCCCTTGTTTTTAGTCGAATACTATCCTTAATTTCTTTACTTAGCCACGGATGGCTGTCTTTTCTTTTACACCCTTTTCTTCTCAGTGGAATATATATTTTTTGGAAGTTGTAAAATAACTCCTTAAATGTACACCACTGATCATGTATCCTCTTACCCTTTAATCTATTTTCCCAATCCACTCTGCTCAATTCCACTCTCATACCTTCATAGTCTCCTTTATTCAAGCTTAGCACGCTTGTTTGAGATCCAACCTTCTCACCCTCTAATTGAATATGGAATTCAACCATGTTATGGTCACTCATTCCAAGGGGATCCTTTACTAGGACATTTTTAATTAATCCTGTCTCATTACACAGGACCAGATCTAAGGTTGCTTGCCCCCTGGTCGGTTCAGTTACATACTGCTCAAGAAACCCATCCCTAATACATTCAATGAACTCATCCTCAAGACAGCCCTGCCCAATTTGATTTGTCCAATTAATATGATATTTAAAATCCCCCATAATTATAGATGTTCCCTTATTACAAGCCTCAACTATTTCCTGATTGATACTCCGTCCAACAGAGTTGCAACTTTTCGGAGGCCTATAGACTATGCCCACTAGTGTTTTTTTCCCCTTATTATTCCTTACCTCCACCCAAACTGTTTCATTATCCTGATCTTTTGACCCAATATCATTTCTCTGTATTACAGTGATTCCTTCCTTTATTAACATAGCCACCCCACCTCCCCTTCCTTCCTGCCTGTCCTTCCTGATCGTTAAATAACCTGGTATGTTTAATTCCCAGGCATTGTCACCCTGCAGCCATGTTTCTGTAATGGCCACAAGATCATACCCATATGTAGTTATTTGTGCTATTAACTCGTCTATTTTGTTACGATTGCTACGTGCATTCAGATAGAGAACTTTCAAATATGTTTTGTGACACTTAGTTCCTGCTTTTGCCCTTTTTATTACTTTACCTTTTACTCCATATCTTCTGCCCCTTCCTGACACGCTCTGGTTTTTAATTTCCCCACTGCTACCTAAGTCTATGACTTTCTCTGTTGTCATTTTTATTATTTGCTCTCTAGGAACCTCCCCCCAACTAGTTAGTTTAAAGCCCTCTCTACAGCCCTAGTTATATGATCCGCCAGGACTCTAGTCCCAGCACTGGCCAAGTGAAGCCCATCCCAATGGAACAGCTCCCTCCTGCCCCAGTACTGGTGCCAGTGTCCCAGGAAGCAAAACCCATTTCTCCCACACCAGTCTTTGAGCCACGCATTTAACTCTCTAATTTTATTTGTCCTAGCCAAATTCGCTCGTGGCTCAGGTAGTAATCCAGAGATTATTACCCTTGAGGTTCTGTTTTTTAATTTGACCCCTAGCTGCTCATACTCCTTTAACAGAACCGGCTTCCTAGTCCTATCTACGTCATTTGTACCAACATCAACCATGACAACTGGATCCACCCCCTCCCACTGCAAATTTCTTTCCAGCCCAGAGGAGATGTCCTTAACCCTGGCACCGGGTTGGCAACACAGCCTTCAGGACTCTCGCTCTCGGCTGCAGAGAACTCTATCTATCCCCCTAATAATTCTATCCCTTACCACTACAACATTTCTATTTACTCCCCCCTCTTGAATGGCCCCCCGTTCCACGGTGCTGTGGCCAGGTTGCTCATCCTCCCTGCAGTCCCTGCTCCTGTCCCCACAGGGAGTAAGAACCTCGAACCTGTTGGACAAGAGCAAGGGCTGCGGCTCCTCCAGCTCTACCTCCTGGATCCCCGTACCTGCCTCACTCGTAGTCACACCGTCCTGTCCCTGACCATGGGCTACATCTGAATTAATTAACTTCATAGGTGTGACCACCTCCTGATACACAGATTCCAGGTACTTCTCCCCCTCCCTGATGTGTCGCAGTGTCTGAAGCTCAGACTCCAGCTCATCAACACGGAGCTGGAGTTCCTGTAGCAGCAGACACTTGTCACAGACGTAATCACCGTGAGCCTCAATGGGGTTCACCGGCTCCCACATCTCGCAACAGTAACACATCACCTGCTCCATTCTATGTAATTAATTACATTTTTTATTGTTAGTTATGGACACCCTCTGCCTGATTTTAGATGCTAGTACCCCCTTTAATTAATTGGATTTAAATTAAATCAATCCCTCTAGTTACACCAGTTAAATGGTTTACCAACAGTCACTCTGCACCAGAAAGGCCTTATTAACTACAACCCACAGAGTTAAAGTTTGAAAAGAGCACCTAACACCCCACTTACTCTAACTCACACTTAACCAAACTCACAGCACTCTTTGATAACTCGTCCTCAGTGCTTGCTCGCACTAGGACTGGTCTTTTTATACTGTTTGTTTGTTTACAGCCAAATGAGTCACCCCTGCTGATTGGTTAGAAAACTGGTTTCCACTGCCTGCTGTGCCAATTTACTCCTACTGCAGTGTAACCTTGTTTTACTCTTAAACCAACAGAATCCCAAATATTTAACTTTTCCCCTTTACTTAAACTGCTTAAGTAATCTTATCAAGAATGATTTAAAGAGAAATAACAATTAAAGAACTCTCACACTTACCCAAACTCACAGCACTCTTTGATGACTCGCAAAGGTCCCGGCAGTTTGGAAAACTGCTAATGTAACACCCTTATTTAAGAAGGGAAGTAGACAAAAAGCTGGAAACTATAGACCAGTTAGCCTAACATCTGTGGTTGGCAAAATATTGGAGTCCATTATTAAGGAAACAGTAACAGAGCATTTGGATAAACATAATTTAATAGGACAGTCAGCATGGTTTTATGAAGGGGAAGTCATGTTTGACAAATTTGCTCGAATTCTTTGAGGATGTAACATACAGGGTGGATAAAGGGGAACCAGTGGATGTAGTATATTTGGACTTCCAAAAGGCATTTGACAAGGTTCCATACAAAAGACTACTGATCAAGCTAAGAAATCACAGGATTGGGGGTAATATACTGGCATGGGTGGAAGATTGGCTATCTAACAGAAAACAAAGAGTTGGGATAAATGGTTCATTCTCGGGCTGGCAATCAGTAACTAGTGGTGTTCCGCAGGGGTCAGTGCTGGGACCCCATCTCTTTACAATCTATATTAACGATTTGGAGGAAGGGACCGAGTACAACATATCCAAGTTTGCCGACGATACAAAGATGGGAGGGAAAGCAATGAGTGAGGAGGACATAAAAAACCTGCAAAAGGACATAGACAGGCTAAGTGAGTGGGCAGAGATTTGGCAGATGCAATATAATGTTGGAAAGTGTGAGGTTATGCACTTTGGCAGAAAAAATCAAAGAGCAAGTTATTACCTAAATGGAGAGAAACTGCAAAGTGCTACAGTACAAAGGGATCTGGGGGTCCTGGTGCATGAAACACAAAAAGTTAGTATGCAGGTGCAGCAGGTGATCAGGAAGGCCAATGGAATCTTGGCTTTTATTGCGAGGGGGATGGATTATAAAAACAGGGAAGTCTTGCTGCAGTTATACAGGGTATTGGTGAGGCCACACCTGGAATACTGCGTGCAGTTTTGGTTTCCATATTTAAGAAAAGATATACTTGCTCTCGAGGCGGTTCAGAGAAGGTTCACTTGGTTGGTTCCGGAGATGAGGGGGTTGACGTATGAGGAAAGGTTGAGTAGGTTGGGACTCTACTCATTGGAGTTCAGAAGAATGAGAGGCGATATTTTCGAAACATATAAGATTGTGAGGGGGCTTGATCGGGTGGATGCGGTGAGGATGTTTCCACTGATGGGTGAGACGAGAACTAGGGGGCATAATCTAAGAATAAGGGACTGCCTTTTCAAAACTGAGATGAGGAGAAACTTCTTCACTCAGAGGGTAGTAAATCTATGGAATTTGCTACCCCAGAGAGCTGCGGAAGCTGCAACATTAAATAAATTTAAAATGGAGATAGACAGTTTCCTAGCAGATAAGGGAATTAGGGGTTACGGGGAGAGGGCAGGGAAGTGGACGTGAGTCTAGATTCAGATCAGCCATGATCCTATTGAATGGCGGAGCAGGCACGAGGGGCAGCATGGCCTACTCCTGCTCCTACTTCTTATGTTCTTATGAGTTTGTGAGTTTGATACAGAAGTCTTATGTGAGACAATTCTAAAAATATATAGATTTATTAAAGAACCGACATGCAGTTTACAGTTGGTAAGTCAATCGCAACATTAAGAGTTCCAAAAAGAGAAAGTTTTACAATCTTACCAGAGATCCTTACTCTCAATTCTTAACTTCGCTACAGTTTTACAGTTCTCAGTTTTATTCAGAATATCCACCAAAATCAAATACCTTTGATCCTCGAGGTACAAAGAGTTGGAGACTTACAGAGGCGACTGAAGCCGAGAATCGCTTTGCCCCTTTAAAGCGAGTCTACTATCCCATTTGAGAGTTCAATATTTATAACCTTGTCCAGTGGTATTTCCTTTAAGGTTTTCTGCTGATGTAAGCTAATTATCTCTAATCATTTTTCTGCTGACCCCTGCAATTCTTACCGTCACCTCAGCTGGTAGCATTACAGAATTATGTCTCTCCTCTAGGTGTTCTAAGTTTATCATAAAAAACGGTGTAACAGCAGGTGCGTTTTACTTGATGTCATTTTTACAAAAGCAGATGTTTGTGCTGCTTTACGAAGTGTAAATTAGAACACCTTGTACAGGGTGAACTATTGTCTTGTTCCTAAAGGTTCAGACTGTCAGGAGCCTTTAACCTTCTGTTTCAATAAGGTTATTGATTCAGTGTCAACAACTATCTTATCTCAATAGCCAGAATGCTATCACAGCTTTTTCATAGTTAGGTTTTTTGATTTCCAGACCCAGTTTGTCATGTTTTAATAAGGTCAAATTCTTTCATAGAATGGTGTATTTTTCTGAATAGGTTATATGGCTTATTCCTTCACCCCCCCCTCTTGACCAAAAAATGAACTCTAGCATCAAGACAGAGTTTGGTCAATGTTACTAATAAGGTTATAATAGCACATTAATTTCATGAGATTTACAAGAGCCTAAACATGTGCTACATGAAAATTCCTTTTAAGTCATCCAGGACAATGGTTTGCCTTATTTTAAATTGAACACAAATTAAAAGGATGATAGGTACATTGGCATGCAATTAGTGAAACAAAATGTACTTAGAATATCCAATTGGCTGATGTACTTTCCGTAGAGGTGAGTTATTCATACGAGTCAAGGAGACGTAATTTGGAACTGGCTGAAGCTTGATACACTGTTCCATTGATCCAGCGTGAGGACAGATTCTTGTTTTCGTAAAGGCCGTGCCAGGAGCTCAGTTGATTCCTTCTCCATCCGCAGTGTTTTCCTCCTTCGTTGAAGTAACTTGTTGATCTTTACTTGTTTTGGTTGTGGCCTTTTGCGAATCCAATTCCTGAGGCGTTGCCAAGCATCATGTGGAGGAGTCGGCGACACCGTCTGGCTGACCGTCGTCAGTAGTTCGATCGCATCCATTTCCCGTGTCATGCTCCAAGCTGGGTCTTGAAAGACAGTGTACGACTGCACCTTGTATTCCTCCATTTCGGTATCCCGCAGGGCATCTTTTGAGATTGTCTATGGAGACAGTTTTAAGAATATGCTTGTCATTCGGCTGATTACTATGTATGTTAACTGTTCTTTCGTTAATAACAGAATGTATTTAAACAGGTTTTTTTCCACTTGGGTCTTAAACCAGGTTTTTGCTCCAACTTCTTTTCCTTTACCCATTCTCCTGCTAGGTGTTGCCATGCTTTGTTTGTCAAATTTTTCTGCCTATTTGCCTCCTCTGAGCAATTTGATGAATCTCCTCTGTTACTTTTTAAAAATCTAACTGTCACTGTCGGGTCAAGGAATCAGAGAGTGTTGAGGCAATAAAAGAACCGTGGGTAAGCGGTTTATGCATCTCAACCCCATACATCAGATAATATGGAGTTTTAGGGGACACTGTCTCTGATGCAGATGCGGGCACATTATTAAGTGATAGCTGCACCTCCGGAATGATGGTGGTCCACTTATTTCCCTGATTCTCAACAGTTTGACAAATAGCTTTTTTACTTCCTTGTTTTTACGTTCCACCAGCCCCGCTGATTGCGGATGACGTGGTGTGCTGTGCTCTAACCCAATCCCCCTTTGTTCACAGTAGTCTTTGAAGACCTGGGAGACAAAGGCTCCACCTTTAACGGAGTGTAAGATTTTGAGTGCACCAGCTACTCCGAAACAGTTTTTGTGGGGATCAGCCCGCAGAAGGAAGTGCATCCATCTACACAAACGAGAACATATCATCTGCATCCCAAAGACGGGGGGAAATGGTCCAATAAAGTCAATAAAGAATTTTCCCATTGGCTCATCAGCTTTCACAGGAGCCAATGGTGGCTTAATTAGTGATGACTTATTGGTTAAATAGCATGGCTCACAATTTGTCATGTATGTTTTACAGGCCTTAAGCATGCCTGGCCACCAATATAAGGGAGTCAGTTTGCAGAATGTTCTGGCACCACAATGTGCTTGACCTATGCCCTCGTGAGCTTCTTTTACAAGCTGTTCTCGTTTGTGTCTCGGGGGTACTTCTCGGTTTCCCTTGGGCAACTTAACTAGCACAATAGCCGTAGGGGTTTCCAAGTAAAAGTACTTTGGTGGATATCCTGGTGGATTCTCTTTTGTTGGGTCTAATAGCTGAATCAGTTCCTCATCCTGATTAGCTGCCCGTTCTGCCCTAGTGATTACACTAATATTGGCAGGCCCTTCTCGAGGGGGTGCCATGCAGACCGAACATTTCACTTGTTCATCTGCAAGACTGTTTTCTTTTGCGTGTACTGTCCCAGTGGTATGCCCATTTTACAGTAATCACTTGACAATTCTGTTTCTCCATTCTTGAATGGAGAATGTCGTCCCACAATGACTTATGTTTTATGGGTTTACCTTTATGATTGGTAAAGTTTGTTTGTTCCAAGATAACTAGATCTTGGTTATATCCTCTTTTACAGTAGTCACGATCCATACAGGTTAATGTGGGTTTAATAGGGTTGACCTTTTCTAAAGCATACCGTAATACTGAGGCTTCAGCATATTGCGCTGTATGGCCAAGGGATATGGACAGTAATTCTTCTGGATAAAAAGAATAGGAATCTCAAAGTCCCTACTACTATACCCATCCCAGCTGAGGATTGTTGGGATGTCCCTTTTTTAATCATCATTGATGATCCATCACAAATTATTAATTGGTCTTGTGGAGGTATAGGGATAGGATTATTTCCCCTAATAAAGCAATTGTTTGAATTTCCTAATAAAAAGACTTGGCCAATTCCGACAGGGTTTGCCATTTCGTCAGGATCTAACCTCGGTTCGGGTTTAATCTGAACTTTATAAGAAATTTCTGGACCTCAATGGTATATTGAGGGAGTTCTGATTTAAGTTCTACAAGGCCTGATCAGGGACTTGTCATCTCTAGAGACTTAAATCTGGGTCTTAGTACCATTGTCAGTAAAACACTCCTTCTATACTAACAATCTACGAGATGGATATAGATATAAATATAAGTATAGGGTTCTGTATCAACTCGTTAACACACACGTTGGGCACTAACTGAAGGGATAATTACTAGTCCTAGCCCCTTTAGGGCTACCCCAGATCAGGTGTATTCCTCAGACGTTCACATTCAACTTAAGTTTGAGGTAGCCGAATCCTAAAGACGCTTAGTCCGGACCTTTAGACCCAATTATCTTTCCCTCAAGGAAAGGAACAACCTGAAAATGTTACCGTCCTCCATGTAACATTCTGGATATTATGAGTGTCCAGAAAACTCCCCCAGAATTCTGCTGCAACTCACCAAAGATTTTACAAAGATTCAGTTCGCGAGTTTGATACAGAAGTCTTATGTGAGACAATTCTAAAAATATATAGATTTATTAAAGAACCGACATGCAGTTTACAGTTGGTGAGTCAATCGCTACATTAATGGTTCCAAAAAGAGAAAGCTTTACAATCTTATTATCAGAGATCCTTACTCTCAAATCTTAACTTCGCTACAGTTTTACAGTTCTCAGTTTTATTCAGGATATCCACCAAAATCAAATACCTTTGATCCTCGAGGTACAAAGAGTTGGAGACTTAGAGGTGACTCTGAAGCCGAGAATCGCTTTGCCCTTTTAAAGCGAGTCCACTATCCCATTTGAGAGTTCAATATTTATACCCTTTTCCAGTGGTATTTTCTTTAAGGTTTTCTGCTAATGTAAGCTATTTATCTCTAATCATTTTTCTGCTGACCCCTGCAATTCTTACAGTCACCTCAGCTAGTAGCATTACAGAATTATGTCTCTCCTCTAGGTGTTCTAAGTTTATCATAAAAAGCGGTGTAACAGCAGGTGCGTTTTACTTGATGTCATTTTTACAAAGGCAGATGTTTGTGCTTCTTTATGAAGTGTAAATTAGAACACCTTGTACAGGTAGACTACCCTTTATCCGAACTTCCGAAAACCGAAACCCTCTAAAAACCGAAGGTTTTTTCGTTCAGCGTAAGTCCAGCGTAAGTCGTGCGCACGGACCCCCGCCGGCCCCGACCCCCCCGCCGACGACCCCCCCGCGGACCCCCACCGGCCCTGACCCCCGCGGACCCCTGCCGGCCCCGACCCCCCCCCTGACCCCCGCGGACCCCCGCCGACCCCGACCCCCGCCGACTTACGCTGAGCGTCAGCGTAAGTCGTGCGCACGACCCCCCCCGCGGACCCCCGCTGGCGCCGACCCCGCCGCGGAACCCCGCCGACCCCGACCGTAAGTCGGCGGGGGTCGGCGCCGGCGGGGGTCCGCGGGGGGGTCGGCGGGGGGGTTGGCAGGGGTCGGGGCCGGCGGGGGTCTGCGGGGGGGTCGGCGGGGGGCGGGGGCGGGGGGGTCGGCGCGGGGGTCGGGGCCGCCGGGGGTCCGCAGGGGGGTCGGGGCCGGCGGGGTCCGCGGGGGGGTCGTGCGCACGACCCCCCGCTGACCCCCCCCCGCGGACACCCGCCAACCCACCTTCCGAAATCCGAAATTCTCCGAAAACCGAAACACGGCTGGTCCCGAGGTTTTCGGATAAAGGATAGTCTACCTGTAAAAGGTTAAACTATTGTCTTGTTCCCAAAAGTTCAGACTGTCAGGAGCCTTTAAACTTCTGTTTCAATAAGTTTATTGATTCAGTGTCAATAACTATCTTATCTCAATAGCCAGAATGCTATCACAGCTTTTTCATAGTTTGGTTTCTAAATTTCCAGAGCCAGTTTGCCATGTTATATTAAGGCCAGAATTCTTTCATAGAATGGTATATTTTTCTGAATAAGTTATATGGCTTATTCCTTCACACACACACTCTCTCTCTCTCTCTCTCTCTCTCTCTCTCTCTCTCTGTCCCTCTCTCTCTGTGTCCATCTCTCTCTCTCTCTGTCACTCTCTCTCACTCTTTCCCTCTCTCTCTCTCTCTCTGTCCCTCCCTCTCACACACACTCTCTCTCACTCTTGTCCCTCTGTCCCTCTCCCTCTGTCCCTCTCCCTCTGTCCCTCTCGCTCTCTCTGTGTCCCTCTCGCTCTCATAGAAGCATAGAAGGTAGGAGCAGGAGTAGGCCATTCGGCCCCTCGAGCCTGCTCCGCCATTTAATGAGTTCATGGCTGATCATAAAAATTCAGTACCCTGTCCCTGCTGTCTCTCCATATCCCTTGATCCCTTTAGCCTTAAAAATATATCTAACTCCTTCTGGAATATATTTAATGAATTGGCCTCAATTGCCTTTTTGTGGTAGAGAATTCCACAGGTTCACCACTCTCTGGGTGAAGAAATTCCTCCCTATCACTGTCCTAAAAGGCTTACCCCTTATCTTTAGGCTGTGACCCATGGTTCTGGACTCCCCCGCCATTGGGAACATCCTTCCTGCATCTAGCCCTGTGAGAATTTTATAAGTTTCAATGAGATCCCCTCTCATTCTTCTAAACTCCAGCGAATATAAGCCCAATCGACCCAATCTCTCCTCATACGTCATTCCTGCCATCCCAGGTATCATCTGGTCTTCTTCTTATCGTGTCCACGGACAGTCTATACATAGCCCAGCCAGAACTGGTCACATTTTTGTGCCTTGTTGTTGGATTCGGCAAGATCTGCAACAGTGCAGGGTTCCTCTAACGATGGGCATTGCAGGAGATGTTGCATAGTCTGTGCCTCAGTTCCACATTCACAAGTTGTCAGGCTGGTTGAATATCCCCATTTGCTTAGTGACACCTTTGAGCAACCTACACCGGTACTAAGTCTGTTAAGGCACTTCCAGATTGCCCAGTTGCAATTAGCTCCTGGGGGAAGGCTTTCATCAGGTAAAATTTCCATCGCTGGGGGTTGTTCAAGACTAGCGAGACGGTCTTTCCACAAGGCGATGCGGGCTTCAGATGAGGTTGATTGTAATGGAACAACACTGTGCATGAAGCTCTTCCTTGACTTTAGGCAGCTGGGTGTAGGTGTATGACAATGCAGAGGGTGCCTCACATCTGATGTTTGACGGAGTCGCTCTTTCTCGCTGGCTACCGTTCTTATATCAGGGGGAGCGATACCCGCCAGGATATATAGGTTGTTGGTTTTAAGCAACCTGTGATAAATCGACAGCTTGCATCCATCTTCTTGGTATGAGTAGACCTTTCCCATGCAGGGCAGGCGTATTCGGCAGCGGAATGGCAAAGAGCAAGTGCACTGGTTCGCGATGTTTTCGGGCTTGCTCCCCATCTTGTGTTAGTGAGCTTATTCAGGATGTTGATTCGTGCGCTCACTTTTGCCTTTGTCTTCTCGGTGAATCTTCGCTGCACTCCCTCCATGGCAAGAACATCCTTCCTCAGATAAGGCGACCAAAACTGTACACAATACTCAAGGTATGGTCTCACCAAGGCCCTGTACACCTCCAGCAAGACATCCTTGCTCCTGTAGTCGAATCCTCTCGCTATGAAGGCCAACATACCATTTGCCTTCTTAACCGTCCGCTGCACCTGCATGTTTACCTTCAGCGACTGGTGCACAAGGACACCCCGGTCTCGTTGCACTTCCCCTTCTCCCAATCTATTACCGTTCTGATAATAATCTGCCTTCCTGTTTTTGCCACCAAAGTGGATACCCTTGCATTTATCCACATTATACTGCATCTGCCATGCATCTGCCCAATCACCCAACCTGTTCAAATTATACTGGAGTTTCTCGACATCCTGCTCACCGCACACACGCCCACCCAGCTTTGTGTCGTCTGCAAACTTGGAGATATTACATCTAGTTCCCTCGTCTAGCTCATTAATATATTTTGTGAATAGCTGGGGTCCTAGCACCGATCCTTGCGGTATCCCACTAGTCACTGCCTGCCACTCAGACAAAGACCTGTTTATTCCAACTCTTTGCTTCCTGTCTGCCAACCAGTTCTCTATCCAAGTCAGTACCTTACATCCAATCCCATGTGCTTTAACTTTATACGCTAATCTCTTATGCAGGACCTTATCGAAAGCCTCCTGAAAGTCCAAATACACCACATCCAATGGTTCTCCCTTATCTATTCTACCAGTTACATCCTCAAAAACTTCCAGTAGATTAGTCAAGCATGATTTAGCTTTTGTAAATCCATGTTGACTTTGTTCGATCCTGTCACTGTTTTCCAAGTGCTCTGCTATTTCATCTTTTATAATGGACTCTAGCATTTTCCTCACTACCGATGTCAGGCTTACCGGTCTATAATACCCCGTTTTCTCTCTACCACCTTTTTTAAATAGTGGGGTTACATTAGCTACCCTCCAATCCATGGGAACTCTGCCAGAGTCTATAGAATGTTGGAAGATGATGAGCAATGCATCTACTATTTCTAGGGCCACTTCCTTAGGTACCCTAGAATGTAGATTATCAGGCCCTGGGAATTTATCGGCTTTCAATCCCGTCAATTTCCCTAACACCATTTCCCTACAAATACTGATTTCAGTCAGTTCCTCCCTCTCATTAGACCCTATGTTCCCCGACATCTCTGGGAGGTTATTTGTGTCCTCCTTTGTGAAGAAAGAACCAAAGTATGTATTTAATTGGTCAGCCATTTCTTTGTTCCCCATTATAAATTCCCCTGATTCTGACTGCAAGAGACCTACGCTTGACTTCACCAAGCTTTTTCTCTTCACATATCTATCTCTGTCCCTCTCTCTCTCTCTCTCTGTTGCCCTCTCTCTCTCTCTCTCTCTGTCCCTCTCTCTCGCTCTCTCTGTCCCTCTCTCTGTTCCTCTCTCTGTCCCTCTCTCTAAAAGCTCTCTCTGCCCCCCCTCTCTATCTGTCCCCCCTCTCTCTATCTGTCCCCCCTCTCTCTATCTGTCCCCCCTCTCTCTATCTGTCCCCCCTCTCTCTATCTGTCCCCCCTCTCTCTATCTGTCCCCCCTCTCTCTATCTGTCCCCCCTCTCTCTATCTGTCCCCCCTCTCTCTATCTGTCCCCCCTCTCTCTATCTGTCCCCCCTCTCTCTCTCTGTCCCCCCTCTCTCTGTCCCCCCTCTCTCTGTCCCCCCTCTCTCTGTCCCCCCTCTCTCTGTCCCCCCTCTCTCTGCCCCCCCCCTCTCGCTCTGTCCCCCCCTCTCTCGCTCTGTCCCCCCTCTCTCGCTCTGTCCCCCCTCTCTCGCTCTGTCCCCCCCTCTCTCGCTCTGTCCCCCCCTCTCTCGCTCTGTCCCCCCCTCTCTCGCTCTGTCCCCCCCTCACTCGCTCTGTCCCCCCCTCTCTCGCTCTGTCCCCCCCTCTCTCGCTCTGTCCCCCCCCTCTCTCGCTCTGTCCCCCCCTCTCTCGCTCTGTCCCCCCCTCTCTCGCTCTGTCCCCCCCTCTCTCGCTCTGTCCCCCCCTCTCTCGCTCTGTCCCCCCCTCTCTCGCTCTGTCCCCCCCTCTCTCGCTCTGTCCCCCCCTCTCTCGCTCTGTCCCCCCCTCTCTCGCTCTGTCCCCCCCTCTCTCGCTCTGTCCCCCCCTCTCTCGCTCTGTCCCCCCCTCTCTCGCTCTGTCCCCCCCTCTCTCGCTCTGTCCCCCCATCTCTCGCTCTGTCCCCCCCTCTCTCGCTCTGTCCCCCCCTCTCTCGCTCTGTTCCCCCCTCTCTCGCTCTGTCCCCCCTCTCGCTCTGTTACCCCCTCTCTCGCTCTGTCCCCCCCTCTCTCGCTCTGTCCCCCCCTCTCTCGCTCTGTCCCCCCCCTCTCGCTCTGTCCCCCCCCCTCGCTCTGTCCCCCCCTCTCTCGCTCTGTCCCCCCCTCTCTCGCTCTGTCCCCCCCTCTCTCGCTCTGTCCCCCCCTCTCTTGCTCTGTCCCCCCCCCTCTCGCTCTGTCCCCCCCTCTCGCTCTGTCCCCCCCTCTCTCGCTCTGTCCCCCCCTCTCTCGCTCTGTCCCCCCCTCTCTCGCTCTGTCCCCCCCTCTCTCGCTCTGTCCCCCCCTCTCTCGCTCTTTCCCCCCCTCTCTCGCTCTGTCCCCCCCCCTCGCTCTGTTCCCCCCCCCCCCTCTCGCTCTGTCCCGTCCTCTCTCTGTCCCCCTCTCTCGGTCCCTCTCTATCTCCCTCTCTCTCAATTAAATTCAATTCATGTTGCTTTATTTGCATGACAAGGTACATCTTATGTTGCCAAAGCACAGAAAAACATGCATGATTGAACACGTAAACGCAGATCTAGACATACAGGCGTGGAAATTCAGTAGGCTTAGCGCCCCATTTGGGGCGCTGGAGGGCCTAGCGCCGGAGTTATGGCCAGTTGGCAAATTCAGTGGGGCCCTTCCGTCGGCGTTACACCGGTTGCGCTGCGCCGGCACCGGTGACGTCATCGGTGTGCGCAGCGTCCCGGTTGCCGTGGTGACGGGCCCCAGTGCCGAAATTGAGTTGCGGCCGCCTCGCCCGTGGCAGCCGCAACTAAGACTTTGGCAATCGAGTCCTGCAGGAGTTAGCGCCGGCGCATTAAGGTCGCGCGGCGGCCGGCCGCTTTCCCGCCGGCCGCCTGCCCGCAACTCCCTCCCCGGACTCCTCCACCACCCCCCGCGGAACAGATGCGTCTGGCCTGCAAGCCCGGCACTTGTCCGAGGTGCCGGGCTCATTTTTCTGAACATTTGAACGGCCAGCGGGCGGGTGCAGGCAGCTCCTCCTTAACTGAAGGAGGAGGCCTGCACTTCCCCAGTCTGCCGCACTGCATCGGGTGCCGCAGCGCCGGAATTGCGCCGCAATGCGGCACTCAGTGCCCATTTCGAGGCGCTGACACCCTCTAGTAGCTCCGGCAGCTGTTTGGGCGCGGCGCTACTGAATTTTTGGCGTGCGCAGGGGGACTTAGCGCCGGCGCTAAATTTCCGGCGCTAAAGCCCTGGCGAACCCACAACCGAATTTCTAGGCCACAGTGTATAGACAGAATATCCCTGTATATATAAATATATACACACATATAACATGCATACAATCTTTTCTTAGATTTAATGGTTGTCCCTCTGCTTATGGCAAGCTGTAACATAGTTTGCCGCTAAAGTTACGCAATTTCTCTGTTCCCCTAATAGATATGGGAGTTTTTGGTGGTCATTCAAATTTTTGAATTAAGGGCATATTTTTATGAATTTTGGGTAGAAATTCCCCCTTTTGCCCTGATAGTTTCCACAAGTTGTGAGGAAGTGCATCTCTGTCTCCACCACTCCCTGACTGCAGTGAGAGCATATCCTGTCCTCTCTTGGCAGCCAGGTCTGCCTGTGTCTGCCTTTTTCGATGGTCAGGCTATGCTCACTAAGTCTGTTCATTGTCATGGTTTTTCTCAGTTTGCTATCTTTCACCATGGTCAGGTATTCAGCCATGGTGTATTGTCTGTTTAGGGTCAAATAGCAATCGAGTTTGTTTCTGGTTTTTGTCATTTCTGTCCAATAGATCAAATATTTTTCCTTTTGTTTAGTGACAATTGTGTTGGGTCGAATTCTCTGTGCTAGGATGTCACTGTCCTGGAGCTGATTATTATTAGTAGTGTTAGTAGTTACTTCACTGAGTCCCAGGACTAGTTGACTGAGGGGACTCTTCTCTATGATCATCTCTTGGCATTTCAGGGCTTCGTAATGATAGCAGTGGGGGTTGCTCATTTTTAGGTGTTTCCAAAATTTGATGGCTCTTTTTTGGATATTAATTAGTAGTGGATATTGGCCTAGCTCTGCCCTGCATGCATTTTTTGCGGTTTTCCTCTGAGTCCGGAGGATACTTTTACAGAATTCTGCATGTAGGATCTCAATTGGGTGTTTGTCCCATTTTGCAAATTCTTGTTGTGTTAGCGGGCCCCACACCTCACTGCCATAGAGTGCAATTGGTTCAATTACTGCTTTAAAAATTTTGAGCCAAATGTCAATTGGAATTTCTATTTGGATTGACTTTTTAATGGCATAGAAAGCCCTTTTTGCTTTCTCTTTCAGTTCATTCACAGCCAAATGAAAATTTCCTGTAGAACTGATTTTTAAGCCTAAGTATGTATAATTTGTAGTTTGTTCAATTTTAGTTGCTCCTAGTGTGAAGTTTATTCTGGGCCCCTGATGTCTGGATCTTTGCTCGAACAAAAGAACTTTGGTTTTTTGGGGGTTTATTGTCAGGGCCCAGGTCTGACAGAACGACTCTAGCAGATCCAGGTTCTGCTGTAGACCCTCTTCTGTTGGTGAGAGCAGAACCAGGTCATCTGCATAGAGGAGGAATTTAACCTTGGAGTCATATAGGGCGAGGCCAGGTGCTGTAGATTGTTCAAGTAGTTTTGCCAATTCATTTATGTAAATATTAAAGAGTGTCGGTGAGATGGGCGAGCCCTGCGCCACGCCACGCCCCTGTGAGAAATATTTTGTTTGTTTGTCTCCAATTTTAACTGCACA
Organism: Somniosus microcephalus; assembly: GCF_052327205.1. NCBI lineage: Eukaryota > Metazoa > Chordata > Chondrichthyes > Squaliformes > Somniosidae > Somniosus > Somniosus microcephalus. The sequence goes on along the minus strand of NC_140989.1, from coordinate 88,398,955 downwards.
TTTATTGTTTGTATACATTGATTTAATTACATATGTTTTTCCCCCTACACCACTTTCAATAAGTTTTAAGAATAGACCGTCGTGTCAAATAGAATCAAAAGCCTTCTGGAAATCTATAAAGCAGGCAAAAATTTTGCTTTTGTTTTGGTGAATATGTTTGTCAATTAGGGTGTGTAGGGTGAAGATATGATCCGATGTTCTATAATTTGGTAAGAATCCAATTTGGCTTTTACTCAAGACATTGTGCTCCTCAAGGAAGTTTATAAGTCTTTGGTTTATGATACTACAGAATTACTGTTCACACAGATGCCTCGATAGTTATTTGGGTCAACTTTGTCTCCACTTTTGTATATGGGCGTTATGAGACCTTTGTTCCAGATATCAGGGAAGTAACCGACACTCAGAACCAAGTTGAAGAGTTTTAGGATAGCCAATTTCATTTTATCGTCAGTGTGTTTAATCATCTCGTTTAGGATGCCATCTGCACCGCAAGCTTTTCTTGGTCGCAGGTCCTTGAATTTTTCAAATAGCTCTTTTTCAGTTATTGGGGAGTCTAACGGGCTTTGGTAATCTTTTATGGCCAGTTCGAGCTTTTCCAATTCTTTACATATTTGATTTTGCTCTGGGCTTAGTGTGTTTTTCTGGTATAATTTTTCAAAATGGTTTTCCCATGTGTCTCCATTTTGAATGGGCAATTCGTCGTGTTGCTTTTTGTGTAATGCATTCCAGTTGTCCCAGAAACAATTAGAGTCAATAGATTCCTCAATGGAGCTGAGTTTATTCTTAATATACTGTTCTTTCTTGGTTCTGAGTGTGTTTTTGTATTGTGTTAATGCCTGACAATAAGTAAGGCGTAATTCCTCGTTTTCTGGTTGTCTGTGTTTTTGGTTTGATATTTTTCTGAGTTTTTTCCTCATGTTATGACAGTCTGAATCAAACCATTTTTTGTGGTTTTGTGTTTACTCTTGCGAGATTTCAAGTTCGACATTGATGCCAAATTATCAAAAATATTATTTAGGTTATTCACTGCCAGGTTTACGCCTTCTTTATTGTGAGTGTATGTGTTTTCCAGAAAGGTGTCCAAGAGAGACTGAGTTGATTGACTGCTAATTGCTTTCTGGTATTTTTCCATGCTGTTTTGGGCCCTTCTGTAGGATTTTTTAATGTTGTACAGCTTACTGGGCTGTGTTTCTGTGTTGGTTGTTTCTGTCCTTTTAAGATACGCAGTAATTTGGCTGTGATCTGACAGTGTTGTTAGTGGTTTGACTGTGAATGCTCTGAAAGAGGATGGGTCCAGATCCGTAATCATATAGTCTATGGTGCTGAAGCCAAGATTGAGGAATAGGTCGATCTTCCTAGGGAGTCTCCTCTGAACCCACCATTGACAATGTACAGACCCAGGCTTCGACAGAGCTGCAGGAGCTGTTTTCCGTTTGCATTTGTCTGTCGTAGTTATTCCTGTGTGAATGAAAAGGGAGATCAAAATGATTATTCCCAAATATGTAATTATTCCCCTGAGTACTGGTAAAGTCTGGTTCTTCACCAGTTCTTGAGTTGAGGTCACCACAGATCAACACGTTCCCCTGGGCCTGGAATTGGTTAATCTCCCTCTCAATGTTGGAGAAGGTGTCCTCTTTGAAGCACGGGGATTCTATAGGGGAATATAGAGTGTGCAAATGAAAACATTTTGCATGCTAGAAATGATGCCTTTCTTAATCTTGAGCCATAAGTGGTTTTCGCCCTTTTTTTATAAATTCAATGTAATTACGAAGCTCTGCTTTAAACCAAATCAGTATGCCTCCAGAGTCTCTGCCCTGGGTTACTCCTGGCAGTTTATTGGAGGGGACCACTGTGGTAAACCACTTTTATCGTTACACTATAGTTATCACTGTTGTATTGTTATCACCGTTATCACTGTTGTATCACGATACGAGGTCGCCTCTTGTCGCGCTGTTATACCTGGGCTGACCACCTCCGACTCCGCCCATGGCTCCACCTACCTGCCCAGGTATAAAGGTAGTCGACTGGCTGGTATTCCTCCTTGTTGGACCCGATCACCCACGAGGGTGGGCTCTGTTATTTAGTCAATAAAAACCTTTAGTTACGTTCCTAACTCGTCGCTTTTTATTGGACGAATTGATAGGTATATCAATTTTATTGACTAAATTTTAAAGATGTCTACTACTGGCCAGCCAGAAGCCCTCCCAGAAGCACAGCCACACCAGCCGGCTTGGCTGCAAGCCCTCAAACCACCGTACCTGGATCTAAACCCACAGGCAGCAAACGCAGCCCTCAACTTCAAACACTGGCTGGACTGCTTCGAATCCTACCTGGAAGAATCCGGCGCCCCGCAGAGATCCAAACTAAGACTTCTGAACGCCCAAGCGAGCCCGAGAGTATACGCACTCATACAGGACACGACTACGTACGAGGCCGCGATCAACCTACTGAAACAGCAGTACCGCAGCCCGGTAAATTACATGTACACCAGGCACCTCCTAAGATCCCGCCCGCAACAGCCAGGAGAGTCTGTAGCTGAATTTTTACGGGCGCTAAGAGCACTCGGCAGGAACTGTGACTTTAAAGCGGTGACGGCTGTTGAAAATACGGAGGATAATATCCGCGATGCCTTTGTGAAAGGCCTACGGTCCGACTACTCACGGCAAAGACTGCTTGAAGCTAAAGACCTCGACCTGGACAAAGCTGAAGCCCTCGCTCTCTCCCTGGAGGTGGCCCATCAGGACCAGGAGGCGTTTTCCAGGTACTGCTCGCGACCCTGGGACTCGGGCCCGACCCCTACCGCAATACCCTTCGCAGCGCCGCCCCCGGGACCTACCTCAGCGTTGGCGTCCCGGACCCGACCGGGCCCGCCACCCCCGGTACCGGCTCCGACATCGGGCACCCACGATCGGGCCGCCGGCTGCTTCTTTTGCGGCCAGCAGAAGCACCCGAGGTCGCGCTGCCCAGCCAGGAACTCTACCTGCACAACCTGCAGGAAGAAAGGCCACGTCTCTAAGGCCTGCAGGAGCGGATCTTCAGAGGCCAGCAGTGCCTCATGCGAACTGTGGGGGCGGCCATCTTCTTTCACGGCAACTGAGGCCAGTATCCCCACACGTGAGTCATGGGGGCGGCCATCTTTGATCAAGGCAACCGACCCCAATAGTGCCTCATGTGAGTTATGGGGGCAGCCATCTTCTCCGCCATTTTGTCCTACCTCGTGGGAGACGCCATTTTACCCACCACGCCCGACTGCCACCGGGCCCCCGGACCCGACGACCGCCTCGCCCGCAGACGACAACGACTCGCTTACCTACACGCTAGCCTCCGTCACTCTGGATCAAGCCCGCCCACACCACCTGTCCAAGTCGATGATGGACATCAAAGTAAACGGCCACGCCACGACCTGCCTGTTCGACAGCGGAAGCACGGAGAGCTTCATCCACCCAGACACGGTGAGCCACTACTCCCTCCCTGTCCTGCCAACGCGCAACCGAATCTCGATGGCATCGAGGTCCCACGCCACGGACATTAGCGGCTACTGTGCTGTGACCTTGTCGGTTAAGGGTACAGAGTATAAAAACTTTAAACTCCTCGTCCTCCCCCAGCTCTGCGCTGCCGTCCTACTAGGGCTGGACTTCCAATCCCACCTCCAAAGTGTAACCCTAGCATACGGTGGACCCCTCCCCCCACTCACAGTCGACAACCAGCGAAGGTTAAACCGCCCACCGCGTAACACCTGCAGCCTATCCACCCTCAAGGTGCCGCCACCTTCCCTGTTCGCTAACCTCACCCCCGACTGCAAACCCGTCGCTACCAAGAGCAGGCGGTACAGCGCTGGGGACAGAGCTTTCATTAGCTCTGAGGTGCAGCGTCTCCTGAAGGAGGGCATCATCGAGGGGAGCAACAGCCCCTGGCGTGCCCAGGTCGTGGTCGTTAAGACCGGCGATAAAAATCGCCTGGTCATCGACTACAGCCAGACCATAAACAGATACACCCAGCTGGACGCATACCCCCTTCCCCGCATATCTGACATGGTCAATCAGATTGCACAATACCGCGTATTCTCGACCATCGACCTTAAGTCGGCCTACCACCAACTCCCTATCCACCCCGAGGACCGCCAGTACACCGCCTTCGAGGCGAATGGGCACCTATACCACTTCCTTAGGGTCCCCTTCGGTGTCACCAACGGGGTCTCGGTCTTCCAAAGAGAGATGGACCGGATGGTTGACCAGAACGGACTGCAGGCCACATTCCCCTACCTAGATAACGTCACCATCTGCGGCCGCGACCGGCAGGACCACGACGTGAATCTGGAGAAATTCCTCCGTACAGCCCAACGGCTGAACCTCACCTACAATAAGGAGAAATGTGTGTTTAACACCTCGCGCCTTGCCATCCTTGGCTGTGTAGTAGAGAACGGACTCATCGGCCCCGACCCCGAAAGAATGCGCCCCCTCATGGAGCTACCCCTCCCCCACTGCCCTAAGGCACTTAAGAGAACCCTGGGGCTCTTCGCCTACTATGCCCAATGGGTGCCCAATTATGCGGACAAAGCCAGACCCCTCATGAAGTCCACATCCTTCCCCCTTACGGAGGAAGCGTGCGCAGCCTTCTCCCTCATTAAGGGAGACATTGCCAAGGCCACTATGCACGCAGTGGATGAGTCCATCCCCTTCCAAGTCGAGAGCGATGCATCCGACTTCGCCCTAGCCGCCACCCTTAACCAGGAGGGGAGACCGGTGGCCTTCTTCTCAAGGACCCTACAGGGCCCTGAGATCCGACACTCGTCGGTCGAGAAGGAGGCCCAGGCGATTGTGGAGGCGGTACGACGCTGGAGGCACTACCTGGCAGGCAAACGATTTACCCTCCTTACCGACCAACGTTCGGTCGCTTTTATGTTTAATAACAAGCTGAGGGGCAAAATCAAGAATGACAAGATCTTGAGGTGGAGAATCGAGCTCTCCACCTACGATTATGATATCTTGTACCGGCCAGGTAAGCTGAACGAACCCCCCGATGCTCTGTCACGAATTACATGCGCCAGCGCGCAAAGTGATAGACTTCAGACCCTCCACAACGACCTCTGCCACCCCGGGGTCACCAGACTTTACCACTTCATTAAGGCCCGCAACCTGCCCTACTCCATCGAGGAGGTCAGGACCATAACCAGGAACTGCCAGACCTGCGCCGAGTGCAAACCGCACTTCTTTAGGCCGGACAGAGCAAGCCTGATCAAGGCCACCCGCCCCTTCGAGCGCCTGAGCATCGACTTTAAGGGGCCCCTCCCGTCCTCTGACCGTAATGTGTACTTCCTCAACATTGTTGATGAGTACTCCCGTTTCCCCTTTGCCTTCCCCTGCCCAGACATGACCAGTACCACGGTCATTAAATGCCTGAACGACCTCTTCGCCTTGTTCGGGTTCCCAAACTATATACATAGTGACCGGGGCTCCTCTTTCATGAGCGAGGAACTCCGTCAGTTCCTACTAGCGAGAGGTATTGCAGCAAGTAGGACCACCAGCTACAACCCCCAAGGGAACGGCCAGGTGGAAAGAGAGAACGCGACGGTATGGAAGGCCGTCCTCTTAGCCTTAAAGTCTAAGGGCCTCCCAACCTCCCGCTGGCAGGAAGTCCTCCCGACAGCGCTGCACTCCATCCGGTCACTACTTTGCACTGCCGTTAACGCCACCCCCCATGAACGAATGTTTGTTTTCCCCAGGAAGTCGACTACGGGAACCACTCTACCAACCTGGCTGACCTCTCCGGGGCCCGTCTTGCTGCGAAAGCACGTGAGGGCCCATAAAACAGACCCCCTGGTCGAAAGGGTGAACCTCCTGCACGCCAACCCCCAGTACGCCTACGTGGCTTACCCAGACGGGCGGGAGGACACTGTCTCCTTACGAGACCTCGCACCCTCGGGCACTCCGGAGACACCACCTTTACCCCCCCCCACCACCCCCCCAATTCCAGCCCAGGTAGACGGCATGCCGGAACCCCACGAGCCTTCGCCGACCACGCAGACACCAGCACTAACACCGGATAATGCAGCACCGCCGCTGTGACGATCGGAGAGGCTTACGAGGCCTCCGGACAGACTGACATACCAGAACTGGTAGTACACTTCACCCCGCCGGACTCAAATCTAAACAAGGGGTGAATGTGGTAAACCACTTTTATCGTTACACTATAGTTATCACTGTTGTATTGTTATCACCGTTATCACTGTTGTATCACGATACGAGGTCGCCTCTTGTCGCGCTGTTATACCTGGGCTGACCACCTCCGACTCCGCCCATGGCTCCACCTACCTGCCCAGGTATAAAGGTAGTCGACTGGCTGGTATTCCTCCTTGTTGGACCCGATCACCCACGAGGGTGGGCTCTGTTATTTAGTCAATAAAAACCTTTAGTTACGTTCCTAACTCGTCGCTTTTTATTGGACGAATTGATAGGTATATCAACCACCAGCTCTGTGTACCCAGGGGGACAACCAGTGGGCCCTTCTCCTCTACACCAGGTTTCTTGCAAAAAGATAATGTCCAGATCTTTGATTTCATCTAGGAACTCTGAGTTCCTGCTCTTCAGGCCAAGCACAGAAGAGCGTAGGCCTTGGATATTCCAGGTTGAGATGCACAAGGATTTCATGCTAAGATTGGTCTTTTACTGTGATAGGTGTGTGTGTGTTTGTCGTGTTAAATGAGGAAAAAAGAACATTTCCAGTGTCTATAAATGCTGAGAATATATAGCTGCAACTCTTTCTAACAACTAGTCATTATGCTTCTGATGTGCCTCAATGAATCCGAGACTCGACGTTAACGGAGCAAAGCAAGGCTTTTATTAACTCAGAAAGTAATACACATTGGAGAAGTGTCTCTCATCCAGAGATCTGCTGTACTGCTGTGAGACACGCTGGGGCTTGCTTAAGTAGGGGCCAGGTATGGGCGGAGCCCTACACAATACAATACAGGTAAGGAAATGAAACTGAAACTAGACTAAACACAGGGAATACAGTGCCTGATGAATGGCATATTTCATCACATTCACCCCTTCTACAGATTTAGTCTGTTCGGGGGTTTGGTAGTCCTCTGTGACCGATGTAGCTGTTGTGGTGCCGCGGGTGTCGGCTGGGTGTCCCCGGTGGCCTCCTGGGTCTCTGCCGGGGGCGTCGCCAGGGTTGTTGAAGGGGTAGTTGGTGGGGGCACCGTTGGTCGATGTTCTTCCGGGGGTGGTGAAAGGACAGTGGGTGGGTAAGAATTGCTGTGACCGTTGTTGCTGTTGTTGTCGTGGTTGTTGTCGTTACTGGCTGGGGCAACGTCTTTTATGGACACGGTGTCCTCCCTTCCGTCGGCGTGCCGGACATACGCGTATTGGGGGTTGGCGTGGAGTAGGTGCACTGACTCCACGAGGGGGTCCATCTTGTGGCCCCTCACATGCCTTCGTACAAATATCGGACCTGGGGTGGAGAGCCATGACGGCATGGAAACGCCTGAGGTGGATTTCCGGGGAAAGACAAACATTCGTTCATGAGGCGTGGCATTAGTGGCAGTACACAATAGCGACCATATCGAATGGATCACATCTGGGAGGACTTCCTGCCAGCGGGAGATAGGGAGGCCCTTGGTCCTTAGAGCTAGAGTGACTGCTTTCCATACTGTCCCATTCTCTCGCTCCACCTGGCCGTTACCCTGGGGGTTGTAGCTGGTGGTACGGCTCGTGGCGATCCCCCTGGACAGCATGTACTGGCGTAGCGCTTCACTCATGAAGGACGCCCCCCTATCTGTATGGATGTAGCTCGGCATACCGAACAGGCAGAACAGGCTGTTGAGGCATTTAATGACCGTGGCGCTGGTCATGTCTGGGCAGGGGAAGGCGAATGGGAAACGGGAGTATTCGTCCACAATGTTCAGGAAGTAAACACTGCGGTTGACTGACGGGAGGGGGCCCTTGAAATCTAAGCTGAGCCGCTCAAAGGGCCGTGTAGCTTTGATTAAGTGGGCTCTATCTGGGTGGTAGAACCGAGGCTTGCACTCAGCGCAAGTGCGGCAGTTCCTGGTCAGAGACCGAACTTCCTCAATCGAGTAGGGTAAGTTGCGGGACTTTATGAAGTGGAACAGCCGTGTGACCCCTGGGTGGCAGAGATCGTTGTGGAGGGTCTGTAGCCGATCCCCGGTGGCGCTGGCACACATCCCTCGTGAGAGGGCGTCGGGGGATTCGTTAAGGGCCCCTGGCCGGTAAATGATGTCATACTCGAAGGTGGAGAGCTCGATCCGCCACCTAAGAATCTTATCATTTTTAATCTTCCCCCTCTGTTTATTATTGAACATAAACGCTACCGACCGCTGGTCGGTAAGTAGGGTGAAGCGTTTGCTGGCTAGGTAGTGCCGCCAGTGGCGCACTGCCTCCACGATGGCTTGGGCCTCCTTTTCCATGGAGGAGTGTCTGATCTCGGGCCCTTGGAGGGTCCTCGAGAAGAAAGCTACGGGCCGCCCCGCCTGGTTGAGGGTGGCCGCCAAGGCAAAGTCAGACGCATCACTTTCCACTTGAAAGGGAGTGTTCTCGTCCACTGCCTGTAGCGTGGCCCGCTCAATATCCCGCTTAATGCTTTTGAAGGCGGCGTGAGCCTCAGCAGAGAGCGGAAAAGAGGATGCTTTCAAGAGGGGGCGGGCTTTGTCGGAGCAGTTGGGGACCCATTGGGCATAATAAGAAAATAACCCCAGGCACCTTTTCAGGGCTTTGGGAGTGTTGGGCAGGGGGAGCTCCCATAGGGGGCGCAATCGGTCGGGGTCTGGTCCGATTTCCCCATTCTCCACCATGCTGCCTAGTATGCAGAGGCGCGTGGTATTGAAAATGCAATTGTCCTCGTTGTAAGTGAGGTTGAGTTTTTGTGCGGTTTTCAGGAACCTCTCGAGGTTCGAGTCGTGATCCTGCTGGTTGTGACCGCAGATGGTGACGTTGTCGAGGTAGGGGAAGGTTGCCTGCAAGTGGTGGTCATCGACCATGCGGTCCATCTCCCTCTGGAAGACCGAGACCCCATTCGTCACCCCAAAGGGGACTCTGAGGAATTGGTAGAGGCGTCCGTTCGCCTCGAAGGCAGTGTACGGGTGGTCCTCTGGTCTGATAGGGAGCTGGTGGTACGCTGACTTGAGGTCGATGATGGAGAACACCCGGTATTGGGCGATTTGGTTCACCATCTCGGATATGCGGGGTAGCGGGTAGGCGTCTAGCTGGGTGTATAGATTAACCGTCTGGCTATAATCTATCACCATCCGCTTCTTCTCGCTACCCCTCACCACCACCACTTGGGCGCGCCACGGGCTGTTGCTGCGTTCAATAATGTGCTCCTTCAGGAGCCTGTCTACCTCGGTCGCGATAAACCGCCTGTCCTCCCAGCTGTACCTCCTGCTTTTGGTCGCTATTGGCCAGCAGTTGGGAGTAAGGTTCGCGAATAGCGAAGGCGGCTTTACCTTCAGGGTAGCCAGACCGCACACTGTGAGGGGCGGCTGGGACCCACCGTAATTGAGCGTGATGCTTTGGTGGTGGCACTGGAAATCCAGGCCCAAGATCACGCTCGCACATAGATTGTTCATGATTAGTAATTTAAAATTATCGTATACAGTTCCGTTAACGGACAATTGTACCGCGCAGTAACCCATAATGGTCGATGTCTGGGTTTTATCAGCCATAGAGATGGTGCCCCGAGCAGGGACCACCGTTAGAGAGAGTTGTTGTGCTAGTTCAGGGTGGATAAAACTCTCCGTGCTTCCACTGTCAATTAAACATTTAACCCCGCACCCGTTTACCTCGATGTCCACCATTGATTTGGATAGTGGGTGCGGTCTGGTCTGGTCCACTGTGACCGATGCCACTGTAGGGCCCTGATCGAGACAAGATGGCGTCCACGCTGTCTGCTCACAAGATGGCGGACCCCACGAGGTCGGGCAAGATGGCATCCAAGATGGCCGCTCCCACGGCGCACACGCGGCGGTGGCAGGTTTTCCAGCGGGGTTCCCTCTGCACACCTTCCCGAAATGCCCCTTCTTACCGCACTTAAAGCAGGTGGTGCCTTTCGCCGGGCACAGGTTTCTGATGTGCTTCGGCTGCCCGCAGAAGTAGCAGTTGGGGCCCCGACGCGTCGCGGCTGTCGTAGGGCTTCTGGGGGGAGAGCGGGGCCCCGATGGTGTCGGGCTGCCGGGCGCGGAAGATGCCTTCCAAGATGGCGGCGCCCTTGGTGCACACGTGGCGGCGTGGGCGGCGCGGGCCAAAGAGTAGGCGTCCGAGTTTCTCTGGGCCACATCCAGGGATCGCGCTGTGTCCACAGCCTGTTTCAGGTCCAATCCCGTTTTTTCCAGTAGTCTCTGCCGGATGTAAGTGGAGCTGAGGCCTGCGATAAAGGCATCACGAACAAGCTCGTCAGTGTACACTGTGGCTTTTACATCTTGGCACTTGCAGTCTTTGCCAAGCATTTTCAGGGTGACTAGGAACTCATCCAGCGATTCCCCAGGTCGCTGTGTGCGAGTAGCGAGCAGATGCTTAGCGTACACCTCGTTCGTAGGCTGCTGGTAATGCGCCTTTAGGATGTCGCAGGCGGCCGGGTACGTGTCGGCGTCTTGGATGAGGGGGTAAACCCGGTGGCTTACCCAATTCCGCAGGATTCCGAGTTCCATACTCTCAGCGTCCGTAGCGCCTGTGATGGCTGCGGAATTGTCCAGGAAAAATTCCATACACTTAAACCAGTGTCCGAATCGTGCCGATGCGTCCGAAGCATGCAGGTCCAAATCCAAACGTTCGGGTTTCAAGAGTTGATCCATTGCGTTGAAAATTGAGTTAATAAAATTGATGTGCCTCAATGAATCCGAGACTCGACGTTAACGGAGCAAAGCAAGGCTTTTATTAACTCAGAAAGTAATACACATTGGAGAAGTGTCTCTCATCCAGAGATCTGCTGTACTGCTGTGAGACACGCTGGGGCTTGCTGAAGTAGGGGCCAGGTATGGGCGGAGCCCTACACACAATACAATACAGGTAAGGAAATGAAACTGAAACTAGACTAAACACAGGGAATACAGTGCCTGATGAATGGCATATTTCATCACAGCTTCCTGATCCATAAAGCGGGTGCAGGTGATGCTTAGCATCTGCTTTATGTCTCTCAATGAATTGTCTCTGCCTGTAGTATTGCTCACATCCTGAGCACATCTCTCTCTCTGTCCCTCTCTCCCGCTCTCTCTCTGTCCCTCTCTCCCGCTCTCTCTCTGTCCCTCTCTCCCTCTCTCTCTCTGTCCCTCTCTCTCTCTGTCCCTCTCTCTCTCTCTCTCTGTCCCTCTCTCTCTCTCTCTGCCTCTCTCTCTCTCTCTCTGCTTCTCTCTCTCTCTCTGTCCCTCTCTCTCTGTCTCTCTCTGTCCCTCTCTCTCTCTTTGTCCCTCTCTCTCTCTCTTTGTCCCTCTCTCACCCTCTCTGTTCCCCTCTCTCTCTCTCTCTGTTCCGCTCTCTCTCTCTCATCTCTGTCGCTCTCTCACCTCTGTCGCTCTCTCACCTCTGTCGCTCTCGCTCTCTCTCATCTCTGTCGCTCTCTCTCATCTCTGTCGCTCTCTCTCTGTCGCTCTCTCTCATCTCTGTCGCTCTCTCTCTCATCTCTGTCGCTCTCAATTCAATTCAATTCAAATGCTTTATTGGCATGAAAGTTTACAGGGAACCATATTGCCAAAGCTTACATAACAAAAAGTACAGTTTTCCAACATTCTGTAGGTGTCAAACAATTTTGACCTTCGTTGGGTATATACAATATTAGTTTAAACAATATTAATTTAAACAGTCGTTGAACATCGTTGGGTACATTCAGTATTAATTTTAAACAGTCCTCAGGTTGTGACATGTTGTTACATATTTGTCACCAAGGTATGGTCTGTCTCCTTCTCCCAGGACTAATCTTAATTTTGACAGGTCATCCAATTCTTTGAAATCTGGGGTTGTTTGGCTGAGCTTGTCAAATAATATGTTTCTTGTTGTGTTGAATTTTTCGCATTTTAGGAGGAAATGCATCTCTGTCTCAACCTCGCCAGCCAGACATTGATCACATATTCTATTCTCTCTAGGCTGCCAGGATTTCTTGTATCTTCCTTTTTCAATTGCTAGTTGGTGGTCGCTTAGTCTGTACCTGGTGAGGGTCTGTCTCTGTTTTGTGTCTCTGATGGTCGAGAGATAGTCTGCCAGTTTATATTCTCTTTTTAGGGCCCGGTAACATTCTAATCTGCTTTGGCTTTTGGTTATTTTGTTCCAATGTTCCAGGTAGGTTTCTTTGCATTGTTTAATGATTTGGTTCACTCGGATTGGTGTTTGGACGGCAGTGTTGGTCTGGGACTGGTCAGGGTCCGGCTGAGTAGGAGTACTTAGTTTCAGTAGCAGCTGACTCAGGGGACTCTTTTCTGGGTTTAGCTCTTGGGTCTGGAAGGCTTTAAAATGAAGGGTGTCTGGGCAGCTAGATTTGAGGTGATTTAGGAAGTTTAGTGCTCGTTTGTGGATGTTTATTATCAGTGGGTATCTGCCTAGTTCAGCTCTGCATGCATTTGTTGGTGTTTTCCTTTGGGTGCGAAGAATGCTTCGGCAAAATTCTGCATGTAGGGCTTCTATTTTGTGTTTTTCCCATTTAGTGTAGCTATGGTGATTGAGCGGGCCCCATACTTCACTACCGTACAGCGCAATGGGCAGGATTATGCTGTCAAATATTTTGAGCCAGATTTTGATTGGGATTTGGATGTTGTAGAATTTTCCTTTTATTGCATATAGGGCTCTTCGGGCTTTTTCTTTTAGTGCATTCACTGCTATGCTGAAGCTCCCTGATGCTGTAATGGTTAGACCAAGGTAAGTGTAGCTCATAGTGTGTCCTATGATGGTATCACTGAGAGTAAACTGGTATTTGTTTTCCTGACACCTGGGCCTTTTTTGAAAAATCATGATGTTGGTTTTCTTTAGATTTACTGTTAGGGCCCAATTTTGGCAGTATTTGTCGAGTAGGTCTAGTTGTTGCTGTAATCCCTGTTCTACGGGAGACAGCAGAACCAGGTCGTCCGCATAGAACAGGGATTTCACTTCTCCATCCAGGAGACAGAGACCCGGTGACTCGCTTTGCTCCAGCATGTCTGCTAATTCATTTATGTATATGTTGAACAGGGTCGGGCTCAAATTGCAGCCCTGCCGGACGCCTCTTCTCTGCCATCTCTGTCGCTCTCTCTCTCTCATCTCTGTCGCTCTCTCTCTCATCTCTGTCGCTCTCTCTCTCATCTCTGTCGCTCTCTCTCTCATCTCTGTCGCTCTCTCTCTCATCTCTGTCGCTCTCTCTCTCATCTCTGTCGCTCTCTCTCTCATCTCTGTCGCTCTCTCTCTCATCTCTGTCGCTCTCTCTCTCATCTCTGTCGCTCTCTCTCTCATCTCTGTCGCTCTCTCTCTCATCTCTGTCGCTCTCTCTCTCATCTCTGTCGCTCTCTCTCATCTCTGTCGCTCTCTCTCTCATCTCTGTCGCTCTCTCTCTCATCTCTGTCGCTCTCTCATCTCTGTCGCTCTCTCTCTCATCTCTGTCGCTCTCTCTCTCATCTCTGTCGCTCTCTCTCTCATCTCTGTCGCTCTCTCATCTCTGTCGCTCTCTATCTCGTCTCTGTCGCTCTCTCATCTCTGTCGCTCTCGCTCTCATCTCTGTCGCTCTCTCTCTCATCTCTGTCGCTCTCTCTCTCATCTCTGTCGCTCTCTCTCTCATCTCTGTCGCTCTCTCTCTCAACTCTGTCGCTCTCTCTCTCATCTCTGTCGCTCTCTCTCTCATCTCTGTCGCTCTCTCTCTCATCTCTGTCGCTCTCTCTCATCTCTGTCGCTCTCTCATCTCTGTCGCTCTCTCTCTCATCTCTGTCGCTCTCTCTCTCATCTCTGTCGCTCTCTCTCTCATCTCTGTCGCTCTCTCTCTCATCTCTGTCGCTCTCTCTCTCATCTCTGTCGCTCTCTCTCTCATCTCTGTCGCTCTCTCTCATCTCTGTCGCTCTCTTTCATCTCTGTCGCTCTCTCTCATCTCTGTCGCTCTCTCTCATCTCTGTCGCTCTCTCTCTCATCTCTGTCGCTCTCTCTCTCATCTCTGTCGCTCTCTCTCTCATCTCTGTCGCTCTCTCTCTCATCTCTGTCGCTCTCTCTCTCATCTCTGTCGCTCTCTCTCTCATCTCTGTCGCTCTCTCTCATCTCTGTCGCTATCTCTGTTGCGCTCTCTCTGATCTCTGTCGCTCTCTCTCTCTGTCCCTCTCTCTCTCTCTGTCCCTCTCTCTCTCTGTCCCCCTCTCTCTCTGTCCCTCTCTCTCTCTCTCTCTCTCTCTCTCTCTGTCCCTCTCTCTCTGTCCCTCTCTCTCTGTCCCTCTCTCTGTCCCTCTCTCTCTCTCTCTCTCTCTGTCCCTCTCTCTCTGTCCCTCTCTCTCTGACCCTCTCTCTCTCTCTGTCCCTCTCGCACTCTCTCTGTCCCTCTCTCTCTCTGTCCCTCTCTCTCTCTGTCCCTCTCTCTGTCCCTCTCTCTCTGTCCCTCTCTCTCTCCCTCTCTCACTCTCTCTCTCTCCCTCTCTCAATTCAAATGTCCCTCTCTCTCTCTCTCTGTCCCTCTCTCTCTCTCGCTGTCCCTCTCTCTCTCTCTCTGTCCCTCTCTCTCTCTCTGTCCCGCTCTCTCTCTCTCTCTCTCTCTCTCTCTCTCTCTCTGTCTCTCTCTCTCTGTCCCTCTCTCAATTCAATTTCAATTCAATTCAAATCGCTTTATTGGCATGATAAGGTACATCTTATGTTGCCAAAGCATCGAAAAACATTTATGGGTGAACACATAAACGCAGATCTATTCATACAGTGTATAAACAGATATATCCCTGAGTGTATAAATATACATTCGTATAATTTGTATATACTCTGTCCCTCTCTCTCTGTCCCTCTCTCTCTCTGTCCCTCTGTCTGTCCCCCTCTCTCTCTCTCTGTCCCCCTCTCTCTCTCTCTGTCCCCCTCTCTCTCTCTCTGTCCCCCTCTCTCTCTCTCTGTCCCCCTCTCTCTCTCTCTCTGTCCCCCTCTCTCTCTCTCTGTCCCCTCTCTCTCTCTCTCTGTCCCCTCTCTCTCTCTCTGTCCCCTCTCTCTCTGTCCCCTCTCTCTCTCTCTGTCCCCTCTCTCTCTCTCTCTGTCCCCTCTCTCTCTCTCTGTCCCCCCTCTCTCTGTCCCCTCTCTCTCTCTCTGTCCCCTCTCTCTCTGTCCCTCTCTCTCTGTCCCTCTCTCTCTCTCTGTCCCTCTCTCTCTCTCTGTCCCTCTCTCTCTCTGTCCCCCTCTCTCTCTGTCCCTCTCTCTCTCTATCTGTCCCTCCCTCTCTGTCCCTCTCTCTCTCTCTCTCTGTCCCTCACTCTTTATCTCTCTCTCTCTGTCCCTCTCTCTCTGTCCCTCTCTCTCTGTCCCTCTCTCTCTCTCTCTCTGTCCCTCTCTCTCTCTCTCTCTGTCCCTCTCTCTCTCTGTCCCTCCCTCTCTCTCTTTCCCTCTCTCTCTCTCTCTCTCTTTCCCTCTCTCTCTCTCTCTCTCTGTCCCTCTCTCTCTCCTTGTGATTTTCTTTCCCAATCTCTATTAACAGGATAATTCTTCCACCACCTATCATGAGAGTTTGTCCTTTCCCTTCCTGTCTGTCTCTCTCTCACTCTCGCTGTCTCTTTCTCACACGCTTGCTCTTTCTCTCACGCTCATCTCTCTGTTTTGCTCTGTCTCATGCTCTCACGCTCTCCCTTGTGATCTTGCGCTCGCTCTTGCATGCTCGCTCTCTCTTGCTTTCCCATGCTCTCGCTCTCACGCCTCCGCTCTCATGCTCGCTCCCATGCTTCTGTTCCCGCTCTCGCGCTCTTTCTTGTGCTCTCTCTTTCTCTTTTGCTCTCTCTCTTTCTTTTCCTTTCTTAACCCCTATTAACTCTTGCACCTATCAATATACAGTAGTTGCTCTTTTTCTCGCCCTCCCTTTCTCGCATTCTCTTTCTTTCACAAGCCATATTAACAGGGTCACTCTTCCACCACCTATCAATAGAAAAGTTCTCTCTGCCACCCATCCTCAACAGGGTAATTCCATTTACTCTCCATTTCTCTCATTCCCCACACCCCCCCCCCCCCACCCCACCTCAACAAATCACCTCTCTTCCCATCTCCTATGAAAATAGCATCCTGCTTTCTTCTCCCTACTTGCTCTCACACTGTGTCAGTTTCAGACTCTCTTCCCTTCCTCTACCTTACCAGGGTCACAATTGTTTGCCCCTCGCCTACATTACAACAGTGACTACACTTCAAAAGTACTTAATTAGCTGTAAAGCGCTTTGGGATGTCCTGAGGTTGTGAAAGGTGCTTTATAGATGCAAGTCTTTCTTTCTTTCTTCACCTTAACAAGATTGTGTTCTTTCTCTCTCTCCTGTCCACTCCATCTTAACAGGATTGTCACTCTTATTCCCCTCCCTCAACAGGCCCCCAGTTCTTCCTTGCCTCTCTTCAACATGGCTGCATACTCTTCCTCCTCTCTGCCTTAGCAGGGCCACAGTAATCCCTCTCCTTGGCTTCAACAGGTTCAAACACTCTTCTCTGCTGTCTCAACTGGGTCGCACCCTCAACTTCTGCCCCCTCACCTCAATAAAATCTCTTTCTTCTCCCCGTCACATTAGTATCTATCTCTACCCAATCCCCACAGTGCTGTGGTCGGTCTATAGTAATTGCTTTTACCAGTGTTTACTATTGCTTGGCATAATTTGTTGCATCTTTAATACTTTTATTGTTGGTATGTGCTACCTTTTATTTTTATCTGCAAGCAACACTGCGGGACATCAACTAGTACTGTTTAAAGGCTTCTGTCATTTTTAAAGGATACTTCAGGGAAAAGTCAAATATATCTGAGTCTCTTGTCTTATAAGCTGAAATATACTAAGTTTAAACATGACATTCAATCTTACCATTTTGATCCTTTATTAATATTTCAACAATCAACTCCATCACGATGTATAGTCATCTTGTTGCTCTGCTCTGAAATGACACGTGATGATGTGACATTATGGATGGTAGCTTCAGCACTCGCTTGACTTCAATGCTGAGCTAAGCACTGATTTGCAATAAATTTTTATTACATAAGCATGCTGCCCTCTCAGTGGTCAGTACTCGTAAACTTTTTAGCCTAGGAATTGCTGTTGAGCAGATAAACACGAAACAATTTCATATGACATTCCTATGTCCACTATTGTAACAAAGATGCTATGCCATTCATTTTTAATAGGTCAACACTTCCATTAGCAGACAGGCTAAGCATTCATACGTTGATATCACCAACAGTAATTTCTAGCCTTTATCTCATCTCCGCAGCCAATGCTCTAAAATTATTGCGTATTGTGTGGCGTAAATGAGCGGTCAAAGGGCCTCAGCTACCCAGATATGCAGAGCAGCTGCTGGAATATTTTTAAAAACTCAAAAAGGTAGGTTTGAATTCTATTTTTAAATTTTGTGTCTTGCAATTCAAGAGGGAAGCCTTGCATTTCTGTCAGTCGGCTCGGAAGTATCTGTAAGTTTAAGATTCTTGTGTTTTGATGTCGGAGCATTGGACACACACTTTATAGGGAACAGTCGGGTTAACTATTCTACATACTGTATGTGGCAGCAGTACAAACTATTTTGGGGAACTTGAAGGTGGGGTGCCAGATAATTGAGTTTGTTTCATTACGGGACAGTTCACTAACTTTTGGTTTAAGATCACAATCCAAAAACTGGCTCAAGGGCTGCACTCGGGAATGTTGCAACTTGCTGAACCACGGAGAGGTGAGATGTGGGTCTGTGTGTTTTCCCACTCATGGATTTCTTGATCTTAATCTTCCCATTGTGGGCAGTTGCCGAGTGGCAGACAATCGCTTCCCAATGAAAGAGCGGAATAAAGAAAATTAAAGTTGTTTTAAAGGGGTTCATTTACATGCTATATGGAAACTGGAATGACCTGCTTCCTAATAGAAATCCTGATGTGCCATCAATAACTCAAAGACAAGGAATTAAAGGATTCAACTGAAGGCTTTTAATCACTAAGAACATTGCATGTCTTTCCACATCGGATTCGCCTGGCAGAAATGACTCATACAGCTCTTGAGACCTTTATATGACAAAAGACAGGGGCGGAGCCAATACACACAATAAGAAAAAGGGGGCGGTACACACAATACAATGCAGGTAAAACACAGGGGCTGATGAAGGCATATATTTCATCACATTCACCCCTTCTACAGATTTAGTCTGTCCGGGGGTGTGATAGTCCTTCCTGAATGTCGCAACAGTACCTCGGGTTCTGACCGGGAGTCCGTGGTGCCCTCCTGGGCATACCCCTGTGCTGGGGGTGTTGCAGGTACTTCTGGGGGTGGTGAGGATACCTCTGGGGATGGTGGAGGTTCTTCTGGGGGTGGTGAGGATGGGTCGTCGTCGCTTCCTGCCGAGGCGAGGTCCTTTATGGACACGGTGTCCTCACGCCCGTCGGCGTGCTTGACGTACACGTACTGTGGGTTTGCGTGGAGTAGGTGTACTGCCTCCACGAGGGGATCCGTTTTGTGGCCCCTCACATGCTTCCGTAATAGGACTGTCCCTGGGGTGGAGAGCCACGAAGGTAGGGACACTCCTGAGGTTGATTTGCAGGGAAAAACAAACATCTTCTCGTGAGGAGTGGCGTTAGTAGCAGTACACAGTAGTGACCTTATCGAGTGGAGTACGTCTGGGAGGACCTCTTGCCAGCGGGAGGTAGGGAGGCCTTTAGACCTTAGTGCTAAGGTGACCGCCTTCCACACCGTCGCGTTCTCCCTCTCCACTTGCCCATTACCCCGGGGGTTATAACTAGTGGTCCGACTCGTGGCTATCCCCTTCGACAGCAGGTATTGGCGCAGTTCGTCGCTCATGAACGACGCTCCCCTGTCAGTGTGGATGTAGTTAGGCATGCCGAACGTGCAAAACAGGCTGCCGAGGCACTTGATGACCGTGGCACTGGTCATGTCTGGGCAGGGGTAGGCGAATGGGAAGCGGGAGTACTCGTGCACAATGTTGAGAAAGTACACATTGCGGTCAGTGGAGGGGAGTGGTCCCTTGAAATCTAAGCTCAGGCGCTCGAATGGCCATGTAGCTTTGATCAGGTGGGCTCGGTCGGGCCTGAAAAAACGGGGCTTGCATTCCGCACAGGTGCGGCAGTCCCTGGTCATAGACTGGACCTCCTCGATGGAATAGGGCAGGTTACGGGATTTTATAAAGTGGAATAGCCGAGTGACCCCCGGGTGGCAGAGGCCATTGTGGAGGCCCTGTAGCCTGTCCCCCTGGATGCTGGCACACATCCCTCGTGATAGGGTGTCGGGGGATTCGTTGAGGGCCCCCGGCCTATATATTATGTCGTACTCAAACGTGGAGAGTTCGATCCGCCACCTGAGAATTTTGTCGTTCTTGATCTTCCCCCTCTGTTTGTTGTTAAACATGAAGGCTACCGACCGCTGGTCGGTAAGCAGGGTGAAGCGTTTGCCGGCTAGGTAGTGCCTCCAGTGCCGCACTGCCTCCACTATGGCCTGGGCCTCCTTCTCTACCGAGGAGTACCTGATCTCGGGCCCTTGGAGCGTTCTTGAGAAAAAGGCTACGGGCCGCCCATCCTGGTTGAGGGTGGCTGCTAAAGCGAAGTCGGACGCATCGCTTTCGACCTGGAAAGGGATGTTTTCGTCCACTGCCTGCAGCGCGGCCTTCTCAATGTCGTGTTTAATGCTGTTGAAGGCGGCGTGGGCCTCGGCCGTGAGCGGGAAGGACGTTGATTTCAGGAGGGGACGGGCCTTGTCGGAATAATTGGGGACCCATTGGGCGTAATAGGAGAAAAACCCCAGACACCTTTTCAGGGCCTTGGGAGTGTTTGGTAGGGGTAGCTCCCGTAGGGGGCGCAATCGGTCGGGGTCCGGACCGATTTCCCCGTTTTCCACCACGCAGCCCAGGATACAGAGGCGCGTGGTGCTAAAGACACACTTATCCTCGTTGTAGGTGAGATTGAGTCTGAGGGCGGTTTTCAGAAATCTCGCGAGGTTCGAGTCGTGGTCTTGCTGGTCGTGGCCGCAGATGGTGACGTTGTCTAGGTATGGATAGGTGGCTGTTAACTGGTTCTCATCGACCATGCGGTCCATCTCCCGCTGGAAGACCGAGACCCCATTCGTTACCCCAAAGGGGACTCTGAGGAAGTGGTAGAGGCGTCCATTCGCCTCGAAGGCGGTGTATGGACGGTCCTCCGGCCTAATGGGGAGCTGGTGGTATGCTGATTTTAGGTCGATGGTGGAAAACACCCGGTATTGCGTGATTTGGTTAACCATATCCGCTATGCAGGGCAGAGGGTAGGCATCTAGCTGGGTGTATAGATTAACCGTCTGGCTATAATCTATCACCATCCGCTTCTTTTCGCTACCCTTTACTACTACCTGGGCACGCCACGGGCTGGTACTGCATTCAATGATACCCTCCCGCTTGAGTCTTTCTACTTCCGACGCAATGAACCGTCTGTCCTCCCAGCTGTACCGCCTACTCTTGGTCGCTATGGGTCGACAGTTGGGTGCGAGGTTGGCGAACAGAGAGGGCGGCTTGACCTTCAGGGTAGCCAGACCGCACACTGTGAGGGGCGGCTGGGACCCACCGTAGGTGAGCGTGATACTTTGGTGGTGGCACTGGAAGTCCAGACCCAAGATCACGCTCACACAGAGATCTGGCATTATCAATAGTTTAAAATCTCTGTAATCAGTGCCTTTTACCGACAACATAACCGCGCAGAAACCTGTAATTTTTGAGGTATGGGTCTTATCAGCCATGGCGATTTTGCCCTGTGTAGGGACTATCGTTAGTGAAAGTCGTTTTACCAGGCTAGGATGAATAAAGCTTTCGGTGCTCCCGCAGTCAATCAAGCATTTAACCTTGTTCCCGTTTACCTCTATGTCCATCATCGATCTAGACAACGGATGCGGCCTGGATTGATCCACCGTGACCGAGGCCACCAGTGGGTCCTGGAGGTCCGTGTAGTCGGGACAAGATGGTGGACTCCATGAGAGTGGACAAGATGGCGTCCAAGATGGCCGCCCCCACGGCGCGCACGCGGCGGTGGCGGAGTTGGAGGCGGGGTTCCCTCTGCAGACTTTGCTGAAATGTCCTTTCGTCCCGCATTTAAAACAGGTGGTGCCCTTCGCTGGGCACAGATGCCTGGAGTGTTTGTCCTGGCCGCAGAAGTAGCATTTCGGGCCCCGATGCATCGCGGCAGTAGTGGGGCTCCTGGGTGGAGGCTGGGGCTCTGATGGGGCTGGCCTGAGTCCTGGGAGGTGAAGGTGGCTTCCAAGATGGCGGCCCCCACGGCGCGCACGAGGCGGAGTGGGCTGCGTGGCCTGAGGAACAGGATTCAGAGTTCCTCTGGGCCATATCCAGCGATCGCGCTATGCCGATAGCCTGTTTTAAGTCCAGTCCCTCCTTTTCAAACAGTTTCTGCCGAATGTAATTTGAACTGAGGCCCGCAATAAAGGAGTCTCGGATCAGCTCCTCCGTGTACACGATGGCAGACACAGCCTTACAGTTACAGTCTCTGCCCAGTACTTTTAGGCTTAGCATGAAGTCCTCTAGTGACTCACCATGCCGCTGCGTGCGAGTAGTCAGAAGATGCCTGGCGTACACCTCGTTTATTGACCGCACGTAGTGGGCCTTCAGAATGGTGCAGGCATCCCTGTAGCTGGTGGCATCTCGGATGAGAGGGGAGACCCGATGACTCACCCAGTTTCACAGGATTCCCAGTTTCACGTCTCCGGTGGCGGTCGCGGCTGCGATGGCGGTGGCTGAGCTTTCGATGAAAAATTCGAAGCATTGGAACCAGTGTCCGAACTGTGTGGCTGCGTCTGAGGCATGGGGGTCCAGATCCAAGCGCTCTGGTTTCAGGAGTCGATCCATCTTGGTGTTTTAGTGATTAAAATTGATGTGCCATCAATAACTCAAAGACAAAGAATTAAAGGATTCAACTGAAGGCTTTTAATCACTAAGAACATTGCATGTCTTTCCACATCGGATTCGTCTGGCAGAAATGACTCATACAGCTCTTGAGACCTTTATATGACAAAAGACAGGGGCGGAGCCAATACACACAATAGGAAAAAGGGGCGGTACACAATACAATGCAGGTAAAACACAGGGGCTGATGAAGGCATATATTTCATCACAAATCCTTTGCTGTTTTTTCACTGGAGAGCGTGAAAAGGAAAGGGAGGAACACCTAATGCCAGGTTGGGCAACATTTCATGGCTGGACAGGCTGTTAATGGAGTCCCAGAAGCAATTGGAGCAGCAGGCTTGCTGAAAGTCACAGGTGAAAAGGAAATACCCCCTGGGTTATTTTATGAATAAAACTGAGTTATAGCAGGTTTTATGTAAGTTGCATTATTGGCTGCTTCTTTTGGAGGAGGATTGAATTATCTTCTGTTAATGCTACATTAGTTTAGAATGGTGTCTGATAAAGAATTAGGCTTAAAAATATTTAAATAAAAATATCCCCTGCATCTTTGGTATTTAGTAAAAAGCATGTTGATCAAATTGTTAACAGGTAAGCTAAATTTAAGTTTCCTACTTAAGTCACATTTTCTTTTCGCTGATTTTTGCTGAAAATGGCGTCCGCGCCACGCGCACACACTTCTGCGCTGGACGCCATCTTGGTGAGGGCACTAGAATCGGCACTGGGAGCGGTGTGGCAGAAGTATGTATGGTGGCATACATAGTGGTTAGCACTGTTGCCTCACAGCGCCAGGGACCCGGGTTCGAATCCGGCCCCGGGCAACTGTCTGTGTGGAGTTTGCACATTCTCCCCGTGTTTGCGTGGGTTTTCTCCGGGTGCTCTGGTTTCCTCCCACAGTCCAAAGATGTGCGGGTTAGGTTGATTGGCTATGATAAATTGACCCTTAGTGTTAGGGGGATTAAATACGTGGGGTTACGGGGATAGGGTGGGATATGTGTTGGTGTAGAGGTTACAGGGATCGGGTGGGATATGTGTCGGTGCAGGCTCGATGGGCCGAAATGGCCTCTTTCTGCACTGTGGGGTTTCTGTGATTCTGTGATTCTGTGAATAGGCAGATCGTGACGTTAATCAGCGAGCAATGCTGATTTAACGCCAGCGCTGCCCTTTTCATCTCTATCGCTGGAAATAATGCCCTGTGTTAACCTTGCACAGCTGAACATGTGTTCAGCGGTAGCAGGGACCGCTTCCAGTGATATTTCAAGGGATCATCACCTACATACAGGTCAGTTGCTGATTAATTTATACTGGGTCTGTGTAAGTTTGTGGAAGTGTTTGGAGCTTTCTAAAGTTGTTTAAAGTTGGTGAGGTGACAGGGAGTGGTGCTGCAAGTGGAAAAGGCTTTGGTTCTGACTTCAAGGTTTATGGTCAGACCACTTGCTCCCAGCCTTGGGGGCTCTAGTTGTCATCCCCTTGGCCTGCAGCATGACAGGGAGAAGGAGCAGAGGCAGAAAAGAAGAGGACAAGCTGCTCACAGAGGGAGGAGGAGGGGAAGAAGGGCTCTCAGCAGGAGGCCTTGTCCACCTAGGGTCTTCCGAGAGCAATTCTCTTACCTCCTTGTGGAGACGAAGTCCCGTCTTCATGTTGAGGATACCCTCCACCGTGTTGTGTGGCACTACCACCGTGCTAAATGGGACAGATTTCGAACAGATCTGGCAACTCAAAACTGGGCATCCATGAGGCGCTGTGGGCCATCAGCAGCAGCAGAATTGTATTCAACCACAATCTGTAACCTCATGGCCCGGCATATCCCTCACTCTACCATTATCATCAAGCCAGGAGATCAACCCTGGTTTAACGAAGAGTGCAGGAGAGCATGCCGGGAACAGCACCAGGCATACCGAAAAATGAGGTGTCAACCTGGTGAGGCTACAACACAAGACTACTTGCATGCCAAACAACGGAAGCAACATGCAATAGACAGAGCTAAGCGATGCACAACCATCGGATCAAATCAAAGCTCTGCAGTCCTGCCACATCCAGTCGTGAGTGGTGGTGGACAATTAAACAGTTAACAGGAGGAGGAGGCTCCAAAAATATCCCCATCCTCAATGATGGTGGAGCCTAGCACGTGAGTGCAAAAGACAAGGCTGAAGCATTTGCAACTATCTTCAGCCAGAAGTGCTGAGCGGATGATCCATCTCGGCCTCCTCCTGAGGTCCCCAGCATCACAGATGCCAGTCTTCAGCCCATTCAATTCACTCCACGTGATGTCAAGAAACGGCTGAAGACACTGGATACTGCAAAGTCTATGGGCCCTGACAACATTCCGGCAATAGTACTGAAGACGTGTGCTCCAGAACTAGCTGCGCCCCTAGCCAAGCTGTTCCAGTACAGCTACAACACTGGCATCTACCCGGCAATGTGGAAAATTGCCCAAGTATGTCCTGTCTACAAAAAGCAGGACAAATCCGACCCGGCCAATTACCGTCCCATCAGTCTACTCTCAATCATCAGCAAAGTGATGGAAGGTGTCATCGACAGTGCTATCAAGCGGCACTTACTCAGCAATAACCTGCTAACTGACGCCCAGTTTGGGTTCCGCCAGGGCCACTCAGCTCCTGACCTCATTACAGCCTTGGTCCAAACATGGACAAAAGAGCTGAACTCAAGAGGTGAGGTGAGAGTGACTGCCCTTGACATCAAGGCAGCATTTGATCAAGTGTGGCATCAAGGAGCCCTAGCAAAACTGAAGTCAATGGGAATCAAGGGGAAAACTCTCCATTGGTTGGAATCATACCTAGCACAAAGGAAGTTGGCTGTGGTTGTTGGAGGTCATTCATCTCAATCACATGACATCACTGCAGGAGTTCCTCAGGGCAGTGTCCTAGGCCCAACCATCTTCAGCTGTTTCATCAATGACCTTCCCTCCATCATAAGGTCAGAAGTGGGGATGTTCGCTGATGATTGCACACTGTTCAGCACCATTCGAGACTCGTCAGATACTGACGCAGTCCGTGTCCATATGCAGCAAGACCTGGACAACATTCAGACTTGGGCTGACAAGTGGCAAGTAACATTCGCACCACACATGTGCCAGGCAATGACCATCTCCAACAAGCGAGACTCTAACCATCTCCCCTTGACATTCAATGGCATTACCATCACTGAATCCTCCACTATCAACATCCTGGGGGTTACCATTGATCAGAAACTGAACTGGACCAGCCATATAAATACTGTGGCTACAAGAGCAGGCCAGAGGCTGGGAATTCTGCGGCGAGTGTCTCACCTCCTGACTCCCCAAAGCCTTTCCACCATCTACAAGGCACAAGTCAGGAGTGTGATGGAATACTCTCCACTTACCTGGATGAGTGCAGCTCGAGCAACACTCAAGAAGCTCGACACCATTCAGGATAAAGCAGCCAACTTGATTGGCACTCCATCCACCACCTTAAACATTCACTCCCTCCACCACCGGCACACTGTGGCTGCAGTGTGTACCATCTACAAGATGCACTGCAGCAACTCGCCAAAGCTCCTTCCACAGCACCTTCCAAACCCGCAACCTCTACCACTTAGAAGGACAAGGGCAGCAGACGCATGGGAACATCACCACCTACAAGTTCCCCTCCAAGCCACACACCATCCTGACTTGGACCTGTATCGCCGTTCCTTCACTGTCGCTGGGCCAAAATCCTGGAACTCCCTTCCTAACAGCATTGTGGGTGTACCTACACCATATGGACTGCAGCGGTTCAAGAAGGTGGCTCACCACCATCTTCTCAAGGGCAATTAGGGATGGGCACTAAATGCAGGCCTAGCCAGTGATGCCCACATCCCATCAATGAATTAAAAAAAAAAAAAAATCTGAGGCAGGAGCAGTGTGTGTGGCATTTGCGCTTTATGAAGGAGATCCTCGCAGAACTCTGCCACCTCTTGCAACCAGACCTGCAGTCTCACACCAGGGCAAGGTCAGCGCTGCCAGTGGCTGTGAAGGTGATCGTGGCCCTGAATTTCCTCGCATCGGGATCCTTCCCAGCTGGAGCAGGTGACATCTCTAACATCTCACAGTTCGCCATCCACTGCTGGATAAGAGAGATGGAAGACACTCTTTACGCCAGGAGAGGGGAATTCTTTGCCTTCTCTCTGACCAGAGAGAAGCAGGCAGAACGTGCACATGGCTTTGCCAGGATAGGGAAATTCTCCATGGTGCAGTGTGCCATCGACTGCACACGGGTGCTGCATCTAAATGTTGAGCCGTACCACAACCACAAAGGTTATCACTTGCTGAATGTACCACGCTCAGCACATCATGTTGGTGAATGCCCGGTATTCTGACAGCAGTCATGATTTTATTCTGCGCCAGTCTGTTGTTCCCTCAGTCTTTGGGCCACCAAGACAAACAAAAGGGTGGCTACAGAGTGACGAGGGCTATCTGTTGAGCATGTGGCTCATGACTCCGCTCGTAACCCAACCACACGTGGGCAGCATGTGTACAATGAGAGCCTTGCTGCCACATGGAATCTGATGGAGCAGACCATTGGCATCCTTAAACAATGCTTCCACTGCCTTGTCTGCTCTAAAGAAGCCCTGCAGTACTCACCAGAGTGCATCTTAAGATTCATTGTAGTCTGCTGCATGCTCCACAAACTCGCCATCGTGAGGGCACACCCTTGCCATATGGTGACCAGCTGAGGAGGAGGAGGAAGCGGAAGGGTGGAGGCAACCCGGACAGCCCCTTTCTGCCCGGGCTGCCCATGATCGACTCATCTGACTATGGTACCAGTGAACGGAACTCCAATTCCCCATTCAACAGTAGTCCCACGCCATCCTTTCCCTCTGTTACTGACCATCACAGCCTCTTCTTGGCCACAATGCTGAAATAAAAGCCACCACAAAAGAAACATTCCAATCCAACTTTATAGGTCAACCCATCGAATATTACCTAACAAAGTCAGCTAATCACCCTTGTGCATTCCCTTTGAGCCTGTCTTCAGTATGACTTTGCCTGTCTATTGCTCCTACGAAGTGCTCCCCCAGTGGCTGCAGCATGGCTGGTGGAAGGCTGCTGACTTTCTGTAGGGGAGACTGCTGATGGCCTTGCAGGACAACCTCGAGCACCTTTGGGCCTGGAAGGCCCAGCTGTGGACTGCACCACCTTGGCATGGACGACAGCAGTCTGGGCTGGCTGGCTGACTGGCAACAGCAAGGGCACTGGCAGGGTAGCAGTGGTGGGTGGACGAATGCCGTCACCCTGAGAGACGACAACAGGTTGTTGCTCCACGGAGCCACTGCCACTCCCCCGGGGTGGCGCCTCAGCATTCTTCGCCATCTGTTGGAGCACAGATTGTTGCGACACCCTGCAAGCCCCTTTCCACACTGGTAATTGCAGCCACGATGGCAGCAGTCTAAGCCTGTGTTGCAGCAAGCTGAGCTTGCATGACAGAAGTCTGAGCATCCACTGCAGCATTCAGATATTGGGTTGCTTCCGCCTGCGCTGCAGTGGAAGGGGAGACATTGGCCATCAGACCCTGCATCATGGTTGGGTCCACAAGTGCAGTAATGGAGTTGGTGAGCAATTCCATGCTGGAAATCATAGGCTCCAAGCTCTGTGCAAAGCCCTGTGCAATGTTGATGCCGGACTCATGCATGCTCCTTGACATTGTATTCAGGCTTTCTGGCAAGCCTGCCATTGCACCAAGCATTCTGTTGTGTATACCCATAGGCGTTCTTCTGTAGGCCGCCGCATCGAAGTTCTCATGAGAGCTCTGCAGCAGAACTTGTGTGCGACCCCACCCTCCGTGGAGCTGGCACTTGCGCTATCCTTTCCCTCTGCCCTGGTTGCAGCCCACTCGTGCCTGGTGACTCAGCATATGCAGATCCTGCCTCTAAGCTACCCTCTAAACTCTGTGCAGTGCGCAGTATCTGAGCTGGTGACTGCAAGTGTCAGATCAAGTTACAGTGTTTCTTCTTCTTCACTCTCCTCTCCCTCATCTTCTTGCACCACTGGCTTGGCAGGTTGGATTTCCTGGAATGAGAAAGGCACAAGGGCAGGGTTGTGGTGAGGGGAGGGGGGGGGTAGCAAGAGATGCATGCTTACACCATGTACAGCTTGTAAATCAGAAGAGATTGTGGGATGAGGGGGAAGTGGGATGTGAGAAGGAGGATTACATATGAGGATACTGACATCTTGTATTCTTTCTGCCTCATTGCTGGCCATGGGCTCAGCAATGCCCCTCCCAAGAATGGCCCGCACCGTCTCCTCCATGGGGTGAAGTTATGCAGGTGCGCCTGTCCCTCACCAGTTAGGTGTTGCTGGCACCAGTTGTAAGCTACTTTTTTCTGCAAGAGAAAGGGAAGTGTGTCAGTGAGTGTAGTACAAAGTGTTTGGGTAATATGCCTTTCATGGTTGAATAGCTGGCAGTGAGTGCAAGCTGTGAGATGTGGGTGTGAGGCTTGCAGCAGTGGTAAGTGTGTGAGGGTGAGGTGAAGCTATGAATGTGAGGTTTGAGTCATGTTTGGTGGAGATGTTTGGTAGGTGAGTGATGGGGTGTGGTGCATTGAGCATTGTGTGAGGCTAGTGGTGCAGATGGTGGGATATGGCATTTGAAGATGAATTCACTGACCGTGACCACTCATGTGAAGTCATTAAACTTCTTCCTGCACTTCGTCCACGTCCTTGGGACTACACTGTTAGCATTCACCGCAGCAGCTATCTGCTCCCATTACACTTTCCACTGTTGCCTGGAGGGCCTCCTGGCCTGCTGTGGAAACAGCACCACTCTCCTCCTATCCACCTCCTGCACCAAGGCCTCCCGTGCTGCATCGGAGCACCTTGATGCACATTCTCTCCCCTGTTGTACAATCGTTAATTGTTGTTCACTGTCTTCTCCAGCCAGTTCAATGAACTGCTGAAGGCAGAATGCATCTCCCCTTTAAGAGGTGCAGACTGCCTTTAAGAAGTGCAGGCTAGCTTAAGTGGTGCTAGCCTTGCATAAACTTGGGCCCCCTGCTGAGCATTCAGCCACTCAGCAGCTCATTCTGCACTGGGATGCATGTGCAATCATGGAAATGAGCAGGCAGCTTGAAGTTGGCGTGCTACTTGCATTCCTCGGAATAGGAGCGGGTTGATCGCGCATTTTCTAGGCCAATATTCCTGCTTAGAATATTTTCAGAAGAGTTGGGAGGATTTTATTACAGTGCTAGAATTTTTAAGGATGTCCTAGTGTGTTAAGACAGTATCCATTTGGATAGAATTGAGAATCATCGAATGATACAGCACAGAAGGAGGCCCTTCGTGCCAGTGCTGGCTATTTCCCCCAGCCTTGTCATTTTTTCCCTTCAAGTACTTATCCAATTCCCTTTTGAATATTACTATTGAATCTGCTTCCATCACCCTTTCAGGCAGTGCATTCCAGATCAAAGAAACTGGGTAGAAAAAAAAAAGGCCTAGAAATTGGATATCGACAAAAACCTGCTGATGTTACCACAGCCTCGGGTTCATGGCCGCTGAAAATGGTCCTAGCGCTACGGGGCAAACATTCGTGCTGGGGGCTAAAGATTTTTAACCCAGCACTAACTTACAGTGTAACACCCTCCTGCTGGCGTTAGTGGAGGCATCTGACCCGAAGTTCTCATCCAGGAGTGGCGTTGCAGCTTCTTACAGCCTCTGAGAGCGAGGCTGTGGAGTTTGCAATTAAGCGTGGGCAATTAAAAGGGCTATGAATTAAAGGGACAAAGCATTCAGAACTAATAAAAGACCCTTGCTGCCTTTCAAAAACAAAATTAACATTAAAAAGAAGTTCCAAATAGGAGTCTTCAGCACTTAAAGCTGAATTCACTTCCGAACATCAAAAGTGGGAAAAGTGCTTCAGCACTAACACAAATGGCTCAGCAAGCCAGGGAAGGGACATCCAGGGTCCTGCACGTAGCACTCCAGCTTTATGCAGGGGAACAACACTGCAAGAGAGGTCCTCTATCCAAAGGGGCCAGGAGGCCCTCTGAAAGAATGATGTGGGATCACATCATCGAGGCCGTCACTGCCACCAGTGTCACCCCCACCACCTGGCTCCAGTGGCCAAAGAAGCTTCATGACCTCAGACCACTGGCCAAGGTCAATGAATGTCTCTTCAAAAGCTGTCTCCTACCAACTGAATCATGAGCCTCACACACTGTTCAATGCACAACTACCCTGCCACCAATCACTCACCTATCAACAATCTATCAATCACAAGCCACATCTCCCATTCCTAGCCTCACCTCACCCCCTTGGAGACGACGGTGCAGGTCATTCTTGAAGAAGGCACAGCTGAGCCCTTGGCCAGTGGCGGGGCAGAAAGGATACAAGATGCTGGTACCCTCATACGTTATCCTCCATCTGGCATGCACCTCGTGCTTTCCGACCCTCCCCTCATCACAATTCCACCCTTGTGTCTTCCTCATTTCATACACCCAAGAAATACAGCCTGCCCACCTAGTGGTTGGCCAAGAAGAGGGAGAGGAGAGTGAAGAAGAAGAAACACCATCACTTGTTTTGACACTCCCAACCACCAGCTCCTCAGGATCTACCAGCAAGACCATTTGCAATGTCCCCCACTGAAAGTCAGCAGCCTTCCATAAGGGTGATGAGTTGATTTCTTGATGTCATATTGGATGGATAGATGTTTAAAGTTGGATTGAAAAGTTTGCTTTGTGGTGGCTTTTATTTCAGCATTGTGGTCAAGAGGATGCTATGATGGTCAGTAACAGAGGGAAGATAAGGTGTGGGGTTAATGTTAAAAGGTGACTTGGGGTTGTGGTCACTGGGACTGCAGTTGGATGATTCCATCCTGGATATCCCAGCCAGAAAGGGGCTGTCTGGGTTGCATCCTTCTTTCTGCTTCCTCCTCTTCGGCTTCCTCCTCTTCGGCTTCTTCATGTTTTGTGCCTTGTTCTTCCCTCTGTGAGCGGATGCTATAAATTTGAAATGACAGCATAAAATGCTGGAAATACTCAGCAGGTCAGGCTGCATCTTGACCTGAGATGTGAACTCTCTTTCTCTCTCCACGGATGTTGTCTGACCTGCTGAGTATTTCCAGCATTTTCTGTCTTCTCAGAGGCCTTCCTTTACTAATCGAGGTCTTGCAAGCATCCATCAGCACTCCCTACAAACTTAAAAATGTTTAACATGTATTGCAGCAAGCCACTACTTCAATAAAATCAACAACAAAAAGTCCAGAAACTGAAATGCAAACTTACCTGAAAGATGTGTGTGTCCCTTTTAAGAGGTGCTGACAGCGCCTATGTCAGTCTGCTTGCACGCTTGGTTTACCTGGCGTGCTTAGAACCCAGCAGGGTCGAAGATCGCTGAGATGACGTTAAGTCGGCGTTGCATGCCGACTGACGTCACCACAGTGCCATTTTTTTTTTCATGGTGATACTACTTACTGGGACCACGAATATGGAAGTGGCCGCGGGACCCGCCGCCAGCTGGTGGAAGAGCGGCGACGGCCGCTTTTTCCACATTACGCCACGCTAATGGGTAGTGATAAGGTAGGGAATTTCTCCCCTAAATTTCCTCATGTCGCCTCTGGTTCTTTTACCAATCACCTTAAATCTGTGTCCTCTGGTAACCGACCCTTCTGCCACTGGAAATGGTTTCTCCTTATTTACTGTATCAAAACCAAAACATTGGAGATAAGTTAGAGAGGGAAATCTGCAGACAGTTCAGAGACATAAGTAAGAACAACATTGCAATAATACTGGTTCATTTTAATTATTCCAAAATGAACTGGGGTAAATGTAATGCATGTGATGAAAGTGGATATACTTTTTTTAGAATGCAGATATTGACAATGGAACAATTGGGAAATAGTGATCACAATGTAGATTCAAAGTAAGAATAAATAGGTACAATGAACAGTCAAATATAACATAGAAACATAGAAGATAGGAGCAGGAGTAGGCCATTCGGCCCCTCAAGCCTGCTCCACCAGTCAGTGCGATCATGGCTGATCATCCAAGTTCAGTACCCGGTCCCTGCTTTCTCCCCATACCCCTTGATCCCTTTAGCCTTAAGAAATATATCCAACTCCTTCTTGAATATATTTAATGAATTGGCCTCTACTGCCTTCTGTAGTAGAGAATTGTGGTAAGAGTGCTGTAGTGGGGGGGGGGGGGGGGGGGGTAGTATAGTTCAGGGAGATAAGAAGGGATGTGGCACTAGTTAACTGGACAGAAAAGTTTGCAAAGCGGTTGATAAAATAGCAGTGGAAAATCTTCAAATACGAGGTGTATAGAATACAAAATAAATGTACTCCTGTAAGGCGAAGAGGGGATGCATCAAAGAATAGAGTTTCATGGTTCAATAGAGCTTAAAGCCAAAATGAACCTTAAAAAAGGAGGCATATGATAAAATTAGAGTTAATAATAATAAAGATATTCATGAGGAATATAGAAAGTGTCATGGGGAAGTGAAAAGGGAGATTAGAATGGCTAAAATGGAACATGAAAAAAGCGAGCAGATAATATAAAAGAAATATAGTAAGGGCTTTGATAAGCATATAAAAAGTAAAAGAATAGTAAGAGAGTAGGACTGCTCAGAGATAAAGGAAGGAATCTAATTATAGAGGATGAATGTATAGCAGAGATATTAAATAAATATTTTGCATCTGTTTTTATAAATGATGGAAGTGCAAATGTAAGTATATTAGAGGAGGATATGGAACAATTGTTCGAGATAATTGCAGGAAAGGAATTGGTTCTGAACGCAATTAGAAGACTTCAGGATGGATAATCACCAGGTCCTAATAGTATTGCACCCTAAGCTCTTGAAAGAAGTCAAAGTAGATAGTAGCAGTCCAATTGCACAATTTTTATCTTCAAGTATGCAAATTCTGCCATTGGACTAGAGAGTAGCCAATGTAGCACCCTTGTTCAACAAGGCAGAGAAATACAAACTGGGTAGCTGTAGACCAGTTTGTTTAAAGTCAGTTGCGGCCAAATTAATGGAATTGATAATTCAAGATCAAATTAGTAAGCATTAGAAATGCATGGGCTAATCAAGGATACCCAGCATAGATTTGTTAAAGCTAAATCATGATTGACAAATGTAATCGTTTTTTGGAGAGTTGACCTGTCGGACAGATAAAGGAAATGCAATAGATAGAGTGTGTGGATTTTCAGAAGATGTTTAACAAGATGCTTAGTAGAAAAATTCAGGTGTATGATATAAAAGGAAATGTAACAGCCCAGACTTGGTTGATGAACAGGAAACCATGAGTTAGGATAAATGGTGTTACTCAGATTGGAGAAGGGTTGGAAGTGGTATTCCCCTGGGGTCAGTGCTGGGTCCACTCTTGTTCTCGGTATATATAGATGAGCTGGGCTTGGATGAGGGAATACAGTTTCAAAATTTTCTGTAGCTAAAGAATCAGTAATGAGGGTCATCATTTTAAAATTGAGTGAGGAGAGAGGTTAAAAGAATTTCATTATTCAGTGTGGTTGAGGCAATGACCATTGTATCTTTTAAGGGAAAATTGGATAAATATTTGAAGTAGATGTTGATACAGGGCTATGGAAAGAGAGTGGGGCAGTGGAGTTAGTTTTGGATTATTCTGGCAAAGAGCTGGTACAGACATGGCTTCTTCTGTGCTGTAAACTTCTTTGGTTCTAAGTTATATCTGAAAAAACTATGAAGATATTTTCACAAGGGAAGTGTGCCAGTCTTGCCAGTGCAAAGCAAGTTCAGTGGAAATGTGGCCAACTCATTTTGTTGTAACAAAATCTTAAAGATCTGGAAAAAAATGATTTGTTTTTGTAATTTAAGATTTAACTAAGGATACTGCTATTACTAGGTCTGCTAAAAAAAATCTTGTTTTTTTCCTCCAATACTTTGTGCCTCTCCTCCACTTCTATTGTCTCTGTGTCTCCACCTCCAATGTATTCTCTTGCTTTTACAATTTTTCTCTCTCTCAGTTCTCCACTTCTTTTTCTCCCTTTCCTTCTCCCCATCACTTCTCTCTATCCTTCTTCCCTTCACTTCTCTCTATCCTCTTCCATATTTTTCTCTCTATCTCCTCCACTTCTCTCCCTTCAACCTGTCTCTCCCCTCTATTTCGATCTTTCCTTCCATTTCTCTTTCACTCTCCACTCCATTTTTTTCTCTTTCTCCAACATTTCTCTCTTCCTCCATTGTTTTTCCTTCTCTTCCCTTCTCTATTTCTCTCTTTGCTCTTCCACATTTGTATGTTGGTATCTTTTTATTCTTTCCATTGTGCTCTCTCTCTCTCTCTCTCTCTCTCTCTCTCTCTCTCCTTCCACTTGAGTTTTTCTGTGTCTCACTTGTTTTATTTCACTTTTCTTCTCAGACTTGGTGGGTGAGTGAACAGGCGAGCTGTGAAAAAGTTGAACAGGCGTGCGGGTGGGCCCGGGAAACGCTGAGGTTGTTTGGATGAGTGAGCAGGTGAGTGGGAAATAATTGGGCAGAAGAGCCAGTGGACTGAGAATCACTGCCCTGACCTGTTTGTGGGAGTTGGGTAATTTTATAGGTAAATTGAAATTTTCTTGCGAACCCCTTGGGGGAAAAAGTTAGCGCCCCAGCGGACGATTTTCCCAGGTAGTGCCCTGAGAGGGAGGAGGGGCGCTACTGGAAGCGCCCCGCATCCCTCTTGGGGTACTGCGAGCCAATATCGCGAAGCTACGTGCCACAGCACATCGCGCCGGGGTACTGCAGGCCTTCCTCCCCTTATTAAAGGGGAGGGGCCTGGCGCAGTGCGTCCCGGCGCCCGGCTGGGCCACCAGGGATCAGGAGTGCTGGCAAACGAGCCCAGCACTCGAGGAGTGCCGGGCTCACGGAGAGTAGCCGGCACCCCACGATGGGGCTTCACAAGGGCCGGGACAGCAACGGGGGCCGGTGCTGGCAGTCGGCCAGCAACAGAAATGGCCGCTCGCCACCTCCCCTTTAACTAGCGCACCCCGGCCGCAGGTAGGCCCCCCTGACCCTGGCGGACATAGCGTCCGCTGGTAAGTTGGGGGGGCGCCACCCAATATTACAGCCGGGCTGCGAGAGGGGTGCTGCGCACGGCGATGACGTCATTGCCGGCGGCGCTAACAGTTAGCACCGCCGCTAACCTCCCGCTGGATCTCACGGGAGGCGTTAGCGGCACCGCGCCCGGGTGCTAGCGAGAGGTGCAAATCAACCGAATTTAGCCCCCCTTATGTTTTAACCCACAATCTTGGACTCTTATGTTCTGAAAAGCTTACAACTGGAGATAAAGGCTTGGTGCATCTTCGGCAGCGAGTGCCTTCTATCCACTGTAAGGCTGACCTTGGCCGATTTTTCTGCATCAGGGTCATTTGTCTTTTTCAGGCTGCCTGTATGGGAAAAGATTCGCTGCAGTAGACCTTTGTGCTGCCTTGTGCAGTGGGGAAAAAATTAAAAATTGGAAAAAAATTATGCCTATGATTATGCAATTTGTCTGCAACTGGTTGTGTAGGCTTTTTGACCATTTGAAGAGCCTCTATGCTGCTCATCACAATGCTGGAAGCCAGGAACCAACGAGTGTCTCTTATGACCAGCATTGCTGTGGCACAAATGGCCGTCATTTTAATAGCATTACAACACAATTGTCAATGGCCTAGAAATTGGGTTGGGGCGCCAAAGTGGCGCAAAAGTCACCTGAGCGCAGGATTTAGCGCAGCGATCGGAGTGATACCGATCGCCAGAAATTCAGTTTCAGTGCCCCTCGAGGGAGACGGGGCGAGGCTCGAGGCGCTCCGCGTCCCTCTTAGGGCACTGAAACTGATTATCGCAACGTGCTGCAGCGCCACATGCTGCGGCACGGCACGCTGCGGTACTGCAGGCCTTCCTCCCACTGTTAAGGGGGAGGTGCCTGCAACAGCGCGATCCCCGCTCGCGAGTGCTGGCAAATGAGCCCGGCACCAAGGAGAAGTGCCGGGCTCTCGGGAAACAGCCGGCAATGCCGCAGGGGGGTGGTTAGGAGGCCGGGGACGGAGGTGCTGACAGGCGGCCGCCGAAGAAGCGGCCGCCCCGCACCTCCACCTTAACTTGCGCCGCTGCCGGCACAGTAAGGCCCCGTGAACCGGGCGCGGGTAGTGAACGGCGCAACTGCGGCGTTCGCTACCAAATATCGTGAATGGGGCACGAATGGGGCGCTTCGCACACCGATTACGTCATCGGTGGCGGCGCAGTGCAAATGCCTAACGCCACCATTAGCGCCCCTACTGAATATCGCGGGAGACGCAGCCAGTGGCGCTTCAGCCACTGACTGCCTCTTTAGGCACTAACAGGTGGCGCTACTGACCCAATTTCTCCCCCAATGTGTGATGGGTGTATTGTACATATCCTGTCACTTCCAACAGGAAATCCTGGAAGTGCTGGGAGCCATCAGGAACCCAACAGAACAGCTCCCAAAGAAGTTTGCATTTCTCTCTGCCATAACTTAAATGAAAATTCTTAATTGAGGTGTTTAACAATGTTTTTTGTCTGAGGCCACAATCTAGGACTTCACTTCAAAATTGTTCCCAAAACCACCACTGGCAACTGAAGAGAAATGGCAGCTACAGATCCTAGCAAGCACCTGTGCTTGCAATTTCCAACATGTCGTGTGGCGGATCAGTATTACTTTCTGCGCTGCAAGTTGATGCTTGAAACAGAAAATAGTAATTTAACTTGTTTTCTAAAAAAAAAGTAGGCATATTTTGGCGGCCAAACTATTTTCTAATGTTTTCTTTTTACATAGAGCAGAGAAAGGTAAAGAGTCAAGCAGCAAGAGAGGGAGTGAGACTAAAGAGAAGCAGAGAAAGGAAGAGGGATGCATGAATAGAAGGAGAAAGATTCAAAGAGAGAAAGAAAGAGAGATATACGCAGAGAAAAAACAAGTTGTAAATTGTGAAGGCACGCAAAACATGAGTGAGATAAATGAATGTTAAAACAAGAGAAAGAGGCAAACGGAGAGAGGGAAAAAGATGTGTACAGAGAGGGAGGGCCAGAGAGAGAGACACAGCTAGATAGAAAAATAAATGCCTTGCATTTATACAGTGTCTTTTCATGCCTTCAGGATATCTCAAAGTGCTTCACAGTCAATTAAGTGTAGTCACCAATGCTGTACCAAGAAACATAGCAATCAATTTGCGTACAAATAGCATAAAATAAATGACTAGTTAATCTGGTTTGATAGCTTTGGCTGAGGGAGGAATATCAGCCAGACCTCCCTGCTCTTCATCAAATAGTGCCATGAGATCCTTTTAAATCCACCTGAACGGGGTCTTGATTTAACAGCTCATCAGAAAGACAGCACTCTGGCAATGCAGTAATCCCTCAACCTGGATTATATGCGTAAATCCTGGAGTGGGGTGTAAACCACAATCTTCTGACTCAGATGCAAAAGTGCTACCACTGAGTCAAGCTGACACATTCAGGGATGTAGGGAGAGAGGAGGGGTGCAGAGAGAGAGAAAGAGAGACAGACAGACAGACAGACAGACATGCAGAGAGAAAAGCACACAGAGAAGTGGGGCTGGAGAGGAAAAACACACATGGGGAAGCAACATAGGTCTGGCGATATAGTGATGTACTCAGAGACAGCTGCATGCAAGGAGGAAGAGAGGGGAGAGTGATGTAGGGAGAGAGAAGTGCACACAGGGCGAGCGTAAGCAATGCATGCAAAGAGAGACATGCAGCGAGAGAGGAATAGAAAGTTAGGCATAAAGAGGGAGAGAGAGATAACTTTTTTCACTGTCCCAGTCATGGTTTTTAATTTTTCTCATTACTGGCCCTTTAATTTTAATCAGTAAATGGTTTTAAAAATGGCAGTATTATATCTTTCCCAGCTCACATAACATTGAAAGGTTTCCAAATAATTACTGTATGGGTTGGCTGTACAGTTAGCAGGTGCTCAACTCAACCGGCAAAGTTTCAAAATTAGATTTGTATTAAATGTTGCTGTATAAGTTGTTACAGTAGCCAGCTGAAAATTCTCATACAGTTTGAAAGAGGCAGACACTAGCACTTTAAGATATACAGTAGTTGATTAAATGTAAAGTGCCATTGAGTCAAGAAATTGATTCGGAAAGTTTTGCTCAAGGGTGAAAATCGGAGTATTTATTTGTGAGATATTGTACTGCAACAAATTGCTTGCTCTAACTCTAATAATACATTTTACAGTTCATAATACAACTCTCGTCATTGCAAAACAGCATGTCCTCTGATTTACCATAAGCAACACCGCAAAAGATCCACTCGTTGAATTTCTAAAAAATAATTTAAGTGTCTACGATTGTTGGGTAAGAGTGGAAGGGTGGATGTCAGGGTGGGGGAGCATTGGTGGGTGATTCTGGGTGTGACCGCACTGCAATGGCAATAACCGGGTTTTGAGAGCTTTGGGGAGAAGAGTATGGAAATTAGAGTTTTTCTGGGGCAGGATGGCAGTGGAGGCCTTATCTGAGGAAGGATGTTCTTGCCATGGAGGGAGTGCAGCAAAGATTCACCAGACTGATACCTGGGATGGCAGGAATGACGTATGAGGAGAGATTGGGTCGATTGGGCTTATACTCGCTGGAGTTTAGAAGAATGAGAGGGGATCTCATTGAAACTTATAAAATTCTAACAGGACTAGACAGACTAGATGCAGGAAGGATGTTCTCGATGGCCGGGGAGTCCAGAACCAGGGATCACAGTCTAAAGATAAGGGGTAAGCCATTTAGGACAGAGATGAGGAGGAATTTCTTCACCCAGAGTGGTGAACCTGTGGAATTCTCTACCACAGAAGGCAGTTGAGGCCAATTCATTAAATATATTCAAAGAGCATGAGCTTTGAGCTCACCTTTATAATAGAAAATGATGCTTGATGATTGGCAAGCATTAACCCATACAGGTTGCTTCTGTGGTGTCCGTGTGTAGATAAACACACTGAAGACAGGAATTGGTTCATAGGTATTTACTAAGCAAGTCTGGGGGGGGGGGGTTTCTAAAGGATATACACAATACACAGGCTTATATAGCCCAAGTGGCAATTACCGGCATTACGCACACCTGGGGCTCTTAAAGGCACATACACCACAATTCCTCCCCTTCTAGCTAACTAGTACATCATATTTTAAGTAATTATTAATTACATGTTATATGCAAAATAATATACATTGCTGTATTAATTAATAATTTAGTCTCTCAGGAGGCTTCCTGACTCTGTCCGGATAACGCCTCGGGGGTGCAGTAGTTTCTGGTGGTGTAGTAGGTTCTTCTGGCAAGGCTGATTCGGCTTGAAGGCCAGTGTCGGGTTCATCGGGCTCCAGTATCACCGGATCGGAGGTAGATATGGGTATCTCTACTTCATCGTTAGATGTATAGAGTGGTGGTGTAGGTTGTCCCTTTTCGGATGACTTGATGATTTGGTCAGCATGGCGCCTCATTATGCTGTCTCCGATGTCCACGGTATACATCAGTGGTCCTAATCGTGTGCAGATAGTTCCAGGCTGCCATTTCTCGGTACGGTAGTCCCGGGCCAAAACCGGTTGGCCTATCTGGAAGGCCCTAGTTGGCCTTTCATTCATGCCCTGAAACTGCCGGTTCTCCACGTCCCTTCGGATGTTGGGCTTGACCAAATCCAGCCGGCATCTTAGGTTTCTATTGTAGAACATCATGGCGGGAGTTTGGTTAGTAACCATATGCGTTGCATTCCTATATGCAAATAAGAAGTTATCCACCTTGTGCTGAAGTTTTATGTCTTCATTACCCATAGCCTTGATGGCCTTCTTGAAGGTCTGGACAAACCTTTCAGCCAATCCATTGGTGGCGGGATGGTATGGGGCGGACGTGTAGTGCTTTACCCCATTGTTCTTTAAGAACTTTCTGAATTCTTCGGACACAAATTGCGGTCCATTATCAGAACATATCTGCTCCGGCAACCCATTCCTGGCAAATATGGTCCTTAATACTGTGATGGTTTTTTCCATGGTGGTGGAGGACATCTTTATTACCTCCAGCCACTTGGAGTGTGCATCCACTGCGATTAAGAACATTGAGTCCATAAATGGACCAGCAAAGTCGATGTGCACCCTTTGCCAGGGAGATGAGGGCCACTCCCATGGATGTAGAGGGGCCTGTGGCGGAGCATTTTGGACCTTCTGGCATCCTAGGCAGCTCTTGGTCATGTCTTCGATGTCTCCATCGATACCTGGCCACCATACAAACGCCCTAGCTAGGTTCTTCATTTTCACTCCACCCAGATGCCCCTCGTGAAGCTCCTTTAGCACTTTATCCTGGAGTTTGGGTGGAATCACCACTCTGGATCCACACATAAAGTTTCCTCGGCACACTGACAGCTGTTCTCTTCTTTGCGAGAATGCTGGCAACAGTGGTTCGCCATGTGCTGGCCATCCCTTCACTGTTAAATCGTAGACCCGTGAGAGAGTAGGGTCATTTCTTGTCTCCCTTTCAATGGCAGAATTTGTCACCGGTAGACATTCCACTATGGTAGAGTGGAATATCTCTACTGGGTCTACTGTAGGTGCCTCTTCTATCGTTGGCAACGGTAGGCGTGATAAACCATCAGCATTCCCATGCTGTTTTGACCCTTTGTATTCAATGTTGTATTGGTGTGCCCCTAGAAAAAGGGACCACCTCTGTAGTCTTTGTGCCGTCATAATGGGGACACCTTTTTTAGGGTTGAATATGGAGATGAGGGGTTGATGGTCAGTCAGCAAGGTAAATTTTTGTCTGTGTAGGTAATGGTTGAATTTCTTCACTCCCCATACCAGGCTGAGTGCTTCCCTGTCTATCTGGGCATAGTTACGCTCAGCTGAGTTCAATGAGCGTGACGCAAAAGCTATCGGCCGTTCCGAGCCATCAGGGAATCTATGGGACAATACCGCTCCTATGCCGTAAGGGGATGCATCACACGCCAGTCTGATTGGTAGTGATGGGTTGTAATGAGCCAAAATTTTCTCGGATGTGATTAAGTCTTTACATTTATGGAAGGCACGTTTACAGTCTTCGTTCCATTTCCAAATCACTCCTGTCTGTAGAAGATCATTAAGAGGGTGTAGAATAGTTGATAAGTTCGGTAAAAATTTATGATAGTAATTTATTAATCCCAGGAATGACCTTAATTGTGAAACATTTTCAGGTGCTGGGGCTTTTATAACTGCTTCAATTTTTTCAGGTGACTTATGCAACCCCTCCTTATTAATTATGTGGCCACAATATGATATCTGATTTTGGAAAAATTCGCACTTGGGGCGATTTGCTCGTAGGCCCCGTTCTTTCAGCCTAGTGAGCACCTGCTCCAAATTGGCAAGGTGCTCGTTGTCGTTTTCTCCTGTTATAAGGATGTCGTCTAGGTAGCATTGAGTCCCCGGAACCCTTGCAGGACTTGCTCCATAGCTCTTTGCCAGATAGCTGGAGCTGATGCTATTCCAAAAACCAGTCGATTGTACTGGTACAGGCCTTTGTGTGTGTTTATCGTGAGATACTTTTTAGAGGTCTCCTCAACCTCCATCTGTAGATATGCCTGTGCCAAGTCAATTTTTGTGAAACGTTTCCCTCCGGATAGTGAGGCGAAAATATCTTCTATCCTCGAAGAGGATACTGTACCGTGTGAAGGACCGGGTTTACAGTCACCTTAAAGTCCCCACAGATGCGAATTTTTTTCTGTTCCTCAGAGTTATTTTTCAATGTTTTTTTCATGACTGGAACGATGGGTGTTGCCCATTCGCTCCAATCTATTTTGGATAATACGCCTGCCTTTTCCAAATTCTTCAGCTCTGCCTCGACTGCCGGACGTATTGCGTATGGCACCGGTCTTGCCTTAAAAATTTTTGGAATTGCTGTATCTTCCACTTTTATTGAGGCAGTGATGCCTTTCAAGGTTCCTAGTTTCTCTTGAAACACTTCTTTGGCGTTGGCCAAGATGTCTTTTAATCGTTCAGGTATGATGTCATCATTGGTTTTTTCCTTACTGGTCACCGTCAGTACCTGAATGGAGTGCCAGTTTAAACGTATCTGCCTTATCCATTCACGTCCCAACAACGGTGGACCACCATCTTGTACAATGTATAAATACAACTTTTGTATTTCTTTGCCGTTGTATACCACAGGCACCCTTATTTTTCCTTTGGGGTAGACTTTCTGCCCCGTATATGTTTTTAAGATAATGGATGTGTCTTTTAGAGGTATATGCGAAAATAGCCTCTCGTAATCTCGTCGATTTATTACGGTTAGAGCTGATCCTGTATCTAGCTCCATTTTAACTGGGGACCCTGCTATTGTGAGGGTAACCCAAATGGTTTGGTAATCCTCTTTGGCAAGTACATTATGTAATTTGAGACAGCTTAGTCTCTTGTTTCCGGAGTCACTATCGCTATTCTGGTCTTCGGAGCTATTGTCCGTCATCATTTGTACCTTCCTGTACTTTTCTTTATTGATTTTTTGTTTTCTGTCAGTGGATTTATTTTGTCCAGATTGGCATACCCGTGCAATGTGTCCAATCTTACCACATTGCCTGCATGCTTTGCCCTTGAACCAGCAGTCCCTCTGGTTATGGGTGGATCTGCCGCAGCGATAACATCTTCCGAACTCCTGTGTCATTTTATGGGTGCCGAAGTCCTGTGTCTCTTGTTGTATCTCTGCAGCTCCTTTTGCTGCTGCTTCGTATGATACAGCCATACTGAAAGCTTTGTCCAATGTTAAATCTTTTTCAGAAAGCAGTCTTTTTTGTGTTCCTTCACTTAAGAGACCGCAAACAAATTTGTCTCGAAGATAATCCGATAGTCCTGCTCCGAATTGGCAGTACTTT
The DNA here is from genome assembly GCF_052327205.1 of Somniosus microcephalus. NCBI lineage: Eukaryota > Metazoa > Chordata > Chondrichthyes > Squaliformes > Somniosidae > Somniosus > Somniosus microcephalus. Next base: position 88,356,145 of record NC_140989.1, on the reverse strand, counting down.
GATAGCTTTCTTAATTTGTTTAGGTAATCAGCGTTACTTTCATTCTTGTGTTGATTTCTCTTGAACTTGAATCGTTCCGCTATCAGCAGCGGTGTTGGGTTTAAATGCTCCTGCAGGGTATCAGCAATTTCTTTAAAAGTCTTGTCCTTTGGTTTGGCTGGAGTGATTAAATTTCGTAACAGCCCGTATGTCTTCGCGCCCATTAAGTTCAGAAGTACTGAAGCTTTTTTTTCATCTGTTATTCCATTTGCAGTGCAATAAACCTCTACTCTTTCCACGTGTGTGGTCCAATCTTCTATTTCGCCATCAAAAGCCTCAATATTACCAGATTTAGGCATTTCAGAAAAGATATGGCGCTTCCCGCGCTTTCCCGCCGCTGCTACCGATAACAACGCTGTTTTACTGTGGTTTCCGTTTATTCACTGTTGGAGACTCGTACCCGACGGAGGTCTAAACGCTGACCTGCTTGCCGCGCCGGCCGTCTCTCGAGTGCACCCTCCCAGTCCGTTATTGCTTGCCTCCGATTTCGCTGCCTGTCTCAGCTGCAGAGCCCGCCGCTGGAGCTCCAGCCTGACGCCCAGGAAGGATTAGCGCAGTACCTGTCACCAGCTTGGCCAGCTGGTGAAACCACAGTTTCTCTTACTTCCTTGAGTCTTCTGGACGCTGGAGGAATCGATGTCCTTGAGGTGCTGCCGAATTGCAGGTAAGTCCGTTTCCACTTCGTCGCCACTGTAGTGTCCGTGTGTAGATAAAGACACTGAAGACAGGAGTTGGTTCATAGGTATTTACTAAGCAAGTCTGGGGGGGGCGGTTTCTAAAGGATATACACAATACACAGGCTTATATAGCCCAAGTGGCAATTACCGGCATTACGCACACCTGGGGCTCTTAAAGGCACATACACCATAATTGCTCTTAAAGGCACATACACCACAGCTTCCCCATATCTCTTATTAGAAGGGGCCAATAGAAGGCTACCAACGGTAGGACTTAGGGCAGGTGATGTTCATATGCCCAAAGGTTACTTCAGTCCAAGTTGGAGACCATTAACCTTTCTTTGTTCAGCTCCCATGCCATTTTCGACAAGCTGTTGAACACATACTCATGCCTGGTCCCATACATAAGTATCTGTGCCATTGTCTTCATCAAGGCCATGCTCCACAGCTGCTTGCCTCTTCTTTCTTCTTGCTCAGACATCCAAGAGTGCATTATTCAAGAAGTTAAAAAAAAAACATATTATGCTAAAGAGCTGAAAGCATATTCAAACTACCTTATTGATTTTGTGGTTCAAGCTATTATGACTAAGTTTAATCACAGGTCTTTTGACCAAGTGTAGGGTGTTTTTGCATGCCCCGTGTTTCTATGCCTCTCCCTTGAGTTGACCCGTGCCACAAAAACTCCCCAATTTGGGTTGTTTCCCTTGGACAGCAGGAGCTTATGCCAATAGTCCCTGCCCAGCCCGTCGATTAGCGGGTAATCACACACAGAGAGAGAGACCAAGGCCAGATAGGTCTTCTCCTATGCCCGGTGTGCAGCGTCCCCAGCGGGATTACTGTGTAACCCAGCCATGACCGGATGCCACCCGGTTGGTCTTCCGAATTATACTGCGAACCACAAGCCCCACAACCCCCAAGTTCGGACCCAAGGAGTTACTATGGATAGACTATAAATGATTCAGACAAAACGAAATGGTTCAGGTTGGTCAAAGATCGATTCCTTTTATTACACTCACAAAAACGACAATCCCTACTCCTCTCGCCTACGGCAGAACGAGTAGGTGACCGTGGACACTAGCTTATAACTTTAGACTAAAATACCCACTGTGATAAAAATGCTAACTTCCGGGAAGTTATGTCATCACTTCCTGTGAACTATGAACTGTGAACTATGAACTGTGTACATACCTCACTTCCTGTCATATGTCACTTCCTGTTGGACTGGTATAAATACTGGTCTGTTCAGTATTGTAAGAGGCTTCTACCAGAGGCATGGTAAAGACCTCTCTTGTATATAGTGTGTTTATAAGTTACTTAAAGCTTACTTTAAAGTTACTTGATGGTAAGTCTCCTTTTTCTTACATCACCCACCCTGTTGGTTACGCCGAACCAACCCCTTCCCAGAACCTAAGCCTAGATAAGGGAAAAAACCCTTCTAACTAAACCCCTTTCCCGGTTTGGTCAGAACCCACACTTGGAAGCCTCCTCTCACACACACCCGTGCTAGTCTGCATCTTGGACACTTGCAGTTCCTCAGCAGCAAAACACGTGGTCCTGGGGATTTCTAGAGGTGTATGCTGGATATAATTACCAGCCCTTGTTGTTGATTCACATGGTCCCGGCTCCGTTCGACTCCGGAGACAAAACCGTGCCTAACAGAGGCATGCGATGAGGCCTAGAGAGTTATGTTCAGGCAGTACAACGAGGCACTCACTTCGAGCATTCCTGGAGAGTTGATGAACACATGGTTACGTGGAGAACCCCCGTTACAGATGGTAAAGAAAAGCAGGTAAGCAACAGCCAAAAAGCAAGCCCTGCATCCCCAAAGTTCAGCATGGTTATACCCCGTGCAATACACAAAACTAGTTGGGCGGTTCCTGGTTACCATGGTCGCAGAGATGCTAGTTGGTTTACCTGGTGATATCTCTTGTCCTGGATTGGTCATCTTGAAGAAAACAATGTTAGGCCATTATTGTAGATGAGCAGTACTCGAATTGCTAACTGTTTAAGTTGTTGACTGCTCCATCATTGAAAGAGTCCAGAGGTGTTACTTTTGGCCTCCAAACCTCATTGTCCATCCAGACATCCCGGCTCCATGGACAAAGATGAATACGTGGCTAGAGGAATGGTGCAAGGGGGAGGGATTCAAATTCCTGGGACATTGGAACCAGTTCTGGGGGAAGAGGGACCAGTACAAAACGGACGGTTGGCACTTGGGCAGGGCCGGGACTGATGTCCTAGGGGGAGTGTTTGCTCGTGCTCTGGGGAAGGGTTTAAACTAAAATGGCAGGGGGTTGGGAACCTGAGCGGGGAGACAGAGGAAAGGGAAATGAGGATAAAAGCAGAAGACAGGAAGGAGAAAAACAAAAGTGGCAGACAGAGAAATCAAGGGTTTAAATCAAACATGGCCACAGTAAATAATAATTCAAAAGATCTAAGAGCGTTAAAAAAACAAGCCTGAAGGCTTTGTGTCTTAATGCGAGGAGCATTTGTAATAAGGTGGATGAATTAGCTGCGCAAATAGAGGTAAACGAATATGATATGATTGGGATTACGGAAACATGGCTCCAGGGTGGCCAAGGCTGGGAACTCAACATCCAGGGGTATTCAATATTCAGGAAAGATAGGCAAAAAGGAAAAGGAGGTGGGGTAGCATTGCTGGTTAAAGAGGGGCTTAACATAATTGTAAGGAAGAATATTAGGTCTGATGATGTGGAATCTGTATGGGTAGAACTGAGAAATACCATGGGGCAGAAAACGTTAGTTGGAGTGGTATATAGACCTCCAAACAGTAATGCGGAGGTCGGGAATGGCAGTAAAAGGGAAATTAGAGAAGCGTGCAATAAGGGCACAGCAGTTATCATGGGTGACTTTAACCTACATATAGATTGGGCTAACCAAATTAGTAACAATATTGTGGAGGAGGAATTCCTGGAGTGTATACGGGATGGTTTCCTGGACCAATATGTCAAGGAACCAACTAGAGATCAGGCCATCTTAGACTGGGTATTATGTAATGAGAAAGGATTAATTAGCAATCTTGTTGTCCGAGGCCCCTTGGGTCGGAGCGATCATAATATGATAGAATTCTTCATTAAGATGGAGAGTGAAGTAGTTGACTCAGAGACTAGGGTCCTGAATTTAAATACGATGGTATGAGGCGCGAGTTGGGTAGGATTGATTGGGGAATGTCACTCAAAGGGCTGACGGTGGATAGGCAATGGCAAACAATAAAAGATCGCATGGATGAACTACAGAATTTGTTCATCCCAGTTTGGCATAAAAATAAAACAAAAAAGCTGACTCAACCGTGGCTAACCAGGGAAATTAGAGATAGCATAAGATCCAAGGAGAGGACATATAAATTGGCCAGAAAAAGCAGTAAACCTGAGGATTGGGAGCAGTTTAGGATTCAACAAAGGATGACAAAGGGAGTAATTAAGAGGGGAAAATAGAGTATGAGAGTAAGCTTGCAAGGAACATAAAAACTGACACAAAGCTTTTATAGATATGTGAAGAGAAAAAGATTGGTGAAGTCAAGCGTAGGTCCCTTGCAGTCAGAATCAGGGGAATTTATAATGGGGAACAAAGAAATGGCAGACCAATTAAATACATATTTTGGTTCTGTCTTCACAAAGGAGGACACAAATAACCTCCCAGAGATGTCGGGGAACATAGGGTCTAATGAAAGGGAGGAACTGATAGAAATCAGTATTTGTAGGGAAATGGTGTTAGAGAAATTGATGGAATTGACAGGATTAAATCCCCAGGGCCTGATAATCTAGATCCTAGGGTACTTAAGGAAGTGGCCCTAGAAATAGTAGATGCATTGCTGGTCATCTTCCAAAATTCGATAGACTCTGGAACAGTACTCATGGATTGGCGGGTAGCTAATGTTACCCCACTGTTCAAAAAAGGTGGTAGAGAGAAAATGGGGAATTACAGACCGGTAAGCCTGACATTGGTAGTGGGGAAAATGCTAGAGTCCATTATAAAAGATGTAATAGCAGAGCACTTGGGAAAACAGTGACCGGATCGGACAAAGTCAACATGGATTTACAAAAGGTAAATCGTGCTTGACTAATCTACTGGAACTTTTTGAGGATGTAACTGGTAAAATAGATAAGGGAGAACCAGTGGATGTGGTGTATTTGGACTTTCAAAAGGCTGTCAATAAGGTCCCGCATAAGAGATTAGCGTGTAAAGTTAAGGCACATGGGATTGGGGGCAAGGTATTGACTTGGATAGAGAACTGGTTGGCAGACAGAAAGCAAGGAGTTGGAATAAATGGCACTTTTTCCGAGTGGCAGGCAGTGACTAGTGGGGTACTGCAGGGATTGGTCCTTGGACCCCAGCTATTCACAATATATATTAATGATCTGGACGAGGGAACTAGATGTAATATCTCCAAGTTTGCAGACGACACAAAGCTGGGTGGGTGTGTGTGCTGTGAGGAGGATGCCGAGAAACTCCAGTATGATTTGGACAGGTTGGGTGATTGGGCAGAAGCATGGCAGATGCAATATAACGTGGACAAATGCGAGGTTATCCACTTTGGTGGCAAAAACAAGAAGGGAGATTATTACCTGAATGGAAATAGATTGGGAGAAGGGGAAGTGCAACGAGACCTGGGCGTCGTTGTGCACCAGTCGTTGAAGGTAAGCATGCAGGTGCAGCAGGCGCTTAAGAAGGCAAATGGTATGTTGGCCTTCGTAGCGAAAGGATTCGAGTACAGGAACAAGGATGTCTTGCTGCAGTTGTACAGGGCCTTGGTGAGAACACATCTTGAGTATTGTGTGCAGTTTTGGTCGCCTTACCTGAGGAAGGATGTTCTTGCCATGGAAGGAGTGCAGCGAAGATTCAGCAGGCTGATACCTGGGATGGCAGGAATGACGTATGAGGAGAGATTGGGTCGATTGGGCTTGTACTCGCTGGAGTTTAGAAGAATGAGAGGGGATCTCATTGAAACTTATAAAATTCTAACAGGACTAGACCGACTAGATGCAGGAAGGATGTTCCCAATGGCGGGGGAGTCCAGAACCAGGGGTCACAGTCTAAGGATAAGGGGTAAGCCATTTAGGACTGAAATGAGGAGGAATTTCTTCACCCAGAGAGTGGTGAACCTGTGGAATTCTCTGCCGCAGAAGGTAGTAGAGGCCAATTCATTAAATATATTCAAAAAGGAGTTGGATATATTTCTTAAGGCTAAAGGGATATGGGGAGAAAGCAGGGACAGGGTACTGAATTTGGATGTTCAGCCATGATCGCATTGAATGGCGGAGCAGGCTCGAGGGGCCGAATGGCCTACTCCTGCTCCTATCTTCTATGTTTCTAAAGGGTGGTTTTCCCCAAATCTCACAAGTTCGAATATGAAAAGGCTCCTGCTTTTCATGATGTCAGAGTTGAGACAGATCCCATGGCAACCCAAAAGACAGACAGTTCATCTTCACAGAAACCAACAGGCAGTCCCTTTTAAAGTCCAAAAGTCCAAACTCTATTTTTAAAATGCAGCCCACGTGCGTCTCCATTTTAAAAGGGTACATATCCATTTTAAAAGTCCGAAAATCCTTGAGGCACATGCACCCACTGATGTTGGCACCGGCCAAACCCTACACAAGCTAACTACACAATTGTCTAGTTAATCTTACTGAATAAATTATTCGATTAATACAAAGTAGACATTTCAAAATGGTCTTTCCAAGGTGGCAGGGTTAGATTAAAATGACTGCCAGGAGCCTCAGATCCTTTCACCATTGCAGTGAGGGTGGCAGTGGTGATGGAGTGTGGCTCTAATTCCATGGGAGGGGAATTTCTTAAATGGTTTTCCTCAGCAGAAACTTGGTGAAACCTGTACTTAAATACACCTGAGTATATATTTATAATGACTACATAAAATTGGGTTGTTAATTAGTACCATGCAGATCAATTAGTGGCTTCTCCAAAGAAATAGCTAATCATTCACTAAATACATATTTGTGCACTTACCAGTAATTAGTTGATATATCTAAATAGAAAATACTATTAATGTGTCAACATGCAAATGGTATGTGACCCAGCCAGAAAATAATTCATATCTGTGTATGCTTTCCAGGAGTATGTGTGATGCTTTTTGAGGCAATTTAACGTGACACTGCTCTTTGAAGGAGAAGGCTGGCTTCTTGGAGATCTGTGCTATGCAGCATCACGATGGCTGACGAGACTGTATAACCCTATACACCAATAGAGAACAAATACTGTGACACACGAGAAGACCAGAGCCCTTACTAAGCAGATATTTTGGATGTTAAAGCAATGCTTCAGATGTTTGGACTAGTTTGGGGCTTTACAATATCAGAATTACAGCAGTACGCTGCATGCTTCACAATATTGCTATGGACAGAGGCCTCACCACGGACTTGGATAAAGAGCAGCTGCAGCTACATGCCATGAATATAGTTGGAGGACCATGGTGCCCAACAGCAGAGCAGGCAGGGAGTGGGTATGATCATCACATGCCTGGTTCTTGCAGTGAACTCTGCAATTAATATCTGTTACTTTCTATTGAATATATTTGTAATTACAGACATATTCGTTGTTACACCCATTAGTTTTTGCTAAGAGCTACATCCATGTGGTTTATTTTACTTCGTCTTACGATGTATTGATCAGCCCACTCGTCAGAGCAACTTTAGCCTATTAAGGCAGACATACGAGATTCCCGGCCCTATCAAATGGTGCGGATCTGATGATGTTATCGGTGGCTCATTTCCAGTGGGGTTATTTAAAGCAGCCTTGGCCATATTGCATTTGAAGGCTCATGTAGGAGTGTGGAGGGGGGATTGGAAAGGAGTGTCTTGTGCAGAAATAGAAAAATCACTTCCCAAAGACAGAGGACTGTACCCTGCTTTTCCAGTGACTCCCTACATATTCTTGGGGGGGAGATCCTCTTGACTGCTGATGGGCAGAAGAGACCTCCCCAAAAGACAAAGAGCCGGGCTCCAAATTGCTGAGGAGGTCAACAGCAGCGATGTTGTAAGACAGACCTGGGTACAGTGCCGGAAGCACTTCAATGATCTGATGAGATCAGGCAAGGTGAGTGCAAAGCCACACTCACCTTCATCCTGCTGCGCCTGTCACCACATCCCCATAACTCTGCCTTCCCAAGCCTACTCTTGCACATCATTACTCATACCAACATACCTTGCACATCCACCCATCCCTCTCTATGCCATTACTCACATCTCCATCTGACGAACCACCCCTCACACTCACCCTCATCCTAATGCAATCATACCAACTAACACCACAGAAGGAGGCCATTTGGCATTGGCACCACACTCCTTCATAGTCCCCCTCTACAGATGTAAGCCACACAATCCTTACATCGTGCCATCACTCTCACTTTAACTTCTCTTTCCCTCCTTGCGGGAGAAGAGAGCGCACAATAACAGGGAGAGGGCCCTCCATCCTTCAGCACTATAACTGCAGCAGAGGAGGTGGCCCTGGAGGTCTCAGGAGTTGCAGAGCTGCTGGCAGTGGGAGACAGAGAGAGGGGGACCTCTCAGCAACCTGGTGACAGAATTACATCTCATACAGCCACATGGCATACAGCAGTCACTCATATGGGGACTGATGTCAGCAGCCAGTGAATGTTCATCATGTGCATAATGGTATTGTTAACCATTCTTAATATAATATTTCTAAACCATCTCTCTCCCACAGGTCCATCAAGTGCCCGCCCCATTATCCAGCCAGAGGAGGAAGATGACTCCTCAGAGAAGCCTCCGGCCTCAGGGTGCACCGTCACCAGACCCAAGCGCACCCAGCACCAGCGCAGATACACACACCTCATCCCATGCGAGATAGAGTTGTGTTATCACCTGGTGTCTCGCACTTCACAAGGGAGCAGGAGCAGGTGGTGTTGACAGGGACAGCAGTGGAGACTCCGGCCGGAGGTTGCAGGACGCTCCAAACTCTGCTGAGCTGCATGCAGTTGCTGAGCCTCGAGGGCCATCGAGAAAGAGGGTGACCCTGGAGGTGCAAGAAGAAGTGCAGGGGGCTCTGGCAGTTTTTGCAGTCGTCGATGTCTGCAACTGTGCAGAGAATGGAGGAGTCCATCTCCAACATGAGCATCACCATGTCACAGGCGATGGCGATGATATGCTCTTCCATAGAAAGGATGGCTATCTGCATGGAGCAGCTAATGCGCCATTCACATGAGCAAATGCTAGCTATGGACAACAGATGGCAGAGGCTCATAGACCTCTCTAGGAGGGATCTAAATGTAGACTTGGGTCCACATAGCCCCACTGCTGTGCAGCAAGGCACTTTCCAGCTCCTTGCTAGCAGGGAAGTGAGGGTGGCCCATGAGAGAGATTGGCGAGAGGGGACATGGAAGTGGGGGCTCTTCTCAAAGCGCTCTCACTTCTCCATCGTTTCCCCCACCCCTCAGTCAGAGCCCCAGATGCTTCCTCAGATAGCGATGGTCAAATCTGCCTCTGCACAATCGCAGGAGGAACAGACTTTGGCAGGGCCATCACAGGCTCCAAAACCCAGAGGATGTCCGCCAAATGTGTCTACGCAGTCGCAGCAAGGAAGTGAGCAGGCTGCCTCTACCTCTGCTGAAGCCATAGGGGTTGCACCTCATAGAAGCACGCGTAAAAGAAAAATGACACAGAAGTAGATGCACATGGGTAAGCACATGGGTGTTTACGAAGTGTTATTGCTAAGGTTCCATTACTGTTATGACACATAAAAATATTTATTTCCACCACTTTCCGAATGCCCATTTTTTGTGCTACTTTGGAAGTGGCTTTGTGAGTTGAAGTGAATGGTGAGACATAATGTTAACTCCAGCAATGGGGGTCAGTGTGAAAGGAATGGCTTGGTCATTGTAGGGGTGCTTTATGGTATTGTTGTGCGGTGGGGGGGGGGGGATCTTGGCATGGCATGTGGCAGCCATATGGGTGCAGTACAGGAAGTTAGTGAATTTGGCCATGATGAGGCCATCCCTGGCCTCCTGGGCAGCAATATGCTCTGGTGCTGCTGGCATCTGGACCTCCGGTTCCTCCTGCTCCTCCTCATCTTCCAGCTGATGCTCCTCCTCCTCCTGCTCCTCTGAAGAGGCTGTGAGCTCTGCGCCTTGCTCCTCATGCAGCTCTAATCCTTGTTGCTGCGCTATGTTTTGCAGCCCGCAGCAAACAACGAGGATTCTGGAGACCCTGGCTGGTGCGTACTGAAGGGCTCCTCCAGATCTGTCAAGGCATCTGAAGCGCATCTTCAACATGCCTATTGTTTGCTCTATGTCACATCTGGTGAACATGTGGCTTTCATTATAGCGCTCCTGAGCCTCATTGCTTGGCCTCCTCAAGGATGTCATGAGCCACGTCTTCAGTGGATTGCCCTTGTCCCCATGCAGCCAGCCGGTAAGTGTGTTTAGCGGTACGAAGAGCTGAGGGAGGGTGGACTGGCACAGGACAAAAGAGTCATGACAGCTGCCAGGGAATTTGGCACACACATGCATAATGATCTTATGGTTGCAGACGAGCTAAATATTGAGGGAATGGAAGCCCTTGCATTTCACAAACTCCTGGTTGATGTGGGAGTGCCCTGATGGCCACTTGTGTGCAGTCGATGATGCCCTGCACCCATGGGAAGCCAGCCAGAGCGGCAAAGCCGAGCGCATGCTCAGTAACATTGGCTTAATCAGTGGCAAAGTTTGCATAATTGCCTGACTTGTTAAACATGGCATCGGTGACCTGTGTGATGCATCTGTGGGTGGCCGACTGTGAGATGCCGCAAATGTATGCTGCAGATCCCTGGAAGGAACCTGAGGCAAAGATGTTGAGGGTGCTGGTGACTTTGGCAGCCACGGGCAAGGCGTGTCCACCAGGTCCTCTGGACTGCAGGTCTTGTTCCAGCAAGCTGCAAATGTCGGCGACAACCTGGCGCGATAGCCTGAGCCTCCTTTGGCACTGCTGCTCAGTCATGTTGAGGAACCTCTTCCTCAGCCTGTATACCTTGTGTTCCGCTGATGCTCTCTGTCCTGTGGAGATGGTTGTTGGTGGTGTTGCTGCTGTTGTGCCTGCTGCTGCTGGTGTTGGGGCTCATCCTGGTCCAATTCTGAGGACCAAGGTGAGACAGTCTAAGTAGCACCCATGCTGATATAATAGATGGCAGGGCAAGTGGAGATCAGAGGAGCAATCTGTCAATGTTGTGATAGTTACTATCAGTTTGGTGAGAGTGGCTTCTGAGGTTGCAGAAAAGACTTGCAAACGCTAGACTCTTAAATCTGTGCTCAAAATGGAGTCCGCAAGAGCCTTTCCCTTAAGCAAGTAAGCAGGTGTCATGTGGGAGTATTTATTGGGATTTTTATGCTTTGCATTAATTACCTCGATCAATGGCCACTGAGCTTCCACCTCAGGTTGACAGACATGGTTCCCGATCTACGTGAATCCTGTGGTCATCCAGTGAAATTCAAAAGGTCTCCTTAAAATCCCTGTTAAGGGTCTCACAACAACGATTTAATGAGATTAATTAGGTCGCCCACCTCTGCCATTCAGATCTGTGGCGCACTGGCAAACGCGCCCAAGTTAAAGGCGCAAGGAGGTGGGATGACTGCGCGTTCCCGACACGCTCCCATTTTCAGCCACTTTTACTGCCGACCCGCCTCCAAACCCGCACGCATGGTAGCGGGAAAATTTCGGCCAATTTTTTTACACAATATATGTAACAGATTGGAATGTATATTAAAAGTGGATTTTATGCACATTTTGCATATGTGGTATGTGTTCAACATTTTGCCTCTTGTGCTTACCCCATTAACTTATTTCTGAGTGCTTGTGGTGTACATACTTTTCTGTTGTCTTTATCATTCTGTGTCTTCTGTACATGCCCAAGTACTAAGTGTTCCCTGAGCTGAGGTAGGAGTGATGATGAGTGACTGCTCAGCCAATTTGCAAGTAGCATAGGATACAAAAAGCTTGTTACCTGTGTGTGTGGCTAACGTATATCAGTGCCAGGAGTCATTTTGCTGCAGTGCTGTGGGATCATTGATTTTGAAAATGGCAGCACATTATGCTGAACTACACAATGGCGCTGAACTACACAATGGCGCTGAACTACACAATGGCACTGAACTGCTACTGAAATGAGTGTCAACCAGCTGCTCCTGTACTTCTCCACATGTTCCAGTGCCAGAAACCAACCCTTCAGTGTCCACAATCCGTTTGATTACAAAACCTAGGCAAGAATGAGTTCTTTGAATTTTTTTCCCTCCTGGTTATATGTAACTGTTTTGAAAATGAGCTGTAGCTAGTATGTCTGTTTCTTAGAGTTTGGACTGCACAGCAACCACAGGAGCAGTGATACTGAGAGATACTTATATCATGAGAGATACTTATACTACTGTGTGTATTGTGTATGTTACCGAGTTCAACACTGCATTTGCAACTGGTGCTGCTAACCGTAACACCTTTCACTGCTGTGTGCATGGAATCACTCTTGTTTCTTCAGCCATATTACTATCTAATTGCTGTGAATTGTCTTTATCTGTACTGAAATTAATGCAAGCGTGGGTGGTAGTGATTGGTACTATGATGACTGTTCTAATATTCAAGATCCTTAAGTTAATATACACCCACCATTTGTGAACTGTTTTCCTCTCCAGCCCCCTCTGTCCTCACCTCTGACATCCATTGGGAGGAATATATGGACTTTGAAGCTATCTGCTCGGCCACCTCTGGCTCCAACCTTCTTCTTTCTCCTCAGACCTCACTAGATTAATTTCCTCCATGAAACCCGCTACATGCTTTATTAAACCCTTCTTGACCCAGCTTCTCACCATTCAACTGCTACTGCTTAATCTAATACTTGGCAGTGTTATTCAACCTCTCCCTTGCCTCAAGAACCTTCTCCCTTCTTAAAGCCTGCCATTAATTTCTCGCTATGGTCCTTTTGAATGTACCATCGCCACCTAACTCTACTTCCACCTCTCTAACCAATCCTTGTTAAATACCCTAGAGTCTGGTTTCTACCCTTCTCATAATGCTGAAACTGTTGTGTATGTAACCGTTTACCTTTAAGGGAACTATAGAATGTGACCGTTCGCCTTTAAGAGCACTACTTTAGGGTGGCACTATTTATTGGCTCATGTCTACTGTAATACCGATAGTGACCCCACCAGTATATAAGGGTTGTGATACGTTAACTAGATCAGAAATCGCCCAGACCACTGAATAGTAAAGACCTGTTTTGTTTGTACTTCTAAAGTCTCTGAAGTTATTTACTGCACAACCTACAGACTTTACAGTGGCGACGAGTCCGATCGTACCCTGCGGCAAGACTAACCAGTAGCAGAGAGCTTCAAAAAGAAAACACGAGGCTCCGTCTACTAAAAGTATAGTACTTACTGGAAGCTGGAAGATTAACAGCAAAGCTGCGGCAGCAACAGGCACAGATTACCCTGCTACCACATCTTGAGCGAGCCAATCAGCCTAAAACAAGGCGGCCGAAGAGACTGTGAGTAGTTAAAACAAATAAATTTTTTAAAAAAACGGGGTAGAAGTATTTGGAGGAGAAGGGCAAAGCATTCGGGTCCAACGGCGTCGGGTGACAGCCGGACCGCGGGCAATGTGAGAAGCCGTGCAGCAACCGCTGCCACGAAGCGCTGAGCCTGCGAGTAGGCGCGGGAGTGTCAGAGCCGAGAGCCGCGCGAGCGGGGGAGCCAGAGCCGAGCGGGAGGCGTTGCAAGCCAGCGATCGCATCTCCAGATAAGGGCCGAGAGCCGCGAGAGCGATCGGATCTACAGATAAGGGCCGGCAGCCGCTTCGCGATCCAGCGATCGCATTATAGATAAGGGCCGCACTCGGGCTGACAGACGGCGTCGGGGGACCGGGTGAAGACCGCCAAGCGCGGGAAAACCGCCATTGAAGTGGGCGGGGAGAGCGAGAAGCGCGGGAAAGCCGCCATTTTTCGGGGAAAACCGCTGAAGAAGAAGGAAGAAGCGGGAAACCGCCATCTTGGAAATTATTAAGAATTTCAGAAAAGTAATAAGATTTTTCAGAAAGGCTGGTGTGTTCTCAAGAAGAGAGAAGAAAATTAATAATAAGTAAAGTAATACTTGTACTGTTCTCAAAAAGAGAAGAAGATGCCTAAGCGAGGAAATATTAATGACTTTAATGCAGAAATAGAAGACTGGGCCACGTATGTGGAACGCATAGAAATATATTGCGTAGCCAACGAAATTGAGGATGACAACAAGGCAATAACTTTGTTAAATTCGATGGGAGCAAAAACATACGGGCTTTTGAAACATCTAATAGCACCAGTTAAACCAGTGGACCAGACCTTCGAAGAGATCGTAACAGTGTTGAAGGATCACTTGAACCCCACACCGTTGATGCTGGCTGAACGATTTAAATTTTACGCCAGAACCCAGAGGCAAGATGAAAGCAATGCGGAATACTTAGTCGAACTGCGTAAGCTAGCGAAATACTGCCAGTTTGGAGGGAATTTGACAGAGGCGCTGCGGGACAAGTTCGTATGCGGCTTGGCCAAAGAAGGAACGCAGAAGCGACTTCTGGAAGAAAACGACCTCACACTGGACAGGGCTGTCCTCATAGCTTCATCGCACGAAGCCGCAGCGAAAGGGACGGCGGAAATGCAGCTAAAGGCGGCGGCACTCGGGGTGGACCAAATTACAGCAAGCACTCCCAAATGCTACCGTTGTGGAAAGACAACGCACGACCAGAATCAGTGCTGGTTTAAGAACCAGGAGTGCAGGAAATGTGGCAAACTGGGTCACATCGCGAAGGTATGCAGGTCCGGAAAGAAGACCAACAAGCAAAGGAAGCCACCACCACAAGGAAAGTACAACAAGGTGCATCAGGTGGCTGAAAAGAGTTCAGACGAACAAAATTCAGACTCAGACCCAAACAGCCAGGAGCTGGATAGTCTGAGAATCCACCATGTGGGTAAAGTAACTGATCTACAGTTGATCTGGGTCACACTAAAAATAGCGGGAGTCCAAGTACGAATGGAGCTGGACACGGGATCAGCTGTATCCGTCATCAACCAAAAGGACTATCACCGGCTATTCTCTCACATACCCTTAAGAAATACCAAATTCGTATTACAGACATACACGGGGCATCATGTATACCCCCTGGGAAAAATACGAGTCAAGGTGAGAGATAGGGGTAAAGAACACCCACGAATGTATCTGTACGTACTACCTGAGGGAGGACCACCACTTCTGGGACGGGAGTGGATCAAGAAAATAGACATGGAATGGCACTACCGACAAGCAATGACGAGTGAGGACTCGGTGCAGACAAGCAGCTCAGACTCCGAGCCGGAAGACGATAAGTCCAGCTTATGTATGAAAAACAAGATTAACATGAACTCACGGACTAAGGTTGGGAAATCGATGGCGTGCATAAAGACAGAGAATTCTGAGTCTGTTCAAGCTACAGACATATGCATTACGGAGGAACACCGGGCTAGAACTCAACGTTATGTCAAAGTACAACGACAATTAGAACAGTTGAGTGCCCGTCTCCTACAAGAGATGGAAAAGGTGAAAAAGTTCTGGGACACCGAATGGGAGTCCCTGGAAAGACAACAGAGACAGCTCGCTCAAGCAGAGAGCGACCATAGAGCCATCGTGGCCAAGTACCAATCACATCTCCGAGGCTGTTCAGGAACTAGAATATACACAGAACGATCCAAAGGAAGAGGAATCTTCAGGAAGTCAGGATGGTATTCCAGTTCACCTCTACGACTTGTTGCAAGCAGAGTGTAACGAGTTGAAAGAACAGTATGAACAGGCTCGGACTACAATCCTGGAAGGGGTTAACTTGGCAACTTCCGAAAAGCTCGTGTTAGGGAAAGCATATGAGCTGTGATCTGTTTTGACATGAAGTTATATATGTTATTATGTTATGTTAAACATGAAGTTATATGACGTTGACTCCATCGAGAGTATATCTGTAAATTGTTATATGACGTTGACTCCATCGAGAGTATATCTGCAAACTGTTTATATAAAATTGAAGATTGTATGTTTAACGGGATTCTGTAAGTAATAAGCTAGGAAGGGAGGAGTGTTGTGTATGTAACCGTTTACCTTTAAGGGAACTATAGAATGTGACCGTTCGCCTTTAAGAGCACTACTTTAGGGTGGCACTATTTATTGGCTCATGTATACTGTAATACCGATAGTGACCCCACCAGTATATAAGGGTTGTGATACGTTAACTAGATCAGAAATCGCCCAGACCACTGAATAGTAAAGACCTGTTTTGTTTGTACTTCTAAAGTCTCTGAAGTTATTTACTGCACAACCTACAGACTTTACAGAAACTACCTTGGTCAGTCACCAGTGACATCTTTTGTGACTGTGGCACATCATCGCTTTCTGTCTTCCTCTACCTGGCTTTCAGTACAGTTGAAAATTCTATTTTTCTCTCATCATCTTGCAACTCTGTGGTTCACCTCCATCTCTCAACTGTCCCAAAACAGTCAGTTCATCTCTCAGTGGTTTTTCTCCTGTGCTTGCATGGTCACCTCTAATATTCCCTAGTTATTAGAGTACTAGGCTCTAGTACTCTATGATCAACCTTCTTATCTATTATCTAAATACTGCCCTTGGGCAACATCTTTTGCAAACATGGGGTCAGCTTCCATATGTATATGAATGATACCTAATTTTACCTTTCTACCTCCACCCTTGATTTTAGGACTTTCAAGTGGTGTCCTGACATCAAGACCTGGATGAACCAGAATTCCCGTTAGCTGAAAATCAGCAACACTGAAGCCACCCTTCTAACAGAAACTGAGCTTCAACAGAGATAATGGCACTAAATCTGTTTCCCACCCCCATTGCTCGCCCATAATGACCCTGCAAGTGTGTAATCTTGGTGTTCTGTTTAAACCTGCACTGAGCTTCAAATTGCATATCTAGTCAATTGTTCAGAACATCACATGTATGTAGTCCTATTTCATCCCCACTGCATCTGAAACCTTCATTCAGTGTCAGCTCCATGATCGATTTCTTGTCACTAGCCTCTTAGGTTCCACTCAACATAATTTCAATTCATCCAGAGCTCTGCGGCGAAGGCAGAGCTAAAGTAGAAAGACTGGGAGAGGGGTGGGGTCAAAGATTTAGCTGACTTGGCATAGCACAGCCAGAATGACGTCCTCCAATGTCACGTTGCTGATTGCATCAGACTCAAACTGACAACACAATTGCAATCAGAAATTTAAAAGTTAAGTGAGTAAATTAGTTTAAGTCAGTTTTGGCCGAATCCGGATATGAAAAATTGATCGGTGGGGGGGTTCATGATTCTCCCTCAATCATCCTACTGTCTCCAACACTGGCTATGGCCCATGTGCTGTTCTGCAAGTACATTGGGGGTAATTTTGAGTTGGTGTGATAATGTAAATTGGGCTATATCCATTCAGTTGCCCGTTATACATCACTCCCAATTTTAATTCCATTGAAGTAAAATTATCCCCATTATCTCTATTTTCGCTGAGCTTCATTGGCTTCCTGTCCCCCAGTGCAGTTACTTCAAAACCCTCAACCCCATTTTCAAAATCTTCAGTGACCTTGTTCTGCCCTAACTCTGCAATCTTCCCCAGCCCTATATTCTAGTCTGCACATTTGTTCTTGCAACTGTTATCTTTTGTGCACCTGAATCCTTCTCTCTATCCATTATCAGTAACAAAGGCTTTAGAGCCTTGTTCCTGCACTCTGAAATTCCATTTGTAAACTTTATCTTATTTCCTTTATCCCTACCTGCAAAACCTTCATCTAAACTATGTGATCAGTTGCCTCCTCTAACTTCCCCACTACATCCTGCTTTAGCCCATTAGTCCTCTTACAAATCATCTTGCAAGCACAAAGTAACTTGCATCATTGTCCTGTCATGTGCAAGTTAAGACTTTTAATTCACACTACTGTTATATTTAGATTTGAATTCTAGTGGTCAAATTATCCTTTCTGTCGTACATTCTCTTTGCATGATGGTATGTGTAATGTAATTTGCATAAGTTAGCTATTTTTACTTGTACTACTGACTGTGCTGCAACTTTACATTAACATTCTTGCTTTACATTTTTGCTCTGCCCCCAAGTTATACAACTTCTACTGACCTCCCACCAGTCATGGACGTTAGGTTTATATGTACATAATGTCTATCCAATGTGCCTCTGTGCCATTTTGGGGGCTGTCTTCCCACCTAAAACTCCTTTCTATTTCTCCATTATGCAGTCCACCATGGAAGTCAGGTTACTTTTCATGAACAAAGTATTACAAGCTTACCACTTATCTATTTCACAAAAGTATTATGTAATCCACAGCTGAATTCATGAACTTCCTGTCATTTATATAGGTGAAGTGGTTCATTATCTGCTTGAGGAGAGCTAAATGGTTATTACAGTATTAAAGGTGTGTTGTGATTGGCAGTGTTTCTTGCTGTTTCTGCTCAGTAAATCCTCTTGTTCAAAACTGTATTTAATGTCATATGCACCAGTTATTTTGTTAGTGGGTCCTAAAATATTATTTAAAAATGAAAGTTACTAATTATTATTTGGAACTGAGAAAAATCCAGGCTGGGATTTTTCATTGGAACTGTGGTGAGCGGGGGTGGGAATGGCTCGGGCACTCTGCTACATCTCTGTCCATTTTTGGACCATTTCAATTTCCTACCCTAAGTGATTTTGGATGCTGAAAGCACCCATCCACTTTTCAGTATTTAAATTATGCATAAGGAGATGGTGATGTCATACATCACGTGTTCTGTCATTAATAATTAATTAGTGCCTGTTGGAAGGGATGCCTGTTTTTACAGATGTTCCCAGTATAAAACGAATGTTCCTTGTTGCCACGGCACTGAGTTAAAGGCAAAAATGAGTTGACATTGTTATAGTGCATTACTTTACAAACTGCTGCCAAAACTCTGGTACAGTACCAGTTTGTTTTCAGTTTTTTTCTTTACTCGGATTTATTCAGGTTGCTGAAGGTCTCGGTTCTGCCCTACAGTACCCTACCTTCCAAATTTTGGGTCCTCCTTCCCTTTTTATCATGGCATTCCCCAACTGTCCCCTGTTAATTCCCTTGTGCTTGGTAGCCATGGAAAAAGAGGAAGAGCATTAAAGGATGAACAGGCAATTTTGCTGTATAGTATCCAGACACCAGAAACTGCAGACTCCAGGAATCTTATCTGGAGCAGTATGTAAGAAGGCTCTGCTTCCCTGAGGAGGCCATTCAGGAGTAGTGTGGCATGTTGCAAGATAATTTCCTTCCACTTCCACCATTGTAAAATTGACAAATACACTCAAGTAATATAAATAGATAATACAGGTAGATAAGGTGGTTAAGAAGGCATACGGGATACTTTCCTTTATTAGCCGAGGCATAGAATATAAGAGCAGGGAGGTATGCTAGAACTGTATAAAACACTAGTTAGGCCACAGCTAGAGTACTGCGTACAGTTCTGGTCACCACATTACAGGAATGATGTGATTGCACTAGAGAGGGTACAGAGGAGATTTACGAGGATGTCAACAGGACTAGAGAATTTTAGCTATGAGAAAAGATTGGATAGGCTGGGGTTGTTTTCTTTGGAACAGAGGAGGCTTAGGGAAGACTTAATTGACGTGTATAAAATTATGAGGGGCCTAGATAGAATGGATAGGAAGCACCTAGTTCCCTTAGTAGAGAGGTCAATAATCAGGGGGCATAGATTTAAAGTAATTGATAGGAGGGTTAGAGGGGAGTTGAGAAATTTTTTCACCTAGAGGGTGGTGGGGGTTCTGGAATGCACTGCCTGAAAGGGTGGTAGAGGCAGAAAACCTCATCACATTTAAAAAGTACTTGGTTAGGCACTTAAAGTGACGCAACCTGCAAGGCTATGGACCAAGAGCTGGAAAGTGGGATTAGGCTGGATAGGTCTTTTTCGACCGGCGCAGACACGATGGGCCGAATGGCCTCCTGTGCCGTAAATTTCTATGATGCTATGATTCTAATATACTACTGGATCCTTTCAGGCAGTGATGCAAGACATAGACAATATCTCTCAGTCTGCAGTACGCAGATGCTTCAGGGAGATTACCATTGCTTTCTTTGCTCGAGCAACACTTTCCTAAAGATCCCAGGTTCCATTGAGAATGGACCTTTTTTTTAGACTGTCAGCATTCCCAGAGTAAAAGGGGCCATCCATGGTTCCCATATGGCCATACAGACTGCCTATATTGATATTAATAGAAGAGGGTTCCACTCCCGAGTGTGGAGCTAACAATCAATGTTAATGAACATTTCTGGGGAGCTGCCACAATTAACATAACAGAAGAAATAGAAGCAGGAGTAGGCCATTTGGCCCTTCGAGCCTGCTCTGCCATTCAATAAGATCATGGATAATCTTCTACCTCAACTCCACTTTCCTGCACTATCCCCATATCCCTTGATTCCCTTAATATTCAAAAATCTATTGATCTCTGTCTTGAATATACTCAACAACTGAGCCTCCACAGCCCTCTGGGGTAGAGAATTTCAAAGATTCACCACCCTCTGAGTGAAGAAATTTCTCCTCATATCAGTCCTAAATGGTCGACCCCTTATTCTGAGACTGTGACCCCTGGTTCCAGACTCCCCAGCCAGGGGAAACATCCCTGCATCTACCCTGTCAAGCCCTGTAAGATCACTTCTCATTCTTCTAGTCTACTCAATCTGTCCTCATAGGACAATTCCCCCATCCCAGGAACCAGTCTGGTGAACCTTCATTGCACTTCCTCTATGGCAAGTATATCCTTCCTTAGGTAAGGAGGCCAAAACTGTACACAATACTCCAGGTATGGTCTCACCAGGGCTCTATATAATTGCAGTAAGATGTCTTTACTCTTATACTCAAATCCTCTTGCAATAAAGGCCAACATACCATTTGCTTTCCTAATTGCTTGCTGTACCTGCATGTTAACTTTCAGTGATTTGTGTACAAGGCCACCCAGGTCCCTCTGAACACCAACATTTCCCAATCTCTCTCCATTTAAAAAATACTCTGCTTTACTATTTTTCCTACCAAAGTGGATAACTTCACATTTCTCCACATTTTATTCCATTTGCCCACTCACTTAGCCTCTCTATATCTTACCCTTGAAGCCTCCTTGCATCCTCCTCACAACTTACATTCCCAACCAGCTTTGTATCATCAGGAAACTTGGATATATTACATTTGGTCCCCTCATCCAAATCATTGATGTAGATTATGAATAGCTGAGGCCCAAGCACTGATCCTTGCGGTACCCCACCAGTTACAACCTGCCCACCTGAAAATGACCCGTTTATTCCTACTCTCTGTTTTCTGTCCATTAACCAACCCTCAATCCATGCTAGTATATTACCCCCAATCCCATGAGCCCTAATCTTGTTTAATAACTTCTTGTGTGGCACCTTATCGAATGCCTTCTGAAAATCCAAATACACCACTTCCCCTGGTTCCCCCTTATCTACTCTGCTAGTTACAACCTCAAAAACTCTTAACAGATTTGTCAAACACGATTTCCCTTTCATAAATTTGTGTTGACTCTGCCCAATCCTATTATTATTTTCTAAGTGCCCTGTTACCACGTCCTTAATAATAAATTCTAGCATTTTACCTACTACTGATGTCAGGCTAACTGGTTTGTAGTTCACCATTTTCTCTCTCCTTTCTTAAAAGAGGGACCTGGACGCCCTTGTACACAAATCACTGAAAGTTAACATGCAGGTACAGCAAGCAGTTATGAAAGCAAATGGTATGTTGGCCTTTATTGCAAGAATGCAAAGGGTTACATTCTTCTATTATGAGGCAGTCCGGTGTGACGTCTATCTTCAAAGGGAGATTCTGGGAGATAATGATACCCCTTTTAGCTTTGGTTCATGATGCCTGTGTAGTTCCCAGGCCCATGGCAAAATAGGTAGAATAGATTTCATTGGGAGAAAAGTAAAATTGAAGTTCAAATGGAATAGACAGAGCATGCGTATGTGTGAGAATGGGGAAGAATAGAGAGTAGATGGGGAAAAGGTTGGCCAGGCAAACAGAACTAGTTTTAACATTTTTTAATTGTTTTGTGTTTATTATAGTAGTACATGATACATCTAAAATAATAAAGATGCTCTCACATTTGACTACCTTCATAGTGTTTGTTTTAGTATCACAGTGTATGAGCTGAAAACATAAAATCTGGCTAGATAATGGAAACAGTCATTTCTAGAGTATGAGCTTGCAGGGAACATAAAAACTGACTGTAAAAACTTCTATAGATATGTGAAGAGAAAAAGATTGGTAAAGTCAAGCGTAGGTCCCTTGCAGTCAGAATCAGGACAATTTATAATGGGGAACAAAGACATGGCAGACCAATTAAATACATACTTTGGTTCTGTCTTCACAAAGGAGGACAAAAATAAACTCCGAGATGTTGGGGAACATAGGGTCTAATGAGAGGGAGGAACTGAATGAAATCAGTATTTGTAGGGAAATGGTGTTAGGGAAATTGACGGGATTGAAGGCCGATAAATCCCCAGGGCCTGATAATCTACATCCTAGGGAACTTAAGGAAGTGGCCCTAGAAATAGTAGATGCATTGCTGGTCATCTTCCAAAATTCTATAGACTCTGGTACAGTTCCCATGGATTGGAGGGTAGCTAATGTAACCCCACTATTTAAAAAAGGTGGTAGAGAAAAAAATGGGGAATTATAGACCGGTAAGCCTTACATTGGTAGTGGGGAAAATGCTAGAGTCCATTATAAAAGATGTAATAGCAGAGCACTTGGAAAACAGTGACAGGATCGGACAAAGTCAACATGCATTTACAAAAGGTAAATCATGCTTGACTAATCTACTGGAATTTTTTGAGGATGTAACTGGTCGAATAATTAAAGGAGAACCAGTGGATGTGGTGTATTTGGACTTTCAGAAGGCTTTCGATAAGGTCCTGCATAAGAGACTAGCGTGCAAAGTTAAAGCACATGGGATTGGGGGTAAGGTACTGACTTGGATAGAAAACTGGTTGGCAGACAGGAAGCAAAGAGTTGGAATAAACAGGTCTTTTTCCGAGTGGAAGGCAGTGACTAATGGGGTACCGCAGGGATCGGTCCTAGGACCCCAGTTATTCACAATATATATTAATGATCTAGACGAGGGAACTAGATGTAATATCTCCAAGTTTGCAGTTGACACAAAGCTGGGTGGGCGTGTGTGCTGTGAGGAGAATGCTGAGAAACTCCAGTATGATTTGGACAGGTTGGGTTATTGGGCAGATGCATGGCACATGCAGTATAATGTGGATAAATGCGAGGTTATCCACTTTGGTGGCAAAAACAGGAAGGCAGATTATTATCTGAACGGCAATAGATTGGGAAAAGGGGAAGTGCAACGAGACCTGGGTGTCCTTGTGCACCAGTCGCTGAAGGTAAGCATGCAGGTGCAGCAGGCGGTTAAGAAGGCAAATGGTATGCTGGCCTTCATAGCGAGAGGATTTGAGTACAGGAGCAAGGATGTCTTGCTGCAGTTGTACAGGGCCTTGGTGAGGCCACACCTTGAGTATTGTGTGCAGTTTTGGTCGCCTTATCTGAGGAAGGATATTCTTGCCATGGAGGGAGTGCAGCGAATATTCACCAGACTGATACCTGGCATGGCAGGAATGACGTATGAAGAGAGATTGGGTCGATTAGGCTTATATTCGCTAGAGTTTAGAAGAATGAGAGGCGATCTCATTGAAACTTATAACATTCTAACAG
Organism: Somniosus microcephalus; assembly: GCF_052327205.1. Taxonomy (NCBI): domain Eukaryota; kingdom Metazoa; phylum Chordata; class Chondrichthyes; order Squaliformes; family Somniosidae; genus Somniosus; species Somniosus microcephalus. Next base: position 88,332,669 of record NC_140989.1, on the reverse strand, counting down.
GACTAGACAGACTAGATGCAGGAAGGCTGTTCCCGATGGTGGGGGGGGTCCAGAAGCAGGGGTCAAAGTCGAAGGATAAGCCATTTAGGACAGAGATGAGGAGGAATTTCTTCACCCAGAGAGTGGTGAACCTGTGGAATTCTCTACCACAGAAGACAGTTGAGGCCAATTCATTAAATATATTCAAGAAGGAGTTAGATATATTTCTTAAGTCTAAGGGGATGAAGGGATATGGGGAGAAAGCAGGGGCAGGGTACTGAATTTGGATGATCAGCCATGATCGCATTGATTGGTGGAGCAGGCTCAAGGGGCCGAATGGCCTACTCCTGCTCCTGTCTTCTATGTTTCTATGTATCTACTGGTTGCCTAAGTGGTAATTTCACTCCTCCTCACCATTACTTTTAATTGTGAGAGAATTGTACTTAATGGCAAAACCGAAAGCCAAAATTGTTATAGGCCCAGAAATTTGGGTTGGGGGCTTCCCGTGGGTGTAAGCCCCCGACCTGCACTTATTTTGCGCGCCGGCAGTTGAGCTGTAGGGCCCCGTGGAATTCCGATCCGGGGCCTGGCCCAGCTGCCAGCGCGCAGTGCTTGCGTGTCCCAGGGGCGTAGTTAGTGCGATGCATCCCCTGGGATCACGTGAGCCATGGGCAGCCAATCGGAGGAGGGAAAAGCCCATTCATAAGATTGACAGGTAGACCTGTCAAAACTTATAAATACTATGGGCCCAAAATAGCAGTAAACCTTCAAATAAGTTTTTTTTTAAATCACACTGTTTAAATAAACTATAAATTACATTAAATAACTATTTTAAACAATAATTTAAATTTTTGAAAAAAATAATTTTATATTCTAACGGGGCTAAAAATAAACTTACCTTGCTTTAAAGTATTTAAAAATAATAAACCTGTGGAAAAAATGTTTCAATTTTAATTAATTGACCACTTACCTTGCAAAAAGCAGGCCTTACGCCTGCTTTTTAAATGTGTAAATCCTGCAGGCTTATCCTCCTGGGAAAACCTGTATAAAAAAAAAACACCTAAGTTCAAAGCGCATGCGCAGCCTCCCCTGCGTGCGCGTTCGACCTCTGAACCTCTTCGTTCAGAGGATCGGAAGTGCCGGTTTCCCGCGCATGCGCAGTGCATGCAGGAAACCGGCAATTCCATTCGACCTACGGGTGAGCACCCCATGCGTACTCACCCGGGGAGAGCCGAATTTCTGGGCCATTGCTTTTTTCATGTTATAACTCACTTCAGGATTAATTAGTATCATATTCTTTGCCTTCCATTTTATCCCACAATGGATTGTTAATGGTTGCACATTAAATATTCAGAAACATATTGAAATGCTTAATACTACCAATAACAATAGTAAGCATGCACTATTGTTATTTGCTGTTTGAGGAGTGATGTTGACCCTGTCAGAAGCCACCAGGATCCATTTCATATGATGTCACTAACACATGTTATTCGTGCTGAACTGTGTATTGCTGCAGTTACATCAAATGTATAGCTATTCAGTGTCTTCGAAACTTGACAGGGGAGTTCTATCAGCAGCAAAAGCACATTTGTTGCAAATTTCCTGAATAGAACTTTGGTGAAAATCTGTTTAATTCAGTTCACAATATAGAGTTGCAACATTGAGTTCGTTTGCATTAAGTAAGTATTGACCAGAGTAGATTGTGCGTTGGGCAAACAGTCAAAATCGCCTGAGAGTTTAATTATCGTTCAAGAGAAGTAGTCAGTGTTAACACCTGGAATGTCATAGAGTCATAGGCCTAGAAATTGGGTTTTGGCGCAGCGACGGCTTTAGCGCCGGAAGTTAGTGCCGGAGCTAAGTCGCGCTGGTCGGGCCAAAAATTCACTACTTCTGCGCCCAAACGGCTGCCGGCGCTGCTGAAAGCTGTTAGCGCCTGAAAACTGGCGCTATGCGCTGAATTTCGGCGCTATTCCGGCGCTGCGGCGCCCGCTGCGGTGCGGCAGGTTCGGGAAGTGCAGGCCTCCTCCTTCCCTTAAGGAGGACCTGCCTGCACCCGGCCGCGGCCCGCGAAAATCTTTTTAAAAATGAGCCCGGCACCTCGTACAAGTGCCGGGCTTGCTTCTGTTCCGGGGGAGGGGGGGGAAGTCCGGGGAGGGAGCTGCGGCCAGGCGGGCGGCGGGAAAGCGGCCGGCCGCCGCGGGGCCTTTAATGCGCCGGCGCAAACTTGTGCAAGGCACCTCTGCCAGAACGTTGCTTGCGGCTGCCATGGGCGAGGCGGCCGCAAGTCAATTTCCCAGTTCGGGCGGGTTACCATGGCAACCGGGACGCTGCGCACACCGATGACGTCATCGGTGCCGGCGCAGCGCTACCGGTCTACCGCGGCGGAAGGGCCCCAGGCAATTTAGGCGCCGGCGCCAATTGCAGCGCTAGGCCCTCTAGCGCCGCAAAATCGGTGCTAAGGGCACTGAATTTCTAGGCCTATGACTCTATGACATTTGCGCGTCCAGAAAAGTGGTTCCTTGTGGGGTCTAGAATATTTTTTTTAAATTATTAATGTAGGACTTTCTTCTTCTGTCTCTCATTTTCTCTTTTCTTTTCCCTCGCTAACTATTTTTGCTTCTCACTGTCCTCTTTTTTTCTCCTCCTTTTGGTTAGAAGTATGGGTAGCATGAAAGGCTGTAGACTGCATAATGGGTGGGAAGATCTGGCTCTCTTCCCATCTCCTCGTTTCTCCACGCCTCGCTCCTATTTGCATCTCCTGCTCCTTCACCTTCCTACTATTTCCTTCCTATCTGCTGCTCAGATTACACAATCATAGCATGATGTACTCTCACTGCAAATTGTCAGCTATTGTGTGTCACACAGTGAGTAATGTTGAAAATACCCATCACTATTCTACCTATAGGAGTTACAGATACTGCAGGTACTTATAATGAGTTTGCAATGAAACACATGCCCCATGTACTGAATTTAATATATAATAGATAGATCTGAGATAAACACAAAAGTAAAATTCTGAACATGTATAGCTCATGCAGTCAAACACTCAATAAAAATATTTAAATTTTTAATATTTTCCAGTCCGTCGTTCCTTTGTGTAGAAGAGAAAGTATCAATTGCCCATAACTTAAACTGAAAATATTCCATTCTTCTCAAAAACGAAGTCGTTAAATAAACTAGAAGTTCTGTGATTGTAAATATATCCAATAGAAAGTAATAGCTAATTGCAGAGTTCACTGAAAGAACATGCATACACCTGTCTCTCTGGCTGCTCTGGTGCTCCCCATCATCCTCCTGTGCACCACCATCATGCTGGCCCTCTGTGACTTGCTGCTGCTCTTCATCCAAGTCCATTATGTGGCATCTGCCATGGCAATATTGAGCTACTTTCTCCAGTTGCATTTTGCAGAACCCTTTGACTGCTCCAAGGATCTGAAGTGTTGCTTTAGCACTCCTAATATCTACTCAACAAGGATCTTGGCTCACCTGAGTGTTATATCTGTTCTTTGCTGAGATGAAAGGTTTCTCTAGAGGCATCATCAGTCTGTGGTTGTATCATGTTATTCATATCTGCCAAGTACCAGCTGTCCAATTTGCTCAAAGGGCGTTATTGTACACAGGGACGACATTGGGGCCATGCAAACCGTGCAGTAGCATGGGGCCTGGAGCCAGTCAGGGGCCCTGAGCAGATCCAGTGAAAGGATTGCTGAGTGTAGGACATACCACCACAGTCTGCAGAGACTGCCCCAGCTGAACCTTTACTTAAACATCTTTCTTCAGCTAGTTCGACAGCAGCCCTTCCTCATTGCTGTGCCCCTAGGGTCGGGTACCGCTAGTGAATCAGCTCTAAGATCCAAGAACTCCTCAGTAGATTGCAGCAAAATGGCTTTTCCATTCACGCAACACATTGTGTCAGTGAAAAAAAGTAACCTTATACACCACTTGGGACCTTGCACTATTCTGTGGGACATTATCTGATATCTACAATGTTTTCACACCATGAGGAGGTGGGTCCCCATTAGTGTGGATAAGGAACATTCTACTGTAACATTTTATTTCATTGTTTTGTCCATATCTTTATGAATTTGTAATGTTTATTTCAATGCAATACGATGGCCTGGAATTTGTGGTCCAGATGACAGTGAACTATAATGCTGACATTAGTTTTTTATGTTTTTGGCCAACAACCTTGCTCCCCTTCTCTCCTGGCTTTTGTTGGGCTGCATGGATACCAGGTGCCCCCTGAGAGCTTGCTGAAGTGGCCATTCTTCATGTAAAAGCTTGGTCTGTGAATGTGGGCATTATCCAAGCCCATTTTAATTAAATACACACAGACTTTCCAGCTTGGATCATTGGATAGGATCAGGAGCAGAAATCCTGGTTGATGCTTCTCTATACCCCCATCCACCACTCAGGGTGCTAAGGCCAATTGCAGCACACATTTTATTTTTGCTTTAATACATATACCAAATCTCACAAATCTAAGCCTCATTGTTATGGACTTGGGGACAAGAAAACACAATGGGCCAGATGGTCAAAATAACAGTGAGGCTATTGGCACTCGCCGTTATTTATGCGTAAATGGTACAGCAACGTCAAGTGAGGAGTGAATGCGCAGTTAAATGCGAATATCCAAAAGTTGCGGTCCGAGTCGCACCGTTCTTTCGTTAGCTTCATGAAAACTGCATTTCGCTGTCTGCCTCACTATTGCATGCATTGAATGTCATGAAGTTACTGTATTTGCGCGTTAGATACAAACCAAACCCGTCACAGATATTTAGGGCTAGTAATTAGTAGCGTAAATGCCCTTTTACATCGTGATAATTGTTAATGACTGCCAATCAATATCTCTGGCACTGAAAATTAACTATTACAAGTGTGGAGTCTCATTCCTTCAGGTTTTGAATTTTTCAGGGAGATTTTTAAAATGTTTTTTCTTACTTTTCCATTCTGTCTCTTTTTTCTCTTTCTCTAAATCCAATCTTTATTTCCGTCTCTTTATTTCGCTTTCTGTATTTGATTCGACATTGGATTCATCCCCTTTAATTCACCCTCCTTCTCAGTCCTTCTTTTGCTTATTTCCCAATCCTTAAAGCACATTGGTTAAGGCTGTAATGTATATACCTTTAAGGGGGGAACTACTTTTTACAGCTCATGTATACTGTAGTACCGGCAGTGGCCACACTGAGTAGTAATCTGTACAGTTCAGTTCCAGAGTGAGCCACGTTGAGTAAACACCTGTTGTACCGTTCTGCTGCGGTCTTGTGTCTTACTACTGACGGACACAACAAAGGCAATGGAGGAACAGTTGCCCTGTTCACTCGGGTCCCAGATGCCTGTTTCCCTCACTGCGCCGTTATCAGCTTGCATTTTCAGCAGCTTTGCGGGCAAACTTCTTTTAAGCTGAAGGCTGCAGGGGCAATTCTAACTAATGGAAGACACTGTTAGATGCCCTGCTACAATAAAATCTGGCCCAATGACTCCTGACATTAAATATTATTAGATAGTGAAGGAACAATTATGTATAATACTGAAGGAAAAAATAGTTAAATTCACTTTTTTGCACAAGTTAGACTTTCAAAGAAATTTGTGTGCTGTTACATGGGCCGGAATTTTAATTTGGAGGCGGGTAGGGAGCGGGCCGGCCTGGAAAGCGATCGGGAAACCTGGGAGAACGGGTTTTCCATAGGCCCTGCTGAATTTAATGGCAGGACCTGATTAGCATTTCAAATCACTGATGCCCACCCGCAAACAGGCAGATGGTGAGGCTGTCGGGCGCATAGGCCTGCAGCATAATGCCACAGAGAGGTGGGAGGGACTGATCGGGGGGTGGGAGGTTGGAGGCTGGAGGGAGATCGGGGCCAGAGGGGAGAGGTCGTAAGGTAATCGGGGGCCGGAGGGGGGCAGGTCGTAAGGTGATCTGGGGCCAAAGGGGGTTGTCAGAAAGCCGGGGAGGGGGCCGGTGATTGGATGCCAGAGGGATGGATCAGAGATTGGAGGCATGGAGGGGCAGATCGGAGGCCTCGGAGAGATCAGAAGGTCCGGGGGTAGGGAGGGTGGGGATTGGGGGGAGGTCTCTGATTGCAGGGGCGTTGGCGAGACAGGGACGCTGGATCCAGCAGGTAAGTGGAAAGGTACTTACCTCCTGGATCCAGCAGTCCTTGCCTTTCTTTAGCTGGCAGGTTCCCCGAGGCCCGGGAAACCCGACCAGCCAGAGTTAAATTTAAAATGGTGGATCACCATGCGGCACGGAGCCTCATTAGAATATTTAAATGGGTGACCTGTCTCCTGGGAGCAGGTTGGCTGCCCGCCCCCCGTCTTTCCTCCATTAAAACTGGAAGTGGGCGGGTTGGAGGTGTGATACGGTCAGGATACAGATTTTTAACTCTTTAACCTCCCAATCGACCCTAATCCACATGTTTTTTGCAGTTAAAATTCCCCACTGTGTCTATATGAATTATTTGAGCCCCAAAACAAAAAAATAGAATCTCATTACTGTAGTTTATTCAGTAAAATCCTAAATTATTTCTTCATTTACATCTATCGCTTATTATTTCCATCTATCGTTTATCATTTTGTCAACTTTTTATATTCCCTATTGAAATCATGCTTTTTCACGATCCTCCATTTGTGGATTTGATAACTGATTAAGTAGGTAGTATTTAGCATCATTTTCTAATAAAATGTAGGGGCTGCAAATCAAACATTTGCACGGAGCCCCCATCAGGAAAACAGGGTTCTTGGGCATACTCGCTTCAGAATGAAAGCATCTCATAGATCCTGTGTCATTGTTGTTTGACATTTTTATTATTTGTACATTGATAGAATAATAGTCCTTTCTAGTTAGTTATACCATAATATTGTTGAAAGGAATACAAATGGCTTTATGCATGTAGTAAATGATGTTCTGAACCGTGGCCAAACAATCAGTTTGAAAAAAAAACTGTAGCTGCCTTAGCTGTGTATGCTGCTGAAGTGTCTGTAACCGTGTGAATGGCAAAACAGGGCTTCAGTTAACTGCTTAATGGACTGGTGATGGTGCACAGAAAAGTGGCTAACTCCTGTTGTTTTCTGTAGGTCATATTTTCCTTTCTCCAGTAATTTTTGTTACTAAAAAGTAGAAGTATAGAAACAAAGATACAATACCAGGAAAAAACACTCTATGCATGTCTTTGTAGTGCTACTGTAAGTAGTGTACTCTAGAAACTAGCATAAAAATTCGGGATTGCGGTGACCTTCACGTCACAGATAATACATTGTTGACTGTCACTTCCTGGATCAGGTGGCACATTTGAGTCACTGCCTTCTTGCTGGCCCTGAGCGCCATAATCCACTGCTCCTCCATCTTGCCCAGTTAGCTCGACTGTTGCAGTACAGTAATCCCTCCTCAACCACGGGGGATACGTCCCTGAAAACCCCCGTGGTTAGTAAAATTGCAGTTGGCAAATACAGTATAAATATTCAAATAACACAATAAAAAAGAATATAAAAGCAATAAAATCATGTTATTTACCTTAATCCTAAATTAAAAACCACATATACACAAAATTCACTGCCGCGGTTGGCAAAAGTTGTCGCAGAGAGGAAACCGTGTATACTTGAAATCCGCGTATGGCAAAACCGCGGTTGGGGCGGGATTCTTGTATATCCCTCTGCCTGGGGCAATTTATTCTTTGAGTGTTGCACTTGTTACTGTCCATGCACTTGGGCCAGCTCGCATGTGCTATTGTTACTGCACGAAGAGATACCCAACAAAGGCTCCTAAATTAATGCTCTGTTGCAGAAATCTTCTTTCAGATGAAAACCACCAGCTCTAAGCTGGTCTTCAGTGCTTTATCTTTCTCCCCACCCCCCACTACATAATTCCGATCGACTTTCTCATGATTGGTACTTTAATTAAACCTTAGCCTGAAAAAACTTCCATTTTTTTTCTTCTTTCTAATTAATCTAACCTATTTTAGCTTGGGAACACCACTTGGCGTATAGCACTATAAGTGATCATACAGCCTGTTAGTGCTTTTTTCCTGGTATTGCATTTTTGTTCATAAACTTTTTTGTAAAAGTTACTGCACAGAGGAAATGATGACCCATGGTGTCACATACACGCATTGTCTATTCTGTTAGTATGTAACTGATATTTTAAACTGTGTAAAAAATAGACATTGAGAGAACTGGGTGATGCAGTGTGTCAGCAGACTACTCTTACTCTGGGACCTTGGTTAATACCTAGCTGAAACTAATGATTTGAAGATCTGCTTTCTTTGTGATTAGCCCAGGAATTCTGCTCTTCTTGGGGTGGAAATGGGGCACAGACTCAGTAGGGAAGCAGAAGCTGACTCTGCTGGGTTTCCACCCATTGCTCACGTCATTGTCTATTCCAAGGGAGGGGGGGTAAATCTAGTGAAAGCAACTGCCCCCCTCCCAATCTTAGTTTGGAGACATTCCTGGACTACCCTGGAGGTTTTGCTAGCTATGCTGCTATGAGGCCTAGTTATACCTACATCAGCAGAGATATCAATTGCCATTTGATTCTGAGCTCATAATTGAGGGAGAAGTATTCTGAAGATGATCCACCTAAGACTTCAGCCACTTCATCCTGCTAGACCCCTGACAGAGTGGCAAGGCACAACTCTGATATTATGCCTGGTCAGCAAGTTAGGTGCCCCTGTTGTGATGCCACTGGCACAGGTGCCTGCTCCCCCCCCCCCCATATGTTAAAAACCCCATTGCTCGAATTTGGGACAAGGTGATGGGGAGGACAAAGCAGTGGGCAGAAGTTCCATCCTGCTGCACTTCCAGCAGTCACCTTCCATCAGTTGCCATAAAGCCACCAGCCTTTATAATTGCTGTGGGCCCCACTTCCACCATGACCAGATCCTGGCACGCTATTGTATATGCTTAATTTAGGCATATATAGCTCCACCAGTTCCACTTCACTTACAGATGTCCATACAGGAGGGGGCGAATGTAAGAACTGCCTGCGCCCACCTCTAGCAGAAATGCTGACAGATGCTAAACAGGGCAAAGACCTGATAGAACTGGGCCTGCCCCAGTTTCCACACTGCATGCATCTGCCTCAAATATGGTATAACTACGCAAAAATAGCTAGAGATTTTCAGGGTCTTTGTCTCCAGGAATGGAGGGAAAAATTGAAGAAAACCTCCCAGGATTGCAAGTTGGCAGTATAACCGGAGCTGCCCACTGACACTGCTGTTTTAGATGTACTCCATACTGCACCACTTGGCACAGTATAATTGGGCCATTAGTGAGTTCACAGCTGTTCTGCATCACAGCTGTGTTGTGCTAGCATCTATGAATGAGTTATTTAATGCAATGCAGTGCTTAATGCAGCAATAGAAAAACACTTCTGGAGCAATTCACAATGTTAGTATTTGAGACTGTGTAAACAGAGTGTATAATTAAGCATGTCAAAGACCTGTATGCATTGGAGTTTGCTTGAAGTCTTTGCAGATTCAAAATCTAAAGTACTGGAGATATGGGTTTGGATCCAATTCCATCAGTTGTGAAGCTTTGCTCTAAACCCAAGCTGGTTTGTTCTTTGGCCAATAATTGTACACATTTTTGTTGCTTATAACTAATTATTTCCTCTTACTATTTATTGAAAACCAAATTTATTTGCAGGTCTGTGTGCATCAATTCTGTCTTTCAAAATTGTTATCATGTACAGTCTTTCATTAAAGAGCATTTTTTTTTAAATAATTAACTTTATGTATATAACTTTTCACCAAAATTGGATGAAAATCTTACTACTAATTGCTTTGTAAAAATTTACACCTTTGATCTTCAATCATCAGCCTTAAATTGATAATTTAGTTCCATCAGAAATGTGGGGGACCATATCAACCGTTTATTCCTACTGTGTTTTCTGTCCGTTAACCAATCCTCGATCCATCCAATGCTAATACATTACCCCCAATCCCATGCACCCATATCTTGTGTAACAACTTTTTGTGTGGCACCTTATCAAATACCTTTTGGAAATCCAAATATACTACATCCACTGGTTCCCCTTTGATCTACCCTGCTAGTTACATCCTCAAAGACTCTAATAAATCTGTCAAACACAATTTCCCTTTCATAAAACCATGTTGACTCTGTCTAACCATGTTATGATTTTCTAAGTGCCCTGTTACCACTTCCTTAACAATGGATTCCAGCATTTTCCTGACAACTGATGACAGGCTAACTGGCCTGTAGTTCCCTGTTTTCGCTCTCCCTCATTTCTTGAATAGCAGTGTTATATTTGCTGCCTTTCAATTTATTGGGACCGTTCCAGAATCTAGAGAATTTTGGAAGATCACAACCAATTTTGTCAAAACCTGACACAACTTTAAATATTTAAAAAAATAAACTTTAAACAAAATACATCCAAATAATGGTTAATCACAGAAAATAAATCGCTCGTGAATGTGGCTGATATAAGTGACTTGTGATAGCAAGCTTCGTGATTAATATTGCTTTTTTATCGTTCAAATATTTCTTTGATATGAAAAATAGATGTAAAATTGTCATAATTGTTTAAGATAATTAAAAAAAACACCAGAAAAGCTGATAAGGTGGCAATTCAGTTTATCTAACATAATCCAGGGGTTAAGGTCATAATTTGCTAAAATTCTCCTCCAGCCCTACACCCTTCTGAGAACTCTGCGTTCCTCCAACTCTGGCCTCTTGTGCATCCCCACTTCCTTTGGCCCACCATTGGAGATCGTGCCTTCAGTTGTCTAGGCCCGAAGCTCTGGAATTCCCTTGCTAAACCTCTTTGCTTCTCTACCTCTCTTCTTTAAGAGCCTCCTTAAAACCTGCCTCCTTAAAACCTACCTCTTTGACCAAGAGTGCAGCCACCTGCCCTAATATCTATTACTTGGCTTGGTGTCCATTTTTGTTTGATTACACTCCTGTGAAGCGCCTTGTGATGTTTTACTATGTTAAAGGTGCTATATAAATACAAGTTATTGTTGAATTGTGCATTTGCAAAACAAATTTCTAAGGATTCTTTGTGAAGTAGGAAACATTTTCAGATATGAGGCTGTCCTGAAACTGCTCCTGATGGTGAAAGGCAAGTCACTAAATCCATTGGATGATTTGTTCTCGAGTGTAACCATCTAAGTGCATATAAATCTGAAAATAATAACCTGGAAATTACCTTTTTTTGATAATCAAGTGTTAACTGTTGCTTGTACTGTTTTGGTGTTATCAAGCACATTCAGGAACTTGCAGTTTTAATTTTTGTTTGCCACAAAATGGCATGCACTGTAACACTCCTGCAGTGGGAGAGATGCTGATGGTTTAACTACAAAAATCCTGTCTAGCATACACTTAAAGTATTAAACAGTCACTTACGTCTTTGAACTATGCATGTCACCACAATGCAGCTGATGTGCAATCTAACTGCAAAACTATAGTGCAATCTAACTGCAAAACTATAATGCAAGATGCAGCAGAAGTCCCATTTTGATGAATTTCAGGCTTTGAACCAGGGAGTGAGGGAATGGATAGGCATCATCTCTGGTACAGACAGTTAACCCCCCCCTCCCCAACTACCAAAAGCATCCATTTCACGAGTCATAGAAAGAAATTACCAAGGCAGTTTGTGAAATCAACAGACTTGGGAAGCTGTCAGGAAGAACCTAAGAAATACAGTAAGGTAAATCAAAAATATGAATATTCATAACATACCTCTGCCAAAAATGGTCATGACAACCTTTTCACCCTGAACTGCTTCTCTCTGCAAACCAGTATGAGGAAGTTAGACAAATGCATGAAATAACCAAGAGAATGAATGACTTGCATAAATTGAAAAAGTTATGTATACAAAAGATGCAATTCTGAAGTAAATCAGTAGGTTACTGGGCTAAAATCTTGCCAACCTGTATGCACACCAAAAATTCCACACGCCCGTTTGGATATTGAATGCTTGGAAGAGAAGAGAACCAAACAGGGCATTGCCAATTTACTTAAAACATCCACCACATAATATAAAAAATGCTACTTTCTGACATTCTGGATGCTCTTTGCACTTAAATGTGTCTATACTGTTCTACTTGCAGGATGAACTGGTGTGAATAGAGTCATAGAGTCATAGAAAATTATGGAACAGAAGGAGGCCATTCAGCCCATCGTGTCTGCTGGACGAAAAAGAGCTACCCAGCCTAATCCCACTTTCCAGCTCTTGGTCCATAGTCCTGTAGGTTCTGGCACTTCGAGTCCGCATTGTGAAGACGGGAGTTCGTCTCCACAAGGGTACGGTAGCATAGTGGTTATGTTACTGGACTAGTAATCCAGATTGCCTGGATTCAAATCCCACCAAGTCAGCTGGGGAATTTAAATTCAAGTAATTAAATCTGGAATACTAAGCCAGTATCAGTAATGGTAACCATGAAGCTATTGGATTGTCATAAAAACCTATCTGGTTCACTAATGTCCTTTAGGGAAGGAAATCTGCCGTCCTTACCCGGTCTGGCCAATATGTGACTCCAGACCGACAGCAATGTGGTTGACGCTTAACTGCCCTCTGAAATGACCTACCAAACTGGTACGGAAAACAATAGTAAGAATAAAACTGGACGGACCACCCAGCATCGACCCAGGCACCAGCTTCGGGCATGACAAATGCACACCCAGCCCAGTTGACCCTGCAAAGTCCTCCTCACTAACATCTAACTGCTACCAAAATTGGGAGAGCTGTCCCACAGGCTGATCAAGCAGCAGCCTGACAGTCATATTCACAGAATCATACGTTTCAGCCAATGTCCCAGAGTCCTCCATCACCATCCCTGGGTATGTCCTGTCCCACTGGCAGGACAGACCCACCAGAGGTGGTGGCACAATGGTATACAAAAGTGAGTGGGCTGGGGAGTCCTCAACACTGACTCCGGAGCCCATGAAGTCTCATGGCTTCAGGTCAAGGATAGGCAAGGAAACCTCCTGCTGATTACCACCTACCGCCCTCACTCAGCTGATGAATCAGTACTCCTCCATGTTGAACACCACTTGGAAGAAGCACTGAGAGTAGCAAGGGCACAGGATGTACTCTGGGTTGGGGACTTCAAAGTCCATCACCAAGAGTGGCTCAGTAGCACCACTACTGGCTGAGCCCTGAAGGACATAGCTGCCAGTCTGGGCCTGCGACAGGTGGTGAGCGAAGCAACATGAGGGAAAAACCTACTTGACCTCGCCCTCACCAATCTACCCATCGCAGATGCATCTGTCCATGACAGCATTGGTAGCAGTGACCACCGCACCATCCTTGTGGAGACGACGTCCCGTCCTCACAATGAGGACACCCTCCATCATGTTGTGCGGCACTGCCACCGTGCTAAATGGGATAGATTCAGAACAGATCTAGCAGCTCAAAATTGGCCATCCATGAGGCACTGTGGGCCATCAGCAGCACCAGAATTGTATTCCACCACAATCTGTAACCTCATGGCCTGGCATATCCCTCACTCTACCATTACCATCAAGCCAGGGGACCAACCCTGGTTCAATGAGGAATGCAGAAGAGCATGCCAGGAGCAGCACCAGGCGTACCTAAAAATGAGGTGCCAACCTGGGGAAGCTGTAACACAGGACGACATGCATGCTAAACAGCGGAAGCAGCATGCTATAGACAGGGCTAAGCGATACCACAACCAATGGATCAGAGCAAAGCTCTGCAGTCCTGCCACATCCAGTCGTGAATGATGGTGGACAATTAAACAACTAACTGGAGGAGCAGGCTCCATGAATATCCCCATCCTCAATGATGGCGGAGCCCAGCATGCGAGTGCAAAAGATACGGCTGAAGCGTTTGCAACCATCTTCAGCCAGAAGTGCCGAGTGGATGATTCATCTCGGCCTCCTCCTGAGGCCCCCACCATCACAGAAGCCAGTCTTCAGCCAATTCTATTCACTCCACGTGATATCAAGTAACGGCTGAGCGCACTGGAGACAGCAAAGGCTATGGGTCCCATCAATATCCCAGCTGTCGCGCTGAAGATTTGTTCTCCAGAATAGCCATGCCTCTAGCCAAGCTGTTCCAATACAGCTACAACACTGGCATCTATCTGACAATGTGGAAAATTGCCCAGTTATGTCCTGTTCACAAAAAGCAGGACAAATCCAATCCGGCCAATTACCGCCCCATCAGTCTACTTTCAATCATCAGCAAAGTGGTGGAAAATGTAATTGACAGTGCTATCAAGCAGCACTTACCAATAACCTGCTCACCGATGCTCAGTTTGGGTTCCGCCAGGACCACTTGGCTCCAGACCTCATTACAGCCTTGGTCCAAACATGGACAAAAGAACTGAATTCTAGAGGTGAGGTGAGAGTGACTGCCCTTGACATCAAGGCAGCATTTGACCGAGTGTGACATCAAGGAGCCCTAGTAAAACTGAAGTCAGTGGGAATCGGGGGGAAATTCTCCACTGGCTGAAGTGATACCTAGCACAAAGGAAGATGTTTGTGATTGTTGGAGGTCAATATTCTCAGCCCCAGGACATCGCTGCAGGAGTTCCTCAGAGCAGTGTCCTAGGCCCAACCAGCAGCTGCTTCATCAATGACCTGCCCTCCATCATAAGGTCAGAAGTGGGATGTTTGCTGATGATTGCACAGGGCTCAGTTCCATTCACAACTCCTCAGATGATAAAGCAGTCTGTGCCCGCATGCAGCATGACCTGGACGACATTCAGGCTTGGGCTGATAAGTGGCAGGTAACATTTGCACCACAGAAGTGCCAGGCAATGACCATCTCCAACCAAAGAGATTCTAACCACTGCCCCTTGACATTCAAAAGTAGTACCATCGCCGAATCCCCCACCATCAACATCCTGTTGGTCACCATTGACAGGAAACTTAACTGGACTAATAATGTCTCACCACCTGACTCCCCAAAGCCTTTCCACCATCTACAAGGCACAAGTAAGTAGTGTGATGGAATACTCTCCACTTGCCTGGATGAGTGCAGCTCCAATAACACTCAAGAGACTCAACACCATCTAGGACAAAGCAGCCTGCTTGATTGGCACCCCATCCGCCACCTTAAATATTCACTCCCTCCACCACTGGCGCACCGTGGCTGCAGTGTGTACCATCTACAAGATGCACTGCAGCAACTCGCCATGGCTTCTTCGTCAGCACCTCCCAAACCTGTGACCTCTACCCCCTAGAAGGACAAGGGCAGCAGGCACATGGGAACACCACCACCTCCAAGTAACACACCATCCTGACTTGGAAACATATTGCAGATCCTTCATCGTCCCTAGGTCAAAATCCTGGAACTCCCTCTCTAACAGCACTGTGGGAGTACCTTCTGCACAAGGACTGCAGCGGTTCAAGAAGGCAACTCACCGCCATCTTCTCAAGGGCAATTCGGGATGGGCAATAAATGCTGTCCTGGTCAGCGCAGCCTGTGGAGGAGCAGTGAATGACAGACCGCAACTTCAGGATTTACTCATTAGACTGCGCATGCTCTAAATCCCAAAGTTGCGGTCAGTTTTAAAGGCGGAATGATGGCGAACGCTGCCAGTTCGCCATCATCGGGCCATTGTTTTAATCATGTAACACTGTCCAAATGAATAGTCGGTACAGTGGCACTCATTCAGCTTGAATAACTGTACAGAGAATGCTGCTTCAATCTGGTTGTTCAACCCAACAATATGACAGTTTTCTCTCATCACTTCTCATAGAAATGGGGAAACAAGAGTAATCCATCAGCTGGTGAGCAAGCCCATGTTTTAAGTGGCCAAAGCCACTAGCACACCCACACAGACCCTGAATGATGAGTTCAGCGAGGCAGGCGAAGGCCCCATATGGATTTTGACCATGATGTAGTACTTGAAATTTAGACCTCATGGGGCTGCTGTACAAATGGAAATTGCTATCTAAGCGGGATTGTTTACACCAGTCATTTGTCTCAGCGGAATATATACTACAAGCTCTGGACATGAGTGTGGAGGAGTTCACCACCCAGATGTGTTCAGTTTATTTGGATTGCAGTCTGCCATGGAAGGTCAATATCAGTGGAGCCTGTCATAGTGGGAGCATGCCTCATGAATGCTAACATTCCAGCTATATAGATCTTGAGGCCCAAACATCCAAGATGCACCTGTTGCCGGTTTCAACATGGTTGGTTCAGTTCCCAATGATGGGTGAAACTAGAACTAGGGGGCATAATCTTAGAATAAGGGGCTGCTCCTTCAAAACTGAGATGAGGAGAAACTTCTTCACTCAGAGGGTGGTAGGTTTGTGGAATTTGCTGCCCCAGAAAGCTGTGGAAGCTACATCATTAAATAAATTTTAAACAGAAATAGATAGCTTCCTAGAAGTAAAGGGAATTAAGGGTTACGGGGAGCGGGCAGAAAATTGGACATGAGTCTAGGTTCAGAATGGTCGTGGCCCTGTGGGTAGTGGAGCGGGCCCAGGGGCTGTGTAGCCTGGTTCTGCTCCTACTTCTTGTGTTCTAATTCTGTTAGATTTCAGGAGATGGTTTTATTGCTGTTCCTGGCTGGGGTGGAGATCGCCTTTACAGAAGGTAAGTACTGTAGAAAATATAGGGACAGAGTGATCTCCTGGACGAGTTTCGATCGCCTAGATGGGTCGGAGAGGAATTTCCCAGATTTTTTCTCCCAAATTGGCCATTGGGTTTTTTTGAATCTGGTTTTTCGCCTCTCCCGGGAGATCACATGGGTTCGGGTGGGATGGAGAGTGATAGTATATTTGAGGTTAGGATCAGATCAGCCATGATCTTATTGAATGGTGGAGCAGGCTCGAAGGGCCGATTGGCCTACTCCTGCTCCTATTTCTTATGTTCACTGTTGCCTCACAATTGATGATTATGGATTGAAATCCCACTTTAGTACTCAAGCACACTGACACTTCGGTGCAGTACTGACTGTATGCTGCATTGTTTAAAGTGGCACCCTTCAGATGAGACCTTAAAGTGTGACCCTATCTGCCTCTTTCAGTGGTTCAGGTGGATGTTAAAGATTCTGTGCCATTACTTGAAGAACAGATAGTTCTGGTATTCTGGCCAACCTTTCCGCCTCATTGTAACATAATAAGATTCTGAGGGTGATTGACAGGATAGATGTTGAGAGATTGTTTCTCCTGCTTGGAGAGTCTAGAACTAGGGGGTATAGTCTTGGGATAAGGGGTCGGCCTTTTAAGACTGAGATTTGGAGGAATTTCTTCATTCAGAGGGTTGTAAATCTTTCGAATTCCCTGCCCCAAAGGGCTGTGGATGCTCAGTCATTGAATATATTCAAGGCTGAGATAGATAGATTTTTGAACTCCAGGGGAATCAAGGGATATGGCGATCGGGTGGGAAAGTTGAAGATCAGCCATGATCTTATTGAATGGTGGAGCAGGCTCGAGTGGCCGTATGGCCTAGGCCTACTCCTGCTCCTAATTCTTATGTTCTTATGTTCTCAACCAACACCACCAAAAAACAATTAATTGGTCATTCATTTCAGTTTTGTTGTGACATCTTTTGTACAAATTGATTGGCCTGTTTATCTGCAGTTCAAAGTAATTCATTGGAAATCACAGCATAGCAGTAGCAGACTAGATGTTGCTCAGTTCTGCAACAGGCACCGGGGAAAACACTGGGCCAATAAAACTGACAACATTTACTTACCATAGAGTGGTAGAAATATAAAACTACACCTATATGATATAGTATTTATGTTTCAGTCCTCAAGGAAAAAAACAGAACCATAAGTAAGAGGTTGGAATAGATGATGTGGGAAAAATGTGTAGTAGAACGTGGTATGGACATAGTTAGAATGCTAGGATTTCAAAGGAGTCATATTGGTGGTTTTGCAGCTGATTAATCACAATCACTTCCAGCCTTCTGTTTTGCCATGACTCTGCAGAGCAAATTGTACAGCAGATAATGATCATTCCTCAGATCCTCTGCGGGATTTACTCTGTCTCCCTTGATCATTTGATCAGTCTAAGCATGTGGAGTACTGCTTCAGGATCCCAATTGCCTGTTGAGCGATTATTTGTGCAGTTGCACGTGCCTTATTGTTCTTATGCTCTGATTCTGTCTGGATGGTAAAAAGATGTTGAGAGTCATGACTGCAGACATACAAATACATAGAAGTTACAACACGGAAACAGGACATTTGGTCCAACTAGTCCATGTCAGCATTTAACCTTTGCACGAGCAAATAATTTTAATCATACTTAGCAGTCCTTCCTATTCCTATATCTCTTCAACCTCTTTTCCTTCATCCACCTATCCAATCTAATCTTGAATTTTGGCAAATTATCTGCCTCAACCACTAACCCCAGAATTGAATTCCACAGCCTCAAACTCTCTGTGCAAAGACGCTTCTCCTGCCCTCTGTTCTAAATCACTTGCATTTAATCTTGTATCTATGGCCCTTCATTCTTGATCCCCCGGCTACTGGAAATGGTCTGCTTCAATCTACCCTCTCATTCTTTTCATAATTTTAAATACTTCTATCATATTGCCCTGCAACCTGCGGTTCCCTAACAAAACAAAGACCCAATTTTTCAAGCAGACAGTAACCTAGGCCTTTGGGCCTTTCAATATTCCAATTCAGATTAGCACGGAGGATTTACTTAAAATGAAGGCAAGCTCTTTGGAAAACAGACATTTGGCTGCATTATTTTGTGCTGGTGATTGCATACCAGCTGCATGTTAATTGAGTAAAATCTCTTGGGGCCAATTTTCCTACGCCTAACACCCTGTCTATGCCAGTTCCCTGAGCATTAGGAGTAGAGATCAGTAATGCTGGGTGTCTGCACCATTTGTGCTCGGCATGCATTTCTTGGTACATACAAAGTGTACCTGGGAAACTTACACCTGAAAAGTGTGACAGCATCTAAACACTATGTAAATGACACTGGAGTGATGTGAAAATGCTTCTCGTGCTAATTTTCAGGATATACATTGGGTGGATGCTTGCCCCTAAGATTGTCCAAAGAAACTAGGCATTAGGGATTGAGGGATTTCTTCTTTGCTTTGGAGGATCTGTAAAGGGGCAGCTAGTACTTCGATAATTTTTACTTCTTCAGTGTAACCGGGATGCACTGCGTGGATGGAAGCCATCTGGCTGTTGTAGTGTATGTACCCGTCTACCTTTAAGAGAACTATTGTATGTAACCGTTCACCTTTAAGAGAACTATTTTAGGTGTGGCACTACTTTGTTTGGCTTCTGTATACTGTAATACCGACGGTGACCACACAAGTATATAAGTGTTGTGTCAGGATTTATTGGGCAGATTCGCCCTGACCTTCGAATAGTAAAGTCCTGCTTTAAGTTACTCTGGTAGTCTGTGTATTAATTAACTAAACAACCCACAGACTTTACAGTGGCGACGAGTCCGATCGTACCCTGCGGCAACAATACTTCCGAAGCAGTTAACGAGCGTCGAGAAGAGGCAACCGCCCTCGTCATTCTGCTGGGAGAAAACTCGAGCCTGCAGAGCTGGAAAGGAGGAAGAATTCAGAGACAAAGACTTCCATCAGCAACAGGCACTGACTGTCCCTTCTGCCACGGTGAGGAGTGAGCCGATCAGCACGAGAAGCAAGCCGGCCACGGTGACTGTGAGTAAGGGAAAAGTAAAAAGAATAACCGAAGGATAAGGGCGGTGCACTCGACTACGGTCGAGGGGGAAAGGAGCCGGACAGAAGTCGGGCCCAGAGGCGCTGAGACTGGGGCAGCGTGGAGCAAGGAAGCCGCGGTACAGACAGGCTGGGGACGCAACGGCGTCGTGAGACAGCTAGACCGCGACCGGCGAAAAAGGCCGGGCAGCGACCGAAGCCACAAAGCGCTGCGACCGGGAGCGTAGGCGCGGGAAGATATAAAAACTCAGCCGCAGCCGGGGAGGGAAGCACCGGACTGCGAGAGGGCTGGGAGGCGCGATTGGGAGCCGAGCGAGCGGGAGAGGCAGAGCCGACCAAGGGAGACTGAGCGAGAGCCAGTCCAGCGGCTGAAACTGTTCTCCGTCAACAGGGTGTACCCAGCGCCGGTAGAGCCGAGCGAGCGGGAGAGAGACAGAGCCCGAGCAAGGGAGACTGAGCGAGAGCCAGTCCAGTGGCTGAAACTGTTCTCCGTCAACGGGGTGTACCCAGCGCCGGTAGAGCCGAGCGAGCGGGAGGGAGACAGAGCCCGAGCAAGGGGAACTGAGCGAGAGCCAGCCCAGCGGCTGAAACTGTTCGCCGTCAACGGGGTGTACCCAGCGCCGGTTGCCCTGCCGAGAAAAGGGAAAGCGCTGAAGCCGACGCGCAGGCTGTGAACCTGAAAGCCAGCGGCCGTCGCCCGTGGGGAAAGTGTACCCCTCCCGCCAGGGAAGAAACGCGGGAAGCCGCCATTAGGCGGGGAAGAAGACAGAAGCGGGAAACCGCCATTGAAGTGGGCGGGGAGAGAAGATAAGCGCGGGAAACCGCCATTTTCGCGGGAACCGCCATCTTGAAAAAAAAAATGTTAAAGAAATAATTCATGGTGTTTATCAGGAAGAGAGGAAGATGCCTAAGCGTGGTAACATCAATGATTTTAATTCCGAGGTAGAAGACTGGGCCACGTATGTGGAACGCATTGAGATCTATTGTGAGGCCAATAAAATAGAAGAAGATGACAAAGCTATAACCTTGCTAAACTCGATGGGCACGAAGACATACGGGCTCTTGAAGCATCTACTATCACCAGCTAAACCGGCGGATCAGACTTTCGATGATATTGTGGCTGTTCTGAAGGATCACTTGAACCCCACACCGTTGATGTTGGCGGAACGATTCAAATTCTATACGAGAACGCAACGGAAAGACGAAAGCAACGCAGAATACTTGGTCGAACTGTGTAGACTAGCGAAATACTGCCAGTTTGGAGGGAATCTGACAGAGGCATTGCGAGACAAGTTCGTGTGCGGATTGGCAAAGGAAGGAACGCAAAAGCGACTACTCGAAGAGAACGACCTTACACTTGACAGGGCTGTCCTTATTGCAGCATCGCACGAAGCCGCAGCGACGGGAACTGCGGAAATGCAGCTAAAGACAGCGGCACTCAGTGTGGATCAAATTACCTCGACAACAACAAAATGTTATCGTTGTGGGAAGACAACACACGACCAGAAACAATGCTGGTTTAAGAACCAGGAATGTTGGAAATGTGGCAAACTGGGTCACATAGCTAAGGTATGCCGGTCAGGGAAGAAGACCAACAACCAAAGGACCAACAACCAAAGGAAGCCATCACAGGAAAAGTACAACAAGGTACACAAGGTGGCTGAGAAGAGTTCAGACGAACAGAATTCGGACTCAGACCCAAACGGCCAGGAGCTGGGCAGTCTGAGAATTCACAATGTGAGTAAGGAAGCTGAACTACAAACTATCTGGGCCATGCTAAAAATAGCTGGAGTCCAAGTGAAAATGGAGTTGGACACTGGATCAGCTCTATCAGTCATAAATCGAAGGGATTACCACCAGCTATTCTCACATATACCCTTAAGAGATACCAAGTTCGTATTGCAGACATACACGGGGCATAAAGTATACCCCATGGGAAAGATAAGAGTCAAGGTGAGAGATAGGGGTAAAGAACACCCAAGAATGAACTTATACGTACTACCTGAGGGAGGACCACCACTTCTAGGACGGGAGTGGATCAAGAAAATAGACATGGAATGGCACTATCTAAAAGCCATAACGAGTGAGGACTCGGTGCAGACAATCAGCTCAGATTCTGAATCGGATGACGATAAGACCAACCCAAATGTGAAAGACAAGGCTAAAATGGACTTGCCGACTAAGGTTGGAAAAACGAAGGCATGCAGAAAGGCTTATGCTCCAGAGAAGAACAAAGTTTCAGAACAGATCTCCACCGAACAACGACAACATAGTTTGACAGAGAATTCTGAGTCTGTTCAGTTTAAGGACATATCCATGACGGGAGAACACCGAGCTCGGACTCAACTTTATTTCAAATTACGACAACAATTAGAACAATTGAGTTACCGTCTCGTACAAGAGATGAAAACAATGAAAAAGTTCGATGACACCGAATGGGAGAATCTGGAAAGACAACAGAAGCAGCTAGCTCAAGCAGAGAGCGACCATAGAGCCATCGTGACCAATCACCGATCACATCTCCCTTACGATGTTCAGGAGTTAGAATATTTGCAGAAAGAAGCAAATGAAGAGGAATCTTCAGGAAGCCAGGATTTTATTCCAGTTCTTCTCTACGACTCCTTACAAGCAGAGTTTGAGAAGTTGAAGGAACAGTATGAACAGGCCCAGGCTACAATCCTGGAGGGGGTTAACTCGGCAACCTCCGAAAAGCTAGTTTCAGTGGGAGCTTATGAGCAACTAAAGGTTGAACATGAGCAAGAAGTCCAAAGGCTGCAGGAAATTCTTGATGAGCTCAAGGCCAAGACAGACTCATCGGTAGAAGTTCCATCCATAGATGAGAAATTAGAGGTGAAAGACATGGCAGAACATGAAAGTCAAGATGTCCAAGAACTCATAAAAATATTGAAGGAAACCCAAGACAAATATGAGGCGGCAATGACCGAGGTTCAACAACTTGAAGAACAGATTCAACTGGGAATTCTTTCAGTGAAAGAAAAGGCAACTGTAAGAAACACAGAGACTGTAAGAATGGCCCCTGAACATGAGCTAGAGAGCATCAAGGCACAACTTCTCCGAGCGCTTAAAGCCAAAGTACAAGAGGAAAAAAAGGTGAAAGCATTGGAGGAAAAGGTGGATGAAATGGAGAAGACTCTGATCCACAGGGTCCCCGTGGAAGAGTTAACGGTCAGCCAACTCCTTCATATGCTGAGAGACAAGACTCTGCAATGGGAACCATTTGAACACGAGCTTCAATCTTCAAAGGGAAGGGGTTCGGAGCTCTCAAAAGTTTGGGGAATAGTTGAGGTTGCAACACAGATTTTACGGGGCTGCTGAAAGTACGCTGAATCACGTCAATGTGAACTACAGAATGTTGAAACAGCTGCTCCAGTAGAAGGATTGAATAGCCCGATCAATCAATCCCCGATGGAAGGGGAAGTATTGGAATCACAAATGAGGTCATTAGTGAAGGATTGGCAGGAAACCCAGGAAGAGCGGGATGAAGATGAACGCATGAAGAAGTCTCTTCAGGAAAGATGTCTAGGGAGGTCATTAGTGAAGGATTGGCAGGAAACCCAGGAAGAGCGGGATGAATATGAACGCATGAAGAAGTCTCTTCAGGAAAGATGTCTAGGGAGGGAACAACAGTCGGCTAACGTCCAGTTGGGTAAGGAAGAAGTAGCAGGCCCTCTCGCTAGACTAGCTCAGGACGACACCGAATATTACCATGACCTGTTGAGTGACACGGAATATTACGATGACTTGGTCTGCCCAGCTTGTGATGAAAACTCCCAAAGTGCAGAAATCAGGATGAAGCACTTAAAGTCTAAGGAACATAGGGAGATGGTGGCGCTACAGCTGGCAGCGGATAAGGGAGCCCCGAGAGTCTCCAAGAAGCAGAAAAGAAAAAGACGAAGCAGAAGACGATAACCATCTAAATCATTATCACTTCTATCAGATCATGCACGTGGGCCCTACGAAGGGGGCCAAATCAGTTGGAAAGTAGGAAAAATTACCAAGGCAGTCCAGCTGTTTGTAAAAGTCAGCACTGCTGGTTCAGCAGGACGGAAGTTCAAGCTGTTAAGCCAAGGGAAAGACTATTGGATGAGTCACGCTAGAAATGTGAACCGGCTACACCACAGAGAGGTTGTTCGGACCGAGTCAAGACCAGAGACTGAATCTGTGAACTGTTCCCGCAGAGACTGAATCTGTGAACTGTTTCCCGCAGAGACTATATCTGTGAATTGTTTTACATGAAGTTGATTATATGTTATGTTTAATGGGGGATAAGTATGTTGTAAGCTAAAAAGGGAGGATTGTAGTGTATGTACCCGTCTACCCTTTAAGAGAACTATTGTATGTAACCGTTCACCTTTAAGAGAACTATTTTAGGTGTGGCACTACTTTGTTTGGCTTCTGTATACTGTAATACCGACGGTGACCACACCAGTATATAAGTGTTGTGTCAGGATTTATTGGGCAGATTCGCCCTGACCTTCGAATAGTAAAGTCCTGTTTTAAGTTACTCTGGTAGTCTGTGTATTAATTAACTAAACAACCCACAGACTTTACAGCTGTCATTTCTGCCAGCAGCCAGCAGGCCAAAAGAATTCCAGGATATTTTTCTGCAACATGAGTGTCAATTCCCAGGTTTTAGTCCAGCCTGGTGCAAGCCCAGGCCATTTATAGGAGTTGAAGCTGGAAATATGGCCTCGTTCAAGTGAGATCAAGTTGTGCATTTCTGAAAAGTGCACCACCTAACTTAGTTGGAACATCGGGGCCTTGTGACTCAGGAGAGATATTGTGTTATCCACCAGGTTTTGAATGGTAACATACGTGCATCAGTGACTTCCTGCGTTCTTGAGAAGCCAGTAAGCATACAGAACTGTATGGCCCTATATTGCTGATGTGGTTGGTCCATTAAAAATAACATGAAACTGTTGACCTGGTGGAATAAGGCATCTGTCACTTCTGTGATGGATCTGCACACATTAAACTGACTGACGCTGTATATGTCATTAATGCTTACCTAGAATGACCCTGAGACATAAAATTTAGGCTGTGGTGACTTTCATTGCCACTGGCAATGCTGCACTGCAATTAAAGTGGGTCAACAACAAATCAACTGGCATTTGTATAGTGCCCTTAACGTGGAAAAGTGCTTCACAGAGACGTAATTAAAAACGAAGCCAAAGAAGGAGATATTAGAGTGGGTGACGATGAATCTGGTCAAAGAGGTAGGTTTAAAGAGGGTATTAAAGGAAGAAAGGGAGGTGGGTTGAACGCACATGCGGTCAGAGTCAGAGGAACAGAGAGTTCAGGAACGGGTTGTAGCACTCCAGAGATAGGGAGGGCGAGGTCACAGAGAGATTTAAACATGAGGATGAGAATGTTAAGTATGTAATGTTGGGGGACCAGGAACCAATGAAGGTTGGAGGGGACAGGAATAATGGTGATTGGCGTGGGATAAATTACGTGCAGCAGAGTTTTAAATGAGCTGATGTTTACGGACAGTGTTTTATAGGAGTCCGGCCAGGAGAGCATTGAAATTGTCATGTCTGGAGGTGACCTAGGCATGGATGAGGGTTTCAGCAACAGATGGGCTGAGGTGGGGGCAGAGGCGGGTGATGTTATGGATGTGGAAGTAAGCAAACTTTGTGATGGAGCGGATATGGGATCACAAACTCATCTTTGAGCTGAATAGAAAGCTAAGGTTGTGAACAGTCTCTGGTTCCGTGGCAGTGGAAGGGTTGTAGTTACTGACAAGTGTATGGAGTTTGTGGAATGGTTGTAGTTGTTGACACGGGTACAAAGTTTGTGGTGTGAACTGAAGACGATGACCTCAGTCTTCCCAATGTTTGCTGGTGGAAATAGCTCATCCAAGGCAAGGTCTGATAGCACAGAAGCAATAGAGGGATCATGAGAAGTAGTGGAAAGGTAGAGTTGGGTGTCATCAGTATATATGGTGAAGTTGACCCCATGTCTATAGTTGATGTCACCAAGGGGCAGTATGTAGGCAAGGAGGGTGCTGAAGACGGATCCTTGAAGGACTCCCAAGAAGATGGTATAGGGGCAGGAAGAGACGCTATTGCTGGAAATGCTCTGTCTATGATCGAATAGGTAAGAGTGGAACCAAGCCATGGCAGTCCCACTGAGTTTAACAATGGAGGAGAGCATTTGGAGGAGGATGGTGTGGTCAACTCTGTCAAAACACTGAGGAGGAGGACAGGGAGTGATAATGTAACATGATCACAGTCACAGAAAATGTCATTCATGACTTTGGTTAGAATTCTTTCGATGCTGTCGGGGAGAGGGGAGAGAAACTTAATTAGGGAGGTTGAAACAGGGCGATGTGAGAGAGGTGGACATGGATCTGAGAAGTGATAAAATGTTAAAGGACTTTAGAGAGGTAAGGAGGGATGATGGTTTTCCAGGACAGAGAGGTTGAGGGTGGCTTTTTTGAGGAGGGTGTGCTGACGGAGGTTTTCAAAGGGATGGCAGCAGTAAGCAAGAACAAAGAACTTGCATTTCTATAGCACCTTTGACAATCTTAGAATGTCCCAAAGTGCTTTACAGCCAATTAAGTATTTCTGAAGTATAGTAGCTGAAGAGAGGGAGAAATTTACAATGTCAACTAGCATAGGGGTTAGGGAAAGAAGTTGGGTGGTCAGTTGGGTGAAATGAGCTCAGAGAGGGTATGAGGAGAAATTAGAGCAAAACTAGAAAGATAGGTTTAGGGCTGGGGAAGGGAGTAGTGGAGGGAGGCTTGGATTGATGAGCAAGCGGAAGTAGTCATAGCAGCTGAATTGCTGGTCTCTATATTGGTGACAATAAAGCCTATGAGCTCTTTGCACTTGTTGTTAAGGGTGGGGATGCAGGGAGATGCTGGTCATCTTCCAAAATTCTATAGACTCTGGAACAGTTCCCATGGATTGGAGGGTAGCTAATGTTACCCCACTATTCAAAAAAGGTGGTAGAGAGAAAACAGGGAATTATAGACCGGTAAGCCTGACATCGGTAGTGGGGAAAATGCTAGAGTCCATTATAAAAGATGTAATAGCAGAGCACTTGGAAAACAGTGACAGGATCGGACAAAGTCAACATGGATTTACAAAAGGTAAATCATGCTTGACTAATCTACTGCAATTTTTTGAGGATGTAACTGGTAGAATAGATAAGGGAGAACCAGTGGATGTGGTGTATTTGGACTTTCAGAAGGCTTTCGATAAGGTCCCGCATAAGAGATTAGCATGTAAAGTTAAGGCACATGGGATTGGGGGCAAGATACTGACTTGGATAGAGAACTGGTTGGCAGACAGGAAGCAAAGAGTTGGAATAAACAGGTCTTTTTCCGAGTGGCAGGCAGTGACTAGTGGGGTACCGCAGGGATCGGTCCTAGGACCCCAGCTATTTACAATATATATTAATGATCTAGACGAGGGAACTAGATGTAATATCTCCAAGTTTGCAGATGACACAAAGCTGGGTGGGCGTGTGTGCTGTGAGGAGAATGCTGAGAAACTCCAGTATGATTTGGACAGGTTGGGTTATTGGGCAGATGCATGGCAGATGCAGTATAATGTGGATAAATGCGAGGTTATCCACTTTGGTGGCAAAAACAGGAAGGCAGATTATTATCTGAACGGCAATAGATTGGGAGAAGGGGAAGTGCAACGAGACCGGGGTGTCCTTGTGCACCAGTCGCTGAAGGTAAACATGCAGGTGCAGCAGGCGGTTAAGAAGGCAAATGGTATGTTGGCCTTCGTAGCGAGAGGGTTCGAGTACAGGAACAAGGATGTCTTGCTGCAGTTGTACAGGGCCTTGGTGAGACCACATCTTGTGTATTGTGTACAGTTTTGGTCGCCTTATCTGAGGAAGGATGTTCTTGCCATGGAGGGAGTGCAGCGAAGATTCACCAGACTGATACCTGGGATGGCAGGAATGACGTATGAGGAGAGATTGGGTCGATTGGGCTTATACTCGCTGGAATTTAGAAGAATGATAGGGAATCTCATTGAAACTTATAAAATTCTAACAGGACTAGACAGGCTAGATGCAGGAAGGATGTTCCCGATGGCCGGGGAGTCCGGAACCAGGGGTCACAGTCTAAAGATAAGGGGTAAGCCATTTAGGACAGAGATGAGGAGGAATTTCTTCACCCAGAGAGTGGTGAACCTGTGGAATTCTCTACCACAGAAGGCAGTTGAGACCAATTCATTAAATATATTCAAGAAGGATTTAGATATATTTCTTAAGGCTAAAGGGATCAAGGGATATGGGGAGAAGGCAGGGACAGGGTACTGAGTTTGGATGATCAGCCATGATCTCATTGAATGGCGGAGCAGGCTCGAGGGGCCAAATGGCCTCCTCCTGCTCCTATCTTCTGTGTTTCTATGAGAGAGTTTAAGGAGATAGTTAGTAGTAGCGAAAATAAGCCAGCAGTTATCTTTGCTCTCCAGAATAATCCCAGAGTAGTAGACTGTTTTGGCAGAGTAGAGTGAGTCTCCATAGAGCTTGATGTGGTCCAGCCAGATGTGTTGATGGATGGCGAAGCCAGTTGTGCATCAGATACATTCAGGTTTGCTCTCCTTGGACTCGTGGGATTAAAGATGGGGCCATACCAGACAAATGACTGCGATGGTTGATAATGAAGGTTTTGTTGAGAACCAAGGCATCTAAGATGGTGGTGAGGGAATTATTGAGCTAATTGACAGCTTCAGAGGTGTTGTATTGGTTTTTTTTAATTTGTTTTCAAGATGTGGGTGATGCTGGGAAGACTGTATGTATTGTCTATCCTGAGTTGCCCTGTGAAGATGGTGGGGGGCCTTCTTGAATTTTTATAGATCTTGTGGTGATGGTGTTTCCACAATGGTGTTAGGTAAAGAGTTGATTCTGACCCAGTGATGATGACGGAATGGTGGTATATGTAAAAGTTAGGATGGTGTGTGACCTGAAGTGGAATTGAAGGTTTGTGTTATTTCCACGAAATTGCTGCTCTTGTCCTTCTTGGTGGAACCCACAGATTGTACAGCCCGCAGCCACAGTGCTCTAATGGAAATGCCATTAAAGCCTATGGGGAGATGGCTGTGCTTTCTCTTTTTAGAGATGGTTATTACCTGGTATGGATGTTACCTGTCACTTGTCAGCCCATGCTTCGATATTATCCAGCTTCTGCTGTAGACTATCATGGGCAGTATCACTATCAGAAGAGTTGTGAACTGCTCCACTTCTGACCTTATGATGGAGGGAAGATCCTTGATGAAGCAGCTCAAGATTGTTGGACTAGAGGCCAAAAGATAGGCAGTTGGGCGTTTGAATAATTTAAAATGACCTGGAGGAGAGTTTATTTTCAGGGGTGGATGCAGAAAGAAGTGGGTTGGAAGGGGATAAAGGAAATTTGGGTAGTGAGGAAGTGATTGGAAGTGCCTTGTGTAATATATGTGGGTAGAATAAATGAGTGACAGAGACACGATGAGTTGCTAATCCATGTGCTTGCTTTATTAGGCCAGAGCGAACTGAGCATGCTCCTACCAAACCACGTGATAATACATTATGCTGCTTTCCCCCTTAAAAAAATGTATGTATTCCCCTCTCAAATACAACAAAGCTATGGTCCCACCTTTCCCAGCATTACATGTATAAAGATTGATAATAACACCCTTGAAAATGTCAACACCTTTCCATATCTTGGTAGCCATTTATCCTCCAAAGCTGACATTGATTCTGAAATCCATCACCACCTGAGTTGTGCAAGTGCAGCCTTTTCTAAACTGAGGAGGAGAGTCTTTGAAAATCATGACCTCCAAGTCCAAACTAAAATTCTTGTATACAAAGCCATCATCCTTCCCACCCTTTTATATGGAGCTGAAACCTGGACTAGGCACAGTAGACATCTCAAAGCCTTAGAGCAATACCACCAATGCTCTCTACGCAAAATCTTGAGGGTCAGCTGGGAGGACAAGCGTACCAACTGGAGTATACTTGAAGAGGCCAATATCTACAGCATCACTACACTCATCATGCAGTATCAACTCCGATGGATTGGACATGTCATTCGCATGTCAGACTCACGTCTCCCAAAACAGGTTCTGTACTCCCAGTTGAAGGAAGGGCAGAGGTCTCCTGGTGGTCAAAAGAAGCGTTACAAAGATAACATCAAAGTAATCCTTAAAAAGTTCCATATCGATATTAATAACTGGGAGGAAATCGCACTGGACAGAGACAATTGGAGAAAATGCATCCACAATGGTGCCGCACTACATGAAAAGAATCTCCAGCATGCCGCTGAGGATAAACGCCAGCGCCGTAAGGAGAGACAACAACTTAAGAAGACCCATATTCCAGTCACTACCAATAGTCTTACAGGCCCACACTGTAGTAGAGTCTGTGGATCTCGGTTTGGCCTCCACAGCCACCTGAAGACCCACAAGTAGATGACTGATGAAGGACATACCATACTCGAATTCGAGTGGTCGCCGATGATATGTATCACATAACAAAAACTTCTGGCTTTTTTTCTTTTAAATGAACTACAAATCCAGTTTAATAACAGGTTTGTGGAGCCTTCCTGATCTCCTTACAGAAGATTTTGGTGTTGAACCTATTTTCGGGCTGTTTTGTTTTGGTTCCAAACTCAAAGATGATCCTGTTTCTATCTCAGACTTGTTTGAACCTGATACTTCAGTTACTGAAGTCTGAACTAAGTCAAACTCATGTGTGTGTTCATGAGCAAGTGGTTCACGATCATGTCTTGGTTCATCTCTAGCAGAGATCATTTGATCTACATGAACACTTTGGATTTTGTCACCAATTTCAACCAAATATCTCTTGGTTCCACCAACGTCTACTATGTTTCTTACATCCCATTTGTGTGAACGCGACTTGCCAGGGGGACTGAGAACACAAGCACACTCGTTTTGATTGAAGCTGCATTCTTTCTGATTGGTGTCATAATAACGTTTCTGACTCAACTGTTACTGTTCAACTCTTGAGGCCAAATTCGGTTGAACAAGACTCAAGCGTGTTCTCAATCTCCTCTTCATCAAGAGTTCTGCTGGGGTATGTCCAATTGTATTGTGCGGAGTAGTTCTGTACTTCAGCAAGAAACCCGAACAACCCTGCAACACTTGCTTTTTGAGGGCTTCTTTCACTATTCTGACTGACCTTTCAGCTGCTCCATTTGAAACTGGATGATATGGTGGAACGAGAGTGTGTTTGATACCGTTCCATTTCATGAATTCTTGGATTAGAGCAGAATAGAACTGAGGGCCATTGTCAGAAACAAGCTCTTCAGGTAAGCCATGACATGCAAAGATAGACCTCAACTCCTCTATGGTACATTCAGTTGTAGTATTTGAACCCATTTGTTTCACTTCAATCCACTTTGAGTGACTATATACAAGTACCAGGAAATAATCATTTGTTTTCTCGCAGAAGTCTACATGCACTCTCTGAAAAGGTCAACTTGGCCATAACCAGGATTGTAGTGGCGTTTTGGGTGGTTTGTTTCTGCAATTTTAGCACATCGCTTTGATTGCATAAGCAACTTGGAACCCCTTGCAAAAACTTATCCATCGTAGCCCGGATGATTTTGGGGGAGGACTTTATACCAGACGGCAGCTTGGTGTATGAGTACAGTCCCTTGTGTGTGTTGATGGTGAGATACTGTTGACTCTCTTTGTCAACATTCAGCTGAGCGTAAGCACACGACAGATCAAGCTTGGGAAAAACCTTTGCCACAGAGAATACTGCATACAAATCTTGCGATGTAGGTAACGGGTACTGCTCATCGTCAACTGCT
The DNA here is from genome assembly GCF_052327205.1 of Somniosus microcephalus. Taxonomy (NCBI): domain Eukaryota; kingdom Metazoa; phylum Chordata; class Chondrichthyes; order Squaliformes; family Somniosidae; genus Somniosus; species Somniosus microcephalus. The sequence goes on along the minus strand of NC_140989.1, from coordinate 88,301,290 downwards.
TGGTTGATAATCACAGAATCACAGAAACCCCACAGTGCAGATAGAGGCCATTTCGGCCCATCGAGCCTGCACCGACACATATCCCACCCAATCCCCGTAACCCCTACACCAACACATATCCCACCCTATCCCTGTAACCCCACGCATTTAATCCCCCTAACACTAAGGGTCAATTTATCTTTGCCAATCAACCTAACCTGCACATCTTTGGACTGTGGGAGGAAACCGGAGCACCCGGAGAAAACCCACGCAAACACGGGGAGAATGTGCAAACTCCACACAGACAGTCGCCCGAGGCCGGATTCGAACCCGGGTCTCTGGCGCTGTGAGGCAACAGTGCTAACCACTATGCCAATAACTTTGTAGTCTCCGCACAAGCGTACAGTTTTGTCTGCTTTGGGCACTACCACAATTGGTGTAGCCCATTCATTTTGTCAGTTTTTACTAGCACTCCATTCTCTCTGAGTTTCGCCATCTCTTCCTCCACCTGACTTTTCAACGCATTGGGCACCGGCCTTGCCTTACAATAGACAAGCTTTGCATTGGACTTGATGAGGATATGCATGTCATACCCAGTGATGCCCTCATAACTGTCTGTGAACATGCTTTTGTACTTTTTCAGCATTGTGTCAAGTCGTTTCTTTGAAGCATCTGCACGGAAGACGTTTTTCAAGTCTAGTTTTAACTTTCTCAACCAGTCTTTGCCCATGAGAGTTAGCCTGTTGTAGCTCGCTATAATAATAGGCAGCTTTACTGACTGATCATTGTATTGAACTGTACATTCCATTTGTCCACATGTCTCTAGAATTTCTCCAGAGTAGGTTAACTTTACTGTACTCTTTATAGGTGGTACTTGATTAAGCGTACTCTCATGTGTGTCCTTACTTATGATTGTGCAATCCGCCGCCATGTCGATACACATATCAAAATATTGCTCGTTAGAAACATAGAAGATAGGAGCAGGAGTAGGCCATTCGGCCCTTCGAGCCTGCTCCGCCATTCAACGAGATCATGGCTGATCATCCAAACCCTAGCACCCGGTCCCTACACCGACAGCCATCCCACCCAAGCCCTATCCCCATAACCCCACGTATTTAATCCCCCCTAACACTAAGGGCCAATTTTTATCATGGCCAATCAACCTAACCCGCACATCTTTGAAAAGTTTTGTACGGAAATCTTTCTCACGACTGCTAGCATTGCTGCTAGTGGCATAGATACTGTTGATGTCTAGTTCATCAACATCAGGTGTGTTCACTTCAATATTGTTAACTCCTCCCTTTTGTTGTCGCTGCTTGTATTGCCACTAGAATGGTTCTTACTCCCTACTTTAGACCTAGCTCCACAAGCTGTTGAAACATGACCTTCTGTGGCAGTGAAAACACTTCACATTTCTGTATTGGCAGGACTGTGGTGAGTGATTTCCATTACAGCGATAACAATTCACTGAACTACTCTTACCGACATGCTTTTGACTCGGTCTCACAGCTTTAGGTTTGGTGGTGGCTTTGTGACCTCAGCTGTACTAATCACTTGAGTTGAATGGAGCTCCCTAGCATTCTTAGACGCCATCTCCATAGATAGGGCAATGCTATATCAAGCGTTAGGTTCGGAGTGTTCAGTAACTTGGACAGTGTGTGCCCATCCACCAGTCCACACACAAACTTATCTCACAATTCACGATCCAAAAATGTGCCGAAGTTACAATGTAAAGAAAGGTTCTCGAGCTACAATGTACTCACTGATGGTTTCACTTTGTTTTTGGTTTCTGGTACCAAAATTATAGCTCTCTGCTATTTCTAATGGCTTTGGGTCGAAATGGTCCTCGGGTTTCCCGACAATGTCTTCAAACGACGCATCCTATGCTTTCCCTGGCGCGAGTAGGTTTGTCAACGTTCTGTAGACATCTGGCCCGAACTCCATTAGAAAAATTGCCTTTTCATGTTCATGAATTACTTTATTTTGAGCTTGAACATTCTCATCTGAACTTTTGGTCTCAATAATGTTATTGGCCTTAAGAAACATCTCCATCCGCTCAATGTAAGAACTGAATGGTTTGCGAGGAGAAGCACAGACAATTCTGCACGAGCATTAATGGTAAAGCATCGCAAAAATTCAGTTTAGATGGCAAAAATTCAGTTTAGGTGTCACAAATTCACCTTAAATTGTCCACTCGAAGGTTGAACACTGTGGGGGAAAATTCGGTTGATTTGCGCCTCCCATTAGCACGCTAAGAGGGCGCTAACTGGGCACAAAGCAACTAGCGTCTGGGCGCGGCGCCACTAACGCCTCCTGCGAAATTCAGCGGGAGATTAGCGGCGGCAGTAACCGTTAGCGCCCAGCGGTGCTGCGCCTCTGGTGATTACATCATCACCGCGCGCAGTGCCCCGCTCACGCCCTGGCTGCGATCTTCGGAAGCGCCCCCTGACTTACCACCGGACGCTATGTCCGACAGGGTCAGGGGGGCCTACCTGCGGCTGGGGTGGCGCAAATTAAAGGGGAGGTGCCGGATGGCCATTTTTGTTGCTGGCCACCTGTCAGCGTCTGCCCCCATTGCTGTCCCCGGCCTCCTGTGCAGCCCCCCCCCCCCCCCCCGCGGCATGCCGGCTGCACTCTGTGAGCCCAGCACTCCTCTTTAATAAGGGGAGGAAGGCCTACAGTACCACAGCACGTAGCGCCATGATATTCACTCGCAGCACCCCAAGAGAGAGGCGGGGTGCTTCCAAGCGCCCCGCCTCCCTCTTGGGGTGCTACCAGTGAATTTCGGACGCGGAGTCGCTGATTTTTTTCAGGGTGCTAAAATAGCACCCCGGCTAGGTTAGCACCCCAAAGGGGGTGCAACCCAATTTTTCCGCCTGTGTCTTTCCATGATCCCTAAAAATTGTTTTGGGATCCCATCCTCATCACCAAAATGTAATATATGTGGGTAGAATAAATGAAGGACAGAGACACAGTGAGTTGCTAGTCCACGTATTTGCTTTATTAGGCCAGAGTGAACTGAGCATGCTCATACCAAAACATGTGATAATACATTACACCTTGTCAGTAATCAAAGTCACTGGAGATATCCATGAATTTGTGTGGAAGAGTTTATATGGAGGAAGAGGACAGATGGGTGGTGAATTCAGAAGAGAGACATTAAGAGAAACTGAGATGGAGATTGAAATCACCAAGGATAAGGAGTCACCCAGTCCTGTGCTGAGAGACGATATCTTGGGGAAAAACTTAGGGTTTGGCTTGGGCAGAGTGGTAGACGATGAGGATTTTAAAGGAGGGGCAAGAGGGGGTGGAACAGGGTGAGGTGCTCAAAGGACAAGAGATGTTAGGGGTTAGGGGAGATTAAGGTGTGACTTGGTGATGAGAGCCACATCGCCATTTCAGCAGTTTGGGTGCGGGCAGGTGGTGGAAAGTACAGCCATGCAGGGAAACTTCAATTACTACTTCGTATGGCTGATGTAGATGTAGAGCAACAACTATAATTTTACATTTAGGTGGTTAAGCCAGATAATTGCATCAGGAGTAGCGGAGCGACTTGCTGTTATGCCTCCTTCATATATGTGAATCGGTCATTGAGTTGTTGTAGGTTCCATGTTCTTTCTGGGTGTCCATTGGAAAGTTTTTAATTCCCCATTTGTGCATCAAGTATTTGCATCTGCCATGGTTTGTGCAGATGCAGTTTAGGGTTGCTTATAAGTTTTGCGGAAGGTCGAAGCCTTCAGTAAGGGTTAGGGTGTTGCTACCCATGAGTCAAGTTTCAGTCAAAGCTAGGATGTCAATACAATCATCCACATATGGTCATGGAAAATGAAGGCCTTGTTCTGGAGGGAAATGTGGAGAGGGGAGATGATGGTTGATCTGCCAGTAGAGTCCAAGGGAGCAGTAGTGGGTGGGACGAATAGGATGGAAAGGAGGTTGGTGAGGTTAGTCCCCATGGGGCATGCTAAGTGGAAAGAGATGAGGATGGGGTAGTTGAGGTTACTGCTTATAAGGTGGCAGCGAAAGGTACCTCAATGAGCCTTTTGAGGAATGTTGAGAGAGGCACAGAGGATAGCTGTGGGTTTATACAAAGGCGATTCAAGCCTCCTAGCATTGCAACAGGAGAGTAGGCAGGCAGAGGAGTAGCTGAGGGTTCAGGTAGTTGTAGGTGAGGCAAAACACCTGAGGGAGAGAAATGAAAGGTTGTATGACCTAGTGATAGGAAGAGGAGGAAAGAAGGAACCAAAAGGGACCAATAAAAACAAGTGGGAGATATAATGAATGGGCTTGGGTTCAGAGCGGTAACCAAAATGCTCATGTGAATAGACGTGGAGGGAATTCAGGTTAAATAGATGTGCCAGAGATTAGGAGAGATATGTTGTGGTCATAAACCGGACCAGAGGAAACAATATGAAACAGTCCAAAGTTAAAGTTTGAGGCCCGGTAGTGGGATGAAATTGTCTTGTAGGTAGTGTGGAATCAGTTTGGAGCATTCACAAAGCAGTGTTCAGGTTTGGAGTCTGTTGTGGAGAAAAAGAGTTTGGTCCAGGGGCTGTTTAAGGGGCAGAGTATCAATGAAAGCACTGTTGGTTGTCCACTAGAATCAGAGAGCCAACAAGGAGTGCAGAGTTGAACAAGAGCCAGCAGCGGAGGTGAATAATGGTCTCAGGTGTTAACAGTGCACACCAGCGTATCTAGTATATCAGCAGAGGAGTTGGAGCAGTGGAAGTGAAACTCAACGACCAAGAGCAGTGAAGAACAGGGAGCCAGGGGAGGGTGAAGGGTAAATCTACCGGATGAGTGCAGATGAGAGAGCTGGTCCAAGGAACAGCTGTCGGGTGGCGTGGAACAAACAAGATTGTGCAGCGCAGCAGCAAGAATTTGAGGAGCCAGTCCAACCTATGTCCAGTGAAGGGTGATAGAGGAGTTCTGAAGGAGGAACTGGGGCAGAATAATGTCGGCGGCCACAGCAAGCAAGCAGATAGCAGCAAAGCACAATTCCGATTGTTTCAACTTAAACTTTACCAGAGTTAAAAAAGTCATTTTCCCTCCATGCCAAAGAAAGTGACATGCGAAACTTTATATTGCTGGGGAGATTTGATTTTTTGCACCAATATATGACAGATAGCATAGAGTCATACAGCACAGAAACAGGCCATTTGGCCCATCGAGTCCGTGCTGGCTCTCTGTAGAGCAATCCAGTCAGTCCCATTCCCCCGCTCTATCCCCGTAGCCCTGCAAGTTTATTTCCCTCAAGTGCCTATCCAGTCTCCCCTTGAAAACATTGAGTGTCTCCGCTTCCACCATTTCCGTTGGCAGCGAATTCCAGATCCTCACCACTCGCTGCATAAAGAAGTTTTTCCTCACGTCCCCTCTGTATCTCTTGCCCAAAACCTTAAACCTGTATCCCCTAGTCCTTGTGCCACCAACTAGTGGGAACAGCCTTTCCCCGTCTAGCCTATCCAAACTCGTCATAATCTTGTACACCTCTATCAAATCACCCCTCAGCCTCCTTTGCTCTAATGAAAACAAATCCAACTTCTCCAACCTGTCCTTGTAGCTAAGATCTCCCATCCCTGGAACCATTCTGGTGAATCTCCTCTGCACCTTCTCAAGGGCCTTCACATCCTTCCTAAAGTTTGGTGACCAGAACTGGACGCAATACTTAAGTTGTGGCCTAACCAGCGCTTTATAAAGGTTCAGCATAACTTATCTACTTTTGTACTCAATACCTCTATTTAAGAAGCCCAAGATCCCGTATGCTTTGCTAATCACTCTCTCAATATGTCCTTCCACCTTCAGATACCTATGCACATTAACTCCCAGGTCCCTCTGTCCCTCCACACTCTTTAAAACTGTGCCATTAAGTGTATATTGCCCCTCCCTGTTCCTTCTGCCAAAATGCATCACCTCACACTTCTCTGTATTAAATTCCATCTGCCACTTGTCTGCCCATTCTGCTAGCCTTTCTATGTCCTGTTGCAGTCGATTGATATCATCCTCACTGTTTGCCACACCCCCAAGTTTGGTGTCATTGGCCAATTTAGAAATTCTACTCTGTATTCCAATATCCAGGTCATTTATATATATCAAAAAAAGCAGTGACCTCAGCACTGACCCTTGGGGAACACCACTGTCTACCATCCTCCAGTCTGAAAAATAGCCACTTACCACAACTCGTTGTTTTCTGTCCTTAAGCCAATTCCTTATCCAAGCTGTCACTGACCCACCTATTCCATGAGCCTCAATTTTGTTAACCAGCCTTCTAAGAACATAAGAAGTAGGAGCAGGAGTAGGCCATTTGGCCCTTTGAGCCTGCTCCGCCATTCCATGAGATCATGGCTAATCTTCTGCCTCAATTCCATTCACCTGCCTTATCATCATATCGCTTGATGCCCTTACTAGTCTTAAATCTATCGACTTCTGTTTTGAATATACCCAATAACTGAGCCTCCACAGCCCTCTGGGGTAGAGAATTCCAAAGATTCACCACCCTCTGTGTGAAGAAATGTCTTCTCATCTCAGTCCTGAATGGCCTACCTTTTATCCTGAGGCTGTGGCCGCTGGTTCTAGACTCCCTAGCCAAGGGAAACATTCTCCCAGCATCCACCCTATCAAGCCCTGTAATAATTTTGTAAGCTTCAATGAGATCCCCTCTCATTCTTCTGAATTCAAGAGAATACAGGCCTAGTTTACTCAATCTCTTCTCATACGACAGTCTCGCCATCCCAGGAATCAATCTCGTGAACCTTCGTTGCACTCCCTCTATGGCAAGTATATCCTACCTTAGGTAAGGAGACCAAAATTGTACACAGTACTCCAGGTGTGGTCTCACCAAGGCCCTATATAATTGGAGTAAGACTTCTTTACTCCTGTACTCAAATCCTCTTGTAATGAAGGCCAGCATACCATTTGCCTTCCTAATAGCTTGCTGCACCTGCACATTCACTTTCAGTGACTCATGTGGTACCACTTCTATGTGGTACTTTGTCAAACGCCTTCCGAAAATCCATGTAGACAACATCCATTGCATTCCCTTCAGCAGTATGACTGAGGTTAATCAAGCCAGGCAGTACCTCTTAACAAAACAGATGAGCACCTTGTAGGCTATTTCTCCAAAGAATGCTGCATTTTTGGAGAACACCAAAAGATTCACTTTTCAGGGAAGCATTTGTAGAATTACACCTTCACTCCAAACGTACACTTGCCGAACCCCCATTGGGAATGGACAGAAAGAAATTGCATTTATATAGCATCTCCCACGTTTTCAGAAAGTCCAAAAGTATTTCACAACCAACAGTTCATAGGGGCTGACTGGAAGCTGAGCAACAATTAGGAGAAGAACTGGGCAGATGACTAAATTTCTGGTCAAAAAGATAGATTTTGAGGATTGCTTTAAACAGAGAAGTGGCAAGGCGAAGAGCTTTCAGAAGAGTTCCAGAATGGGGAGCTGTGACAGCTGAAGGCTCTGACAGAGATGGTGGAGGGAAGGAGGGAGAGATGGATGTACCAATTTCAGAAAACATGATACTGCAGGTGCCAAGAGAACCTTAAAAATTGCAGGGTAGTGCTTCTTTTCTGGCAAATGCTTTGATGAACCAGTATATTGGGGTTGAATTTTCATGGGGCGTTTCTGATCGTCCTCTATAACTTCAGAGTATGATCTGCAGAAATCTCAGAGAAAGAACGACCAGTTCTCCGGGGTTTCTGCAGATCTTCTTCCAATGTTGCAGAGAACAATCAGAGAATCCCCACTGAAATTCAGCCCCAATGTGCAATATTGCCACCAGAATTAGATTTTAAATATTTGTTTATATGATAAAACTAAAATTTAATTCCATAAATAATATCAGACTAGTAAATTGCCCATGGTGTAGCGCACGGTCAATTGATGAATATTTTGTTTTCTTTAAATATACAGGGTGATGATGGAATTGAGGGAGAGATTTCAGAAACTTTTTTTTTTAATTCGTTTTTACGGGATGTGGGCATTGCTGGCAAGCCCAGCATTTATTACCCATCCCTAATTGCCCTTGAGAAGGTGGTGGTGAGCCACCTTCTTGAACCGCTGCAGTCCGTGTGGTGAAGGTAATCCCACAGCGCTGTTAGGTAGGGAGTTCCAGGATTTTGACCCAGCGACGATGAAGGAACAGCAATATACTAAGTCAGAATGGTGTGTGACTTGGAGGGAAACTTGGAGGTGGTGGTGTTCCCATGTGCCTGCTGCCCTTGTCCTTCTAGATGGAAGAGGTCGCGGGTTTGGGAGGTGCTGCCGAAGAAGCCTTGGCGAGTTGCTGCAGTGCATCTTGTATATGGTACACACTGCAGCCACGGTGAAGGCAGTGAATGTTTAAGGTGATAGATGGGCTGCCAATCAAGCGGGCTGCTTTGTCCTGGATAGTGTCGAGCTTCTTGGGTGTTGTTGGAGCTGCACTCATCCAGGCAAGTGGAGAGTATTCCATCAAACTCCTTACTTGTGCCTTGTAGATGTTAGAAAGGCTTTGGGGAGTCAGGAGGTGAGACACTCACCGCAGAATACCAAGCCTCTGACCTGCTCTTGTTGCCACAGTATTTATGTGGCTGGTGCAGTTAAGTTTCTGGTCAATGGTGACTCCCAGGATGTTGATGGTGGGGGATTCGGTGATGGTAATGCCATTGAATATCAAGGGGCGGTGGTTAGAGTCTCACTTGTTGGAGATAGTCATTACCTGGCACATCTGTGGGGCGAATGTTACCTGCCACTTATCAGCCAAGCCTGAATGTCGTCCAGGTCTTGTTGCATGCGGGCATGGACTGCTTCATTATCTGAGGAGTTGTGAATGGCACTGAACACTGCAGTCATCAGCGAACATCCCCAATTCTGACCTTATGTTGGAGGGAAGGTCATAGATGAAGCAGCTTAAGATGGTTGGGCCTAGGACACTGCCCTGAGGAACTCCGGCAGTGATGTCCTTGGGCTGTGTTGATTGACCTTCAATCACCACAACCATCTTCCTTTGTGCTAGGTATGACTCCAGCCAGTGGACAATTTCCCCCCCCCCAATTCCTTTGATTTCAGTTTTACTAGGGCTCCTTGATGCCACACTAGATCAAATGCTACCTTAATGTCAAGGGCAGTCACTCTCACCTCACCTCTGGAATTAAGCTCTTTTGTCCATGTTTGGACCAAGGCTGTAATGAGGTCAGGAGCCGAATGGTTCTGGCGGAACCCAATCTGAGCATCAGTGAGCAGGTTATTGGTGAGTATGTGCCGCTTGATAGCACTGTCGATGACACCTTCCATCACTTTGCTGATGATTGAGAGTAGACTGATGGGGCTGTAATTGGCCAGATTGGATTTGTCCTGCTTTATGTGGACAGGACATACCTGGGCAATATTCCACATTGTCGGATAGATGCCAGTGTTGTAGCTGTACTGGAACAACGCTCCAACAACTTGCTCCACAATGGCACCTAGTGGCCAGAGTCTAAAACATCATGACAGTTGACATAGCAAAATGTAATGGGAAATGTTGAATGGAAATTGGCAATGGTAAATGTTGACAGAAAATTGGACCAAAAATCTGGAAGTAAGGTTTGTGGACAGGAAGTACAGCCTCTATGAAAGTTATTTAGTAAGATATAAATAGACATTTCTGTTAAGTGTAACTGCTTTACCTGCATGGTATATATAATCTAGTTTTCATTGGTATTACTGCTTCATTTATATCTGAAATGATGATGCAATATCTATGTTTGACCTACAAGCATGTGTGTGTGTGTAATTATATAGAGGCCTTGCCTCATTAAAAATTGTCTACTGCAAGTACCTTGAATGAATCGCAATACTTTCAAAAACCCGTATTGTGCAATAGCTTTAAAAACAATTGCAAAACATACCAATTCTACATGTTATATTTTTAACTATATAGTTTCCTTCCCAGGAACTCCAACAGTGGTAGTTAAATCTTAATTGACTACCACTCGGGGGGAATTATTAGTCACCAGTGGATACGATAATGATGGCTACATATCTGAAAATAATCAATATCTGGCGGAGTGTCCGTGTGTGAAGTTTTTTTTTCACAGTGCACAATTAAGAGCTTATCGGCTGAGAGTAGTAAAGCCAAGTGATGAGACCCAGGCCATGAAGCTATCACACCAATCTGAATTAGTACAAGATAGCTCCAGCCCAGTGCAAAGCCATCTGAAAACTTTTGATGCAGAAAACAGTCTTTGTGGTTCTGTGGGTAAAACCATCATAAAAATTGAAATGTCTGGAATCATTTTAATGTTATAGGAGAACATATGCTCCACTCCACCCACATTCTGCTCCAGCATTAATAATTAGCTACCTGGGAACTCAGATAGCTGTTTATGGCTGACCTTGCGATGAATTAGAAGGATGTCCAGGCAGCTGTATAACTCTGCTCAGGTACTGTGTATCATATGTACAGCTCTGACACTTCTACATGTAGTATAGCTGCAGCCTTAAATTACAAATCAATAAAGCATAGTTATATTTCTTACAAATACTAAGGGTGCATTTACTGATTATCCTTAGTGTCACATTGCAGCAGTTTCTGCTTTGCATCAATGCTTCAGGTAGTCAGGGAGAATTTCCACGGGGTTCTCACGATCTTCCATCCGAAGATCAGTGCAAACCCTTAAACAGTTGCTTTTAGCCATTCGGGCTGTTTCTTGGGTCTCCGAGATCCTTCACTGGAGAACCCCCGCAGAAGTTTCGGGCAACTGTGTAAACAAGGCTGATGGCAGATTGAATGTATCTGCAGACCCAGAAGTTGAACCTCCAAGAACTGGTAGTTTGAAACCCAAACTGCTGATCACAGATCACACTAACAGAGGCCAAGAACTTCCTCGGAGCTGTTGCTGCTCCGCCGGCATTACTCGCTGGATGTGTAGCAGATACCTCATTGACGCACATAAACGGGAGCCCAGACTTTCATGGAGATTTCCGTTATTGGAATGGTGCACCTACAGTTTTGGGTTTGTTTTACACTTTTAAAGTCCCAGGAAATTATGGAGTATGTGAGTTATCCTATTATATACACCACGTCATAATTGCCTGGGACATCTGCGTTGCTCTGCTAATACCCTCACCGAAACTGAAAAATTGAATATCAAAGCTCGATCCCCCAGTTTAGTCGATGGTGTCCGCAAATTTGCTGGATTTCCACCAGTTTTCTCACCACAGCCACTTAGACTGAAAAATAATGCTGCAGGTGAATATGTAATTTCATGAGTTCAAAATAATCGATTTAAAGTAAAATAAAATCTCTGCTCTTGATATTTTTCATTCTTAGCTAAAACCCAGCAAAACGCTTACACTTCGTCATTGTGTGTTAGGCTTATTGTATATAGTGTGCTCAGTGTCGGATACTGAAGTGCTTGCATATGGTATTGATGAAAGTGAGAGTTGGGGGGGGAAATACATTTAGGCTGGTTTTGAGCCCGAAATGGTTCATGCGCTAACAGTGGCACCAAAAGCCAGAGGCGCGTTTGAAGTTGGGCATTGGCCCTTATCTGAATAACTCCAGTGAAGTGTGGGTGCCTGTCAGACCTTCTGAGGCAGCTCACTGGTTTCTATTGGACTCACTTGAGCCGACTGAGACGCCAGGAGTGTCCTTGGGTAGGTCCGGGCGGGGGGTGGGGTCAGGTGCGGTGGAGGTGAATGGGAGGAAGGCGAACACAGACCATCAGCGACCTGCTGTCGTGAATTGCAGCCAGAAGCAGCACACCTGCGCCTCCTGCCTCCCCGTTAAGGTATTAAAAAGATCGCATGTTCCACTCATTTTCTGACTAGTTTTGGACAGAGGTCCTTATTTGAGTATGCAAGGTGCCTAACACCGGCTTAAAGCAGCCACCAGGGACTCCCTGAATATCGCCGAAGCCAATATGGCATTGGACATATTTCAGGTGCCCTTGGGATGCAGGATGCAGCCTCGTGAAATTGGACATTTTTTGCCTCCATTTTACTCATGCGAAATGGCCAAAATGAGGTCCAATTTCGCCCCCCCCCCCCCGCCCAGCCCATTGGTTTAATCTGAGACTTTTTAGATAGCTTTAATTATTAATTTTATCTTTTAAATTGAAGAAACATTGTAATTTAGAATGTTTCTGAAAACTGAATACAGCAGCTGTGTGTTCAGAACTCAAAAAATGTTCTGCGAGTGGTCAAGTTCAGTATAGTGTAAGGAATTGAAATTCGGAATGATATGTCTCGGGTCATGTCAATGTTATCTGAGAAATTACTTCATTGTTGCAGATGGGGTAAAGCCATTGGCTGCACCTTCTTCTTAGGCAGTCCCTTGGAGGATGACTTGCTTCCACACTAAAAATGAGTTCTCAGGTGACTGCTGAGGTCACTAATTCCCCATTATGCTTGCTGCGGTGTATTCAAATTACTTTCCAGGAAATTTGGAGGAAGTTTGCAATGCGTAATTTATGGCATAATTTGCCATTGAGGAATTTCTGGGCCAGCATATCTAACACACTTTTAGAGAAGTGGCAGGGCAGGGACAGCTTCAAGGAATTTCCTGGCCACATCTTCTGTGGTTCTCATTGCAAAGGGCAGAGTGCAGCAGGGCAAAGAAGGAAAATATTTAAATTTGTGATTAAATCGTTCTTGAATGTGTTGCCTCACCTGAGGGTCAGTCCTAAATATCAAACTTTTATTATGTCATCATGCAGATGTCAGTCAGTGACTTAGTTGGTAGCATCCTTGTCTCGGAGTCAGAAGGTTGTGGGTTCAAGTCCTATGCCAGGACTTGGGTGCAAAATCTAGGCTGACAGTCCAGTGCAGCACTGTCAGAGGTGCTGTCTTTTGGAAGAGATGTTAAACTGAGGCCCGTCTGCCCTCTCAGGTGGACTTAAAAGATCCCATGACACTATTTTGGACAAGAGCGGGGGAGTTATCCCTGGTGTCACGGCCAATATTTATCCCTCAACCAGCATCACTAAAGCAGATTATCTGGTCAATATCACATTGCTGTTTGTGGGAGCTTGCTGTGTGCAAATTGGCTGCCACATTTCCTACGTTACTACAGTGACTACACTTCATTGGCTATAAAGTGCTTTTGGGAAGTCTGGTGGTTGTGAAAGGCGCTATATAAATGCAATTCTTTCTTTCTTTCTATGTCAGGATGTAATAGTGCCAGCTGTCCTCGCCATCATTCAAAGCCTGCTGGTCGGATTGGGTTTTGATGGTGCCACCTTGCCAGTATGAATCCATCTCCAAACCTGAAACAAACTTGGGAGCTTGCTGGAGTGTGAATGCATCATCAGACATTACTGGAGCACACCTGAAAGGTGTTCTCTTGCAAGTGTCACTTCTCCACCTGGTCGCCATTAAACATCCTGCATTGCAAAAACAATTTTATTCGATGTGGGTGAGCACTTTTTTTTTGCAATCCATTATATTCTCTGTTGATTTCGCGGAGGTGGTTGAGCATATGGTCGTTCCCATCTTATTCCTTTCTGTGGTGATAGAATTAATGAGGAAGATTTCTGACGTTGCGGTGTGTGTGTGAGAGAGGGGCAGAAGATAGAGAGAGATTCGCTTATGCTGATGCTCCTGCAGCGCTGCTGGTGGTTCGCTTCGAGAGAAACGCCCGTGTGACGCGCTCAGCTCAGCAACCCGCTGACAAACCGAACTGGAGCCAGAGGGGAGGCTGCTGTCCTGCAAATGTAAACAGAGACGGGAGAACCAAGTAGCAGAGGGAGAGAGAAACATATTTATATACGATCTGATCTCGCATGTAAAAGCCGAAAGTCATTTCCGACGCCCAGGGAAGGTACTGCAGGTAAAACTCCATATTTGAATAGGATACAGTGCAGGAGCTGGTAACGACGAGGCTACAGAGACTCTTGGCCCTGACAGAGATGGGCTTCGCGGTGCACATCTGCTGTAGGTAAAACCCGGCATGAACATTGCGATGGTGAAGGTGGTGCTCGACACACGCATTTATGGATTGAACGCAGTGATTTTTTTTTCGCTTTGTACCTGGGTTGTTAAGCGAGACACTTGTCTAACCCGGTTTGATCTGGACCTTGTCACGTACGTTTCGTTTCCATAAATTTCCAATTCGGGTTATCCGGCGTCAGTTTCCGAGCATCGTTTATTTATATTTATATATATTGATAATATGTAAAATGGGGAGGGATGGGGGGATGCTGCCTTGTGTTCATGTTATCAGCACGATAATCGTTTAAAAAAACCGGCACAGCTTAGGATATATCATTTGTATAATTTCCAAATAATTCCAGTTTGATCTTTAAGGAAAGGATTTTCTGGTAATGAGCGTGACAGCGTGAGTAGATTTTTGAAATGTTCCGACCGTGGATTTCCTCATTATTCGCACAAGGCAGTTTTCACGGCGTTATGATCCAGACACGGGAATTAGCTACAATTTATGGTGAAATGGCTGGTTTACAGATGGGGGGAAGGTATTATACCTTGTAAGGATATTTCCTGCAATTAACGGTTCATCTTAGATGCCGCTGTAAAGAAAATTATAAAAGGCCTATTTTTTTTTCTTACGGAGCTTGAATGCTAAATAGTTACGGCGTGCTTTAATGTATGTCCAAGATTAATTTTTAAAACCAAATATAAGCGGCATTTTCACTTGGTCAAAATAAGTAGTGGAGTGGTTTTTATCCTGTGACCAAACTCTGATTTTGATATCAAGAAGTATACATAATATTCATATATACCCATGAACATATTTTGCATTACTATATCTGGCCCCATTGTGCCTTGTATTATATTCAACATACATTCTAGTTCCACAAACTAGCCCATTTACACCGAACCCGGGACCAAACGAGCCGAAGGCTTGTGCCACATTTATATTCACACTGAAGTCTAATTGATTGTTTTCGGACGTTCTGGTATAGTTTACTCATGTTTGGTTAAGTAAGTTCAGTTTATGATTGAAAACGGTCAAAACATTAAGGTAGGTGTTCGCAGGTAGGGAAAGGACTGAATAGTTTCCCCTGATTTAAATAAAATCGGAATCTCACACGATATGCCATTGGATAGAAACACCTGTAGGGATCGCCCTGTGTGTTGGGAGGCGCGTTCTCTTGGCGAAGATCACAGCCTACTACAGTGCTGTTAATTGCTGGTACTTGCTGGCAGATTTGTTTAAAGCGTTAATTAGACATAGAGGTTCAACGCAAGGTCGATAAATCGTTCCGAGACGTGCATGTACTAACTTGAATATTAAATAGCGGTATGCAAAAATAAAGATTTCTACGTTCGGAAGTGGGGTGTGGGAAAGAGGTTGCTCTCTGCACATTTTTTTGTACAGAGCTTTAGAGTGACCATACTTGTATTGTTCGTCTTGGTAATAAATTAACTTTACAAGCAGATCGCCAGACACTAAATGATTAACATCTTTAAATATGCAAGTCTTGTTCAACCTCTCTCCATATTTATGCTCTATTAAAATAATAACTATAACATTGGTTCATTCGACGTTAAACCATGGCAGATCATGACGATTTTCAATATCTACCCCTTGTGTTGACAATGATACGCTTCTCCAACCCGTGCCCTCCTTTCCAAACACTGTTCCGAACAGGTTGTAGAATCCCGGCTGTTTATGTGACTCCTTAGTTTTTGGATATTTTTTATTTCACAAATGTAGCCGGGGTGTTCTGATTATTCGCACAAGGTTACCAAATACAACATGTATGATTAAACAGCTGTCCTCAGATGTGTATTGGTAAGAAACTTATTTGTTTTCAGCATCCTCTTTACTTTCATTTGTTTATGAATTTTAAATAGGAATAACAAGTGATCAGTTGCAGTTATATCCCTAGTGTAGCAGAAAAAAATCAAGAGTGCAATTGAATTTACTGATAATAATTTAAAACCATCATTTCCTTTTTGTTAACATTATGCAGTAACATAAGCTGGAAAGAATGTTATTTCTCTATTATTAATTTACCTTTTCAGAGTGCCTTATACATCACAATACTTTCTCTTTCAACAAAATGTAGAACAATATTTTATGTAAGTAAGCTTTTGAAAGTGTAAGAATAAATTGTTTGAATGAACAAGAAAAAGTAAGCAGTTTTTAAAACTAATGGAAAAGAAGATTAGCCTCAAAGATGTGGACAGGTGATAGAAAAAATAATGGAAAAAGTTATTTTCATGTTGCATGTTTGACTGAGTTGCTTTATGACTAATGCAATTAATTATTCTGTGATGATAAATAGGAGTTTAGAGTTTCCAGTGCATTCATTACTGCACAGGCAGTGGGATATGATTTATCCTGGTAGCAGCCCTTAACAGGGAGCCTATCACGTACATTATTGTAAGATGGTTTTAAACTGAGCTAGGGGTCATGCTATTATTTATTGCTTTCATTCCTTGCAGATTGCGAGTTGTGTTGAAGCCGCTGTAAACGCTGGAATCACAGTTTGGCCCTGAAAGGAGGACTTGCTGACAGACTTTGCATGTCAAGTGGCTGCTGAGCTACTTGACAGTTTCTGGTTTTCAGCAGCACTGGGAAGCAGGCAGCCCAGGAAGCCATGAGTGATGACTCAGAGTGTCTGTTTTAACATGATGGCATGAATCTGAGATTTTGTGCTGGGAATCTGTCACACAGAGCAATTTTGGTATTGTAATGGGATTACTGAAGGGAAATACACAAGCAAAAGTAGAGAAAAGTCATCTGTTGGATCTGCACGTGGATTAGTTCTTTTTCCAGAGAAAATTTAAACACTATTTGTTTTCTTATCTGGAGCTGCAAAAAGCTAATGGTGTAGTCTGATTACTAAGCAAACTCCATTGTGGATATGGGCCACTGATACCATTTCTTTTGCTGACTCACCATATGAAATCCCTAATCTAAAAGTCTGCCATCAGTACCTTGCTGGAGAGCTGCTTCACTAACTTTACTTTAATTGTTGGATTCAAAAAGGGATACATTTTGCAACACACAGCAAATCTACGCATCTCGAGGGACTTTTTACAAATTGTTTGCAATCTGTATATTCAACAGCATATTACATTTACAAAGATGGCTGTTGTCATCAAGAAGAAAGGCCATTTGCTTTGGTTCGGCCTACTATTTGGATGCCTTGTTAACCTCGGGGTCAGCCTAGAATTTACTGGAGCTGGAGGACAATGGGCAAGGTTCCCAAAGTGGAATGCGTGCTGTGAAAGTGAAATGAGTTTTAATATGAAGACCAATATTTCCAGTAGTTTACTGGTGTACTTTGATGATGAAGGATTCTGTGATTTTCTAGAACTCCTGATTGTTGATGGATACCTTCAACTTCGCTTTTCAATTTTCTGTGCTGAAGCAGCTGTTCTACAATCAGATACTAAAGTGAATGATAGTAACTGGCATACTATAGTTATTCAGAGGAATTTCAAGAAGACGACACTCATTGTAGACAAAGAGGTCAAAATAGTTGAAGTGAATTCAAAGAGACGAGATATGACAGTCTTTAGTAAATTGTATATTGGTGGGATTCCACCAGAATTCCATTCATCGGTGCTGACATTAACATCAACTTCAGTAGGAAGTCAAGAACCATTCCAGGGATTAATAACTGACCTCAAGGTTGGAAATGGGACCACCATACTCATTGATGGCCATGGAATCAAGATGGATGAAAACTATCTTTGCACAAATCACAGTCTATGCCTAAATGGTGGAACCTGCTCTGTTGTACACGAGAAGGCAATTTGTGATTGTTCTCACACTGGCTTTCAAGGAAAAGACTGCAGCGAAGGTAAGATGACTACAAGCCTGTTTGTACTCATTTTCTTAATTATTACAACTTTTGATAGTTGTAGGGGAAAAAATTATGTTATTCTAATATAAAACATGGAGAAAATTCTTCATATGTACTGCATTTATCTTTCTTTGTTCACTGACATCTTCCAATATAAATGGTTTTTCTTTAACTCACTTTATTGCTAGGTCATATGACTGACATTTTGAACTCTTTCTTGTATATTATGCCACTAAAGGCTCAAAAACTTTTATAACATTTATATTTAAAGTTAAACCATAAATGTAAAAATAAAATTTCTTTAAAAAAATCCGAAAGCCAACAGCAAAATCATGGAGGAATAAATGTGAATAATGAATTTTAATATTAAGTAAATAATATTGGTGCAAGAAACTTCAAATGCTAACTTTATTTTTGAATATTAGTTTTCCATTGTATAAGTTTGGTGTATTCCCAGCCATGTCTGTAAAGACTAGGAGCTCTATTAAAATAGTGCTAACCAGCTAAAATTTTCTTAATGTTACTGGTCCAGAATTTGCAGTTGGGATGACGGCCAACTGTCAGCGTTTGCCGTCACTCCACCTTTGAAACTGACCACAACTTCAGGATTGGGCGGCATGTGCAGGCACATGCAGAAATCCTGAAGTTGTGGTCTGTCATTGACAGTTCCGAAACAGGCTGCGCTGTATGCCTCCCCCACCCCAACCCCGCCCCCTCCACAGAGTCGGCAATCTGTGTAATCACCCAAATCAGGGAAACTAACGTAAACTTCGGCTCCTCTGCAGTAAGTACGCTGTTAAATTCCCCACTAAAAGTTAGACCCAAAGGGATTAGGTGTAACTGGGGTTTTAACAGCGGATTGACTGCTCAACAAATGTCAAGGGACTGGAAACTAATTTTAATTTTGTACACTATGAAATTTGTCCATTTCAATAAAAATAAAAATTTTTAAGAAACTTTTCCAAAAAAAATGTTAAGTTTGCCCATCTTTATTTCAGGTTTGCCTTTTTCCCCATGTGAGAGCCACAATCTTCTGCTCTCTCTAACTATTTTAAAAAGTTAGAATTTTAAGAGCTTACACACTTCCTTGTTTGCTGTCTGTGAGAATTCTGCATTTTGATTGGCTGCTTAGATAGCCTGTTGACATTACAGCAGTTCGTACAAGGGAATCCCCATTAACTTCCATTAATTCGAATTGAAGACCAGAAAAGCCAAAGTTCTTGACACAGCAATCGCGAGATCCTTGTGCAAAGCTTACATCAGGACCAGCAGTGAACGCCTTTGCTTCGTTGCTGACCGCAAATTCCAGGCCAATATAATTTGTCATGCCACCATCTTACGAACTGCAGATTGTGCATATGTTTGTGGTAAATTCTATATGGTTTAATGTACATCATTCATAATTTTTTTAATGATTTTGTTTAGAATTGGCAGAAAATATAATTAAAACTGAAAAAGCAATAGACAGTCCATATAAATTAATTAAACTGCTACATACTCTGATTGCATTTACAGGTTATTTCTACATGCAAGATTAATTGCTTTGAGATTCTCAGTAGTGCAACACTTACAAAGTTTTTTTAATAAAAGAAAATGACCATTTAATTTGTCATAATTTCTTGTCCATTGCTGACATTCTTTTTAAATGATAGAGAAGATGAAATTGCGGTGTGTAAAGATTTATTTCTATGGGCTTAATTTCTTTCACACTTGTGCTAACTCTTCCTACTGATTTATTTTTTAATATAAAGGAAATAGCATTATTAAGTAATGATTTCCCACTTGGATGCAGGAGCTCAGTTGTTGACTTGCAGCCCTATGGGCCTCCTCTGATCATTATTTAGTGTTATGAAGGAAGGAAAACTACATTAATTAATTAGATTTGGATCTAATTTTTGCTCGTGTGGAAATGTAATCATGCTGTCGGATAAACGTATTGCCACTCTAAATGAAGTATGACCTAATGCATAGCCAGATCCAAAAATCAATGTTTCAGTAAAATCAACACGTCCACATGCATATCACTGGCTCTTTTGTCCTGATGCGCAATGTAATGACAATTTCATTAATTATTAGTAGATGTGCAAAACACATACCAGTATTCTTTTCGATTATGAAAATATTACGATGACTATCTTCTCGAAAAAAGAAGAAACACTCCTGCAATGTTGTGGTATGAGACATGCAGTTTCCAACACCAAACAAGGGGTTAGAGACACTGAATCTAAAAACAAAAGATTGAAGCACGTCTTTCCCACCAACCTCTCTCCTTTCCTTGTTAAAAAAAAAATACCAGAGATTAATCTGAATCTATAACACTTCCACTGGATTAATCTGTGTCTTTTGTAATCTACCAAAGCTGTAAAACAGATCATACTTTAAAATACCTGCGTATAAATGTGTGGTAATGGCCTAGTATTTCACAAGCACAGTAGTGGTTTGGGTAACATCTAGTATCATGGCAGCTACCTTTGACTTATGAATATATTATATGTTGTCTGAGTATATTATTTGTTGTCTGGATATATTATCTATTGTCTTGCACTAATGCCATACAGAGAACAAAACTTTTTAAGAGATTTTCCAGGAGAATAATTTCCACATAATATGATCATTCATTTTTCAGCTAAGAATCTTTGCATGATTACATGGCTTAAATTTCCTGAAACATTTTTTTTAGAAATGCAATAATTATGTGGAAATATTATTTTCTGTGCACTGTTTGAAGAATAAATTGCCCCAATTATTTTTTGAAATCCACTTTGTTTGGCCATTGATACTAAGGGGCTGAATTCTTTTTTTTGAAAAATTGGTAAAATGCCTTTTTTTGTCAACATTATTAAACTACTAATAAAATTCATCGTTATAAATGTCTCAGAATTGTTAATTGAGCTGTGGAGTGCAAAGCTTTTGTCATAAATACCTGAATAAAAATTGAGAAAATCGTGAATTACCTACAAAGTTCGGCTTATACTGGCAGCCCGGCTTTCCTGCTCAAACTGGTTAGAAATAGGCCACCAAGCATTCCCAAAATGTTGATAATTCTGTAGTTTTCCACCGATCAGTGCAAGTGTGACTTCTTGGGATGTCACCTTTGACCGCCTGAATCTATCTGTTGTGCCCAAATATGATATAAATAATCAACAACATAATATATTATTCATTATATTATCTGGAATATAATGACACTGGGATGATGAAAGAGCCACATGGAGAGAGGAATGCAAGACTGAGAGGAAGGAAAAAATAGTGATCCTAGCTACAAATGTAAAATACAATAATAGTTATTCTAACATAGCAAAATGTGTGACATTGTATAAAAAAAAACAAAGTGATTGTAATATAGCAGTAAATGAAATGATTCACTGAACAAAATAATAAAATACCAGAAACAACAATAACATAACACAATAAGGTAAGGTAACTCAGAGTGAGACACTGTGATAAATATACTAGAAGACTGAAAGTGGATAATTGCAGGTTTAGTATAGAATAATAACAGAAGCTAAATATAACATGGAAGAGAGTGAGTATTATATAATACTGGGATACACCAGGGGTCATTTTACAAGTTTGCACTCCTACAATTACAATTGCATAATGTGATAGATACACTGTTATTTAATAGAGTGTCCGTCAGATATACGAATGTAATATACACCCGTGCACTCTGTGCTGTGATACAGTTTACTCTCATCCCTGCTTTGGTGAAGCACAAAGAATTTCTTGTTTGCCAAGCTCACCGACACCTGGCTTGACCTGAAGTAAAATGCTCACTTTTTAATTTCACTCTACATCTGAGGAAAGTTGTGTGAGTTTCTCATTAATGACTTTAACAAGTCACACTTAAACACTTTCACTTTTCACTGATTTTCATTAATCAATTTCTAGAGGTGTAGGAACTCAGCAGCACTAAACATGGAAGAATAGTCAGCCCATTGGCAATTTCTATCCACATTCTACCACTTTTTTATTCATGTCTGCTTTTACACTAAAATTAGCAAAGTCAAGAATTCTGGCCCCTAAGATTCTGAATTTACTTGAAACCATAGCATCTCATAAATGTTACATTAAACATAAATCCAGTATTTCAAAAGTATTCACCCATTTGAATTTTTATTCCAAAAGTCACCTATTTTTATACAACTTTTGAGTTATTTTGTATGTATTTTCCTGTTATGCAGCAGAATGTTTTGTAAGCAAAGGTTCTCATCACTTGTGGTAATGCCAGTGATGTGCTCATATTTACATTAAAAATTATTTGTTCAGTTGCTTTCACAAGGAAAAATAAGATCTGTAAATGGGTAGAAAATATTGCCAACTTGTGTGAATAAGTGGGATTAACCCACTTCTTGTTCTTGTAAAGAATATTGGGATCCTTTTGGAAATATTGTTTTGTAGATTCTCTGTGGGGGAAATTTTAGATTACTTGTTTGAAATATAAGACGTGAATAAAAAAGGTAAATTTTGTGAAGCAGCTAGAAGCTTGCTGTGGTTTATATTTGTATTTGCTTAGCTTGGTAACATTTGTAATTGGCTAATGGAGGGGACTTCAAAGTTTTTAATTGAAGAAAATAGCCATTCACTGAGGGAAAGCTTCCATTTGTCATTTTTTATTCATTGCTGACAATTTATATGGATTTTACATATAATTGTGAGATGAATTTGAAGTCCATATGTATTTAACTTCCTGGGATTATTTTTTCTGCATTAGTTCTAGCTTCTCCTACACTTTGTGCTGATTTTCATTGTAGAAAAGAGTGTCAATTAATTGTTGATTTTGCATGTGATGAATACAGGGGCTCAGTTGTTGATTTATTTTCCCTGTAGACTTCTATTTTTTATTTAGTATTCTGACAGAGGAAATATACATTAATGAGTTTCACCTTTAATTTTTCTTCATGTCTGGGATGAAATCAGTAGCTGCTGTCTTTGTTTCATGTGTGGTAGACACAAGTGTGAGGCTAGATGAATTGGAAATTTATTGCATAACTGATCTGTTGGTTGTAGAGCACGCTACAAATGGGGTGTACAGAAGTGCTAATAACCACAATGATATGTGTGCTATTAATAAGTTGACACCCAGAGGATGTGCTGGTTTTCATTGGTGTAATGGATTTATGATTCCCTGAAGTAGGAAGACGGTTGGATAAAAATGAATGATTTATATTAATCAAAATATAGTAAAATATTTCTGCAAGAAAATTAAAATGATTAAAAAGCACGAGGCATGGAATAAATGTGCCATTTCAAATGTTTTACTTAGTTACATGAACCAGGCCTTTAGTCAAATAATGTGAAAGCTTCTGTTACATATTTTGGTTTGACAAATGATATGCTGTGAATTAGAGTTATAGATTTTTCCTGATAAAGCAGATTATTTGGCAGAAACATTTACTGTAATGCACATTAGTTGTTTATAATGTTTCTGCATTCCTGGGCATTATGGACATCTACAGCTTATTAGACAATTTGATTAAATGATTGCATGTTGGATGTAGGAACTTTAGGAGACTGGCGGTTTCACAAAACAGAATCTTGAAATATAAATGACACATGTAGTCCAGGTTGCAGAGTGTTACATATACATGATACTAGATAAGCACTTGTAAGTTAAATGGCAAGTAAATCATCGGATGAGTCAGATGACATCATAAATGGTGCCAGTATAGTTTTATTAATTGACATTTTCTCAATATTGTGTTTTACAGATTTTTCATTTTTAGACTCTTAATTGAACAAAATTAGTCATTTTATTGTTTAGTTGTAATTGTGATACACGCAAACACAAATTATTGATTATGCAGTATGTTTTGCTGTAATCAAGTGTGTTAACATTCAAATGATTGTTGTTATGGTGCTGCAGTTAGATAAAGTCATGTTGTGCATATTTGTTTCCTTGATTAAGCATGTTTATAGCCAAATGACTGGTAGTATGATGTTGCAAGAATATTTATTTGATTTAAATGAACAAATACCCCCTGTACTGTATACTGTATATTATATATACAACAGTAGACGTAAAGAGGTAACATTTTAGGGCAATTAAAATGCATTCGGAAATCCAGATATCATTAACTATCAGCCCAGACACTGGCTTACAACAATGCCATCTGAATCCTGTAATTGTGTAAGTATGTTATAAATTATTCCCTTCCATCTCTTTTGCTCCTGTACATAAATTGTTTGAACATTTGGCTTTTCCAGGTCCTTGGTATTATAGTAACATTGAATACATGCTATAAGCCAAAATAATGCTATGACTGATAGAAAAATTAACAAAAGCAATTTAAGTAAAATGATAGGTTGTATTATGTGTGCATAAGTAAAATAGTAACTTCTAGATCTGTTACTTGACATGAATAAAAACAGCTGTTATTGCTTGTGTGAAATCATTTTGTTCAGATGTGTTTTGTAACACACCATAGTAGTGAGTCACATTTACAGAAACATCTAATGGTATTTAAAACAAATGAAGTCGTTTGATCAAAAATTCATCTTTTTGAATAAATCTGATATTCAGGAAAATATCAGTTATGGCTCAGAAATATGTATAATATGTGCATAAATTAATAAGGGAACCATACTGACATTTTAAAGTGCTTACTTTTTCAGCAGTGCAAACTGCAATCATCACCAAGCAAATAAGAAATACTTTTGACCTCATGTGCATTTAATAAATGGAATAATAAATAACTAACATTGTTAACGTTAGGTTCAATTATAAGATGAACCTACTATAGAGAATGATGTAAATCAAATCTCCATGAAAGTTTTTATTATCTTATAAATATATTTTTGTACAATACTTGTCAGAAAAAAGTGATATAACTGTTACTATAATGTATTGCCCTTGTAAATATTTTGCCCTTGCAAATATTTTGCATAACATATGTAATAGGCAAGTGTGTAATATTTATTATATGTATTAGTTGATCTCTTGTACTGTTGCTCATGGGAACGCATGATGTCAAGTTACCAAGAGATAGCAAATATACGAATTGAATTCTTTTCTGCATTCAACAAATAGACGATGGGCAGTCTCCTCAGACTGAAGTTGAAATTACAGACGGAATTGGAGGAAGTACTAAAAGAAAAATAAATTTCAGCCAAAGCATTCACTGATAGTCTGCAGAAATTAAAAGAAAATAAGCATCAAGCTTGGATGGACTTCATACCAGGGCACTTAAAGAAGTGGCTAAGAAAATCAGTCCTGCCCTTGCCATTATCTTTAGGGAATCATTCGAAGCAGGAGGAATGCCTGAGGATTGGAAAGTAATTACCTTTAAAAGTGGGCCAACAAACCAAAATCTGTTTTGGGTGAAGTATTAGAAGGCATCTTGGTCTAAGGATACTGATACACTTAGATTGATATGGTATGGTAAGATGGAGTCAATGTGGATTTATAGGAGGGAGGTCTTGTCTAAGAACATTTTCTGGAGTTCTTTGAGGTACCTTGTTGACAGCAAAATTTGGTGGCTATGATGCATTTAGATTTCAGCAAGGCTTTTAATTCTGTGCCACAAAAGTGATTAGTGCATAAGATATGAATCCATGGAAACAGAGGCAAACTTCTGAGGTAAATTGAAAATGAGGTAAAACAGAGAAAGAAAAGGTGGTTGTGAATGGAGCTGCATCGACATGGTAGGAGAGCACGAGCAGGATGTGACAGTGATCAATGCTGGGGCCTTAGCTGTTTGCACTGTATGTGAGTGACTTGCAGCTGGAGATAGAAGTAAAGCTGTCTAAAGCTTGCAGATGACACCAGATTGGGGGTGGGGGCTTCAAACAATAGGAAGCAAGCAAACTAAGGGAAATATGTCAATGGAAATATAAACCAAATGGCTCTAGGCCACAGGCCACCAACATGGAAAGAATCTGGAGATGTAGCTCGCTGAAACCAACAGCAGTGTGCGGCAGCGACAAGTTCAATAACAACAACAGAAGCTTACATTTATATAGTCTTTTAATGTAGGGAAATGTCCCAAGCTGCTTCATGGGAGCATAATCAAACAAAAATTGACACCAAATCAAAGAAAGAGATGTTAGGGCTGGTGACTAAAAGCTTTGTCAGAGTTTTGCGGGAGTGGAGGGGTGGGGGGAAGTGCCAAGAAGTGCTCAGAACACAGCAGGTCAGGAGGAAGGACGGGGGAGAGGTTTATGAGAGGCATTCCAGAGCTTAGGGCACAGACGGCTGAAGGCATGGCCACCATGGTACAGTAAAGGGAGTGGATGATGCAAAGGAGGCCAGAGTTGGAGAAACACAGAGTTATTGGAGCATTGTAGGGCTGGGGGAGGTTACAGAGATAGGGAGGAGTGAGGCCATGGAGGAATTTGAACACAGGGATGAAAATTTTAATATCGAGGCATTGGTGGACTGGAAGCGAATGTACACCAACAAGCATAGGAGTGATGGATGAGCAGAACTTGGTGCGGGTTAGGATATGGACAGCAGAGTATTGGATAAGCTCAAGTTTACGGAGGGTGGCAGATGGAAGGCCGGCCAGCAAAGCATTGGAATAGTTGAGTCTGGAGGTAATAAAAGCATGGATGAGCATTTCAGCAGCAGACAAGCTGAGGCAGGGATGGAGACGGACAGTATGACGGAGGTGGAAGTAGATGGACTTTGCAATGAAGAGGATGTGTGGTCGGAAGCTCAGCTCAGGGTAAAATAGGATGCCAAGGTTGTGAACAGTCTGGCTCAGCCTGAGACAAGTGGGCAGAGTGGGGGATGGAATTGTTGGTGACGGAACAAAGTTTGTAGCAGGAGCCGAACACAATGGCTTCGGTCTTCCCAATATTTGATTGGAGAAAATTATGCATCATCCCGGACTGGATGTCGGACAAGCAATCAGATGATACAGAGGCAGTGGAGGGGTTGAGAGAGGTGGTGGTGAGGTAGAGCTGGGTGCCATCAGTGTTTATGTGGAACCTGACATCATTGGATGATGTCGCCGAGGGGCAACATATAGATGGGAAATAGGAGGGGGGCCAAGGATAGATCTTGGGGAATTCTAGAGTTAATGGTGCTGGGACAGGAAGAGAAGCCTTTTTTATCCTGTACTTTCCAATGCTCCTTTGTTCCCTGAGATGTGCTGTTCTGTAAGGAACTTGATCTTATGTGGCATTGTGTACATTAAGTGAGACAATATAGTTTGTAGGAAGGGGTTACATCATTTGTAAGGGTTTGTGAGGGGCGTAGGAGTAGTTAATTGAGTTGGAGAATTAAGTTGTGGGGCAGTGAGAATTGGGAAGGACAGTATTGAGCATGTGTGATGGGTACAATAGTGAAGGAAAGGGAGGTGTAGTGAGTAGTTGAGGGAGTGGAGGAAGTAATGTAGTAATAACTGGAAGGAATTGGAAGAGTGGTGCTACGGTAGTGTAATGGTTATGGCACTGGGATAGCAACCCAGAGTTTGTGAATTTAAATCCTAGGCCTGCAAGTGACTGCAGTCCCATACTATATGAACATCTTTGCTGTCCATTATGACATTCACTGCCAACAGAAAAAAGCAAAAATGAAATAAAACTGCCCATGAACACCAAATCTATATAACCCGTAATCTCTACCACCTAGAAGGACAAGGGCAGCAGGCGCATAGGAATATCATCACCTGGATGCTCCAATCCAAGTTACACATCATCATGACTTGAAAATATATCGCCGTTCCTTCATGGTCGCTGGGTCAAAATCCTGGAACTCCCTCCCTAACAGCACTGTGGGAGTACCTTCACCACACGGACTGCAGCAGTTCAAGAAGGCGGCTCACCACCACCTTCTCAAGGGCAATTAGGGATGGGCAATAAATACTGGCCTTGCCAGCGATGCCCACATCCCAGGAGCGAATAAAATAAAATAACGTTGTGCCCACACCTGCCTTTGTCCCTGTTATGTTGATCTTTTAAATTCTGATTGGTTTGTAGATGATGCAACTACTAAATCTGATCTCTGGTCATGATTACCGTCTTTTGAATAATTACTGCCAGGTCCCAGGACAGCCTACCTGAGTGCATCCGAGTCCCTTGCTTGTCCATCACAAGTGCCTCCGGACCAGCACTGTGTTCTGAGCGCTCCTAGGCTGCCCCCACCCTGCCCCCCCCCCTGCTGAATGCTTCATCTCCACCTGTAGGGGGTGAAGGCCACCTGCTCACTCCCACAACCTGGCCCCAGTGTGCAACGTTCCTTTCTCCCTCCAGAACCCTCTGCTCCCTTCCAGATTCTAGCTTTTATTCACCTCAGACCTCCAGTTTTTTAAAATTTGTTCATGGGATGTGGGCGTCACTGGCAAGGCCAGCATTTATTGCCCATCCCTAGTTGCCCTTGAGAAGGTGGTGGTGAGCCGCTGCCTTGAACCGCTGCAGTCCATGTGGTGAAGGTAGTCCCACAGTGCTGTTGTAGAGGGAGTTCCAGAAATTTGACTCATCGACGATGAAGGAACAGCGATAAACTTCCAAGTCAGAATATTGTGTGACTTGGAGGGGAGCTTGGAGGTGTTGGTGTTCCCATGCGCCTGCTGCTCTTGAACTTCTAGGTGGTAGAGGTCGCGGGTTTGGGAAGTGCTGCCAAAGTGGTGTTCCGCAAAGCGATCGCCCAATCTGCGTTTGGTCTCCCCAATGTAGAGGAGACCGCATCGTGAGCAACGATTGGGCAACCGCTTTGCAGAACATCTCCGTTCAGCCCGTAAGGTTGACCCCGCACTTCCGGTCGCCTGTCACTTTAATTCTCCGCTTCACTCCCACTCTGATCTCTCTGTCCTCGGCCTCTTACACTGTTCCAATGAAGCTCAACGTAAGCTCAAGGAACAGCACCTCATCTTTCGATTAGGCACTTTACAGCCTTCTGGACTCAACATTGAGTTCAACAATTTCAGACTATAACCTCTGCCCCCATTTTTCAAGCTGTTTATGTTTTTGTCATTCCCATTTGCAACACTTAACCACTCCGCCTCCTACCTTAGCACAGAATATTCCTTCAGTTCCTTCCTCCTCCCCTCCCCTCCCCCTTTCCCTGCCTTGCACCTGCTTAGAATCTGTTACATCTCTAGCGTCTCAATTTCTGATGAAGGGTCCCAGACCTGAAACGTTGACTCTGTTTCTCTCTCCACGGATGCTGCCTGGCCTGCTGAGTGTTTCTAGCATTTTCTGTTGTTATTTCAGATTTCTAGCATCTGCAGCATTTTGCTATTGTTCCTTTGTGCTACGTATGACTCCAGCCAGTGGAGCGTTTCCCCCCCCGATTCCCATTGACTTCAGTTTTACTAGGGCTCCTTGATGCCACACTTGGTCAAATGCTGCCTTGATGTCAAGGGCAGTCACCCCCAGTTTCTCTTATTGTAGTGAGGGAGTGGATGATTTTCAGTTGCAGTCATCAAAACAAGCATTAGGACTAGGCCAGGATTGGAATGGACACTGTTTTCTTGCAGCTTTGTGCAAAACAGTCTCAAACTTTGCGAGAGAAATATGAAAAAACACACCAGCCAGTTGGTGGGATTGGAAAATGGTAAAGGAGTGATCTCCAGGTCTTTAATTTTAGTGACTTTTTGCTCTTATCAAGGTGAGGGGTATTAGTGCTGAAGAATAGAACTGTTCCCATTTCAGACACCCAACATTCCCAGGTCAGGTATAGCACAGCCAAGTTGTGCCCCAGCAACATGCTTCAGCCCAAACCTGAAGAACAGTTCCTGCTACACTAGCGTGACTTTTTTTTCCATTTTCCACAGCAGTCATTGCTCTGAGTTTGATTGCCTATTAGTGCTGAATTAGGGACAGTTTTGGGCTGTTGGCCCATGCACACTTGTCCCTGGATCAACACTGTTGAAACTAATTTTACATAGGATCCATATAGCCAGTAGACAGAGAAGACTTATTATCGGTCTCGACTGGATTTAAACTCTGGTCCCAGGGGTGAAGGCCTATGTCTAGCTCACTGTCACCTTGTTCCCTAGTAAAATATAATTGGGCACTTCCAATGAGTTTCAGGATTGTTTTTCTGTCCAAAGAGGAGAATTGTGCCTTTGTATTCATGGAGGGGCAAAATCCTTCTTGAGCTGTCAGAGGGTTGGAGCCTTAAGTCTGCCTCTAGATTTCTGTGCAAATAACGTGAAAAAGAAAGAGAGATATAAAGAAAGAGGGAATGAGAAGAAGCATGCATAGTGGCAGACATTCATAAAGAAAGAAAAAAAGGGGGCTACATTGGATAAGGCCCAAAAACGGGCGCAGGGATCGCAATGCGTGATCAGCCTATGCCCGTGGATAGTAGTGCAGGCAGCATATGAAATTGGTGCTGCCTGCTCATTAACATGATTGCAGCGCTGAGCCCAGCGCTAAACGCACTGCAGGTTGGCTCAGCACTCAACAGTGGGCCTAATATCATATGGAGTCTGCTCTCTACTTAAAGGTTGCCTGCAGAGTGAAAGGCTGTCTGCACTTCTTGAAGGGGAGGTGAGAGAAGTACCTCATTGTGACTGGAGCTGGAACTTAGCAATGTCTCAACAGGGCAGAGAAAGGGCACCTCAGTTCTCCGATGCAGCGCTGGAGGCCTTGGTGCAGGGGGTCTATTGGGGGAGACAGGTCCTTTACCAGCAGGGGACCAGGTGACCTTCCAGACACATTGTTCGAATGCAGTGGGAGGAGATCGCTGAAGCCATCAGTGCCACCAGTCTTTCCCTCAGGACATGGATCCAGTGCCGGGAGAAGTTTAATGAACTCACACGAGTGGTTAAAGTGAGTAAATGCATCTTCAATTGCACCACTTGCCTCACACACTGCTCAATACACCACACCCCCTTCAGTCACCTACCAACAATCTCTAGCAAGCATGACTCCTAGCTCACAATCAGAGCTTCAACTCACCCTCACATACTTACCACTGCTGCAAGGCTCACACCCAGATCTCACACCTTGCACACAATGCCAACTATTCAACCATGACAGGCACATCACCCAAACACATTGCACTCACGGACACACTTCTCTTTCTCTTGCAGGCCAAGATGGCTCACAACCAGCGCGAGCAAGAGCAAACAGGTGGGGGGCAAGCACGGCTGCAGAACCTGACCTAGCTGGAGGAGACAATGCTGGAGATAATTGGAGGGGCCGTCACTGAGGCCGTTGCAATCGACGAGGCTGAAAGCATTGCTGATGATGGTATATGCATAACTAATCCTTCTTCTCACATCCAGCTTCCCTCTCAACTCACAATCTCTTCTCATTTACAAGCTGCTGATGGTATAAGCATGCAAATCTTGCTTTCCCCCCTCCCCTCACCACAAACCGGCCCTTGTGCCTTTCTCCTCTGAGAGCCAAGAATTGCCACAAGCCCAGCCTGTGCAAGAAGTAGTAGAGGAGGAGAGTGAGGGAGATAAAGAGACACTGTCACTTGATCTGACACTCCCAGGCACTAGATCAGAAAATGGCACTGCGTGAACTTTAGAGGGTAGTATAGAGGTGGGATCTGTACATGGTGAGTCACCAGGCATGAGTGGGATGCAGCCAGGCCAGGGGGAAAGGGTACCGCAGGTACCAGCTCCCAAGAGAGCGAGGTTGCACCTGAGTTCTGCTGCAGAGGACACAGGTGAGGACTTTGATAGGGTGGCCTTGAGAAGAAGTGAGTTGGGCATGCACACAGAAATGCTTGTTGCAATGCCAGGCCTGCCAGAGAGCCTCTTGTCAAGGAGCATGGAGGAGTCATGTTCCAACATTGCAAGGAGTTTTGCACGGAGCTTGGAGCCCACAATTTCCAGGATGAAAGTGATGGGCAACTTCATCAGAGCACATGTGGACCCAACCATGATGCTGGGTGTGATGCACGATGTCGCAACTTCCATTGCAGCACAAGCGGAAGTGACCCAACGTCATGAGTGCTGCAGTGGAAGCTTAGACTTCTGTCATGCAAGCTCAGACTGCTGCCACGCAAATTCAGACTGCTGCCATCATGGCTGGGTTTATGAGTGTGGAAAGGGGCTTGCAGGGTGTCACAGCAGTCCAGCAATCTGTGCTCCAGTAGATAGCCAGGAATGCTGAGGTGCCATCCCGGGGGAGTGGCAGTGGCTCCGTGGAGCAAGAACCTGCTGTCCTCTTTCTGGATGACAGCATTTGTACTTCCACCACTGCCACTCCACTAGTGCCATTGCAGCTGCCTGTCAGCCAGCCAGTCTAGACTGCTGCCGCCCATGTGAGTTGATGCAGTCTGTAGCCAGGCTTTCTAGGCCCAGAGCTGTTCATGGTCATCCTGCAAAGCCATCTGCAGTCTCTCCCAAGGAAAGTCAGCCGCCTTCCACCAGCCATGCTGCAGCCATTGGGGTAGCACTTCGTAGGAGCACTAGAATAGGCAAAGAAACACGAAAGTCAGACACCAAGGGCTCGATTTTCATTGAGCCATGGAGTCGGGCTTGGAGGCGTGCGGGGGGTTAAAATCGCAAAAACTACCGAGCGGGACTCCCCCCGCCTGGTTCCCGACTCGAGTAATTTTAACTCGGGCGTGTCTGATGGCCCTGACTCCATCCCGCATCCAACAGGCAGGACTGGTCTTTAAGGCCCTTAATAACCACTAAATGGCCTCTATAATCCTATTTTAAAAGGCCCTTGCAAATTTAACCCTTTTCCCATGTAAAACACGCCTGGTGGGAAACACGAATATGAAACCTGGCAGGAGCACTATTGGATTGCTGACTATCAACTGCAGGTCAACCATTAAAGAGGAGATTTGATCAGCCATCATTTGCAGGTCTCAGGTCTGGGGTAACTTTTAGAAGGCTTAACCAAACCTGTGGAAGGTTGGAGCCTCACACACATCTCCAGTGTGGCCTCCTGGGAAACCCCTCTCGCCACTTTCACTCAGCACTTCCTCAACGGAGGCATATAACAGAAGCATGGGAGCCATTTATTTCCTTCCCATCTGGGCATTAGAGGAGCTCAAGCACCAGCCGCAGCACCAGCAGAACCAGGATCAACAGCAGCACCAGCAACAGCAGCAGCAGCAGCAGGAGCACCAAGCTGCTGCTCACCCACCTGAGGCTGCACAGGCCAGAAGGGGCCAGCGCCTGGAAGCCCGTCAGCGCAGGAGATACCCCCCAAACAGGGTCTACAGACACAGGGTCACCTATCTCAACATGTCTGAGCAGCAGTGCCAAAGGCGGCTCCGACTTTCGCGAGAGGTAGTGACTGACATCTGCGCAATGCTACAGCAAGGCCTGCTGCCCAGAGGACCAGGTGGACAAGCATTACCAGTGGCCATCAAAGTCACCACCGCACTCAACTTTTTTGCCTCCGGCTCATTCCAGGGATCAGCAGCAGACATCAGTGGCATCTCCCAGGCGGCCGCACACACTTGCATCATGTAGGTAACCAATGCCCTCTTTGCCCTCGCGCACAATCACATCCATTTCACCAAGGATCGAGCAAGTGTCATGGCGCGAGCGGTTGGATTAGCTCATCTAGCAGGCTTTCCAAGGGGCAGGGCGTCGTTGACTGCACACATGTGGCCCTTAGGGCACCCCATCGCAATCCAGGTATTTTTGTCAACCGCAAGGGCTTCCACTCCCTTAACGTTCAGCTGGTGTGTGACCACAAAAGGAAATTTTGCATGTTTGTGCCATGGACCCTGGCAGTTGCCATGACTCCTTCATACTGCACCAGTCCAGTGTGCCTGCGCTATTCAGTCCACCAGACCAACTTAACGGATGGCTACTTGGAGACAAGGGCTATCCCCTGAGGACGTGGCTGATGACGCCGTTCAGGAGACCATCCAACGAAGCTGAGGAGAGCTACAACTCCAGCCACATGTCCACCAGAGCCATAATCGAGCAAACCATCGGTTTGCCAAAGATGCGCTTCAGATGCCTGGATAGATCAGGTGGAGCCCTGCAGTACTCAGCAGCCAGGGTCTCCAGAATCGTCGCGGTTTGCTGTGCACTTCACAACTTGGCACAGCGTCGTGGCTTGCAGATTCCTGAGGACCAAGTGGCTCCTCACATACCCTCCTCAGATGAGGAGGAGGAGGAGGGCGAAAACAAACATCCTGCAAAGGCCCATCAACCAGCGGCAGCATTATGCGAGAACATTGCTGGCCGGGATGCAAGGAACGCACTCATCCTGACCAGATTTGCTTAGCCTAGTCAATCAAACACTTTTGCCTCGCAGCTTCTTACCAGAGTTTTGACAATGGCCAAGAACCAGAGGATTCCTAGCACTCCGACCACCAGTTGCAAGTATTCCTAAAGCCTCAATGTGGAAGTCCCAATAGTGAAATGACACGCCACAACTGCAACATTTGCCATCAGAATTTTTATGTACAATTACGATGTGATGGCATTTTTACACTTAACACAAAATTCCACCCAAGTGACTACCCTTGTGACTACTTGTGCTTTATCTTCCTTTTACGCATGCTCCTACGTCAAGCTTCCCCTGTGGCTTCAGCAGATGTGGAGGCCCCTTGCTCACTTTCCTGCTGCTCCTGTCTCGACACCTTTGGCAGGCGTCCTCTGGGGTTGCGAGCCTATGAGGGCTCGTCAACAGCCTGCTGCTCCTGCAGCTGTGCAGGGGTTGAGACAGCTATCTCACTTGGGTGTGGACTCTGGTGGGGCTTTGACCGAGGGCTCTGCAGTGGCATGGAAGTGTGAGCGCTTGGAGAGGAGACCCCACTTCCTTGAGGTATGCCACCAACCTCCCTCTCATGGGTCAGGTCCCCCTCAACGCCTGCAAGTGGCTGGACAGCACCTTGCTGCACATCAGGGGGGCCATGGGGACCCGTATCTGCAATGGCAGTCCTACTCAGAAAGACTTCCATGAAGGTCTGGTTTCTCTGTTCAATAGATGCCCATCGCTCCTCAAGAGATGTCATTCTATTCTGAACAATGACCATGTTTTCCATAT
Source organism: Somniosus microcephalus (assembly GCF_052327205.1). NCBI lineage: Eukaryota > Metazoa > Chordata > Chondrichthyes > Squaliformes > Somniosidae > Somniosus > Somniosus microcephalus. Next base: position 88,266,685 of record NC_140989.1, on the reverse strand, counting down.
CCTGGCGTCTAAGCTCCTCCATGGCCGTAGCCCTCCTCTCCTCTACCGTAGCCATCGTCTCCTCTATGATAGCCAGCCTTACCACAGAGGTAGCAATCGTTTCCATGGAGGTAGCCATCCTTTCCGTGGTGATGCGTTCATGCACCAATGACTCCACAAAGGCTCTGCTCATGTTCGCTATGGACTCCTCCATTCGCTCCACACTCGCAGCGACCCTAGAGACAAAACCTGCCAGAGATTCCTGCATCTGTGCCTGGAGTTCCATCACCTCTGATCTTATGGATGGACCCAGAGGCAGAGGGTCGACATGCTGCTGAGCCGAGCTGGCAGAGCCCTGCGCCCTCCGACTAGGACTCTCCACTGCTGTCCCTGTCACATTCACATAACTTGTCAACCATGCAGCCCTCACACTCCCTATCACTCTGATGCTTTGAACACAACTGACAACACACAGGGAGGGCCCTTGGTCTTGCAACCTCACTCCATCTTTGTCTCCTTCTAAGTATCTATGCTATGCAATCTCTACACTCACTTCTTCATTCTCACTCAACCTCCACTTGTCTCCCTCATTGCAGGAAAAGAGAGCTCACAATAAAAGAGAGCAAGCCAGGACAGGAGGAGGGACAGCCTCATTAGCCCACCTGCCCCCCTGGGAGGAGGCCATCCTGGAAATCATGGGCATTGAGGATGATTCGCGCGTGGGGGACGGACAGACGGGTGCAACACAGCAAGCTGGTGACAGAAAAGTTTCCCATCTCTTTGACATTTCATGAGTCGCTGATAATGATTGTGAAGCTGTAACAGATGGACTTATGAGCATCTGCAAAAAGCTATGTGCATGTAGCCTTTGCATCACATCTCTGACCCTTTCCTTTACTCCCCCACAGGACCATCACAAGCATCTGTCCCCCCTAGCCAGGAAGAAGAGGCTGAGCAGCCAGACTCCTCAGAGGAAGCTGCAACCTCTGAGGGCGCACCGTCACCAGTATTCAGCGCACCCAGCACGAGCGCAGACACTCACACCTCGGTGGGACCTTCGGGACATAGAGTAGTGTTGTCACCTGGTGTATCACAGCTCACAAGTGAGCATCAGCAGATTGTGGAGACAGGAACAGCAGTGGAGAGTCCTAGTCGGAGGGCGCAGGACTCTGCCAGCTCGGCTCAGCAGCATATCGACCCTCTGCCTCTGGGTACATCCATAAGATCAGAGGTGATGGAACTCCAGGCACGGATGCAGGAGTCTCTGGCAGGTTTTGTCTCTAGGGTCACTGCGAGCGTGGAGCGAATGGAGGAGTCCATAGCGAACATGAGCAGAGCCTTTGTGGAGTCATTGGCGCATGAACGCATCACCACGGAAAGGATGGCTACCTCCGTGGAAACGATTGCTACCTCTGTGGTAAGGCTGGCTACCATAGAGGAGAGGATGGCTACAGTAGAGGAGAGGATGGCTACGGCTGTGGAGGAACTTAGTCGCCAGGGTATGGAAAACATGGTCATTGTTCAGAATAGAATGACATCTCTTGAGGAGTGATGGGCATCTATTGAGCAGAGAAACCAGACCTTCATGGAAGTCCTACTGAGTAGGACTGCCATTGCAGATACGGGTCCCCATGGCCCCCCCTGATGTGCAGCAAGATGCTCTCCAGCCACTTCCAGGCGCTGGCCCCTTCTGGCCTGTGCAGCTTCAGGTGGGTGAGCAGCAGCCTGGCATTCCTGCTGCTGCTGCTGTTGCTGGTGCTGCTGTTGTTCCTGGCTCTGCTGCTACCGCGGCTGGTGCTCGAGCTCCTCTAATGCCCAGATGGGAAGGAAATAAATGGCTCCCATGCTTCTGGTATATGCCTCCGTTGAGGATGCGCTGAGTGAAGGTGGTGAGAGGGGTTTCCCAGGAGGTCACACTGGAGATGGGTGTGAGGCTCCAACCTTCCACAGGTGTGGTTAAGCCTTCTAAAAGTTGCCCCAGACCTGAGACCACTAAGTCCTGCCACCTGCAAATGATGGCTGATCAAATATCCTCTTTAATGGTTGACCTGCAGTTGATAGTCAGCAATCCAATCAGCAATCCAATAGTGCTCCCGCCAGGTTTCACATTCGTGTTTCCCACCAGGCGTGTTTTACGTGGGAAAAGGGTTAAATTTGCAAGGACTTTTAAAATAGGATTCTAGAGGCCATTTAGTATTTATTAAGGGCCTTAAAGACCAGTCCCGCCTGTTGGATGCAGGACGGAGTCGGGACCATCAGACACGCCTGAGTTAAAATTGCTCAGAGTCGGGAACCAGGCAGTGGGGGGGGGGTCCCGCCCGCCAGTTTTTGTGATTTTAACCCCCCGCACGCCTCCAAGCCCGACTCCATGGCTCAAAGAAAATCAAGCCCAGAGAGTTACCATACAGGTACAGCAAGCAATTAGGAAGGCAAATGGTATGTTGACCTTTATTGCTAGAGGGTTGGAGTACAAGAGTAAGGGAAGTCTTGCTACAATTGTACAGGGCTCTGGTGGGACCACACCTGGAGTACTGTGCACAGTTTTGGTCTCCTTATTTGAGGAAGGATATACTTGCCTTAGAGGCGGTGCAATGAAGGTTCACTAGAGTGATTCCTGGGGTGAGAGGGTTGTCCTGTGAGGAGAGATTGAGTAGAATGGGCCTATACTCTCTGGAGTTTAGAAGAATGAGAGGTGATCTCATTGAAACATATAAGATTCTGAGGGGGATTGACAGGGAAGATGCTGAGAGATTGTTTCCCCTGGCTGGAGTGTCTAGAACTAGGGGGCATAGTCTCAGCATAAGGGGCCGGCCTTTTAAGACTGAGATGAGGAGGAATTTCTTCCCTCAGAGGGTTGTGAATCTTTGGAATTTTCTGCCCTAAAGTGCTGTGGATGCTCAATCGTTGAGTATATTCAAGGCTGAGACAGATAGATTTTTGGACTCCAGAGGAATTAAGGGAGATGAGGATAGGGCAGCAAAGTGGAGTTGAGGTCGAAGATCAGCCATGATCTTATTGAATGGCGGAGCAGGCTCGAGGGGCCGTATGGCCTACTCCTAATTCTTATGCTCTTATATAATCTTATATTTTAGCATTGTACCCAAAAGGATGCTGTGATGTTCCGTGACAGAGGAATGGTAAGGCGGGGAAGTGATGAGCAGTGGGGATCTGGAGTTTCATTGAGGGGAAACGGAGTCTGAAGATGCCCTCACGGACAGCCCATCCAGAATGGGGATTTTCAGGCTACCTCCTTCTCCTCTTCCTATTTCTCTTCTTCCTCTTTCTGCTCCTCCTCCTCATGAGATGGTCACGGAACCACGATAGTGGCAAGGATTGCGTCCTCATAATGGCCAAGTTGTGGAGGATGCAGCAAACTACCACGAATTGGGACACCCTCTCTGGCGTGTACTGGAGGGCTCCTCCTGAGCGGTCAAGGCAGCGGAACTGTTGCTTCAGCACCTCGATGGTCATCTCAATGAGGTTCCTCGTGGCAGCATGGCTGTCATTATATGGTTGCTGGCCACAAGTGGTGTAGTTGTGAATGGGGAGTCTTCTGCCAGGTATAGAGCAGATAGCCCTTGTCTCCGAGCAGCCACCCTCGGGTCCGATGTGCTGGCACAGTGGACTGGCGCAGGATGAAGGCATCATGACTGCTGCCAGTATACCGGGCATTCATCATCATGATATGCTGGGTGTGGTTGCACACCAACTGCACATTAAGTGAATGGTACCCTTTGCGGTTACGGTACATCTCAGCATTGATATGTGGCGCCTGCAAAGCCACATGTGTGCAGTCGATGGCGCCCTGCACCATGGGGAAGCCTGATATCCTGACAAAGTCACATGCATGTTCATCCTGAAGACCGTGAACTCCCTCCTCCTGGAATACAGAACCCCTGTGACCTCCCGGATGCAGCGATGTACGTTGAACTGGGAGATGTTAGCTATGTTGCCTGTTCCAGCCTGGAAGGATCCACTGGCAAAAAGTTCAGGGCCATGGTCACCTTGAGGGCCACTGGCAGAGCCATCGTCACCCTGCTCTGAGACTGCAGGCCTGGTTTCAAGGGGTGGCAGAGTTCTGTGACCATCTCCTTGGTGAAGCGGAGCCTCCGAATACGCTGCTCCTGGCTTAGGTGCAGGTAGGAAAAGTGCTCCCTGAAGACCCGAGGTGGGTAAGGCCTTTTGCTGAGAGTCCTTCTCTCCCCCCCCCTCCCCCTCCTCCTCCCTCCTGTGAGCAGCTTGTCTTTGTTGCCTCTGCTCCATCTTCCTGTCATGCTGCAGCATGAGGGGTACTGTAAGCAGAGCCCCCATGACTGGGAGCAACTGGTGTAGTCAGAGGCCTTCCACCTGTAGCCAATGCCTTCCCAACGTCCAGCAGCACTCCCTGCACACTTTAACAATGTGTTAAATGTCTTCCAACAAGCCAGTATTGATTTAAACTCTGCAAGAGCCAGTACAAGAGAAATAATCAACTTCCCTGCAAGTTGGATGTATCGCTTTACTTTGCGCTGGTGGAGGGTCCCTCGTGCAGCTGAACCCACATTCAGCTGTGCGTGTTTAGGAGAGGGTATTGTTTGGGGCAGCGACCTCCAACATGGCAGGTCATGCGTCAAATCAGCGATGCATGCTGACTGACATCACGATCTGCCTACTCTGCAAACTGCTAGCGCATGCACATTCTGCCTACACTATCGCCCTCACCAAGATGGCGACCAGTGTGGACCCCGCCGGAAGTTGGCGGAAGCGAGACGGTCGCCATTTTATTCCAAAACCGACCTTAACTGCTGGCGCTAAGGTGCCAAATTTCGTGGTCAAAGGCATACATACAAAAAGAGAGCAAGATACAGAGAATGAGAAACTGTGAGAGGCATCCAGGAGAGGGAAGAAGAGACTTTCAGAAAGAGGGAGCGGGAAAAAAATTAGAAAAAGAGAAACAAGAGCCAAAGAAAGAGGAGCCAAAGAAAGAGGATGACAGAATGAATTAGGGAGTGGCAGAAAAGCAGGGACAGTTACAGGAAGAGAGAGGGACATATTTTATTTTTATCTTTGTTGAGCAACACAATGGTAGATCAACTAGCATTGTAAAAAATACATGGGAGTGATTTACAGTCAGTAATCTCATAGTTGGGTTCAAATTATATCTTGAAATTGCCTGAGCTTCAATCCTATATTTTAGGACAACATCTGGTTCCTTTAATGAGAGAATTTTCTTTTCAACCACTTTTTTTGTTGATTTTCTCTATATTTTGCTAATAAGTGTAAACTCAAAGGTATGAGGGATGAATTCATAAATAAGTTATGTAAATCATCACCAAAACAGCTGGAATTTAAGAACAAGAGGGGGGTTGTTAGACTTAATGTCCTATACCTTTTTCATAGGTCATCTATGCCCCTGTTCTTGATGTCCCTCAACCCCTTTTCTCTTCAGAAACCATCTAAATGAATCTTAAACTGTTTATGCTGTCCATTTCACTAGCCTTATCTGATTACTTCGACCTCAGTTCCATTACCCTGTGGGTGAAAATTCTGCCTGCCTTCCCTTTTTACTCCCAATTTTCTAATCTTTAATGTACTATGGTAGTTGAATGTTTCGTCATAGTAAACAATTTTCCTGGATCAATTTAGACAAATCCCTTCACAATCTTAAATATTTCAATTAGGTCACTTTAAAATAAACCCAACAAACTTGCTTAACTTTTTGCTACAACTTTAGTGAGACACAGAAAGTTATTGTAACAGAGAAGTTTTTGTGTTATAATGACAGTGGACAATCAAATATTTATATTATACAATGAAGCATTAGCATTTAGATTATATAAATTTGGAGTAATTACAAGATAGTAATCTCATTTTGGGATTCAGATAACATCATAAACTATGTAAGATTCGCTATTGTAATTTATAATGGTCATCGGAACGTAAAATTAGATCACTGCCTTAAAGTCACTCCCATATATCATCAAAATACCGTGAAATTAAGGTGGGCATTATTTCTTGTAAGGCTTAGACTTTCACAAGTTATTTTGACCATTTTGCCAAATTGGGTGTCTCTGTGCCATACAGCAGCTACAGCCAGCTAGTCAACTAGGTCTCACTCCTCCATCAGTGTTGCTCTGAATTGGTTGTCAAGAGGCATATGGCAATGGTCCATGGATAACTCCATCTCTGATTTTTGTTCTATGTTTTGGGGACAAGGAAGGCAGGGGGAAACATGTGGCTTTTTTAGGCCCTTCCCACCACAAAACAGACAATGTTGGAATCTCATTAAATAGAAAATCAAAGGGGCGAATCCACTTTCTATGATTCCATGTTGCTGGTACTCTAACACAGTGCTGTTGATTTGTGGGAAAATCTTCACTGAAGGATTAATGATTGCGATATAATCAGTGCAATTTGAATAATTGTCAGAAATTTCTACATTAGCTATGTATAATATCTCATGTGCAATCAATGTCTTACTGAAAATTGACCACGTTCAGAAAATCCTTTGGTTATATCCCCATTTCTCTTTTAATGTTCCGATAATCTGAACAGCCTTATCCCTAAAATGTCCAAGTTCACATTGCTCAATGTGACAGTGACAATGACAACTGAGTATAAAACCGCTGGTACAATACCTCTTAACTGTTTCATCAGGAGCAGGTCCTGAGATAGTGGTGTGTCAGTACAGGTTTATCTCAACTCCAGATAAGACTTGGAGCCAACACAGTGTCTCAATATCTACTGAACATTATGGTGTCCTGGCCCATGCCAGCATTATAGTTAATTACAAGCACCAGCTTCTAGCATCAGCAAACAAGATGCCAGTTGGTGAATGTGACCTATGTGAACTTGATAATAATCAGGAACAGTTGGCATGGATTTTTAAGGGCAGATCGTGTTTGATTAATTTAATGGATTTTTTGAGGAAATCACAGTGTGTAATAAGGGAATGCAGTGGATGTTTTATGTATGGATTATCAGAAGGCACTTGATAAAGTGCCACATAAGAACCTGGTTATGAAATTTAAGGTGTTTGGTATTAAAAGGACTGCAGACACCTGGATAAAGGGATGGCTGAACGACTGAAAGCAAAGAATAGTGCAAATTGATTTTTTGTTAGATTGGCTGAATATGGGTACTGTGCCAAAAGAATCTGTGCTGATGCCACTTTTTTTTGATTTATATAATTGTTTGAACATATGCATGAGGAATAATATTGAATGTTGCTGATGATACTGAAGTAGGGGCATGGCAAACTGAAGAAGAATGCAGAGGATTGCAAGAAGATATAGACAGGTTAACAGAGTAGGAAGATGGGTGACAGACGCAGTTCACTGCAGCGAAGTGTGAAACAGTACTTATTGAGAAAAAAGAACACTGAAAGGAAGTATACCCTAAATGGTAAGATTATTAATGTGGTGGAGGAACAGAGTGAACCAGAGGTGCAGATACATACATCACGCTTGTTTAGTTTATTTCAAGAGTACGGCCAATGCTTGTTTTTATTTTTTAAATGTTACTTTCTGAATAACTTTGTAAATTTATAGATTCATCTTACAGATCAGCTGTGGCATTACATATGGGTAGACAAGACTTTGCATTTTTCAGGTAAAGGATGGTTAGAGAATGAGCATAATGGGACCAATGTGGAGGCAGAGTGGGGGAAAGGAAGAAGGCAGGAGGAGACAAGGGAAGAGAGGGCAGGGGACGAGGAAGTGAAGAGAGAAGGAAGGGGAGGGTGTGGAGACAGACAGAGGGGGATGGGAGAGTAGTGGACAGAGGGAGGGGGATGTAAGAGTAGGGGCAGGAGATAGAGAGTGAAGAGGGGGTGGGGGACGAGGGGGTAGAGGGAAATAGTGATAGCCAAGGGTAAGAAAATCATCTTGGGGCAGGGGGAGGTGTTGCTGCAAGTAAATCATCTCAGCTGGCTGAGCGGACCTGCTGAAAAACTGCTAGTGGAGCCATGGCAGTTTAAGATCAATGGCAATGGATGCAGTCTCAGGATTCTTGCTGCACGGTTGCCTGGGAGGAGAATAACAGCTAGTGGGAAATGGGGGCAGTGTAGGTGGGAAATACATTTGTGAGGGGTTACTGTAAAAGGAAGTATGAAATGGGGTGGTGGTAACCTATGAGAGGGAGCTACAGCTAGCGTGGTATTGGGAGAGAAAGGGATTGTTAGCTAGCATGTGGGTTGGAACTGATATTGTGGCCAACTGGGAGTGGGGGGGCCGGAGTTGAGGGGGGAGTTGAAGGGGGTTCAGAGATGGAGCTGAGCATACTTGCTTATTGGGTGAGATGCAGAAGTTTTGGTTTAGTTTCTCATTTTACTTTGCCACTTGTTCACTTAAATGCTGGAATTTTCCAGTGCTGCTTCAGACAGAATGGACCAACAGCAAACTATTTGTCCATGCTTAGAGCAGCAAGAGATGAATGAACATTAGCAACAAGATCAGAATAAAGTTGATCTGTGCTTGTTATGGCTTTGTTAAAGGCCAGCCATTAGAAACTCATACAGAATTACACCGCTGAAAAGTATTTAGCTCCAGGGCAGACCTGGCATTAGTGAGTTTAATCAAGGGCAAGATATCAGAGCACTGACAGAAGTGAATAGTACATATGAGTAATTATTTCATAATGTGACACAGGAGGAACAGAAGACAACTTCCAAGCTTAGATGACATATAAAGCACGCTCGACAACTGTCCAGTGGGAGTGGAGGGAGGAAAATGCAGGAAAGTAGCAGGTGCAGGAGCAACGACTTGTATTTATATAATGACTTTAACACAGTAAAACATCCCAAGGCGCTTCACAGGAGTGAAAAGAAAAGAAAGACTTGCATTTCTGTAGCACCATTCACGACCACCGGACGTCTCAAAGCGCTTTACAGCCAATGAAGTACTTTTGGAGTGTAGTCACTGTTGTAATGTAGGAAACGTGGCAGCCAATTTGCACACCGCAAGCTCCCACAAATAGCAATGCGATAATGACCAGATAATCTGTTTTTGTTCTGCTGGTTGTTGAGTGTTATAAAAAAAAAATTGACACCTAAGGAGATATTAGGGCAGATGAGCAAAAGCTTGGTTTTAAGGAGCGTCTTAAAGGAGGAAAGAGAGATAGAGAGTGGAGAGGTTTAGAGAGGGAATTCCAGAGCTTAGGGCCTTGTTGGCAGCTGAAGGCACGGCCGCCAATTGTGGAGCCACAGAAAACCTTCCTCTCCTTCATCAGAGAACCAGGCAAGTCAGGCAACTCTATGGAGGCACTGAAGGAAGAATTCCAGTTCTTCGGAGACCATTTGAAGAGGTCAACCAGATTGCAAAGCATTTCGGATAGGTTGGATATTTGGTTGGCTATCTCCCAGGGATATAAGGATCTTTCTGATTCCATGAAGTCCATTCTCCGGTTGATAACCTGCTGGTAACCAGAAACCTTTTCCCTGTTTCCTGTATCCTGTTACTAAAAGCCAAACTGCCTTTCTTGGTGTCTGTTTCTAGTTTTTAAAAGCCTTGCACTCTGTGTCCCTATCACAGAAACATTTTTCAACAAAATGAGAATTGTTTTCCTGAATACTCAGACAAACTATTTGTTTGGACTCTGAGAGAAACAACTTTCCAATTAGCATTTTAACTACCTCTTGTCCAGGTACCCTTTTTTAAACAAACTTGTGAGAATACACAATGCTATTTAGTAAAAAAAATATTGGCACAGATTTTCCTGCAATGGTGAGATTGGTGACATACACATTAAATTTCACCGTCTAGGCATTGATAATTCCATATTTTCCTGCATTTCTAATTAGAATATGCCGCAACAGGTATATGGGGCAAATCAGAAACATTGCAGCCAATGTCCAGTATATTTGCTGCTAGGTCAATATATTGACCCTGCCGCTAGGCAAGTGTATTGACCCCGCTATTAACGGTGCGATTTCTTTGTTATGGTGATAATTTAAGTGCTGAACTCAACAGGAATGCTACATTAGAGGTGATGTCAGAAAACACTTCTTTACACAAAGGGTAGTGGAAATCTGGAACTCTCTCCCCCCAAAAGCTGTTGAGGCTAGGTCAATTGAAAATTTCAAAACTGCAATTGATAGATTTTTGTTCGGCAAGGGTATTCAGGGTTACGGAACCGAGGCGGGTAGGTGGAGTTAAGATACAAATTAACCATGATCTAATTGAATGGTGGAACAGGCTTGATGAGCTGAATGGCCTATTCCCATTCCTTTGTTCCTATTACTACCGCCTCATAGTAATTGGATTCTGATGTAAACTACATTTCAGCATGTGAAATTGTAAATAAATTCACTTCTTTGTCAGTTGCTTGGTGAGTGGATCCTTCTCAGTTAGTGGCTCGGCAAGTGGATCCTTCACAGTTAGTGACTTGGTTGCCGAATCCTTCTGATTTGCGGGTTCGTCAGTGCCAACACTAAAATTCTCAGGTGTGTCAGCTGCCATTTCTCCAAATTCATATCGTTTTCCCAATCTTTGCATCCTATTAAGGGAGGAGGGGGCTGCAGTTCTTGGGGTTCCAAAGTTCACCACACCTCAGAATACTCGGTAGAAATTCCTTTGTGTTTTGCTGAGTTTTTGAGCAAAAAAATTGGCATTCTCCTTACCAATTTCTTGGTGGGATGTCATGTGCCAGAAGTGCACATAAAAAGTGGCCGCCGCCATATTTCTTAAGGTGCACATTAGGCATCCCTGGGGGCATCTGAAATGAATGCTGGCATCATTAAGATATGTAAATAGTGGTCCTGTGCTTGAATTAGGACCCTTTTTGGAAATTGGTGCCTGGGAGCATTTAATTTGCTCATTCTTGTGCCTACCCACTCAAGAAGCTGGCTGAAGCAGCAATATTTATAGAGATCCCTGCCTCCATTAACATAAGTCTCTGGAAGGTTGTTTTTAGCTACTGGGGATTTTGGAGCCAATTTTCAGCTTTTTTTTTAGAAAACAGAATTTTTGGAGAGCTGACTTTTGGCTGCAGCTGCATTGTTTTACTTCATTGACTGCAGGAGTAGCATTGCAACAGTAGCGCCAGCAACATCAGCACAGACCTGTGGAGGGTCAAAGAAGATGGCAAAGGAGGCCAGGAGGGATTACAACATGTGGGTCTTCTGGAACAGGTTGTCTTACCTCAGCTTGACAGAGGAGCAGTGCGTGAGGCGGCTATGCTTCAATAGGCAGGAATTCACTGATCTCTGTCACCTGTTGTAACAGGAATTGGAGCCAAACACCAGAGCACATATAGCACAGCATGTGGCTGTGAAGTTAACGGTGGCTTTCAACTTCTATGCCACCGGCTCATTCCAGGCTGCAACAGGCACTATCAGCAACATTAGTCAGTTTGCTGTCTATACGTCTATCAAGCAGTTGACGGATGCCCTCTGCAAGGGAACAGCAATACATCACCTTCCCAATGCAGGCTGCTGATCAGGAGGAGAGAGCGCTCAGATTTGCCTGCGTTGCTGAATTTCCCTAGGTGCAAGGTATCATTGACTACACACATTGCCCTGTGTTATCCCCTTCAAGAGCCAGCCATATTTTATAACCGGAAGGGGTTCCACTTTATGAATGCAGCGCTGGTCTGTGACCACAGGCAGTGAATAATGCAGGTCTGTGCCTGGTATCCTGGCAAATAGTCATGATGCCTTCATATTATACAAGCCCTTAATCTCCTCTGTCTTTGACCTAGATCAGTAGGTATCAGGTTGGCTCCTAGAAGACAGGGTACCTCCTCTACACCTGTCTCATGACTCCTGTCAGGAATCCAGGCACAGACATGGAGCACCGATGCAATGAGAGCCACACTCGATTGATGGCCGGGGGTGGGTGCGAGATTGATAGTGGTGGGGTTGGGATTGGTGGCAGGATAGTGGGGAGGGGGGAGGGGGAAGAGTGGGCTATGTTCTTTTAATTGCTGCCCCTCCCAACTCTACATTCTGAAAAGCAATGTTCCCGCAAATTTTTATTTTGGGTGTATGGCCTCTTTAACGAGCTATGTGGCCCATTCAAATTTCCACGCATGAGCTTTTTTTTCCATTTAAAAGCCACTGACCGGCCTGCGCGGACCTCCAGACCGCTACGCGGCCATGCAGCTTAACGGACACATTGCATATAAGTTTTTTTTAAATTACCTTCTTGGTTGCAACCTGCAGCAATCCCTTTAAGGACTGCTTGTTAGGCTGCATGTAGGCCTGTGTTTTCTGAGAACAGCAGGCACTGGTGAACCAGTAATACAGTGGGGTCTTTAAGCAAGAGTTGGCCCCTTATTTGCATATGGAAAGGGTCTAATGCCTGTTTCAGGCGTGGGCGCAGCATGCTAATTTAAAAAAAAAAATTGGCCATTATCAATATGGCGGGTAATGCATTTCCGGCTCATAATGAAATGAGCAAGTGCTTTCTGCCTGTCATATTGGAGACTTAAACCGGGCGGCAAGCGGCCGAATTTCTAGGCCACTAAGTTGCTACTCTTGGAGGCAGACTTTGCTGTCGCCTTTCTACCTGTGGAATACGTGTTTTAATGTAAATTCTGTTATATAATTGAATCCTAGAACCCTGAGCTCCATATTGCCAGAAGCTCAGCTACCTTTGAGGTTTCAGGATAGAAATGTTGTAAAATAAACATTGTAACAGTGAACGATGCACAATGAAATAAATATACAGCTTTTCTGGAGGATAACCACCAGGATTAGTAGCGTGTAGTCTTGCTGATAAATTCTGAGTAGATGGAAAGAATATAGTTATCAAGGCTTTTTTTCTTACACCAAAGATTTGGCCAAAGAGATCTTCTGTATTATATCTTATTGCGCCTGTTAAGAATATATTAGACAAATACTGATAACATAATTGCTATGTTCCATTCTAGGTTTTTTTTTAACATTAAAAGCACCATATAACTGCTGTTGTTATATTGTTTGATGAAGACAATTTAAGACAAATGTGCTACACTATTGCAAAATTAAGTTTGCTGTGATTATGTAGTTTTGTGTACTTGGGTATTGGTCAACTGATTCCCTTCCCTGGCAGGTGATAGCATTCACTTGTAAATTTCTTATGAAACTGTTGCTTATGCATCTTTCAGTATCTTGTGCAACCAAACAAGTTAGGTAATGTTGGAAGAGGAATTAATAATTTTGAAATAATAAATCTTTTAAAAAGCATGAATTGGTTCTCTCCTAAAAGCTGTCATTTTGGAAATTTGAGATGGTGGAAATAAGTTATTGATGTATGATAGTACATTGTAAACATCCCCTTGATCAATAGGAGGATTATTAGGTAGTAACATAATGGCCCAGAAATTCGGGTCGGGGGCTTCCCGCGGGTGCAAGCCCCCGACCTGCACTTACCTTGCGCGCCGGCAGTTGAGCTGTGGGCCCCCGTGGAATTCCGATCCTGGGCCTGGTCCAGCTGCCGGCGTGCAGTGCTTGCGTATCCCAGGGGCGCAGTTAGTTCGATGCGTCCCCTGGGATCACATGGGCCATGGGGAGCCAATCGGAGCAGGGAATGCTCCATTCATAAGTCTGACAGGAAGTGCTGTCAAGACTTATAAATACTACGGCCCCAAAAAGCACTAAATCTTCAAATACATTTTTTTTTAAATCACATTTTTTAAATAAACTATAAATTACATGAAATAACTATTTTAAACAATAATTTAAATTTTTGAAAAAAATAATTTTATTTTCTAACGGGGCTAAAAATAAACTTACCTTTCTTTAAAGTATTTAAAAATAATAAACCTGTGAAAATTTTTTTTAATTTTAATTAATTCACCACTTACCTTGTAAAAAGCAGGCCTTACACCTGCTTTTTACATTTCTAACTTCTGCAGGCTTACCTTCCCGGGAAAACCTGTAAAAAAGACTGAAGTTCGATGCGCACGCACAGCCCCTCCTGCGTACGCGTTTGACCTCTGAACCCCTTCGTTCAGAGGAATGGAAATGCCAGTTTCCCGCGCATGCGCAGTGCCTGCAGGAAACCGGCACTTCCATTGGGCCTACGGGTGAGTACCCCGTGCGTACTCACCCGTGGAGACCCGAAGTTCTGGGCCAATTTGTGTCAGCAGGTGCTGTAGTCAAAAATACAGAAAAAAGTAGCTTTAAACACACCAGCATTACTTTCTTGAGTAGAATGGGCATTCTGTGGTGAGTCCTTGTATTACCAGACAGTCGTGACTGGATGCACACAACACAGTTTTTTTCCCCCCGAGATGTGGTGTGGAAGTGGTGAAATGCAAAGTGCTGTCCAGTAAACAGTTCTGAAACGGAATGAGTAAGAGTTAAAGTGCATATTTCATGAATAACGCGTAGTAATCTGATGAAGTTGAGAGTGAGTGGAAAGCATATTTGTAACAAAGATTGTCATTTATTTACTATTTCTCTGCGTATTCATTCCTGTGTTTCCCCCCTCTCTCCATCCTTGACTTCTGAGGGTCTTTCTGAAGTTTGTTACACTCAACATCTCCAGTCTGTACACAGTTTTATCAGAGAATGGAGTTTGGCCAGATTCTCCAAAATTCTGTTGAATCTTAAAAGAAGTGAAGCTGCAGTTGCAGTCATTTTTAGTAGAATTGAGTCACTCCCTAGAACAGCTGACAGGTGGTTTGACTGATATTCTCCACTCCAGATCCAGCTTAAGACTTAAAGGCCTAAAATAAAAGCAAACAGCTGTAAAACAAACATTTTTTATGTTTAACATACACCATTTGACATTTTGTAATGTTAGTGTTTAGTAACTGAGGGGGGAATTTTATGATGTGGGAATTATGATACACTAGACAATTTCATGGTGGTGAATAACTTAACCAACCACTCAAGCCAGGATTATATCTGAAAGCCTTTTAAATTATTGTGGGTGGCAAGACATCCAATTAAAGGCTAGTTGGAACTATTCAAAATTGTCACCTCAATGAATCAGGATAAGGCACTTTTCATACACTAACTGTAACAATTGCTAATTATTATGGTGGTGAATTGTGGCAGTAAATATCTCAAAATGGTTTGTTTTATGGAAGCAGATCCACTTTATTAGTTAAACAATTCCTGAAATACAAAGATGCCTCTTTTGGCACAAAATCAACATTTAACCACATGCTTTCAGAATTCCACAAATGTTACAGGCTTGTAAAAAATGGTGATGATGAAAAACTGGAATGCAGTAAGTGCAGATCTAAAGCACACCACAGAAGCTTAAGAAGCACCAATTGTCTAGACTGCGTGACTACAAAGCAGTTACCATTATTCCTCGAGGGAACAAGAATATTCACAAAATTCCAGTGGTCTGGTGAGTGTGAAATATAGTTTTTATTTCAAATTTCAAAACCAACTCCACATTCAGTAAAAGTAATATTAAAGGAGTGTTATGGAATACTCTCCACTTGCCTGGATGAGTGCAGCTCCAACAACACTCAAGAAGCTCGACACCATCCAGGACAAAGCAGCCCGCTTGATTGGCATTCCATCCGCCACCTCAAACATTCACTCCCTCCTCCACCGGCGTACTGTGGCTGCAGTGTGTACCATCTACAAGATGCACTGCAGCAACTCACCAAAGCTTCTATCCACAGCACCTCCCAAACCCGTGACCTCTACCACCTAGAAGGACAAGGGCAGCAGGCGCATGGGAACACCACCACCTTCGAGATTCCCTTCAAGTCACACACCATCCTGACTTGGAAATAAAGTGCCGTTCCTTCATCGTCGCTGGGTCAAAATCCTGGAACTCCCTCCCTAACAGCACTGTGGGAGTACCTTCAGCACACAATCTGCAGCAGTTCAAGAAGACGGCTCACCACCACCTTCTCAAGGGCAATTAGGGATGGGCAATAAATGCCTTGCCAGCAACAGCCAGATCCCATGAACGAATAAAAAAAATATGAACGCATTGTTTTCCTTAATCAGTTTTAAAATTAATTTATTTAACCTTTTGTAGTCCAAAGTAATTACGGAAGAATTTCCTTCATGCCTTTGCAGGTGAGTTGTCTTTATCCTGCTCTGCTGAATTCCTTTATGGAGCTATGGATGGTGACAAGGCCAGGAGGATGTCAAATCCTCCAGGTGAGTGGAACTATCTGCAGCTATTGAGGACATGACCATACAAGGAATGGAGACCTTTCATCTATCACTAGTGCCCTCCACAGTGGCCTACACCAATCAAGCTACAGGTTCCACAACAATAGAGTGGAGAATATTTGACCCGCACAAGACCGATACTTACTCGTCCATAATCCTAACCTCATCCCAAAGCCTGCTGATATGTGGGTGCTACATCGGGCAATCAAAAATGGCTACACTTATGTGCACTCTGATAACACCCACATGCATTGACATGACAACATTGCATCAGTGGAAAAGGGAATCCACGAGAGGCAGTGCTTGACTTGGTATTTGTAAATCACCCAGATGTCACCCAGCACCTGTGGGGACAGTGACCATAGAATGATCAAGATTAAACCTAAGGCCAGGAATAAGGTTTATAGCTTTAGAAGACTAAATTCGAAGAGGTGAGATAAGATTTAAAACAAATGGATTGGAGGATGATCTTCAACATTTCACTGGAAGACAAATGCAATGCCTTTATATACAAAACAAAATAATATGTACTGGACATGCAAGTCAAGACATACCCAAGTTCAGCAAGTTCAAATGAAACAAACGTGACTCAACTGGATTAACAATTACCTCTATAAATCATGCAGGCAGAAAGGAGAAGGGGCTCACTAGGATGAATATAAAATCATGTAGAAACAAATTGAAAGGGTGATCTGAGAGTCAAAGAGAGACCTAGAAAAAAGCAAAGCTGCAGAGTCAAAGCATATCAGTAAAAAAAAAAAGTAATACTATAATAACAAGAGTATTGCTAGAGAAGAGGCGAGAACATTAAAAGATGCAAGTAGGCTTGAAATTGAGGATCAGCACACTCGGAAGGCACTAGTAGACTGGAAATGTGCTAATGTAGTACTCATATTCAAATAGGGTGACAAAATAGACAGGCAACTATAAACCTGTATAAAATAATGGAATTGATTATCAGTAGTAAACTTGATGATTATCTGTACAATATCAATCTAGTAAACAACAATCAACATGGCTTTAGACAGGGAAGATCCTGCCTGACCAATCTCCTTGATTTCTTTGAGAAAATGACAATCCAAGTCAACTGTGGTAAATGCTACAATGTTATGTACTTAGACTTACAAAAGACATTTGATAAAATTTTGCGTGAAAGGTTACTAACAACTCAAAGCTCTCAGATTTCAGGGTGACACTTTGGTATGAATTAGAAATTGGCTGAAGCATAGAAAACAGTGATTACTGGTTAGAGGGGTAAGAGGAGTATTGTCAAAGTGGAGGGAAGTACTGATTGGGGTGCCCCACGGTAAAGTGTCGGGACCACCACTGTTTCTAATTTACATCAGTAACTTGGTTTCAAAACTCAATGCAAATTGGTCGTATTTGCAGATGATAACAAAATCTGAGGGGCAGTGAAAACAAAAAAGGCAGCCCAGAAATGATTAAGCTAATCAAAATATTAGTGGGCCGAACGATGGCATAATATTTAGTACAGACAAGTGTAAGGTATTGCAAATAGGAAGGAAAAATGAGGGACAGTCATACTGTATAAATGGTGTTGAAATACCTAAGGATGCGGTTTGGAAGAGACTTATGACTCATAGTAGACTTAACGCTCAATGGGGCGGTGAAATTCGTCGCTCACCCCAACATGTCCAACCAATGCAGAGCAGCAATAAAAAAAAACAATAGAATGTTGCACTGCGCAACCAAAACAGTCAGAGGAAATCACGATCAAACGGTAAAATACTCAGACTGCACCTTAAGTACTGTGTCCAGTTCTGGTCACCGAAACATGAGAGAGATATTCAAGAACTAGAGGTGGTACAGAGAAGGGCCATGGCTCATCCCTAGTGTAAAGGCTGAGTTATGAGGAAAGGTTGGAGAAACTTAGCCTTTTCAGCCTATAAAGCAGACATCTGAGAGGTGATCTTCCAGAGGTATGCAAGATAGTAAATACATAGTATGGAAAAGTTTAATCCAGAATACTACTTTAAATTAAACAGTGGTATTAGGGTAGGGGACACTGGTTCAAACTAGTAAAAACAAACTTTAGGTCTGATATCAGGAGGTGGTTCTTCACAGAGAGTGATTAACATTTGGAATAGAATTTCAGACAGAGTAATGGGGCAAAAGACCCTGGAATCATTTAAGAAACAAGTGGATACAGCAATGGGGAGGGGGTTGTAGGGTTGTTCTGGACAGATTAATTAAGATAGGCTGAATGACCTTCCTCATCCATAAGTATCTTGTGAATACTTCATAATTGGATTTGGTATAATTGGCCAAGAAGGTGGGCATGATCATCAACTGGCTCATCACTGTGGTACAAAACCAACAACCTACAATCTTCTTTGGGATGTTACCAATTAGAACTTTTGAGTCCTTTCTGTGGATGTTCTGGGGGCAGCATTCAGTTTTCTTGCAGTTGAGATGCAGTTTTGGGCCATATTAACAATCGATGCAGGAAACTCTGAAAACTTGGCAACCAGCAATTTTGCAATGAGGCTATATCTGTCAGAAATGTTGATGCATTTGTATTTTTTCCTTCATTATTTTATTGTAATGTGTTTTGTTGCAGTGGTGGATGGACAGTAGTATGGTATTAGAATCCTTGTACAAACATACTTTTTAGAATACGTAATTCCTACATTTACTACATTGGGTTGTAGAGAAGTTATCTGCTGTGCAATGTATATTGCTTTTACAATACAAAATAATATTTCATGTACTGGTAATATTGTTAGTTGCTGAAGTAAAAGCAACTTTGTTTTCTTATTTATGTCTCCAATGTTTTCTTTTCCTTTCAATGGCAGTTTCTGTGGCACTTTTTCAATCCTGGTAGATGATGGTCCACAATTTCCTGTGGCAGGGCTGCGAACGGCGCCCACCATTAGTTAGACATGCCCTTGCTCGTTTAATGTCGACGATATTTTGCACTGCAAGTAGCTGGATATCCGAGATGGAAAAGGCGCGGTGTCCCCTTCAGGGCAACTGGGATCCGCATGAACAGGACAAGCAACTGTGTATCTCCTGAACCAATCCGATTGAAGTTAATAGCACAAGGACTGAGCAGGAAGTGCAAGTTAGAATGTTGAATCAATATCAAATCAGATACAGAACGAGAAATAAAGAGAGTGATAGAAAGATTGGATTAAGAGAGAGAGAAAAAAGAGACAAAGCAAAAGTTAAAATAAGTTTTAATTTTCAATATATATAAAAAAATCTCTAACACCAATTAAAACCTGAAGGAATGAGACTCCTCATTCATATTAGTTAATTTTTGGTGTCAGAGAGGTTGACTGGCAGTAATTAACAGTTATCACGTTGTTACATAGTACTTAGACTTGAAATGACTTGACTTCACTTCCTGTGGCAAGTTTACTTCATATCTACTGTGCAAGTAGAGGAAATTCACGCCACTCAATGCATTTCAATGGGGAGCCAGATGCCATTTTCGCAAAGTAAAAGGTGGAATGATGCATCTCTGACAGCAACTTTCCCATTTCCACATTGAATAGCACATCTGCCCTCACATAGAAACATAGAAGACAGGAGCAGGAGTAGGCCATTCGGCCCCTCGAGCCTGCTCCGCCATTCAATGAGATCATGGCTGATCATCCAAACTCAGTACCCCGTCCCTGCCTTCTCCCCATATCCCTTGATCCCTTTAGCCTTAAGAAATATATCTAACTCCTTCTTGAATATATTTAATGAATTGGCCTCAAATGCCTTCTGTGGTAGAGAATTCCACAGGTTCACCACTCTCTGGGTGAAGAAATTCCTCCTCGTCTCTGTCCTGAATGGCTTACCCCTTATCTTTAGACTGTGACCCCTGGTTCTTGACTCCCCCGCCATCGGGAACATCCTTCCTGCATCTAGTCTGTCTAGTCCTGTTAGAATGTTATAAGTTTCAATGAGATCCCCTCTCATTCTTCTAAACACCAGCGAATATAAGCCCAATCGACCCAATCTCTCCTCATACGTCATTCCTGCCATCCCAGGTATCAGTCTGGTGAATCTTCGCTGCACTCCCTCCATGGCAAGAACATCCTTCCTCAGATAAGGCGACCAAAACTGCACACAATACTCAAGGTATGGTCTCACCAAGGCCCTGTACAACTGCAGCAAGACATCCTTGTTCCTGTACTCGAATCCTTTCACTACGAAGGCCAACATACCATTTGCCTTTTTAACTGCCTGCTGCACCTGCATGCTTACCTTCAGCGACTGGTGCACAAGGACACCCAGGTCTCGTTGCACTTCCCCTTCTCCCAATCTATTGCCGTTCAGATAATAATCTGCCTTCCTGTTTTTGCCACCAAAGTGGATAACCTCGCATTTATCCACATTATACTGCATCTGCCATGCATCTGCCCAATCACCCAACCTGTCCAAATCATACTGGAGTTTCTCGGCATCCTCCTCACAGCACACATGCCCATCCAGCTTTGTGTCTTCTGCAAACTTGGAGATATTACATCTAGTTCCCTCGTACAGATCATAAATATATATTGTGAATAGCTGGGGTCCTAGCACTGATCCCTGCGGTACCCCACTAGTCACTGCCTGCCACTCGGAAAAAGAGCCGTTTATTCCAACTCTTTGCTTCCTGTCTGCCAGCCAGTTCTCTATCCAAGTCAGTACCTTGCCCCCAATCCCATGTGCTTTAACTTTACACGCTAATCTCTTATCGAAAGCCTTCTGAAAGTCCAAATACACCATATCCACTGGTTCTCCCTTATCTATTCCACCAGTTACATCCTCAAAAATTTCCAGTAGATTAGTCAAGCACAATTTACCTTTACTAAATCCATGTTGACTTTGTCCAATCCTGTCACTGTTTTCCAAGTGCTCTGCTATTACATCTTTTATAATGGACTCTAGCATTTTCCACACTACCGATGTCAGGCTTACCGGTCTATAATTCCCCATTTTCTCTCTACCACCTTTTTTGAATAGTGGGGTAACATTAGCTACCCTCCAATCCATGGGAACTGTTCCAGAATCTATAGAATTTTGGAAGATGACCAGCAATGCATCTACTATTTCTAGGGCTACTTCCTTAAGTACCCTAGGATGTAGATTATCAGGCCCTGGGTATTTGTCAGCCTTCAATCCCATCAATTTCCTTAACACCATTTCCCTATAAATACTGATTTCATTCAGTTCTTCCCTCTCATTAGACCCTATGTTCCCCGACATCTCTGGGAGTTTATTTGTGTCCTCCTTTGTGAAGACAGAACCAAAGTATGTATTTAATTGGTCTGCCATTTCTTTGTTCACCGTTATAAATTCCCCTGATTCTGACTGCAAGGGACCTACGCTTGACTTCACCAATCTTTTTCTCTTCACATGTCTGTAGAAGCTTTTCCAATCAGCTTTTATGTTCCCTGGAAGCTTACTCTCATACTCTATTTTCCCTCTCTTAATTAATCCCTTTGTCCTCCTTTGCTGAATCCTAAACTGCTCCCAATCCTCAGGTTTGCTGCTTTTTCTGGCCAATTTATATGTCCTCTCCTTGGATCTTATGCTATCCCTAATTTCCCTTGATAGCCACGATTGAGTCACCTTTTTTTGTTTTATTTTTATGCCAACCAGGGATGAACAAATTCTGTAGTTCATCCATGCAATCTTTTATTGTTTGCCATTGCCTATCCACCGTCAACCCTTTAAGTAACATTCCTCAATACATCTTACCCAACTCGCGCCTCATACCATCATAGTTTCCTTAATTTAAATTCAGGACCCTAGTCTCTGAGTCAAATACTTCACTCTCCAACTTAATGAAGAATTCTATCATATTATAATCGCTCCGCCCCAAGGGGCCTCGCACAACAAGATTGCTAATTAATCCTTTCTCATTACATAATACCCAGTCTAAGATGGCCTGATCTCTAGTTGGTTCCTCGACATATTGGTCCAGGAAACCATCCCATATATATTCCAGGAATTCCTCCTCCACAGTATTGTTACTAATTTGGTTAGCCCAATCTATATGTAGATTAAAGTCACCCATGATAACTGCTGTGCCCTTATTGCACACATCTCTAATTACCCATTCAATGCCATCCCCAACCTCGGTATTACTGTTTGGGGGTCTGAATACAACTCCCACTAATGTTTTCTGCCCCTTGGTATTTCTCAGTTCTACCCATACAGATTCCACATCATCAGAGCTAATATCCTTCCTTACTATTGTGTTAATCTCCTCTTTAACCAGCAATGCTACCCCACCTCCTTTTCCTTTTTGCCTGTCTTTCCTGAATATTGAATACCCCTGGATGTTCAGTTCCCAGCTTTGGTCACCCTGGAGCCATGTTTCTGTAATCCCAATCTTATATCCATTTACATCTATTTGCGCAGCTAATTCATCCACCTTATTACAAATGCTCCTCGCATTAAGACACAAAGCCTTCAGGCTTGTTTTTTTAACACTCTTAGACCTTTTAGAACTATTATTTACTGTGGCCATGTTTGATTTAAACCCTTGACTTCTCTGCCTGCCACTTTTGCTTTTCTCCTTCCTGTCTTTTGCTTCTATCTTTGTTTCCCATTCCTCTGTCTCCCTGCACAGGTTCTCAACTCCCTGCCATTTTAGTTTAAACCCCCCCCAACAGCACTAGCAAACACTCCCCCTAGGACATCAGTCCCAGTCCTGCCCAGGTGCAAACCGTCCAGTTTGTACTGGTCCCACCTCCCCCAGAACCGGTTCCAATATCCCAGGAATTTGAATCCCTCCCCCTTGCACCATTCCTCTAGCCACGTATTCATCTGAAATATCCTTCTATTTCTACTCTGACTAGCATGTGGCACTGGTAGCAACCCTGAGATTACTACCGTTGAGGTCCTTTTTTAAATTTACCTCCTAACTCCGTATATTCAGCTTTTAGGACCTCATCCCGGTTTTTACCTATATCGTTAGTACCTATGTGCACCACGACAACTGGCTGCTCACCGTCCCCCTCCAGAATGCTCTGCAGCCGCTCCGAGACATCCTTGACCCTTGCACCAGGGAGGTAACATACCATCCTGGAGTCTCGTTTGCGGCCGCAGAAATGCCTATCTATTCCCCTTACAATAGAATCCCCTATTACTATAGCTCTCCCACTCTTCTTCCTCCTGTCCTGTGCAGCAGAACCACCCACAGTGCCAGGAAGTTGGCTGCTGCTGTCTTCCCCCGATAAGCCATCCCCCCCAACAATATCCAAAGCGGTATATCTGTTTGAGAGGGGGATGGCCACAGGGGACCCCTGCACTACCTGCCTGCGCCTACTACTCTGCCTGGCGGTCACCCATTCCCTTCCTGCCTGTGCAGCCTTTACCTGCGGTGTGACCAACTCCCTAAACGTGCTATCCACGATGTCCTCAGCATCGCGAATGCGCCAGTATGTATCCATTCACAGCTCCAGCACCGCAATGCGGTCTGCCAGTCTTCCCGCACACATGGTCGTCAGAGACACAGGAAGTGTCCCTGATTTCCCACATAGTGCAGGAGGAGCATACCACGGCACCAAGCTGTCCTGCCATGACTTTCCCTTCAATTAATTTAAATTAACTTAAATCAAATCAGTACCACCAATTACACTACAATTAAATGATATAGTCAAGGGCCCTTGGTTACTAGCACTAGAAACTATAACCACAAAAAAATTAAGACCTTCTAAACTTTATAAACTTTGGCCTAGAAATTGGGTTGGGGCGCCAAAGTGGCGCAAAAGCCGCCTGAGCACAGGATTTAGCGCAGCAATCGGAGTGATGCCGATCGCCAGAAATTCAGTTTCAGTGCCCCTCGAGGGACACGGGGCGAGGCTCGAGGCGCTCCGCGTCCCTCTTAGGGCGCTGAAACTGATTATCGCAGCGCAACATGCCGCAGCGCCACATGCTGCGGCACGGCACGCTGCGGTTCTGCAGGCCTTCCTGTTAAGGGGGAGGTGCCTGCAACAGCGCGATCCCCGCTCACGAGTGCCGGCAAATGAGCCCGGCACCAAGGAGAAGTGCCGGGCTCTCGGGAAACAGCCGGCAATGCCACGGGGGGGGGGTGGTTAGGAGGCCGGGGACGGAGGTGCTGGCAGGCGGCCGCCGAAAAAGCAGCCGCCCCGCACCTCCACCTTAACTTGCGCCGCTGCCGGCACAGTAAGGCCCCGTGAACAGGGCGCGGGTAGCGAACGGCGCAACTGCAGCGTTCGCTACCAAATATCGCGAACGGGGCACGAATGGGGCACTGCGCACACTGATGACGTCATCGGTGGCGGCACAGCACAAATGCCTAACGCCACCATTAGCGCCCCTACTGAATATTGCGGGAGACGCAGCCAGTGGCACTACAGCCACTGACTGCCTCTTTAGGCGCTAACAGGTGGCGCTACTCACCCAATTTCTCCCCCTGTGAACCTTAACTGTCAAACTATAGAGTAGTATAAATACTCCCTGGCCGTACTCACCCAATCAACTACTCCCTCCTGCCCGCGTCACGTTTTGAATCATGATGTGGCTCTGGAATGCCGCCGCTGGTCTGAGATTGTTAAGAAAGCCCGCGAAAGTGAGTTTAAATACTCACTGGGTCTCCGGTCTCACCGCTCCCGACACCAGCCTATGTAAAGAAAGCCCGCAAATGTCAGTTTAAATACTCACTGGGTCTCCGGTCTCACTGCTCCTGACACCAGCCTCTGTAAAGAAAGCCCGCGAAAGTGAGTTTAAATACTTACTGGGTCTCCGGTCTCACTGCTCCCGACACCAGCCTCTGCCTGAAGTTTCTGTGGCATTTGTGCATAAATAACAGTGATTGCTATTAGCCTCGATTTTGGGCCATTATGAACTGTTCACCATCTTGGGTATCACGAACTGTTTCTGGAATATTCAATCACATATAGAACGCTTGCCTGTGGGCCCTGTTGTCCTTAATATATGCATGTGTAAGGTGTCTTGACATGTGCTAGCTACAACAGAGAAATTGGCCCAGATTTTCCTGCAATGGCGAGATTATACACTATGGCTAGAATTTTCACATTGCCGAGCATGCGGGTTTGGGAGCCGATCAGCAATTAAAAGCGCTGAAATTGACAGCGCATTGGGACCCCACCATCATCCCATTGACTTCCGTATTTAACTGGGGTGCGTTTCGAAGCGCGCTACGAACCCACTCGGAAGAGGTGGGCGACCACATTGAGGTACTTAACTGCTCGTTGAAAGACCCTTAACAGCCTTTTTAATGTGAGGATTCAACTTTAACTGATTGCGCATGGGATTCACGGGCCTCTGAAAGCTCGCCTGTGAAGGCAAGGCGGGAGCTCAGTGGCCATCGTGTTACTTCGTTAAGTGACAGCTGGAAAAAGCACATAAATACACCTGCTTTCTTGCCTAAGGGAAAGGCTCTTGCTGACACCATTTTGTGCAGAGATTTTGCTTTCAGGAGTTTGCAGGTGATTTCTGCAACCTCCGAAGTCACTCTCACTACTTTGGAGGATTGTGCCTCTGATCTTCACTTTACCCGCCGTCTATCAGATCAGCATGGGTGTCGCTTATGCTGTTTCACCTTGGACCTCAAATTTGGACCAAGATGTGCCCCAGCACCAAGAACACCAGCAACACTAGCAACCTTCTCCTTAACAGGAGAGAGGGGATCAGCACAGGGGTGCACCGTACCGGAGGTATACAGGAAGGGGATGAGCTTCCTGGACATGACTGAACAGCAGTGCTTCAGGAGGCTCAGGCTATCGTGCCAGGTCATTGCAGACATTTGTAGCTTGCTGGAAGAAGACCTGCTGCCTAGAGGACCTGGTGGACACACCTTACCAGTGGCTGTCAAACTCCTCACCACCACCCTCAACTTCTTCGCCTCAGGCTCCTTCCATGGATCCGCAGCAGATATTTTCAGGATCTTGCAGTCGGCCACCCACAGATGCATCACCCAGGTGACCGATGCCATGTTTCACAAGTCAGCCACTTATGTAAACTTTGCCACTGATGAAGCCAGTGTTATTGAGTGGGTGCTCGGCTTTGCAGCTCTGGCTGGCTTTCCACAGGTGCCGGACGTCATCGACTACACACGTGGCCATCAAGGCAACCCAGATCACCCAGGAGTGTTTGTGAAGGGCTTCCGCTTCCACTCCATCAATGTGCAGCTCGTCTGCAACCATAAAAAGATCATCTTGCATGTGTGTGCCAGATTCCCAGGGAGCTATCATGACTCTTTCATGCTGCACCAGTCCACCCTCCTTCAGCTCTTCATGCCTCCAAACAGACTTACTGGCTTGCTGCTTGGAGACAAGGGTTATCCACTGAAGACGTGGCTAATGACACCCTTGAAGTGGCCAAGCAATGAGGCCGAGGAGCACTATAGTGAAAGCCACATGTCCACCAGATGTGTCATAGAGCAAGCAAACGGCATGCTGAAGATGCGCTTAGATGGCTTGACCGATCTGGAGGAGCCCTTCCGTACGGACCAGCCAGGGTCTCTAGAATCATCGTTATATGCTGCATGCTGCACAACATAGCGCAGCAGCGAGGATTGGAGCTGCAGGAGGAGCAAGGCAGAGATTGCACAGCCTTTTTGACAGAGGAGGAGGAAGAACAGGTGGAACATGAGGAGGAGGAAGAGGAACCCGAGGTGGAGATGGCACCAGCAGTGGCACACATTGCTGCCTGGGAGGCCCGGGATGGCCCGATTTAGTTAAGTTGCACCAGATGGTGTACCAATTTCCCCTGCCCCACCAACACCACAAAGCAGTCCTAAAATGACCAAACCATTCCTGTGAAACAAACACCTATTGCTCAATGTTAAGTAACCTCTCACCATTCACTCTCAAGTAACAAGGCCACTTTCCAGGCAGCAGGCAAAAATGGACAAGATGGGAAAGTAGTGCAAAGAAATAAATTTATCTACATCATAAATAGAACTTAAATAGAACTGAAACTTAACACCAACATTTTGGCAAACACCCATGTGCATACCCTTGTGCATCCACAATTGTGTCTTTTTTTCTTTTGCAAGTGCTTCTATGAAGTGCTACCTCTGTGGTTTCAGCAGAGGTAGAGGCAGGCTGCTCACTTCCCTGCTGTGACTACTTCAACACTTGGCGGACGTCCTCTGGGTTTTGGAGCCTGTGAGGGCCCGGCTAAAGATTGCTCCTCCTGCAACTGTGCAGGGGCATACTCGGCCATCGGGAACAGAGGCAGCATGTGGGCTCTGACTGAGGGGGAGGCAATGGGGGAGAAGTGGGAGCGCTTTGAGCAGAGCCCCCACTTCCATGTCCCCTCTCACCATCATCCCTCTCATGGGCCACCTGTACTTCCCTGCTAGCAAGGATCTGGAGAGGACCTTGCTACACATTAGTGAGGTGAAGAAGGCCCAAGTCTACATTGCCATCACTTCTGGAGATGAGGCCAATCCCTTCTAGAGATGAGGTCAATAAGAGTCTGCAATCTGTTGTTCACAGCAAACATGCTCTCATGCGATTGGCGCATTTGTTGCCCCATGCAGGTGGCCATCCTTCCCATGGAACAGCACATCATCACCATTGCCTGCGATATAGTGCTGCTCATGTTGGAGATGGACACCTCCATTCTCTGTACAGTCGTGCACATTGCTGCTGGAAGGGCTGTCAGAACCTCGCGCATTTATAGTTGCTTCTCCAAGATCAACCTCTTTGTCGATGGCCCCAGAGGTTTAGCATCTGAAAGCAGCTGAGCAGAGCTTGAAATGTCCTGCGCCCTCCGGCGAGGACTCTCCACTGCTGACTCTGTCTCCACCATCTGCTCTTGCTCACTTGTGATGTGTGAGACACCAGGTGACAATGCCACTCTCTGTCTCGCAGGACCAACCGACGTGCGTGTATCTGCGCTGGTGCTGAGTGCGCATGGGTCTGCTGATGGTGCACCCTCAGAGAATGGAGCTTCCTCTGAGAAGTTGTCTTCTTCCTCCGGCAGGACAGTTTGGATGGGTGGGGGGGGGGGGGGGGCGGAGGGGGGAATGATGGACCTGTGGGAGAGTAAAGACATGAATTGGACCTCTTATGATAAGAATGTGTAACGTTACCATTATGCACATGATGATATTTCACTGGCTGCTGACATCAGTCACCATGAATGACTGACTGTTGTATGTCATGTAGGATATTGAACTCTGTCACCAAGTTGCTGGGAGGTCCCCCTCTCTAAATCTACCACTGCGAGCAACTCAGTCACTCCACTTATTTCAAGAGCATTTTCCTCTGCTGGTGTCAAATTAGTATGTATTGGAGGGCCACCTCTGGTTCTTTCTCTCTCTCTCTCTCTCCTGTTCTGTGTTCTCTTCTACAAGGAAGGAAAGAAGAAAATTCTGAGTGAGAGTGATACAATGTGTGTAAGGGATGTATGGGCTACATCTGTAGAGGGTGACCATGAGGGAGTGGCATGACATTGCCAAATGACGACCTCCT
The DNA here is from genome assembly GCF_052327205.1 of Somniosus microcephalus. NCBI lineage: Eukaryota > Metazoa > Chordata > Chondrichthyes > Squaliformes > Somniosidae > Somniosus > Somniosus microcephalus. The sequence continues at coordinate 88,238,233 of NC_140989.1, read as the reverse complement.
GTGGAGTTGCTTTGTAGGATTGCATTAGGCTGAGGGTGAATGTCAGCGGTGGATAGTCAGATCGAGATGTGAGTAGGTACATAGACAATCAGGCTGGGTGCATCTGCAAAGAGTGAAGTGCAGGAGTAGGCTTGGGAAGACAGAGTGCTGGGATTGGGGTGACACGCACATCAGGATGTAGTTGAGTGTGGCATTGTACTCACCTTTCCTGACCTCATGAGATCATTAAATCTCTTGCAGCATTGAATCCAGGAGTGGCTGAAACACCCCTGCTGCTGACTTCTTGTGTGATCTCCAGCCATGTCCTCTTGGTTTCACTGGCTGCTCTTTTCCTGCTGCTACCAGGGAATAGGACCGCCCTGTGTGCTCTGACTAACTGGACCAGGACTTCCAGAGAGGCATCCGAGAACCTGGGTGCAGCCTTCTGGCGCTGTGACTCCATCCTTGCTTGCACCCACACAAACTACTTCGATATATAAGAGTAGCCATCTCTTCCAACCACCTGTATGCCTCCTCCAACAACCGTCAAATGGAATGTGTGCAAGGCTCCTTTAACTGTCTGAGCTGAAAGCAAGTCATTAGTGACGTCATCAGACCCACTCCATTTAATTGGCCGGGAAGCCCACATGGCTGTTTCAATTGATCCAATTCAGTTAACCGCGCAGTGCAGAACACGCTGTTGAAAACTTCGGGATGGCGACCTGCACACCCGCCCCGACTAAGGTGAAAATTCTGACCTATAATTTTGGCAATCTAGGATGCTGATCTTGCTGTTGATAACGTACTCCTTATTTTACTGCATTTCTAATTAGATTATGCTGGAGTGAGCATGGTAGCAAATCGGAATTGGCGTGATTTTTTTTTCCCGTCGATTCGACAAATGCCTTTATGAGGCACGGGGATTAGCTGCTAGAAATAGCGACAAGCTTCTCCCAGAGCATCTTCATCTTCACAATTAATGGTTGAGAAAATAAACCTTGGTCTGAATCAGGTTGGGGCTCCCATTAATTCCAGGTGAGCAGAATGAAGCAAATTTTATTAGATTAACAAATCTAATAAACTGGCATTTTATACAGACGCAGAATATTTTAATCTAAATATGAGGGAAGAGCTGGGGCCAAAGCCATCTAATGAAGGGATAATTACTAGTCCTAGTCCCTTTAGGGCTACCCCAGATCAGCCGTATTCCCAAGACGTTCACTTTCAACTAAAGTTTGAGGTAGCCGAATCCTAAAGATGCTTAATTGGGTCTAAAGGTCCAGACTATCTCTTCCTAAAGGAAAGGAACAACCTGAAGATGTTACCATCCTCCAGATAGCACTTTTAATAAGTTTAGCTAGACTGTAACGTTCCAGATATTATGAGGGTCCGTAAAACTCCCTCAGAATTATGCAACTCCTCACCAAGGAGCATACAGAGATTAAGTTCGCGAATTTGATACAGAAGTATTATGTGAGACAATTCTAAAAATATATAGATTTATTAAAGAACCGACATGTAATTACAGTAGATGTTTCAATCACAACATTAACAGTTCCAAAAAGAATAAGCTTTACAATTCTTATTAGAGATCTTAACTTCTCTACAGTTTTACAGTTCTTAATCTTATTCCAGGATCTCCACCAAAATCAAATACCTTTGATACCTGAGGTACAAAGAGGTGTAGACTTACAGAGCCTGCCTCTGAAGCCGAGAATCGCTTTGCCCCTTTTCAGCGAGTCTATCATCCCATTTGAAAGTTCAATATTTATATCCTTTTTCAGTGGTATTTCCTTTGAAGTTTTCTGCTGATGTAAGCTAATTATCTCTAGTCATTTTTCTGCTGACCCCTGCTATTCTTACAGTCAGTTCAGCTGGGAGCATTAAGAATCATGTCTCCTCTGTAGGTGTCTTAAGCTCACCATAAAAAGCAGTGTAACAGCAGGTGCATCTATTTGATGTCATTTTTACCAAGGTTTTCTGTTTGTATCTTTTGCATTTAGAACACCTTAACTAGGATGATCTATGCAATTCTTAATCACCTCAACTGGTTGTAACACAGACTTGTGTCTCACCTCCATAGGTGTTCTAAGTTTAACATTAAAATGATTTGACGGCAGATGTTTCTTTTACTTGATGTCATTTTTACAAAGGCATATGTTTCTTCTTTTATGTGCCTGTTTACGAAGTGTACTTTAGAACACCTTAACAGGATGTACCATTGTCTTCTTTCCAAAGATTCAGACGTCAGGAACCTTTAACCTTCTGTTTCAACAAGGCTATTGATTCAATGTCAACAACTTATCTTATCTCAATAGCCTGAATGCTGTCCAGAGCTTCTCCATTGTTGAGGCTTCCAGATTTCCAGACCTAGTTTGTCATGTTTTAATAAAGTCAGAATTCTTTCATAGAATGGTGTATTTTTCTGAATAGGTATATTGCTTATTCCTTCACACTAAGAGCCTTTTGCCTTCTTGATTTTAGAGACAGATAATCTTTATAATTGCCTTTGCCATCTCAGTTTATCCATGCAAGTGCTTATGCTGCTGTTTTTAAAAAATTTACTCAGGGATGTGGACATTGCTGGCAAAGCATTTATTGCCTATTCCCAATTGCCCGCAAGCCGCCTTCTGGAACCGCTGCAGTCCTTCTGATGAAGGTACTCCCATAGTGCTGTTAGCTATGGAGTTGCAGGATTTCGACCCAGCGACGATGAAGGAACAGCAATATATTTCCAAGTCAGGATGGTGTGTGACTTGGAGGGGAACTTGCAGGTGGTGGTGTTCCCATGCGCCTGCTGCCCTTGTTCTTCTAGGTGGAAGAGGTCGCAGGTTTGGGAGGTGCTGTCGAAGATGCCTTGGCGAGTTGCCACAGTGCATCTTGTAGATGATACACACTGCAGCCATGGTACACTGATGGTGGAAGGAGTGAAGGTTTAAGCTGATGGATGGGGCGCTGATCAAGCGAGCTGCTTTGTCCTGGATGGTGTCGAGCTTCTTGAGTGTTGTTGGAGCTGCACTCATCCAGGCAAGTGGAGAGTATTCCATTACAATTGTGCCATGCAGATGGTGGAAAGGCTTTGAGAAGTCAGGAGGTGAGTCACTTGCTGCAGAATACCCAGCCTCCAACCTGCTCTTGTAGCCACAGTATTTATGTGGCTTGACCAGTTAAGTTTCTGGTCAATGGTGACCCCCAGGAGGGGGCTTTGACAATGGTAATACCATTGAATGTCAAGAAGTGGTGGTTAGACTCTCTCTTGTTGGAGATGATCATTGGTTGGCACTTGTGTGGCGCAAATGTTATTTGTCATTTAACAGCCCAAGCCTGGATGTTGTCCAGGTCTTTTTGCATGTGGACATGGACTGCTTCATTATCCGAGGAATTGTGAATGGAACTGTGCAATCATCAGTGAACATCCCCACTTCTGACCTTATGATGGAGGGAAGGTCATTGATGAAGCAGCTGAAGATGGTTGGGCCTAGAACACTGCTCTGAGGAACTATTGCATCAAGTCCTGAGGCTGAGATGATTCGCCTCCAACAACCATAACCATCTTACTTTGTACTATACCCTTCATAGCAACAATTAATGCTTAATGAAAAACATAGTAGAAAAGACATAAAAGTAAAGAATCATTAATATATTTTTATTGATAGGACATTACAATGGTTTACAAACCTGTCTTTCAACAGGTCTCATCAGCAAACACATTAGCAGGTCATTTAAATGCAATCATAGAATGCATTTAAAGTCAATAAATCATGCCGCTGCCAGGCCACAGCATCATTGTCTTTCAGTCTAAGTGGCAGTGGTGTGAAAACTGGTCTAAATACAGAAAAATCACAATCACTATTGATTTTAATGGGGGAATGATAATTACCTTTTAGTTGTTTTTGGCGGTGTAGCGCAAAAATCCCAGGAAAATGTGGAGTTCCTTAATTATCGACAGAAGCCACTTACTCTATATTTTGCTCTTTTGTGCTGTTCAAGGTTTTCTATGACTTGGATGCACCATTACACTGACGCAAATCTCCCTGAAAAGCTGGGCCATTATTTCCTCCACATCAATGTTGCTCTTCTAGGTGTATCCAACATGTGCATTCAGAACAATGCACTACTGTGATGTGATGCAAAGAAGCATTGTTACATGTGTTGCAGTGTGCACCAATGTTGGCAATTCATTGGTATTTTTGTATGATGTCTCCAAGTACACCAGAATTGTATGTAATTGTAAACTCATTTAAAATGTTTATTATTATGAAATAAATTTGGTCCGTTTCAATATAGTTCCCAGCCGATGCACAGCTCAAAAGGTGTCTTTAATTCAGGATTGCATAGCACTCAGAAAGGGCAAAGGATAGCTGGTGTGGGAAATGGAAATGGTTACACTGGTCCAAATGGGAGAGGCAGACCTCTTTTGAGGTTAGAGATAAGGTACCCTGTCGCAGCACAGTAGAAGGACCTTTACTCTGCACTAACCATGCCGTATCAAACCTAGGAATTACACGATGACTGTAGAGGACAGACTCAATGGACGAGCTGGTTTCTCCCTCTCCTTTTTCATACATTCATTTGTTACCCAAAATGAAATAGTGCCACAATTCCCACTGCTAGCTTCCTTTACGTTATTAACCAGAAACTTTCATGTAATTTTTTCCCCCAGTTATATCAGCTATGCTCTGCTGCTGTAGATGAAAGCCTGTTTTGAGTGCGAGTTGTAATTATTCTGAATTTATTACATAACATATTAATAGGCTCTGCCCCTTATATGTTGGCTACTAATGTCATTTGCAGACATTAAGAATTTGAGTTTCTTGTTAAAGCCGTATGGTAAATCATATTTTTTTTTAAGCACAAACATGGGAATAAAAATCTCTGAAGGGGCTGAAATTCTGGGAATTTCTGTCGACTGGTGGAGGTTCAGTTGAGCATTCATTCTGCCCGTCCAGACACTGTGACGCAGACTCCATCCTAAATCCTTGGGACGGGGTCATCTGGATGGACAGGGTGGGCTGCCTAGATGTGCAGCAATGCATCAGCTATGCCTACCCTGATGGAGCCCCAGAAAATCAGTGTGTTTCCCTGCTGCTCTGGAGTGGAACAACGGTTTGGGAAGGGCCCAATGGACAACATATGTTTTTGTTTCTTTAGCTCTGAGTGGAGTGAGGGGATTTCCATTCAAGGTAATTGATTCCCTTTGGGATCTGTTATTTTTCCCTGCTAAAGAATTGAATTCAATAGTCCTTTGCAGAACACATGCTGGCTTGACTTCCATTGAGACCTTACAAGGGACAGGTTGGGCTGAATTCCTGGGGTACTCTGGAAAGGCCCCAGGTTGTCTGTAGTGTATGTAACCTGTACCACCTTAAGAGACTACCTTAAGGTGATGAACTACTTTCTGATGGCTCCTGTATATTGTAGTACCGGTGGTGACCACACCGGTATATAAACCCTGTGGAGCAGTTTGTATTTCAGTTCAGCCCTGACCCTCAATTACTAAAGACCTGTTTAAGTATTCTGTTGTCTGTGTCCAGTTATTCAGCATAACTACATTTGGAAAACACAGACTCAACAGTGGCGACGAGTCTGATCGTACCTAGCGGCAGTTTTGCATCCAAGGAAGCTTCGTCCTCAGAACGGGCGTCGAAAAGGGGCATCCGCCCTCATCATCCTGCTGAGCACCGCATTGCATGGGAGGCATCGAGAACCCGGTTTGGAATTGCTGGCCACGAAGTCCACCATCAGCAACAGGCAGTGATCATCCCTTCTACGACAGCGGCGGGTAAGCCCGATCTAGCGACACGGAGAGAACGTCGGCCAAGTTGTCAGTGGGAGAAGGGGAGGGAAACCGAAGAAAAGGGCGGAGAACACGACCGCAGCCAGTGAAAAGGGCCGGACTGCAATCGGGCAGAGACGCGCAGCAGCCAGAAAAGCGTTAATGTCCACGAGGACCGCGGGAGCGGCGGGGAACAAGAGCAGCAGCGTCGGGGGAAATAAGGACCGCTGGGAGGCGAGAACGGCAACAGCGCGGTAATCGCCATTTTAGTCAGCGGGGGAAGAAGATAAACGCGGGAAAAGCCGCCAAGCGCGGGAAGCCGCCTTTTTGGTAAAATAAAGGAAACTCAACAAGATGCCAAAAATGGGTAACATCACTGCTTTTGATAGCGATGTAGAAGATTGGGCCACTTATGTGGAACGCGTTGAAGTTTACTGTACAGCGAATGAGGTACCGGCGGATAAGAAAGCACTAACCATATTAAACTCGATGGGTGCGAAGACGTACGGGGTATTAAGGCACCTTGTAACACCAGATAAACCGGTAGGAAAGAGTTTCGCGGAGATTGTTACTATCCTGCAAGAGCATTTAAACCCCACGCCGCTGCTGATAGCGGAACGATTTAAATTTTACAAAAGAATTCAGCTTAAAGAGGAAAGCAATGCTGAATTCTTAATCGAACTGCGCAAGTTATCAAAGTACTGTCAGTTCGGTACAGGACTAGCAGACGCTCTGAGAGGTAAGCTCGTGTGTGGGCTACTAAAGGAAGGAACCCAGAAGCGACTGCTAGAGGAAAAGGATCTTAAGCTGGACAAAGCTTTCAGCATTGCAGCATCGCATGAGGCAGTAGCACGAGGCACTGCGGAAATGCAGCAAAGGCCATCGGAATTCAGCACCAATGAAATGGCATTGGGTGCAGTAAAGTGTTATCATTGCGGAAGGACAACGCATGATCAGAACCAGTGCTGGTTCAAAGATAAAGAATGCAGGAAGTGTGGCAGACTTGGTCACATAGCGAAAGTATGCCGGTCAGGAAAGAAGACCAGCAACAAAAAGTCGCCGCAGGAGAAGTACAAGAAAGTACACAAGGTGACAGAGAACAGTTCGGATGAACAAAAGACGGATTCAGACTCCAGCAGTAAGGAACTGGGTTGTCTAAAAATACATAATGTGGGTAACACAGCAGACCACCAAACTATCTGGGTCATGCTTCAGATAGCAGGAGTCCAAGTGAAGATGGAATTGGACACTGGATCGGCATTGACGGTCATGAATAAGCAAGAGTACAAAAGGTTATTCTCACACATTCCCCTGAGGGATACGGAGATTGTATTGAAAACATACACGGGGCAAAGAGTATACCCCATCGGAAAGATAAAGGTAAAGGTGGTCTACAATGGTAAAGAAAGTCAGGGAATGGACTTGTATGTGTTACCTGAGGGAGGTCCACCACTACTGGGATGGGAATGGATCCGGAGAATAAATATGGACTGGCATTCCTTACAAGCACTAACTGTAGATTCCTGTAAAGAGGACGACGTCAAACCTAAACGACTGTCCAAAATATTGGACGATGCTAAGGAGGTGTTCCAACAGGGACTGGGAACACTGAAAGGAATTACGGCAAACATCAAGGTTGAAGAACATGCAAACCCAAAATTTTTCAAAGCCAGACCGGTACCTTATGCGATACGACCTGCTGTGGAAGCAGAGCTGGAAGGGCTAGAGCGTTCAGGAGTACTGTCAAAGGTGGACTGGAGCGAATGGGCCACGCCCATTGTTCCCGTCATGAAGCGTTCGTTGAGCAACAAGCCGGGGGAATCTGGGAAGGTTCGCATCTGTGGCGATTTCAAGATCACTGTTAATCCGGTTCTTCACACGATGCAATATCCGCTTCCGCGGATTGAGGATATCTTCGCTTCGCTGTCTGGTGGGAAACATTTCACCAAGATAGACCTGGCGCAGGCGTACTTACAGATGGAAGTTGATGAAGCGTCATGCCAGTATCTCACGATCAACACACATAAGGGCTTATATCGGTATAATAGACTGTTTTTTGGAGTGGCATCGGCTCCAGCGATTTGGCAAAGGGCCATGGAGCAGGTATTACAGGGAATTCCAGGCACACAATGCTACCTGGACGACATTCTGATTACAGGAGATGATGATAAGGAACACCTCGTGAATTTGGAGCAGGTGCTCACCAGATTGAAAGAATATGGACTCAGAGTTAATCGCCAGAAATGTGAGTTCTTTCAGAAGCGAATCTCGTACTGCGGTCACGTCATTGACCAGGAGGGGCTTCATAAGTCATCTGACAAGATCGAAGCTGTTGTGAAAGCTCCCGCTCCGGAAAATGTATCCCAGTTGAGGTCGTTCCTTGGGTTGGTTAACTATTACCACAAGTTTCTTCCAAATTTATCCACGGTGTTACACCCGCTGAACACTCTTTTGCAAATGGGAGTACCATGGAAGTGGAGCGAGGACTGTAAGCGGGCTTTTCAAAAAAGCAAGGCACTGATCACCTCTAAGGAAGTGTTGGCTCACTTTAACCCAACGCTGCCTATTCGTTTAGCTTGTGATGCTTCTCCATATGGTATCGGGGCAGTGCTCTCACATAAGTTGCCAAATGGCTTGGAAAGGCCAGTCGCGTTCGCATCCAGATCATTGACCTCCGCTGAGCGCAACTATGCTCCGATAGATAGGGAGGCTCTCAGCCTCGTGTGGGGAGTTAAGAAATTTAACCATTACCTGCAAGGCCAAAGGTTTACGCTGCTGACAGATCACCAGCCGTTGGTTTCCATCTTTAACCCTAAGAAGGGTGTTCCGGTTATGACGGCGCAGAGGCTTCAGAGATGGTCCCTTTTCCTAGGGGCACATCAATATGATATCGAATTCAAAGGTACAAAGCAACATGGTAATGCTGATGGGCTGTTGCGCCTGCCACTACCTACAGTGGAAGAGGCACCGGCAGTTGACCCTGTCGAGATATTTCACTTGACCATCATCGAATGCTTACCAGTCACCAATGCGAGTATTGAGAGAGAGACCAGAAACGACCCGACACTGTCTCTGGTCTACGATTTGACAGTGAAGGGATGGCCAACACATGGCGAACCACTGTTACCGGCATTCTCAGCCAGACGAGAGCAGCTGTCCGTCTGTCAAGGAACATTGATGTATGGAACAAGGGTGATTATTCCTCCTAAATTAAGGGAGAGAGTTCTGAAGGAACTGCATGAAGGTCATCTGGGGGGAGTCAAGATGAAAGGCCTTGCTAGGGCTTATGTGTGGTGGCCAGGTATCGACAAACAAATAGAGGATCTGACTAAAAGCTGCTCAGGGTGCCAAAAAGTTCAAAATGCACCTCCAATTGCACCGCTGCATCCGTGGGAATGGCCTTCAACCCCATGGCAATGCGTGCATATCGACTTTGCAGGTCCATTCATGGATTCCATGTTTTTGATAGCGGTAGACGCACATTCTAAATGGCCAGAAGTGATTAAGATGTCGACCACTACCTCTGAAAAGACGATCGCAGTTCTAAGAACCATATTTGCAAGGAATGGGCTGCCGGAACAAATATGTTCAGACAACGGACCACAGTTCGTGTCAGAAGAATTCCAGAAATTCATGAAGAAGAATGGGGTGAAACACTATACATCTGCCCCATATCATCCGGCTACAAATGGGTTGGCCGAGAGATTTGTACAAACGTTCAAAAAGGCGATAAAGGCTATGAGCGAAGACCATATTCCACTACAACACAAGGTGGACAATTTCCTGATGGCATATCGAAACGCCACGCATGCAGTGACAAATCAAAGCACTGCCATAATGTTCTATAACAGGAGGTTGCGGTCCCGATTGGATTTGTTAAAACCCAATGTGCGTAGGGAAGTCGAAAACAAACAATTCCAGCACGTAAATAACAAGGGCACTCGGAGTTTCGAAATAGGACAACCAGTGTTGGCCAGGGACTATAGGAATGATAAATGGCAATCCAGAACAATTCGTGCCCGACAAGGACCCTTGATGTACACGGTAGACGTTGGTGAGAACGTAATACGACGTCATGCTGACCAACTTGTGGAATCGAGAACAAGGGTCGACCCCATGTCTACGGCAGAGACACCAGTTGAAGAAGTTATTGAGCCTGTAGAATCTATCTCAGACTCGAACGTACATGATGATGTTCAATCCATAAGAGATCAAATGGATGAGTCACCCCAGCAACGAGAACCAGAGACCCCTGAAAGGCGTTATCCGGCCCGGATCAGGAGGCCTCCTCAGAGACTGAATCTTTGAACAGTTTTGTATGAAAGTTGTATATATGTTATCCATGTTATGTTTAAATTGGGGTGTACACTGTTAAGCTAAAAGGGGAGGAATTGTTGTGTATGTAACCTGTACCACCTTAAGAGACTACCTTAAGGTGATGAACTACTTTCTGATGGCTCCTGTATATTGTAGTACCGGTGGTGACCACACCGGTATATAAACCCTGTGGAGCAGTTTGTATTTCAGTTCAGCCAAGAGGACCCTCAATTACTAAAGACCTGTTTAAGTATTCTGTTGTCTGTGTCCAGTTATTCAGCATAACTACATTTGGAAAACACAGACTCAACACTGTCCCCTTGCTGAAGTGGGCAATAGATCCACCCAAGTGCCCCTTATATGAAATGGGGCAGAATCCCCAGCAGAAACAGGTTTTGCCCAATTTTTCACTTCCCAATCCAGCAATCCACTGGTTTTGTGCCTTAGCCCTGACCAGAATTTCAGAGCAAAATAGTTTACTTTGAACGCAATCATAAAAAGTAAAAACAAGTGTAAATTTGATTTTCTACACATTTTTTGGTGGGTTTTCTTGTATTTTCTTTGATGAAATATTAACTGCTGGCACAAAGTTAGATGTAATTTTCAATGTAATTGTGTATGTGCGCTGTAATGATTGATGGTCATGAAAGGAATTAGAAACAATTTCCTTCAATGTTTACTGTTCCCCGTTGAGTTATGAAGTGAAATTAATTAAAATAAATGCATGTTTTCTTAAGCCCAGCTTGTCTGATTTATAGGTTTTGCCTATAATTGCCACTGCAATAGGGACATAATGTATTTGGGGATGCGGCTACCTTAAAATCTCATGCCCCAGTTATAAAACATATCTAAATATTTGATTTACATTTTAGTTCCATTGTAACAGCATGAAATATAAATTATGTTTCCTCATTTTATTTCTCTGTTATACCAAAAGCAGGTGGGGTAGAGAGAGTTTATATTCCACCAGCTTTTAACCAAATTTCTTAATGCTCAGAGTTCCCTGGTAAATTTTACTTATCGGGACACTGTTGGGCTCCAGGGGCTGGTATGTTGAATCCTCAGAACCCATTTCTTTTTTGTTGCTTATTAGATTGAAGTGTGACTGTGTAAATCTTGAAAGCTAGGACTTTAAATTGCCACTGCAAACCCATTTTCTAAAATGAATATTTGGAGTCAGGAAGATATAAAATAAAGTGAGCAGAAGATGTGAAAGTTATTTTGTCAGAGTAGATAAATAAAAAATATAATTGAAAGTTTATAATTAGGCTTAGAGAAAAGGGTGGGAGAAGTTGGTAGAACCAACTGAGGAACAGGCTATTTTAGATCTAGTATTGTGCAATGAGACAGTGTTAATTAACAACCTTATAATAAAGGAGCCTCTAGAGAGCAGTGATCATAATATGACAGAATTTTATGTTGAGTTTGAGAGTGATTTATTTAAGTCCGAAATCTGAACAAAGCAAACTACGTAAGTATGAGAGGTGAGTTGGCTAAGGTAGGTTGGGAAACTAGATGAAAAGATATGATGGTAGATAAGCAATGGGAAACATTTAAAGAAATAATTCATAATTCATATAATGAATATACATTCCCTTAAGGAATAAAAATCCCACCAGAAAAATGGTCCAACCATGGAAAACAAGAGAAGTTAAAGATAAAATTAGATTAAAGTCAGAGGCTTATAATGTTGTCAAAAGAGTAGTAGGCCTGAGGATTTGGAGGATTTTAGAATTCAGCAAAGAAGGACCAAGAAATTTACAGAGAGAGAAAATGGAATATGAGGGTAAACTAGCAAGAGACATAAAAACAGATTGTGGAAGCTTCTATAGGTATGTAAAAAGGAAGAGATTGGCACAAGTAAACATTTGTCCCTTACAGGCAGACAGGAGAAATTATAATGGGGAACACTTTCACAGAAGAAGACACAAAAAACATTCTGGAAATAGTGGGGAACCAAGGGTCTCGTTAGAATGAATAACTTAAAGTATTAGTAAAGACATAGTACTGGAGAAATTCATGGGACTAAAAGCCGACAAATCCAACAAATCGGATGGCCTACATCTTAGGGTTTTAAAAGAGGATGCTACAGAGATAGTGGATGCATTGGTTTTGATCTTTTAGAATTCCTAGATTCTAGAATGGTCCCCGCGGATTGGAAGGTAGCAAACATAACCCCGCTATTCAAGAAAGGAGGGAAAAAGAAAACAGGGAACTATAGACCAGTTAGCCTGACATCAATAGCAGGGAAAATGCTAGAATCTATTATTAGGGACGTGGTAACAGGACACTTGGAAAATCATAATATGAAAGGGCAGAGTCAGCACGGATTTATGAAAGGGAAATTGTATTTGACAAATCAGAGTTTTTTGAGATTGTAACTAGCAGGGTAGATAAGGCAGTCCCAGTGGATGTAGTGTATTTGGATGCATTTGATAAGGTGCCACACAAGAGGTTATTAGATAAAATTAGGACTCGTGGGATCGGGGGTAATATATTAGCATGGATTGAGGTTTGGTTAACACAGAAAACAGAGGGTAGGAATAAACGGGTCATTTTCGGGTTGGCAGGCTGTAACTAGTGGGGTACCGCAAGGATCAGTGCTTGGGCCTCAGCTATTCACAATCTACATCAATGACTTAGATGAGAGGACCATGTGTAAGTTTGCTGATGATACAAAGCTATGTGGGAAAGTAAGTTGTGAGGAGGTTGCAAAGAGGCTGCAAAGGGATATAAACAGGTTAAGTGTGTGGACAAGAACATGGCAGGTGCAATATAATATGGGCCAATGTGAAGTTGTCCACTTTGGTAGGAAAAATAGAAAAGCAGAGTACCCCAGGAAATGCCACTTCTCTAGATTTGCCAGCACGCTAAGGGTTAAGTGTCTTTCTCATCGAACATTTGTTTTTCTTTTCAAGGACGGAGATGCTCATAGCTGTCCACATGCGTTGCTAATGTATTGTCAGAAGCAATTGTCAAAACCTGAATAAGTTAGATATATTTCATTAGATTTTGATCTTTTTTTTTAGGATTGTCTTTTTTTTTAAATAGCCAAACATGAAACTATTTATAATTTATGTTTGTATATCTGCAAGAAGTAATGTATCATAATTTCCTCAGGAATCCTTTCATAATAGGTATCCTGTATCTTAGTCTATTTATCTGTAAATGTACTCTCCCTAACGTCGCTTCCAGAACCTAAACTTAGTAAACTGGATAAAAGATTTTGCAAATCAGTCTCTTGATTCTATTCAATGACACAATAAGACACTTGCCTGGTAAACGTCCAAAGCCTGTTTTTACTTATCACCCTCATGTGTTTATCTAGCTTCCTATTAAATGCATCTATGCTATTCGTCTCAACTACCCCTTGTGGTAGTGAGTTCCACATTCTAACCACTCTTTGGTAAAGAAGTTTCTCCTGAATTATCTATTGGATTTATTAGTGACAGTCTTATATTCCTAGTTTTGGTCTCCCGCACAAGTGGAAACATCTTCCCTACGTCTACCCTATCAAACCCTTTCATAATCTTAAAGAACTCGATCAGGTCACCCCTCACACTTCTCTTTTCTCTTGTAAATCTTTTTTGCACCTTCTCCAGTGCCTCTGTATCCTTTTTATAATATGCAGACCAGAACTGTACACAACACATGTGGCCTAACCAAGCTTCCAGACAAATTTAGCATAACATCCCTCCTTTTCAATTCTATCCCTCCAGAAATGAACCCCAGTGCTTTGTTTGCTTTTTTTATGGCGTTATTAACCTGCGTCACTACTATTAGTGATTTGTGTATCTGTAGCCCCAGATCCCTTTGCTCTACCCCATTTAGACTCTATTTTCCATGCAATATGTGGCCTCCTTACTCTTCCTATCAAAATGCACCACCTCACACTTACCATATTGAAATTAATTTGTCAATTACACACCCATTCTGCAAGTTTATTAATGTCTTCTTGTATTTTGTCACAGCCCTTCTCAGTATTATCTATACCCCCAATTTGGTGTCCACAAAATTTTAAATTGTTCTTTTACGGAATTACTAGGAGAGAAATTGTTAACAAAATGAGAAGCAGAGGACATCAGGTCAGCACTAGTTGCTACCAGCTAGTTGTGGCAGTCCTAATTAATAAATACTGTACCAGGTCTTGCCATTGCCACTGATCAATCCTGATGCACTGTGCTGACAAGGTGGAACTTGTCGCAACTCTGACTTCTTACATTTCCTAATAGAGGTTCAAAGGTTAAAGCATCCAGTTTAGTTAATCAGCAACTAGGTGAGCTAGAACGTGTACTGAGAAGAGAATAAAACTAAGGGTTTTTTTCAGGCCTTGCCCTTACTGCCACTTGTGAAATGGCTATGTTTAACCAACCTATCTGGATTGCTCTGCCATGGTCTGTTTTTCAAACAAAAAATATACAATTAAAATGAAGGCTTTCGAAATTTCAATAAGATCTTTTTGTTGTTATAAAGTTCAGCCTGTTCTACCAGAATTTAGTCATGCAAGATCTATCTGCTAAGTGTACACAATTATGCAGTGACATTTAAACTGAATTTGTAAAGAAACATTAAAGAGCAGAATATTATGCAAAAATATTTAAGAGCCATAGGCCTAGAAATTGGGTTGTTTGCGCCAGCGGTTAGCGTCTAAAGAGACCGAGAATTGGGGCGTTACTTAATGTTGGGGCGGGCGCAATGAAGATAGCGACAACTCCCATATTGACTATACATTTAACGCCTGCGCTAAGTGTTTGCACGCACCCGCGAGCGCAAGCACATAATGACGTCATTTCATCGTGCAACGCCTTTTAGGGGCGCCTGAGCGGATATTGGGTGGCGGCCGGAGCCTTAACGCCTAGCGCTATTAGTGACAGTTCGAGGGAGCGTTAGCAGGCCCTTCTCGGAGTCAGGGGGCGCTATTTAAAGGGGACAGCTCTAGTATAGAAGCTTCAGCCACTTGGCCTGTTCATTGCGATCGTTGGTGGAGAGATTTGGGGAGCTACTGTGGAGCAGAGTTTTTGGATTTTAGCATTAGAGTAATTGGGACCCTCAAACCTGTCCGGAGCAGTTGGCGCACTAGGCCTAACAGCCTTCTGACCAACTGGCATCGGAATGGGAGATGCTTTGGAGGGCGACGGGCTCCTGGCCGAACACTATGAAGGGGCAGAAAGATGGCGGGAGAGAGGGCCGGGATTGGCCAGAAGGAGGAGGGGCAATGGAGGTTGCCCTATCCGAGGGTATGCTGCGAGGGTCTTTAGGGGTCATACCTTGACATGTCGGAGGAGCAGTGTGTGCAAAGGCTCCGAATCGGGATGGACGTTGTTACTGAGCTGTGCCACCTGCTTACTGAGGATGTGCAGCCGCGTCAACGGTGCATGACCTCTCTGTCGGTGGCCGCTAAACTGACTGTTGGCCTCAATTTTTATGGCAACGGATCCTTTCAGTGAGCCATTGGGGACATCGCGAATATCTCTCAGGCTGCAGTCCACTGCTGCATCCGGCAAGTTACAGCTGCCCTTTATAGGAGAAGGCATCAATTCATCACCTTCCCTCTGACCCTGGAGAAGCAGGCTGCTGCTGCGGAGGAGGAGGAGCATGCGGACGAGGAGGAGGAGGAGCAGGAGGAGGAAGATGGAAGGGCTCCTGAAAGTGGAAGGGACATCCGTCACTGGCTCATGAGGAGTCGTCTCGAGGCCCCTCTGGCGGAATGATGAGTGTCTTAACTGCTGCGCACTTTGGATGTTTGAACGCATCTGAAGGCCAGCATCACTGTAATTATTCACGTACACCTTAGCACATTTAAACTTCTCTTTATTGTCACAAAAGTCTTTCCTTACAGCAAAACAACGTCATGTCAACAGAAACCATAACAAACAAAATAACAAACTCTTCGGCAAAGCCGCCAAACTGAACAAACTTTTTCCAACAATTCCAACAGGTGAGGGTCTCCTTGAGTTTGGCCAAAGAAACGTCTCAGGACCTCCCTCTACTGCTGGCCCCTTGATGGAGAACGACTTCTCTTTCACGCTCGGCCCCTTCCCTCCCTGCTGCTCCTACGTAATTGAACCCCAGTGGCGGGGTGAAGGCTGGTGGACGCCTGCTGACTGTCTGGAAGCGCAGAAGCCCCTGATGGACGGCCTGGATGACCTCTGGGCTTGGAGGGTGCGGAGGCTGGCTGCTTGATCTGGCCATGGCTGGAAGCAGTGTGAACTGCAGGTGGTGGCAGCTGGACTGCAGACGTTCCAGCGGTGGCATGAGCAATGGTCACCTGCCGAGAGAGGACACCTGCACCATGGTCGGACGACACACTGGCTCTCGGAGGGGACCGGCTCAGCTCCACCGCCACAAGCGACTGCTCCACTGATTCCTGGCCTCGTGTGGTACTGGAAGGGCCCGGGGTGACCCTAGCTGAGGCAGATAGGGTGGCTGCAGTGAGAGTTCGCGTTGCCTCAATCTGGGTGTGGATGAGGCCGGCAAGTAACTGCGTGGCAGCAGTGAGGCCAGGTGCCAGTGCTTCGGAGAAGCCCTGGACAGTTCTTTCCATTGCTTCGGACAAGGCCGGTGCTGACCGCTCCACTGCCTCGGACAAGCCCTGGACAGACCTTTCCAGGGATTGTCCGAAGCCCTGAACAGTCCTTTCCATAGCGGCCTCGAAGCCCTGGACAGTCCTCTCCATTGTTGGTGCAAAGCCCTCGACAGACCTCTCCATTGTTGTCCCGAAGCCCTCGACAGACCTCTCCATTGTTGCCCCGAAGCCCTGGAGAGTCCTGTCCATTGTTGCCCCGAAGCCCTGGAGAGCCCTGTCCATTGTTGCCCCGAAGCCCTGGAGAGTCCTCTCCATTGTTGCCCCGAAGTCCAACACACTCTTTGCCAGTGAATCTATTGACTGAGGCATCCTCCCCACTGCAGCCATCAGCTCAGTGTGCCTGAGCCGGGCCTGGGTGCTCATTTCAGCCAGGCGACGCACCTCCTCTGCACTCTGTGCAGCAGTCATCACTACCTGCCTTGCCCTCCGGGGAGACGGTGGCCGAACTTGCCTACCCCCCTTGCATTGCTGCATGCCGCTTGGTCCGGCAACTGCCTGATCATCAGAGCCCCCCCCCCTCCCCTCCAGGGAACTACTATCCCCAGTCTGCAAATGTGTATGCTCCTCTGAGATTGGAGCGGATGGGCCGGCTTCCTCCTGATCCTCAACTCCGGAGGCACTGGCACTGGCAGCTTCAGGGCGTTGATCCCCAGTTGGTGATGCATCATCTGAAAGCAGGGAGGTGGAAGAGTGGCTTTAGCAAAAGGACAGGTTGGCGGAAAGGCATGGCAGATTGCGGCAAGGCTCTGACATGGCTGCACACTGAGGAAGCATGCTGGCGGGGGGACCAAGTGGAAGGAAACAGCTGAAAAAGGAGAGAGTCTTACCCTCACTATCGGAAATGGGGTCGGCAGCTGCAGTGGTAACAGAACCAGACAGACGTCCTCCAAGAATCTGGTGCACTCTCTCCTCGAGATCCGTCAGAGTGACGACTTGTGGAGGTCCGCCACCGGTTCGATGCTGCTCCCTCCGCATCGTCGCCAGCTTGGACTGCAGGGGAAAGAAGGGGAAGTTCTGTAACATGATGCCTTGAGAGATCATCTCATGCCCCCCATGGTGCAACAGCCCTTACATGATGCCTTGAGAGATAATCTCATGCCCCCCATGGTGCAACAGCCCTTACATGATGCCTTGAGAGATCATCTCATGCCCCCCATGGTGCAACAGCCCTTACATGATGCCTTGAGAGATCATCTCATGCCCCCCATGGTGCAACAGCCCTTACATGATGCCTTGAGAGATCATCTCATGCCCCCCATGGTGCAACAGCCCTAACATGATGCCTTGAGAGATCATCTCATGCCCCCCATGGTGCAAGGGCCCTTACATGATGCCTTGAGAGAAATGTCCATGTGTGTGCCCAGAAAGGGCCATGGGTGCTTGCTGACAGATGGCCATTGGGGCATCATGGCAACAGGGCCCTCGAAGTTAGGTGCAGATGGAGGGAATCAGAAGTTTGCATAACCAACACTCACCCTAACGACCCGAGTGAGGTCGTTGAATTTCTTCCTGCACTGAACAGGGGTCCTGGTCGCCAAGCTGTTGGAGTTGACCCTCTGAGAAACCTCCCTCCAAGATCGCCGGTAAGCCTTTTGATTCGGCCTCTTGCGATTGTCAGGATACAGAACATCTCGACGGCGCTCAACTGCAGACACCAAGTGGTCCAGGGCCTCAGTGCTGAAGCGCTCTGTTCTCTGTCTCACCTTCTCCATCCTCACCAAGCTTGTTGTGCCAGAGAAGGGCGAGCACCGATTCTGAGGCCCACAGGGCGTTGAGTGTTGCAGCTCAGGCTGACTGACCACCCCTTTAAGAGCCGGCCGGCGCCTGGAAGTCTCGTGGTTTCCGGTAATTGAGATCACCTGCGCTGCGCCCGTCCGCGACGATATTGGGTAGCGCCTGAACTTTTGCGCCTTAGGAGCCCCGTGCAACGTCTGAGTTAGCGCCTCAATCCCCTTTGGGGGCGATGCAACCCAATATCTCACCAGGCAGCGATAAGTTTCGTCTGGCTATAAACTTAGCACAGCACCAGTTCTAACGCCTCAAGCGGGGCTATACCCAAATTTCTAGGCCATAGGCTCTAAACTTGATAGCTACGAATAAATGGGAATTGTCTTTGATGAAGTGTAGAATGCAACGAACCCCATCCATGATATGTATGGTACTTGCATATTGTTAACTGAAACAAAGAAACAGAAGATAGGAGCAGGAGTAGGCCATTCGGCCCCTCGAGCCTGTTCCGCCATTTAATGAGATCATGGCTGACCATCCAAATTCAGTACCCTGTCCCTGCTTTCTCCCCATATCCCTTGATCCCTTTAGCCTTAAGAAATATATCTAACTCCTTCTTGAATATATTTAATGAATTGGCCTCAACTGCCTTGTGTGGTAGAGAATTCCACAGGTTCACCACTCTCTGGGTGAAGAAATTCCTCCTCATCTCAGTCCTAAATGGCTTACTTCTTACCCTTAGAGTGTAACCCCTGGTTCTGGACTCCCCTGCCATCGGGAACATCCTTCCTGCATCTAGTCTGTCTAGTCCTGTTAGAATTTTATAAGTTTCAATGAGATCCCCTCTCATTCTTCAAAACTCGAGCGAATACAAGCCCAATCGACCCAATCTCTCTTCATACGTCATTCCTGCCATCCCAGGTATCAGTCTGGTGAATCTTCGCTGCACTCCCTCCATGGCAAGAACATCCTTCCTCAGATAAGGCGACCAAAACTGCACACAATACTCAAGGTATGGTCTCACTAAGACCCTGTACAACTGCAGCAACACATCCTTGCTCCTGTACTCGAATCCTCTCGCTATGAAGGCCAACATACCATTTGCCTTCTTAACCGCCTGCTGCACCTGCATGCTTACCTTCAGCGACTGGTGCACAAGGACACCCAGGTCTCGTTGCGCTTCCCCTTTTTCCAATCTATTGCCGTTCAGATAATAACCTGCCTTCCTGTTTTTGCCACCAAAGTGGATAACCTCACATTTATCCACATTATACTGCATCTGCCATGCATCTGCCCAATCATCCAACCTGTCCAAATCATACTGGAGTTTCTCTGCATCCTCCTCACAGCACACACGCCCACCCAGCTTTGTGTCATCTGCAAACTTGGAGATAATACATCTAGTTCCCTCGTCTAGATCATTGATATATATTGTGAATAACTGGGGTCCTAGCACCGATCCCTGCGATACCCCACTATCACTGCCTGCCACTCGGAAAAAGACCCATTTATTCCAACTCTTTGCTTTCTGTCTGCCAACCAGTTCTCTATCCAAGTCAGTACCTTACCACCAATCCCATGTGCTTTAGCTTTGCATGCTAATCTCTTATGCAGGACCTTATCGAAAGCCTTCTGAAAGTCCAAATACACCACATCCACTGGTTCTCCCTTATCTATTCTACCAGTTACATCCTCAAAAAATTCCAGTAGATTATTCAAGCATGATTTACCTTTTGTAAATCTATGTTGACTTTGTCCGATCCTGTCACTGTTTTATCAAGTGCTCTGCTATTACATCTTTTATAATGGACTCTAGCATTTTCCCCACTACCAATGTCAGGCTTACCGGTCTATAATTCCCCATTTTCTTTTTCTCTCTACCACCTTTTTTAAATAGTGGGGTTACATTAGCTACCATCCAAGCCATGGGAACTGTGCCAGAGTCTATAGAATTTTGGAAGATGACCAGCAATGCATCTACTATTTCTAGGGCCACTTCCTTAAGTAACCTAGAATGTAGATTATCAGGCCCTGGGGATATATCAGCCTTCAATCCCATCAATTTCCCTAACACCACCTCCATACAAATACTGCTTTCATTCAGTTCCTCCCACTCATTAGACCCTATGTTCCCCGAAATCTCTGGGGGGTTATTTGTGTCCTCCTTTGTGAAGACAGAACCAAAGTATGTATTTAATTGGTCTGCCATTTCTTTGTTCCCCATTATAAATTCCCCTGATTCTGACTGCAAGGGACCTACGCTTGACTTCACCAATCTTTTTCTTTTCACATATCTATAGAAGCTTTTACAGTCAGGTTTTATGTTCCCTGCAAGCTTACTCTCATACTCTATTGCCCCCCTCTGAATTAATCCCTTTGTCCTCCTTTGCTGAATCCTAAATTGCTCCCAATCCTCAGGTTTGCTGCTTTTTCTGGCCAATTTATATGTCCTCTTCTTGGATCTTATGCTATCCCTGATTTCCCTTGTTAGCCACGGTTGAATCACCTTTTTTGTTTTATTTTTATGCCAAACAGGGATGAACAAATTCTATAGTTCATCCATGCGGCCTTTAAATGTTTGCCATTGCCTAGTCACCATCAACCCTTTAAGTAACATTCCCCAATCCATCCTAGCCAACTCACGCCTCATACCATCGTAGTTTCCTTTTTTTAGATTCAGGACCCTAGTCTCTGAGTCAACTACTTCACTTTCCATCTTACTGAAGAATTCTATCATATTATGATCACTCCTCCCCAAGGGGCCTCGCACAACAAGATTGCTAATTAATCCTTTCTCATTACATAATACCCAGTCCAAGATGGCCTGATGGTTCCTCGCCATATTGGTCCAGGAAACCATCCTGTATGCACTCTAGGAATTCCTCCTCCACAGTATTGTTACTAATTTGGTTAGCCCAATCTATATGTAGATTAAAGATTTAAAGTGAAAAACTGAACAGTAGATGGCCCTCTGATGGGAGTAAATACATTGGCCCAGAATTTGCAGTTGTAATGATGATGAAACTGTTAGGCCTAGAAACTCAGTTTGGGCCCACCAGCTGGTTTGCGCCCAAAAGTTAGCGCTGAGGAGCCAGTTGCGCCCGTCAGATATTCGTTTTTTGCGCCCCAAGTCGGAACCGGGCGCTATTCCAGGGTGTGCCCGCCCCCGCTTGGGGCGCTGAAACTGAATTTCAGCGCTGTAGGCGCCGCTGCGCCACCCGATGCGGTGCGGCAGGCTGCGGTACTGCAGGCCTCCTCCTCTTAAGGTGGAGGTGCCTGCAACGGGGAGATCACCGCTGGATTGTGCCGGCAAATGAGCCCGGCACCACGGAGAAGTGCCGGGCTCGCGGAAAGCAGCCGGCAATGCCGCGGGGGGGGGGTGGTGGAGGAGGCCGGGGAAGGAGGTGCGGGCAGGCGGCCGCCGAAAAAGCGGCCGGCCGCACCTCCACCTTTATGCGCCCCACTAAGGCTGCAGTAAGGCCCTGGTCTCCGGATGTAAGTAGCGGCCGCCACGGAGGAGGCGGCGGCAACTGAATATGGGATTCGGGCCGGCATCGGGGCGGAACCGGGGCACTGCGCACACCGATGATGTCATCGGTGCCGGCGCAGCGCTACCGGCTACCGCCACCATTACCGCAGCGCTGAATATCAGCGCGAACTCCTCTATTGGCGCAAAAGCCCTCTTTGGGCGAAAACTGGGCGCAAAGCCAACTGAATTTCTAGGCCTTAGCGTTTATCTTCATTACTCTGTAAAACTGACAGAAACTTCTGGAGTCTGCACATGCGCACTTAAACGTGGAACTCCTGAAGTTGCTGTTGGTGATGGTTTGCTCTTCCGCAGGGTGCATTGTTGCCATCCTCGTAGATGCAAGCAACACAGAATCAGTGAATTTACATGAACTTCAGCTTCTTACAATCTATTCTCATTGCCAAAACACTTAAGAAATGTTAAGCCTTGTTTAATGAGGTGAAACTTTTTTTAACGGCATACTAAGTCATAGTTACTGCTAAACAATCTCTCTGGCCCTGAAAAAGTAATTTAATATGTGGAATCTCATTTCCTACATTACAGGATAAAAATTGCATGATTTTTAAAGTAATTTTATTTTTAAGTTTGTTTATAATATTTCAGCTTCTACCTTAATCCCATGTGTATGTCCCAAGCTTTATCTTGTTTTCTGTAAAAGTATTAAAAAGTGAAGACTAAAACCAGCTTTTTATGTCCTGTTCTCTGTGAGAATTACATAGGATATGCGGCACAGAAACAGGCCATTCGGCCCAACCAGTCCATGCCGGCGTTTATGCTCCACACGAATCTCCCCCCATCTTTCCTCATCTAAATCTATCAGCATAGCCCTCTATTCCCTTCTCCCTTATATGCTTGTCTAGCCTCCCCTTAAATGCATCTATACTATTCGCTTCAACCACCCCCTGTGGTAGCGAGTTCCACATTCTCACCACTCTTTGGGTGAAGAAGTTTCTTCTGAATTACCTATTGAATTTCTTGGTGACTATCTTATATTGATAGCCTCTAGTTATGCTCTTCCCCACAAGTGGAAACATTCTCTCTGTATCCACTCTATAAAAAATGTTCATAATTTTATAGACCTCTATTAGGTCACCTTTTTTCAAGAGAAAAGAGACCCAGCCTGTTCATCCTTTCCTGATATGTATACCCTAGCATTTTTGGTATGATCATTGTAAATCTTCTTTGCACCCTCTCCAGTGCCTCTATATCCTTTGTATAATATGGCGACCAGAACTGTATGCAGTACTCCAAGTGTGGTCGAACCAAGGTTCGATACAGGTTTAGCATAACTTTCCTACTTTTCAATTCTAACCCTCTAGATATAAACCCTAGTACTTGGTTTGCTTTTTTTATGGCCTTGCTAACCTGTGTCACAACCTTTAATGATTTGTGTATTTGTACTCCGAGATCCCTTTGTTCCTCTACCTTCTTCAATGTGATTGGCTGCTTAGCAGGCTTGATGACATCACTGTTGCTGGATGCTGGAGATCCCCTATTGATGATGCCAGAATGAAATTAACGTTGCGAAATCCACACCGCAGAAATCACTAGATCTTTGTGTGCAGCTTTCTTCAAGGTCAGTGGCGAGCACTGTCACTTCGCCGCTGACTGCAAAATCCAGGCCATTGCAGCAATTACACTCCAATATCTATTGCATTACTTTTGTTATACTTTGAAGGGGAAAATTCTAGAGGGCCTGGAATTAAAGAAATTAAAGAAAATAAATTAAAAGTAGCTACTTATTACTACAGCAATTAGAGTGTTTCACCTCGAAAGGCCCGAAATAGTCCACCCCTACGTTTGTAAATGGGGGCTTGTCTGGTAACAAACGGTCTTCAGGCAGGTCTGCCATTTTCTGCTCCCCAGCTCTAGCGTGTAACCGTCTGCAAACAATGCATTCAGAGAGTATTTTTCTTATCACAGAATTAGCTCCTGGAATCCAGTATCTTTGTCTTAGCTTCGCAAGCACGTGATTCCTCCCACTGTGTCCAATACTCTGGTGTATATGCTGAAGAATGAGAGTAGCAACCCGGAGGTCCTTAGAAAGGATAGCAGGATGCTTGGCCTCCTCTGGCATAGCAGATTTGTTTAGTCTCCCTCCCACCCTCAGTACTCCATCTTGCAGTGTAGGGTCCAGCTTGTAGATATGACTACCTTTCTTGATTGGAGTATTTCGCTGTAAAGCTTCGATTTCTTCTGGGTATCTTTGTCTTTGACTGAAGCAAACTATCTCCATCTCAGCCTTGGCCAAATCCTCCACAGTCAATGAATTCTTACCCAATGTGGTCTTGTGCTGATGCATATACTGCTGTAGAAGCATTCTCTGCTTATCGGGGTTACTTTCAGACTGACTGATAGTGGCTCGGTACTCTTTTCTCTTACCGCTCAGGTGTAGCAGCAACTCTTTCAACCTTAGAAACCATGCAACTGCTTTCCTCAACTGGTGCCATCCTGAGAAATGGTTAACAAGCTTGTTCACTGTGTCAAAGTTCTCTTTCGTAGTTATGAGATTTACTGTGACTGATCTCTTGACTTCGACGTCGTCTTCAGCAATCTGACTTGGCATATCTGGTCTTTCTGGCCATGATCTCTCTGTTTCCAGCAGATAACTTGGGCCTTGTATCCAAGTTTCACTCCTCATGAAGTTTTCAGCCTTCAATCCCCGTGAGGCTTGATCTGCTGGGTTTAATGAGGTGTTTACATACCTCCATTGAGATGGTTGTGTAGCTTCTCTAATGGATGAGATTCTGTTTGCTACGAAGGTCTTGAAGCGTATCTTCTCATTCTCTATATACTTCAGCACCGTCGTGCTATCCGTCCAGAAGACAGATTCTTCTAGTGGGAGCTGTAACTCTTTCCGCATCGCCTGGTCAACTTTAACTGCAACAACCGCTGCCGTCAACTCCAGTCTCGGGATGGTGACCTGCTTCAGCGGAGCCACCCTGGATTTCCCCATGAGGAAGGCACAATGTTTCTGGCCCTGTTGATTTGTCAGCAAGAGGTAAGTAGCCGTGCCATAGCCGTCCTCACTGGCGTCCGAGAAATGATGTAGTTGAGCCGTCTTTGTAACTCCAAAACTCACGGGCTTGATGCATCTACTGACGTTGAAGCTAGAAAGTTGTTGCAAATCTGTCAACCATCTGTGCCATCTCTGAGCTTGACCTTCTGGGATATCTTCATCCCATCCTCTCTTGTCTCCACACAGCTCTCGTAGCATCAGCTTCACCGGCAGAATGAGTGGTGCCAGGAATCCAAGAGGGTCGTAGATGGAACTGACCACGGAGAGAATCCCTCGTCTTGTGGATGGTCTTTCGTTCACCATTATCCTGAAGTTGAACGTGTCTGACTCAATGCACCATTGTACACCAAGAGCTCTCTCGATAGGAAGGACATCGTGGCTCAGGTCCAGATCTTTGACTTCAGTGGCTCTTTCCTTTTCTGGGATAGAAGCTAGAACTGCTCTGCTGTTGCTTATCCACTTAGTCAGATGGAATCCTCCATTCGAACACAGAGTTCTAAGGTCTCTTGACAGTGCGATGGCATCGTCTTCTGTTGACACGGACTTCAGACAGTCATCGACATAAAAGTTTCTGAAGATTGTCTCCACAGCCTCTGATGGTGCTTTGCCTTTGCCATCTTCTGCAGTTTTTCTGAGAGTGTAGCTTGCACAGCTGGGAGATGATGTGGCTCCGAAGAAGTGTACGGCCATTCTACATTCCACCATCGCTTGACTAACGTCGCCATCTGGCCACCAAAGGAAACGCAGAAGATCAGCATCTTCATCAGGGATTCTGACTTGGTAGAACATTGATTCTATGTCTGCCATCATGGCAACGAGCTCTTGTCTAAACCTAGTCAAGACGCCAATGAGGGTAATAGTAAGATCAGGACCTTGAAGCAGCTGGTCATTCAGTGAAGTTCCTCTGAATGAGGCGGCGCAGTCAAACACTACACGGATCTTTTTCTTCTTTGGGTGATACACACCGTGATGAGGAATGTACCAGACCCTTCCATCGTCTCTGTTCAACTGTTCCTCGGGCACTTTTACAGCATAGCCTTTCGCTATGATGTTTCTCATGAAGCCTTTGTAGTCTTCGTGAAAGTCGGGGTTCTTGTTCAGCTTTCTCTTTAGACTGATGGCACGTTGCTCTGCTATGCAGCGATTGTTCGGCATCTTCGCGGTCTGTCTTCTCAGTGGCAAACCAATGTGATAGTGGCCATCAATGAACTGTGTAGACCTTGTCATCAAATCCATGAACTGATGGTCTTCTTGTGAAATCTCTGTCTTTTCCTCACAGCTGCGTTCTGAAAAGTCTGCGTTGAACTGCTGTATCAACAGCTCTTCAATGCTTGCGATAGAGATGCGATTAACTGACATTTTGTCGTTCCTCCTTGTTCGACTTGTTGCCATCATCTCTCCTTACCGGTCCATTGACTACCCATCCAAGGGCTGTCCTGACGGCGTAGGGTCCGTCATCCTTGCTGTTTATCACCTGCCATGGCTCCATAGTTTTGTAGGCATTGGTTCCAATTAATAGGCCAATTTCTGCTTCAATGTATGGGAGACGCACCTTTTCTAGGTAAGGCCATCTATCCACATCCTTCTGCAGGGCTAAGTTCCCTATTCTAACAGGAATCTCCCTCTGTATGAAAACATTAGGCAGGTCTATGAAGTCCTTCTCTTCAAGTCCACACACTTCTAAGTCTGACAGGATATAACTTTGCATTGACTTCTCATGACCCATGGTGCGTAATAGGATTTCTGTTCTTCTGCCTCTAACGTTCAGCTGTCGCATGAGTGATTCTGTGCAGAACGTTGCTGAACTACCTGGATCCATGAAGGCGTAAGTCTCCACAAGCTTCTCGCTCCTCTTAGACTTGATCTTTACTGGTACGATGGCAAGAATACAATCACTGTCACCGGCCCCAGTGAGTCCACAAGTCTCTGGTTCTAGCGACACCAGAGCACTTGAAACAACCTTCTCGTCGGTATTGTTTTCTTCACTCTTCTTAGAGACTTGTTCTTCTTTATGGATATGCAGCAGACTGGGATGTTTCCGAGTGCACTCTCTGCATGTTGTTCTTTGCTTACAGTTTCTACTCAGGTGCCCCTGAGAGAGACATCCAAAACATAGGCCGTTGTACTTCAGGAATTCGATTCTGTCCTTATGTGGCTGTGCTTTGATGTCGCTGCAGAAATCCAATGTATGATTCTTCTGGCAGAATAAGCATGGCTTCTGAAAGGCATTAGCAGGCGTCACTGTGCTGCTCTTTTTGGGAGATGAGTTCTGGGGCCTTTCTTCCTCGGCCTGAGTGACGATAGTTGCAAAGCTGCTTCCCCTGGAACCACCTTTCCTGAGAGTCTTTGATTCAACAGGCTTGGCTTTCACTCTTCCATCGGTGGTCGGGCTGGCGTCCTGGATGTTTCCAAACAATGGGTCCCTCGCAATTTTAGCCTGTTTGTCTATGAAATTCACTAAGTCTGCAAACCTGGCTCTACTTTTCCGTCTCTCCATTATCTCAAAGGCTGTTCTTCTCCATTGTTCTCTCATCCTGTAAGGAAGCTTAGAGATGATGATTCTCATAGTCGTAGGATTGTCCATCTCTTCCATGAATTCAACATCCTCCATGGTGTTGCGACATCCTATGAGGAAAAGAACATATGCGTTCAATGCCTCTCCGTCCTCCGATCTGATCTGTGGCCACTTGGTAGCCTTTTCAATATATGCAGTGGCTATCTTCAGCTCGTTACCATAGTGCTCCTGCAGCAACTTCCTGGCTTCTATGTATCCCCGGTCCGGTCTCATGTGTTCACAGCTTCTGACCAGGTCTTGTGGTTTACCACTGGTGTACTGTCCCAGGCAGTACAACTTATCACTGCTGCTCTCTGTTTTGGAGTCAATGGCTTGTTCAAAGGATCTGATGAAGGGCTTATACTTGAGTGGGTCACCTTGGAACACTGGTATGTCTCTTTGAGGGAGTCGAAACAGATTCTGTTGTTTTACAAGCATCTCTGTAATTTCGTTCTGACGTTGCATCACTCGGTATAGGCTTCTCCCTGTGTCTTCAGGCCTCTGGCGGTCATCAGCAGGGTCTAGTCTAGACCGTCTGACGTCTGGGGTAGCATCACGTGCTCCTGTAAGTGGAGAGGCCACTCTTCCACGCTGTAATGCCAGGGGATTGCCTTCGGACTCTCTTGTAACTCTTGAAGGTGCCCTGGATCCAACTCTATGTGACAACATTGACTGGCAGTATTCGCTCCCGCCGTCCCGTGAGCCTTCATAATCTTCATACGCACTCAACCTGGCGTCTGAGACCGTGATAGCTGTTTTTATCTCCAGCTGTTCTTTCTTTGCCTGCACCTGGGCCTGTTGGGCCTGCACTTGGGCCTGCAGTTGGGCCTGTTGGGCCTGCAGTTGGGCCTCTTGGACCTGCAGTTGGGCCTCTTCCCGTTCAAGAGCTTGCTTCTCCGCTAAAGATGCTGCGCGCGCCATCAACGCCGCCCGTTCAACCTCCTCTCTCATGCGTCGCGACGAGCTTGTGGTAGAAGCGACTGACCTGCGTCCAGAAACAGAGCTACCTTCTTTTCGATTTTTGCTCGGTCTGGCGGAAGTCTCTGAAATGCTATCGTCTGGTCCGACTTCATCGTCAACTTTATCTTTCTCTGCTGTATCAGCATCTTGACGAATCTTTAACATCCACTGTTCTGTGGCCTTGATATCGTCCTTAATGCTGGTTGATTTAAGATCAAACCAGTTGTGCTGATCAGCGTTTCCCTCTTCTTCAGACAGAAGTGCTAATACATCTTCATTGAGTACATTAAATTCTTCATGCAGCTTGGAGAAATCGTAATACATTATGTCTTCAGCTTTCTTAATATTAGCATTATCTTCCATGAGACGATCAATTATCTTCATTTTTCCAGTTATCTGAGCTAATTTAGCCTTCCTTGCACCTATGCTTCTATGTAACTTCTCTTCCATTGCCTTTGGGGGGAGCTTTATTTCCCTCTTTTGGCCAGCAATCCTTCTGGCTGGGGGAAGCTCCTGGCTCCGTAAGGCCTCGGCCATTTTACCCGCAGCTCTTATTTAGCTTCTCAATAGAATGAACAAAGCAAGTAACAGTCACTGTACCTTCGCTTTCTTATATTGTCGTCTGGCTCCGTGACCATTCATGTATACGTTCGCCGACGATTCCGTCCTTTCCTTCTTAGGGAGCAAGTTTTTGACTAATGTAGTGGCGCTTCTTAGTTTCCAAACAGGCAGCCACTGAGCTGTGGGGCTGTTAACAACGAGTACACGCGTGTCGAAATAAAATGTTTCCAAACGTAGCTTTGTCTTTCAAACTGTTTACTATAACACTTCACAAACGGAATTACAAAGCCAACACGTACAAACGAACACGGTCAAAAACTGTATTGCTCCAAACCTCACAACTTCTGCCTCCTTCAGCCACGTGGAGTTTAAACTGTAAAATGGCTGCATACCATGTGTGGCTTAGGGACTGTACCATTGTGGCAAGAATGAAGGGGGTGTCTCGGACTATACTACTGGAGCTAGAAAATAGGGGGTTTCTTAATACAATAAGTCAATCAGGTAAATTAACTGTATTATGCTATTTAACCAATATTTTAAAGTATTTTCTTAAGCTTTTATGGCTCTTACACTGAGTTTGATAGATTTTTGTTAACCAAAGTTATTAAGGCATTTGGAGTTAGGTCACAGATCGGCCATGATCTTACTGAATGGCGGAATAGGCCAGAGGAGCTAAAGTTAGGTCACAGATCGGCCATGATCGTATTGAATGGCGGAATAGGCTGAGGAGCTAAAGTTAGGCCACAGATCGGCCATGATCGTATTGGATGGCGGAATAGGCTGGAGGAGCTAAAGTTAGGTCACAGATCGGCCATGATCGTATTGAATGGCGGAATAGGCTGGAGGAGCTAAAGTTAGGTCACAGATCGGCCATGATCATATTGAATGGCGGAATAGGCTGGAGGAGCTAAAGTTAGGTCACAGATCGGCCATGATCTTATTGAATGGCGGAATAGGCTGGAGGCGCTAAAGTTAGGTCACAGATCAGCCATGATCTTATTGAATGGCGGAATAGGCTGGAGGGGCTAAAGTTAGGTCACAGACCAGCCATGATCTTATTGAATGGCGGAATAGGCTGAGGAGCTAAATTGCCGACTCTTCTTCCTATGTTCCTAAGCTTTTTAAAAAAAAAAAAACCTCTGAAGCGTTCTATTTTCTAGATGTTACCCTCCAATTCAAATATGTTGGTCTAAGTGGATGTAATCTGGCCAATCAGGACTCATTCATAATACAGGGTACTGTTTTCACACTTGTCTATCATTTAAATTGGCACTTAATTTGGGAAATTGGTCAGTATTGCATCCAAAGCATAGCTTAAATGGCCCAACAAAGATTTTGTGGAGCTTGTTGTACAGACCCTGAAATAGAAGATATAACTTCCTTATTAACCTGACCTGACCATTAGCTTTGACAATCGTGAGCCTAAACAGACCTAACCCCTGTTGTATGCCAAGACCCAAACCATCAAATTAAAAAACAACTTAACAGCTGAGTTGTGAGCTACTGCTAATAAAGGAAATTAAGTTATAAATGTTAGCTTTGTGATTAAGAGTGAATTAAAAAATAGTACCCACTCAGGAATGAACTAGATTAGCAAATGGGGAATATAAAAATATCAACTATAGCAACATTAGCATCTGTGACTCATCTACAGTTTTCCAACTTTTACTAATTTCTTTGGTACCAGTTACTCATTCCACATTTCACCCTTAATATCAGAGGGTAAGAGAAATATTTGAACTTTTACTTATATTTGGACTGAACACAGAATGATGGTCAGGGAAATAGGCAGTTACAAGGAGTTAACATTGTGCCATAAACCATAAAAATAAAAGTTATGAAACATACATGTTTATTTTCTTCAATTCCTTCACTATCTGTTATTGTGCGTAATTTTTATTGTAGGAAGAGTTATTAGCCTCATGAGAAATTTGTTCCCTGATGTCATTTTTCTTTTTTTTTAATGATGGTATTTTATGGGTGTTGTCACGCTAAGCTAGCGGCCTTGTCTGGGAGGAGTTTTCTTGGGTTACTTTTAGGTCCTATGATGGACTGGGCTGTGAGCCCGCTGCTTGAGTACAATGCTGTGATTCTAGAGGGGTAGCATTGACAACCACTACAACCATGAGTGATTCCTAGGGAAATCGTACTTGACAAAATAATGGGACTAAAAGACGACAAGTCCCCTGGACCAGATGGCCTGCATCCCAGGGTCTTAAAAGAAGTGGCTGCAGAGATAGTGGGTGCATTGGTTGCAATATACCAAAATTTCCTGGACTCTGGAGAGGTACCAGCGGATTGGAAAACCGCAAATGTAACACCCCTATTTAAGAAAGGAGGGAGACAGAAAGCAGGAAACTATAGATCAGTTAGCCTAATATCTGTCATTGGGAAAATGCTGGAGTCCTTCATTAAGGAAGCAGTAGCAGGGCATTTGGAAAATCATAATGCAGTCAAGCAGAGTCAGCATGGTTTTATGAAAGGGAAATCATGTTTAACAAATTTGCTGGAGTTCTTTGAGGATATAATGAGCAGGGTGGACAAAAGTGAACCAGTAGATGTGGTGTATTTGGATTTCCAGAGGGCATTCGATAAGGTGCCACATAAAAGGTTACTGCATAAGATATGAGCTCACGGAATTGGGGGTAATATATTAGCATATTAGCATGGATAGAAAATTGGCTAACTAACAGAAAGCAGAGAGTCGGGATAAATGGGTCATTTTCAGGTTGGCAAATGGTAACTAGTGGGGTGCCACAGGGGCCGGTGCTGGGGCCTCAACTATTTACAATCTACATTAATAACTTGGATGATGGGACGGAGTGTAATGTAGCCAAGTTTGCAGATGACGCAAAGATGGGTGGGAAAGCAAGTTGTGCAGAGGACTCAAAAAATCTGCAAAGGGATATAGACAGGCTAAGTGAGTGGGCAAACAATTGGCAGATGGAGTATAATATGGGAAAGTGCACATTGACCGGAAAAATAAAAAAGCAAATTATTATTTAAATGGAGAGAGATTACAAAATGCTACAGTTCAGAGGGACCTGGGGGTCCTTGTGCATGAAACACAAAGGCTTAGAAATTCAGTTGGTTGCGCCAGCCGTTAGCGCCTTAGGAGGAGTAGATGTCGGGTGCTAGGCGGCTAGCGCCCGGGCGCAGCGCGATCTGCGCCTCGCCCCAACTTCACTAGAGATTTAGCGGCGGCGCAAAGTCTTTGCGCGCGCTCAGCTGCGCGCGCAGATCATGACGTCATTTCCTCGTGCAACGCCCTTTGTGCGCCCCCAACTGGAACTTCAGTGGCGATGCCCCATTGTGCGACTGGCGCCCCTAGCGACTGTTAGAGTGGAACGGTGCTCAGCCGATGCGGGGCGCGGGGGGCGCAAATTAAAGGGCACTCCTCCTGCACTATAAAAGGCTGCCATTTCATAGATACATAGATACATAGAAGATAGGAGCAGGAGTAGGCCATTCGGCCCTTCGTGCCTGCTCCGCCATTTAATGAGATCATGGCTGATCCTTTAATTCAGTATCCCGTCCCCGCCTTCTCTCCGTAACCCTTAACCCCTTTTGCCCGTAGAAATATATCTAATTCCCTCTTAAATATATTTAATGAGCTGGCGTACACTGCCCTCTGTGGCAATGAGTTCCACAGGTTCACCACTCTCTGAGTGAAGAAATTCCCCCTCATCTCTGTCCTAAATGGTTTAGCCCTTATCCTTAAATTATGTCCTCTAGTTCTGTTTTCACCCGCCAAGGGAAACATTCCTTCTGCATCCAGTCTGTCTAGACCTGTCAGAATTTTATACACTTCTATGAGGTCCCCTCTCAATCTTCTAAACTCCAGTGTGTACATCCCTAAACTACATAGTCTCTCCTCATAGGTCATTCCCGCCATTCCTGGTATCAGCCTGGTGAATCGCCGCTGCACCCCCTCCATGGCAAGAACATCCTTCCTCAGATGAGGCGACCAAAACTGTACACAGTACTCGAGGTGTGGTCTCACCAGTGCCCTGTACAGCTGCAGCAAGGTATCCCTGTTCCTGTATTCTAACCCTTTTGCTATGAAGGCCAGCATACCGTTTGCCTTCTTGACCGCCTGTTGCACCTGCATGCTCGCCTTCAGTGACTGGTGTACAAGAACACCCAGGTCTCTCTGTACTTCCCCCTCTCCCAATCTATTGCCATTTAAATAATAATTTGCCCTCCCGTTCCTGCACCCAAGGTGGATAACTTCGCACTTGTCCACATTATAGTGCATCTGCCATTTATCCGCCCAATCGCCCAGTCTGTCCAAATCGCTCTGGAGCTTCCTGGTCTCTTCCTCTGAGCCCACCCCACCTCCTAGTTTAGTGTCGTCTGCAAATTTGGAAATGCTGCATCCGACTCCCTGATCCAGGTCATTAATGTAAATTGTGAACAGCTGGGGGCCCAGGACAGATCCCTGTGGTACCCCACTTGTTACTGCCTGCCATTCAGAAAATGAGCCGTTTATTCCAACTCTCTGTTTTCTATCTGACAGCCAGTTCCCTATCCACGCCAAAACTTTCCCCTTTATCCCATGAGCCTCAATTTTCCATGCTAATCTTTTATGTGGGACCTTATCGAAGGCCTTTTGGAAGTCCAGGTACACCACATCTACTGGCTCTCCCCCATCTATTCTACCAGTTACTCCCTCAAAAAATTCCAATAGATTAGTCAAGCACTCCTTCTTGTGAAATGGATCTTTGGAGAGAGAGCAAGGTAGAGAGCTTTCTGCTTTGGCCCAACACTCGGACAGGTACTTGTGGCTTCAGGCCACAGCTTTCCACTAGTCTTTGCCTTCATTGACATCTCATTGTTTGCCAGCATATTATGGGGGCTGCAATGGGTGTCAACGCTGGCTTTCTCAATTACATCCAAAGGGCTCACAGACGCCGTGAGAGAGTGGCAGCCCTGGCTAGATGGAGAGGGGGCAACAGGCGTCGGGAAAGGAGGCCTTACCCACCCAGGGTATACCACCAGCAGTTCTCCTATCTCAACATGTCTGAGGAGCAGTGTGTTCGGAGGCTGCGATTCAGAAGGGACGTGGTCACAGAGATCTGCCAGCTGCTTGGTGGTGATCTGCAGCCACAGCTGAGGAGCAGGACGTCTCTGTCGGTGGAAGTGAAGGTGACGGTGGCTCTCAACTTCTATGCCACCGGCTCCTTCCAATCCGCTACTGGGGACATTGCCAACATCTCCCAGTTCGCCGTGCATTGCTGCATCCACCAGGTGACCAATGCCCTTTTCAAAAGGAGACGTCAGTTCATCTCCTTCTCCATGGCCCTTGCCAAGCAGCAACAGCGTGCAATGGGCTTTGCAGCATTCGCGGGCTTCCCCATGGTGCAGGGTGCCATTGACTGCACGCATGTGGCTTTGCGGGCACCTCTGGAGAATGCCGAGGATTACCGCAACCAGAAGGGCTACCATTCGCTGAACGTCCAGCTGGTGTGTGACCACAGGCAGCTCATCCTAGCTGTCAATGCCCACTTTCCAGGCAGCAGCCACGATGCCTTCATCCTGCGACAGACTTCTGTGGCAGACATGTTCCAGGCACAGCCTCACCCACGAGGATGGCTTATCGGGGACAAAGGCTATCCTTTGTGTACCTGGCTGATGACCCCGCTCCGTGCGCCCAGCACCCCTGCTGAAGAGGGATACAACGAGAGCCTTCAAGCGACCAGGAACATCATCGAACAAACAATCAGCGTCCTGAAGCAACGGTTCCGCTGTCTGGATCGTTCCGGTGGAGCCCTACAGTATTCGCCGGAGCGAGTCTCCCATTTCGTGGTCGTTTGCTGCATGCTGCACAACCTGGCTATCCGCAGGACTCAGGCACTGCCACCAGAGATTGGAGGACCACCTCAGGAGGAGGAGGAGGACCAGCACAGGAGGGAGGCACAAAGTGCAAGGGCCGCCCGTCGCCGGCTTATTGAACGTCGGTTCTAGGCCCCCTCTCAGGGAATGGCTTGTGCCAATGTCAGCAGATGAATGTAGCCACTCCAGAAGCCCTCAGCCGAGCAGGGCAACCAGGACTTAACAAAAAAACCATGCACACTGCAATTTAACAACAATAATTTATTGCAAACCTCTGCCCTTCCCACATTACATCCTCATGTGGAGCAGCCCCCTCCAAAAACACAAAACTACCAGTCTCGGCCTTACAAAAAGAAAGAAAGACACCAGTCTCGGCCTTACACAAACACAACTGCACCAGTCTCGGCCTTACAACAAGCACCAGGCATTTGTGCATACCTCTACTTTTTGCCCTGCGAGGGCGATGCCTTGCGCATCCTTGCCTGGCCCCTGCCCGCCCTGCAGCTCCTCCTCAATGGGAGCCCAGTGGCTGCAGCAAGGCTGGGGGAAGGCTGCTGAGGGGCAGATGGCGAGACGGCAGATGCCCTTGGGGGTCGGCCTGCACCAGCTCTGGCCTTGGAGTGGCCGGCTGCTGACTGCTCCAACTCTGGCTGGGCGGCAGCAGTCTGTCCAGCAGCTCGTGGCAGCTGCAATGGCGGAGTGGCAGTGTCGGCTGCAGGAATGGTGGCAACCTGGCAGATCGCAGGTGCTCGCTGGTCGCCTGAGACATTGGCACTCGCACGGGCCAGCACTGCAGCATGCGCAGCAAACAGCTGAAGAACAGACTGCTGGGCTGCTGCTGCGCGGCGAGTGCCCTGGCGATGCCTGGCTGATCCAGCGAGGATGGCAGCAGTTAGTGCCCGTGTGGCCCTGGTCTGTGTCCGCATGACACCAGCCAGTGAATGGACGGCATGACTGAGCACTTGGCTAGAAGCCGACTGTGCTGCCGCGAAGTCCTGCAGACTCCTGGCCTGAGCTGCACTGAATTGTTCCAGACTCCTGTCCTGTGCTGCACTGAATTGTTGCAGACTCCTGGCCTGTGCTGCTCCGAATTGCTGCACACTCCTTGACAGAGACTCTATGGAGTCAGGCATCCTTGCCACTGCAGCCATGAGCTCAGTGTGCCTGCGCTCAGCCTGGACGGCCATTTCCTCTAGGAGGCGCACCTCCTCTGCGCTGACCGTCGCAGGACTGGAGGCCACACTCACCCTCTGGGGAGAAGTCCGCCGAGCTTCCCCACCCCTCCCGTGTTGCTGCAGGCCGCTGGGCCCCGGAGCTTCACTCACCTCCGACCCTTCCCCCCGGCTCCCCTCCAGGGAAGACGTGTCCCCTACATCACCATGGGCTGGCGCGGCTGAGGGTGGCACTCATGGGCCGGCTTCCTCTTCCTCCTCCTCGTATTCCGAAGCGCTGACAGTGGCAGCTTGAGGGCCCGCCTCCTCACCTGGCGATTCACCATCTGAAAGCAGGAAGGCACAAGAGTAGCTTTAGAGTGAGGACAGGGCGGCAGCGAGGGAGGCATGAGTGGTGCCATTCACTGCATTGGTCGGACAGTGGCAAAGGATGCTGATCTGAGGCGCCAGTGGAACGACCGAAGACAAAAAGGTGATGCCCTTACCATTGGTGCCCAGAACAGGGTCGGCATCTCCACTGGCGACGGGTCCAATCAGCCGGCCTGCCATAATGCGCTCCACACGCTGGTCGAGGTCAGAGAGCTTTTTGACGTCAGGAGGGCCTCCCCCGGTATCAATTCGTTTGCGCCGGTTGTGCGCCACCTTGGCCTGCAAGAGAAAGGACGGCCTCTAAGTACAGTGTGAAGCCCTGATCTTGTCTGCACTGCCTCCCATGGTCGAATAGCTTGTACAGTGTGTAGCCCTGATCTTGTCTGCAATGCCTCCCATGGTCAAATAGCTTGTACAGTGTGTAGCCCTGATCTTGTCTGCACTGCCTCCCATGGTCGAATAGCTTGTACAGTGTGTAGCCCTGATCTTGTCTGCAATGCCTCCCATGGTGGAATAGCTTGTACAGTGTGTAAAGTGCTGAATGTGCAAGTGATTTTCATGCCAGTCCCATAGCTGCTGGATGAGGGCTGGCCATTAGGGCTTTCAGGTCCCTTTGCCCATAAAGTGAGGTGCACATGCAGGGATGAGGAGGACACTGGAAAGGGTACTCACCCTGACAACCCGAGTGAGGTCGTTGAACTTCTTCCGGCATTGCACAGGAGTCCTGGCAACCACGCTGTTGGAAGACACCCTGTTGGAGACATCCCTCCAGGCTTTCCGGTAGGCGCTGGGCAGCGGCCTCTTGCCTCCTTCTGGGAACAGAACATGGCGCCTGCGCTCCACTCCGCCCACCAGCAGCCTCAGGTCACCATCGCTGAAGCGCTGCGCTCTCTCCCTGGCCTTCTCCATAGCCCTGGGCGTTGTGCAAGTGAAGCTGAAGTGGTCAGGCCTAGGTTGAGGGCTGCAGTGTGCAGGGCGTGGCAGGCAAACAAATCGACTCTCCCCCTTTAAGAGCTGACCGGCGTCAGAGTGTCTGCCGTCAATGAAGAACTCGCCGCACCGGTGCTGCGCTGGGCCTCGGGGGTATCGCTCAGCACCGCCGGCTTAGCGCCTAAAGATAGTCATGCATCGCCTGTTTTAGCGCAGCAGCAACCTCTTGGGGCGATGCGACTGAATATCAGCGAAGGGGGCGCGACTTTGCGCCGGGCGCAAACTTTAGCGGCCGCCCGACTTTAGCGCCCCAAAAGTGGCTATACTGAATTTCTAGGCCAAAAGGTTAGCATGCAGGTAAAGCAAGTAATGAAAAAGGCAAATGGAATTTTGGCCTTTATTTCAAGGGGGTTGAGTATAAAAGCAGGGAAGTCTTGCTTCAACTGTACAGGGTATTGGTGAAACCACACCTTGAGTACTGCGTACTGTTTTGGATCCTTATTTAAGGAAGGATATATTTGCATTTGAGGCAGTTCAGAGACAATTCATTAGGTTAATTCCAGAAATGAAGGAGGTTGACTTATGAGGAAAGGTTGAGCAGGCTGGGCCTATATTCTTTGGAATTTAGAAGAATGAGAAGTGATCTTATTGAAACATATAAGATACTGAGGGGGCTCGACAAGGTAGATTCAGAGAGGATGTTTCCCCTCGTGGGGACATCTAGAACTCGGGGGCACAGTTTTAGAATAAAGGGTCTCCCTTTTAGAACTGAGATGAGGAGGAATTTCTTCTCTGAGGGTCATAAATCTGTGGAATTCTCTGCCCCAGAGAGCTGTGGAGGCTGGGTCATTGAATACATTTAAGGTGGAGATAGACAGATTTTTGCAAGATAAAGGAGTGAAGGATTATGGGGAGCGGGCGGGGAAGTGGCTTTGAGCCCAAGATCAGCCATGATCTTATTGAATGGAGGAGCAGGTTCGAGGGGCCAAGTGGCCTATTCCTGCTCCTATTTCTTATGTTCTTGTTCCTCGAAAAGAGGGGCCCCAAAAAAGCCTCCAGCCTGCAGCCAATCAGAGCACACGCATGTGCCACACCCCTCTAACTTACTCTAGGGGCTGGATTTTCCAAGCCCCGAGGTGGCGGGCATGGAGGTGGGACAGCCCGTAAAATCGGAGAAAGTGGGGGCGATGGCAAACCTGCCCCCATTCCGCTTCCGTGCCCACTTGCCAGGAGGGGGGAAGATATGCAGCTTCGGGTCCCGTCTCCTGGAGGCGGGAAAGGCTTTTAATCCTTTTAACTGGCAGAAAAAAGGATTAGTGCCATTTTACCTTCACAGGTGAAGGCTTCCCAACCTCGGAGAACCCCGCCAGGTTGGAGGAGACGTGGAGGAGGTCTGTGGTGGTCGGAGGCACCTGGAAGTAAGGTGTAGAGGTGAGTGATGGGTGCAAGTGTGGAGTGGTAAGTATGCAAGGTGAGTGATTAGTTTAAAAAAAGTGTTCACTTACCTTTATTTCCTTCTATAGCCTTTAGCCGCGCTGGATCGGGAGAGCGGACATCTACCTTGTCAATTTGAGGTAATGGCTGAGGGACTCTCCGACCCATCAGATATCTGAAATTTACTTATTTTCAATGTTTGTTGAGTCCTCACCACAAAGACTCATCAAACTAAAGTGAATGTCAGTGTTTGACAGCTTCACAGAGCTGTCAAACGCTGTCATTTCTTCTTTTAAGAAATCTTGACAGATAGCATGTCTGACGTTGACGTGATCTGTCAGTGACTTCTTCCCTAATTGGCTTGCTGAGCCCGCAGGGCGGGCTGAACAAGCTTAATCAGGGGAAAATCCCTCTGAATGGTCAGGCGAGGATGGAGGCGGGACATTGACATGACAAGCAGCTGTCCTGCCTCCAACTCGCCTCCATTCAAAAAGTCCAGCCCAATGTCTCTGGGACCCATTACCACAACATTTTGATCTTCTGGGTCGCTGCCATTTCGCCCTCTTGGTGGTGAAGAAGAAATAATCTTTGCGACAACAACAATATAAGTATCAAATAAAATAAAATTTTAAACAGAATTCACATTGATTTCACTGGCCCACGTGACAACTTACATTGTATCCAAATATTAATTAAAACTCATCACACCATTAAAAATTTACTTATACTTGAATGGACCAGCCCGAACATTTTATGACGTGTTTAGTGGGTATATGTCATGTAAGTACAGCAAGTTCATGCCATTCCATGTATTTCAATGCCAAGTCTTTTGGTGAGATGCCATTATAATGCAGCTTCTGGAGGAGCAGGCCAACTTGACAGCAACTTTCAGTATTTAACTGCGCATGTGCAGACGCCGGAAGTTGCTGTCCGATTTACTCTTTAATAACGGTGAACGCTGATAGCCTGTTATTTTTACCACAATATCTGGGCCATTGTGTTAAATGACTAATTTACTCTGAGGGTGAGTAGTAATTATCTAGTCACTTGTAAAATGAGAACCTTTTTCAGAGTGTAAGATGTGTATCAACCCATGTGTATCAAGATTATTTTTTGACACTACCTCTTGGAGTAGCTTGTTCACCATGTTTGTGATGTATCTGTTCCCCCTAGTGTTAGTGGTAGTATAAAATTCATGTACACTGTGTATCAAACATGTCTGCATTCAATTTTTAACTGTTCATCATTGCCTGGTTGGTTATTGGGATTTACCCAAAGGCACCTTATACAATAGGATACATATTTCTGTGCATCTTCCTTCATGTAAGCTGACCAAATCTCAGCTAGTTGGTTAAGGCTGCCTGTCATACCTTTGTGTAATGATCCCACGCCTTCGTATGCCAGCTCCATGAGATGGTGTCACATGGTCTTTGGGACAGTGAGGTGTTCTTTATTGTTCGAAACCTAGTGTAACCTTTCTTGTCCTGGTTTCAGTGTCTTTCCCTTTCATAGTCTGGGCAGTAGTTTCAGGTCAGTCTGATGGGTCTCATATACTGCTTTCAGCTCACCATCCATGGCCATACCATCCTTTGAGGCTGTCTTCCGCTGGCCTCTTGTCATTACCATGACTATACTTGGCGCTCCATAGCTAGTTGCCTTTTCTAAGGCACCAGCATGATGATTGCCCACAACATATATTCCATGCAGCTGATGTCTTGTATGGACTAGTGTTTTCAGCTATCTCTAGGGCTTTCTTTTTGGCCATTGCTTTTGCACTTGGGGCACTCTGGTACATTTGGGGTTACTCTTGGAGGCTTCCACTTCGTATACTCTACTGGTCATCTATGCAATTCACCCTCCTCATCTATCGGTCTGCACTGCCTCAGTGGTGTGGTAGTCTGTTTCCTCATTATCTTTAATTGCAACTACACCCCGGGCTTTCTTTACAGCCTTTTTGATTCCAGACACTATTTTACAAAAGGTTACTCTTAATGCACACTCCCTTTTCACAGAATCACAGAATCACACAGTGCAGATAGAGGCCATTTCGGCCCATCGAGCCTGCACTGACACATATCCCACCCGATCCCCGTAACCCCTACACCAACACATATCCCACCCTATCCCCGTAACCCCACGTATTTAATCCCCCTAACACTAAGGGTCAATTTATCATAGCCAATCAACCTAACCCGCACATCTTTGGACTGTGGGAGGAAACCGGAGCACCCGGAGAAAACCCACGCAAACACGGGGAGAATGTGCAAACTCCACACAGACAGTCGCCCCAGGCCGGATTCGAACCCGGGTCTCTGGCGCTGTGAGGCTTGGAACAGTCTTGGAACTGTTTTCTTATGCTACGAGTTTAGTCGTTCATCTTTCTCTGGTTACTTTAGTAATAATGTCGATTTGACTCCTTTTTATCACCTCTTTCAGCCATTTTCATAGGTCTTCCAATATTTCTTATTTTGGCTGATAATACTTTCTGACCTATTTAAGCTGCTTTCCTCAACCAATATGGAGGGGGGTAGTGCTAATGGTCAGCTAGGAGTTATAAGTCATGTTGAGCCCCATGTTTGGCCATCAAATGTCACACTATACAAGAGGTCTCCAGTTGGGAGGAATTTTCTGGTTAAGTTTAATTCCTGTGACTGACAAGGATGCAGACCCATTGCTTGAGCGCAGTGATGTGACTATTAAACAAATACAATGATGTGTATATATATATATTTAAGAAGATTTATTAAGCACAAGCCAGCATAGATAATATCACAGTAAGCAAACAGTCAAAGAGATCATTTACAAACAAGATATCTGAAGGGATTCTAACGGCACCATGCAGACAACAAGTACCCCCATGTGGGTGATTCTTCAAAAAGATAGGCCTCCAAATAAGCCCCTAGCCTGATAGTGTCTACATTTGTTCTGACCTGCCAACTCTTCTGGGCCTTTGTCAGGTGGGACTTTGATTCTGACTCTGGGCAATCATGAATGGGTACACATCTAAGTTTTTGATGGTGTTTGGGTAAGGGGAGAATATATAATATTCTTATAGTCCATTGCTAAATATATATCTAAGTCCTAGGTGTTGTAATGGAGGGGGTACAGAAAGTTGGTTGAAAGCCTCATAGTTTAGTGGTGTCTATCTCTGTTTTTGGTGGTCTCAGGGAAAAGGATGTCCTAACTGTTACGCATCAATTCGTGCTGGCGTATGTTACAGTAATGACAGTCTACTGGTTGGAATGTGTCACAGATTGTGGTGACTTATCAGTTGCAGCCCTACTTCAAGTTCAAGATTGGTTTTCACAGATCCCAATGTTAGACCGTTAGAATCCAGATTGCAAGCTTAAATGTACTTCAATTCCCCACAGATATTGAATATATCAAATCAGATATCTTGGTGTGGTGTAGGAAGTAAGATTAGTATATCCGT
Organism: Somniosus microcephalus; assembly: GCF_052327205.1. Lineage (NCBI taxonomy): Eukaryota > Metazoa > Chordata > Chondrichthyes > Squaliformes > Somniosidae > Somniosus > Somniosus microcephalus. Next base: position 88,196,051 of record NC_140989.1, on the reverse strand, counting down.
TTTTTATTTCATTTCTATCTTTACAGAATTATTTAACTTGATCTCCTTTATATGGCCACCTTCTCCATCTTAACAGCAACGAGTTATTTTATTTGTGTATCTGATTTATCAGCAGAAGAAGTTGGGTTGTGTTCAGGCTGACAGCAGGACTTTGGATGGGCCCAAGATGGCTGATAGTGGGGTTGTATGCAGGTCAACTGACAGCAGCGGTTTGGCTAAGTCCAGTTATGCTGAAAGCAGGAGTCTTACTGGGTCTGGACTGAGTGGAGGTCAGAGCAATTTTGGGTTGATGGGGATTGGGTTGAGCTCTGCCTGACAGTGATGTATGGGTTAAAAAATGTGGATGTGGCCACCTCCCCTTTATTCCGCCACTGTATTCTGAAAACACTCCGTTTAGCCTTTGACACATCGCTCCTCCTTTACATTGGCAACTCACAATCTGAATGCAACTATATAGCTAAACTTCTTCTGTTAGTGCAATTTGAGCAGTTCTCAAAGATTCCATGCCTATACACGGCCTAAAATATCCTTAACTGTGTGCGGGGGGTGGAGGGGAGAGGTTAACATATTGGATCAAAACTCAGTTGTTGAAACAGAAGAAATATGCATTATTGTTTTCGACTGGTTTTGCTTACCAGATTAATGATGTCTGCTCCTCTGGTAAACATAAGCTGGAGTAGATAGCTCAAAAAAAATTACAATCTTACAGTAAAAATAGTGAAATCTCATTACATATTACTTCACCTCCATGTTATCTGTTTATTTATATATAATTTTAAATGTTCCGTTTGTCTTGCACAAAATTGAATTTAATTTGTGGTAGATGCACTATGAAAAATGGGTTGCCTGATCTGTGTGTTTGCAGTTACTCATCCAGTGTCATGCAATTGGCACATACCTTAAAATATTTCATAGACTATCTACAAAACAAGGTAAAATAAAGAGCATTTTGTTAACTGCTTATAAACAGGTTTTCTTTTTAATGTGCAATTTAACAGATTTGAATCTAATGGTTATAAATGGTAAATAGAGGGTTGCATTTAGAAAGGGAGAAAAACATACTTAACTCTGAAGCAATGTTAGGTATAATATTGGGTGTGCTTGATTAATAATAGTAATACAAATCACGAGTGACCGTTTTGTATTATTGCAAAGTGCAAATTTCAATAAGGTCTTGTTATTAAAACTGTACTGTTCATAAGGCTCTATCATGCAAGAAATTAAATCTAATCTATTTTTTAGATAATGTGTGTTGGCTGCATGAAAACTTAGAAATTTTGGAAATAGGATGTGAAGCAGACATCTGCTTTGTCAGTGAATGGTAAATTGTTACATTATACAACTAATTGTTTTGGATAAAATATAGTTTTGTATAATGTCTTCAATTTGATTTCTTTGGCATAACATTTTACTAGTTCACTGTTTGTAATTTTTATGAGCAAGGAGATGCTTTTTAATTGCATAGAAATCATAATTTTATAATCCCATCAGTTTAATTCAACCAGTTTTCAAAGGTTAATTAAGAATGAATTCAAATGGGAAATACTAGAGCGATAACCTTATCATTACTAGCTTAGCCCTTTTCTCTCAGTTTTTGAAAATTATTTACTGACTTAAGCCCATAGAGGAAACTGCTGTTAATGAAGAATCGTAATTTAGCAGACCTTATGCAGTCACAAAATACTTACTTTCCCTTCATAAATTCAAATTTTTCACATCATGCCAAATTTTGGAGAGCACTGCTTCCCTGGCACTTGTTGTTTCCCTTGAATGTTGGTGATGGAACACTTGCATGTTGTGTTTAATGCCTTGCATGATCAGTACATGCAGAGGCAACTTCCAGTCTGCATGCCACTTAATGAGTCTTTTTCCTTTCTCTCCTTCCCTGTCTGTGCACACAGAAGACAACTATGTTGAAGGTGGGTGCTTCACACAATTTATTTTCTTAAGCTCCTTTTATCTGTGCTGGTAATGTGTAACAATGTAAAATAGAAATGCTTTTTTTCTAAATGGTAACTGGTTTTAGCTAATTTTGTGTAACAGTTGCTTACTAATCAAAAGCCAATGTAATATTAAAATGTAATGAATCCATATACGACTAAGCTAGTTGTGTCCGAAAATTGAGCAGGGCAAACATTTTAAAATGCAACAGATTAAAATTTACATTCTAAAATGATGTATTGTATGTGTAATGTGAATCATAATTGACTGTGGGAATACTTTATGTTGTGAAAGATTTGTAACTTATGACCAAATATGCATTTTGTTTAGACACTCACAAGAAAAGTAATTGCATGTAACAATCTGCTTGTTTTATGCCTATGTAGTATTTTTAAAAGTTAACATGCAATGGTTTATCCCAAATTTTAATGAATAGTTTAAATGTCAGTCTAGTTGGTGAGCAAATATTATTCACAGATAAGTGTGTACATAAAGGTTTCTTCTCATTTGAAAAGTTAAAATCAGGATCATATTTTCTGGTCGAGGTCCTTTTCTACCACCTATGACTTTTTGCCACCGTGTAACCGGATCTATGGTTAACCCTTACACTGCCTACATAGCTTTTTGTCTGCTGTATTAAAAATTACTTGAATAGGGATTTAACTAAAACAAATTGGGTCTGGCAAACATCCAGATAAGGCAGTTTTATTGGTTAACATTGCAGTAAAATCCTTCTGAAAAGGTGATAGAGACCTAAAATGCTTGTGAGGAGAATTAAAGCACCATATGCTCTCAGGAAAGAGTCCACTAAAGTTAAGGTAATATAGGAGGTGAATTTTCTCTGGGCTACACCCAGTCTGCTGAACTTCTGCCATAGTTATAGTGGCGGAGCAGGCGAAGGCCCAAGGAAATTCACCCCCATAGTCTAGAAAACAAATTTTTTATTTAATCTTTTAAGCCATAACATAAATAACTATTTTATTAACTTGTGAGTTGTGCTGTCTTCTTCAACCATGAAATAGAAAGAGCATGCCATATTTGTTTATTTAGTACCCTTATTATCTTCCAATGGCTCTACGTGGGCAATTAAAGATCATTAAGAGATCAGAAGAAAGATATCTGAATTATTCATGATGAATTTTTTCCAATAAAGTAATCTGTTCATAGTTTATGAAACTATATTGAACTAAAATACATTGGTGTTAAAATGATCAACTATGCCAAAATAGCTTTGAATATTTATATTTGTAATATTTAATGTTAACATGATTCTCCTTACAATGTAATGTATTGCCACAGTTGACACTCAGCTATGCCCAATGCAGTCACCACAAGTCTTCAGTTCTTTCTTTCCTGCCCCATATTTTGTAGGAACAATGGAAAATATTGACAAGAATATTCATCAAGGGCACTAGGCAAAACCTTTAACTCCTTCACCTTAACTCCTTGTCCAGGAACAATCGGAGGTACACTACACAATTTATACCTCTGAGTTAATGATGCCTAAATTTGATTCACCAAACTGTTTTACATTAATCAGGTTGGATTATATTAGCATTTACACTACCAACCTCCCATCTGCACAAGCTATTGAGTAAATGAATTAATCTTTTCTTACCAAAGAAGTCAGACAGTAAAGTCAAGAACTAACAATGGTTTATTAACTTAAAATTATAGTTAGCAGCACATAAACTTAAATATTGAATATGCAAATAACTAGTAGCTGGGATAATTGACAAAATAAATTAGATTGCAAAGACAATTCAGTTATGTCACAGCAATTACTTGCTGATTATAAATTCACAGTTGAGATCAGTGTCTGAAATTGATATAAATTGGTGAGATTAATTTAGGGTTAGACTCCTAAAAAGCTGACAATTTAACACCATTAGATAGCCAATCTATTAAATAGATTAAGATTGATATGCTTGTAGTTAGCAATGTTTCCAGAATGTATAAGACCTTGCCTTTTGAGCTGGCTTTGATGAAGTGGTTATCTTGCCTTTGGGAGGCTAACTTCTGAGATGATGGCATGATTAAACCTTCATCAGCAGAGGTGCTATCCATTCCTCCTGAGCCCTCTGCTCATAGATAAATTCACCTTCCATGTATTGTTTATGAAAGTCTTCATGGTTTAATTAGCATTAGCTGTTTCCCTTCCTAGCATTCAGTCTACTGACTCCACTTTGAGGACACATTTAAGGCAATTTCCCTTTCTCTCTATTGTATGTAATTCGAATCCTTTAACTATTTATTTTTAATTTAGAATCTTCAAAGTTTTTATTCTATCCCCTTGCCACCTGTACACCGTTGAGCTGGAATTACCTTTTGCAAAATTAATTATGGTTTGAGAAACAGTTTTATAAGCTATTTTCACAAAGAAGTGCCTGCTGTTGATGAGTCTCTACATTGTGCAGATGAGCACATCTGTCCCTGGTGTTTGAAGAGGTAAATAACAAACTGCTCTTCCAGTACAATACAAGAGCAAATAATGAGGGGAATACACTGGTATTAAGAATATATTAAATCAGGTTCATTGTTGGTAGAATGCTGAGGGAACTTTATGGGGAAATCTTCAACACTTGGCTGAAAAATGAGTGACCGGCAGTTGAAAGTCTTGTTGGGGACCTTGTGAATCTATTTGCCCACTTTAAACCAACTTTCCAATAGGCCTCTGAATGGGTGCCCAGCACTCCCACCCAAAACAGTGCCACTAACCCCCAAAGTTCAAAGAATTGGAGTTGTACTTGTTTGAGAATTAGGCTGGCTATGTTTTATAATGTTACTTCCCCTCTGTTCTGTGCGTCAAAACTTCTGCCCCCAAAAATCCACAGCCATTCTGGTGCAATTCCACCATAACTTTGGCAGGAGCACACCGGAACAACTATCAGCTAATCCAGGGCCTGAATAAGCTGGGTCCCGACCATTCATTGAAGTTTCCTCAGTGACTTATTGGGGATGGAGCCAGCACTCACTCCAAACATGGCCATCATTGTAAGGGGAGATGCCAGGCACAGGGACTCCCTACATCAAGGGTTCCCACGCTCCAGAACTTCTTTGAGAGCCGGCCTATGGTTAGAGGAGGTATGTCTTACTCCCAAACCACCAGTAGTTGTAGGGACCAACTGGAGCTACATTACAGAAGGATATTTTTTTTAATTTAAAAGCGCCCCCCCCGCCCTCAAAATGGGAGATGAGGTGACATCAAATTATCACCTGGGAGGTGGGTTGGTGGGGGGGGCCCTAAAAACCCTCTCCAGCCCAGCAGTCTTTGAGAGGACATTTTAGCTGCTTCAAAGAGCAGGTGGCCTAGGTGTACTCCTAGTAGTGTGGGTGTCTACCTCCTAGGGAACTTCATGTGATCCCAGAAAATCAACTGGGGTCAGCTAGTGGTTGCGGGTGACATATCTCGGTACTTCTGCCAAAATGTGCTCCATTGTGAATTTTCGGGGCTCTGTGTTTACCCTGCAATACAGCAAAATTTCAGAATTGATAAAATGATCAAAATTGAAGACCTCTGCAAATGATTTAAGAATTGAGAGTTTAAACGTAATGTAACATACAATTCCAATAGAAGGTAAAGGTCAGAGCTCAGTGTGATACTGAAATTTCCTTTTTTTTTAAGAATGCCTCTCATTTAATGCAGAAGCACAATGAAGTGTTGGACTTACTGGCCTAGAAATTGAGTTGGCGCCGCGCCAGGGCTTTAGCGCCGGAAATTTAGCGCCGGCGCTAAGTCCCCCTGCGCGCGCCAAAAATTCAGTAGCGCCGCGCCCAGACGGCTGCCGGCGCTACTGGCGGGCGTGAGCGCCTCCCAATGGGCGCTGACTGCCACATTGCGGCGCTAATCCGGCGCTGCGGGACCCGATGCGGTGCGGCAGGCTGGGGAAGTGCAGGCCTCCTCCTTCAGTTAAGGAGGAGCTGCCTGCACCCGCCCGCTGTCCGTTCAAATATTGAAAAAAATGAGCCCGGCACCTCGGACAAGTGCCGGGCTTGCAGGCCAGACGCATCTGTTCCGCGGGGGGGTGGTGGAGGAGTCCGGGGAGGGAGGTGCGGGCAGGCGGCCGGCGGGAAAGCGGCCGGCCGCCGCGCGACCTTAATGCGCCGGCGCTAACTCGGGGAAGACTCGGTTGAAAAAATCTTAGTTGCGGCTGCCACGGGCGAGGCGGCCGCAACTCAATTTCAGCGCTGGGGCCCATCACCACGGCAACCGGGACGCTGCGCACACCGATGACGTCATCGGTGCCGGCGCAGCGCAACCGGTCTACCGCCGATTCTAGGGCCCCAGGGAATTTCTAAACTGGCCATAACTCCAGCGCTAGGCCCTCTAGCGCCTCAAATGCGGTGCTAAGGCTACTCAATTTCTAGGCCACTGTATTCTGTCCTGATGGAAGTTGACAACAGTAAATAATTTAATGGATGTGAAAAATCTCATCTCCAACCTCCCTTTCCTCTCAAGTCCTTGAACGTGTTGTCGCCTCCCAAATCCGTGCCCATCTTTCCCGCAATTCCATGTTTGAATCCCTCCAATCAGGTTTCCGCCCCGCCACAGTACCGAAATGGCTCACATCAAATTCACAAATGACATCCTTTGTGACTGTGACAAAGGTAAACTATCCCTCCTCGTCCTTCTCAACCTGTCTGTAGCCTTTGACACAGTTGACCACTACATCCTCCTCCATCGCCTCTCCACCGTCATCCAGCTGGGTGGGACGGCATTCGCCTGGTTCCATTCTTATTTATCTAATCGTAACCAGAGAATCACCTGCAATGGCTTCTCTTCCCGCTCCTGCATCGTTACCTCTGGGGTCCCCCAAGGATCTATCCTTGGCCCCCTCCTATTTCTCATCTACATGTTGCCACTTGGTGACATCATCCAAAAACACAGCATCAGTTTCCACATGTATGCTGACGACACCCAGCTCTACCTCACTACTTATTCTCTCGACCCCTCCACGGTGTCTAAATTATCAGACTGCTTGTCCGACATACAGTTCTGGATGAGCAAAAATTTTCTCCAATTAAATATTGGGAAAACCGAAGCCATTGTTTTTGGTCCCCGCCACGAACTCCATTCCCTAACCACTGACTCTATCCCTCTCCCTAACATCTGTCTGAGGCTGAACAATACTGTTTGCAACCTTGGTGTCATATTTGACCCTGAAATGAGCTTCCGACCACATATCCACAGCATAACAAAGACCGCCTACTTCCACTTCCGTAACATCGCCCGTCTCCGCCCTTGCCTCAGCTCATCCGCTGCTGAAACCCTCATCCATGCCTTTGTTACCTCTAGACTTGACTATTCCAACGTACTCCTGGCTGGCCTCCCACATTGCACCCTGCGTAAACTTGAGGTCATCCAAAACTCGGCTGCCCGTGTCCTAACTCGCACCAAGTCCCGTTCACCCATCTCCCCTGTGCTCGCTGACCTACATTGGCTCCTGGTTCAGCAGCACCTCGATTTCAAAATTCTCATCCTTGCTTTCAATTTCCTCCATGGCCTTGCCCCTTCCTATCTCTGTAATCTCCTTCAGCCCCACAACCCCCCGAGATATCTGCACTCCTCTAATTCTGCCCTCTTGAGCATCCCTGATTTTAATCGCTCAACCTTTGGTGGCCGTGCCTTCTGTTGCCTAGGCCCTAAGCTCTGGAATTCCCTGCCTAAAACTGTCCGCCTCGCTATCTCTCTTTCCTCCTTTAAGACGCTCCTTAATACCTACCTCTTTGACCAAGCTTTTGGTCACCTGCCCTAATTTATCTTTATGTGGATCGGTGTCAAATTTTTTTGTCTTAAAATACTCCTGTGCAGCGCCTTGGGACGTTTTACTACGTTAAAGGCGCTATATAAATACAAGTTGTTGTTGTTGAAACAGCCCCAACTACTCCCAACAATAATTTAAAAAGCCACCAAGGAAATTTTGCAATGCATTAGCTGCATGAGTTCTGAAAGCTGAATATTCTGTATCTTTGCAGTCTTGTTTTATGGATCTTCAAGCATATTCAGGAGCTTCATAAACCATGAAGTGCCAATTAAGGAGGGAAATTCCAACAAGAAACAAATGGCCTTTTGAGAGCTGTAAATACTTTTCTTAAAAAAAAGAACAATTGTCTTGATGTTGCTAATTGCTAAAGTTAGAAATGTGTAGCTACAGTCTTCCAAAATTAAATCATAAAATGCATTGTCTTAAAAAACAAAAGAAGTATGATTTAAGGAGGATGCAGATTTTCTGCTTAATCTCAATTATTATGACATAAATCAGCTTATGGATATTTTCTTGAATAAAATCAACCGTGCTAAATTATTGCTTGAAGTCTAGGATTGTGTTAATCCACCTAAGCATCAAATCTTAGCTGTTTGCATAGTTTCGACTAGTTTGAACCACCGCATGTAATCAACTATGATATAATGGGTTAGATTGTGGAGAGGGGGGATGCTGGGATGTCAATGAGCCGCATTATTCCTGTGGAGCCCAGAGAAGAACTGCTGCTTCTCTTGGTCCCACAAAAATAATTTTAAACTTTATCATTTTTGATCCTCTGCAATTGTACTGCCAGGTAAATCTGGGCAGAGTCTACCAAATTTGGCAGTACGTAGGACCCGAATTTACAGAGTAAAAGGACCGACTGCCTGAACCAAGCATACACTCTGGCTTAGGGTGGCGTCAGTCGGATCGGGTGTGAAACGGGCCGTAAGATTTTTTCCTGCAATTTTTGAGGTGCTGCCTCTCGTTTCCACCTGGTGGAGCCAGTGAAAATATCCCCCTAAAAATCTACCCTAAATCACTTAATTTAGATCATAAAGGCAGAAGGCCTTAATCCTTTATTCTAATAGAAATACAAATTTTAGTAAATATAAAAGTTAAGTGTCTCATAGTATAGTACTCAAAGCCGTAATCCTGAAAACAATGATGATCATAGGGTGCTGGCATTAAGTTGTAAACTGTAACAACAAGGGTACTTGTCTGCAATATGACAGCAAACAACCAAATTAGAGGCTGCGTAGGATTAACTTAAAAATCTTGCCTTTTTTGGTTCTCAATTAATATTGAGAGGGAGGAAGGTACAGAGTAAATGCTATAGATTCCTCCAGAGAATTGGGCAGTATCACTGTGTCATCATCCAGTAAAACCTTGCAGATTGTTGGGTGAGAATGATCCTGGTAATTTTATCTCCCCTTTCCCAATTAGGTGGAGTGCTCCACTATTTCAGCTGATTGTTCCGACAGGGAAATTTTGGTTAGTGACAGCAGAAGGGTTTAATAGTCCATTGAAACCATTATTTATTTATTTAATTCTCAATTAAATGTATTTGCCTAACATTCATCGTGACTACTGGTTTCATTGTAGCCAGCTCCAATAACCGAATAACTGCAGAGCATCCCAATTTAGCTAAGCAAATTGACGTCTAACGGGTCTTGTGGAGAGACTTATTTAAAAATAGTTTTAATTTTCTGATAAATCCAATAATCAGACATAAAATTTAAATTAGGAAACTAAAATACTCCAGCTGACTATCATGAGAACCAAGGGTATTTTTTATGATGCCTGAAGGGTACAGATCAATGGACTTGATGACGATGGCCTAATCCAAGCCAGAATCTACTCTTTACAACATCAGAATGATGTGGCTGAGCTTTTGGTCCATGCAAGATTGTGCCTGGAGGCATACTACTGTACAAGAATTGCTGGCACTTAAGTCAGACCTCCATGTTTATGCCAGAACTACTGCAGCTGCACTGCAAAATTCTGTATCAGTCTAAAATATTGCACAGAATATCAGCAGCACGTTGCTTCTGCTAATGGATATCTCTTACAGAAAACACTGTTTCCTGGAAATCTATCTCTGTTAGGCAGAAGTTCAAAAACAGTGTTAACTTGCTGAACCAAGGTAATTGGGGAAGACATTAGGCTATGAGAAATTTATAATTTGGGAGTTGCCACCTTAGTACAATTGTGTAAAGCACTTGAATACAATTCTGACCCTTCAGAATCCACTGGGGTAAAATTTGTGAGGCCGCTCTCCTGTTGCAGTTGTCTCCTGCTTTATCTAATATCTTAAAAAAGACTCCTTGCTAAGCTTTTCCTGCTCACTTATCTTCTTATTCCTCAGTCTATAATAATAATGTACTAAATAAAGAACTTGAAAACTAAGCTCAGCTTTCATATTCGGGTAACTGTAATTTTCCAACACACCATGTATTTTACTCGGAGATAAATTTGGCAAAATTAAAGTAAAAGCATACTATTAAAATATTAATTCAATATTAGAAAACATTCTGACAGTGTGGTAAAGTAGCGGATTGATTGAAACTCCAACACATACCACCATGAATTTGTAGGTTAATAGTAGGTAGATCCCCAACATTACTGATTTCCAGATTTAAGTTGCATTGCTGTGGGAAGGGAATGTTGGAGGGAGTTTGTCTCCTGAGCTGCTGTAGCATGTTTTTTGTGGCTAGCTGAGAGTTGCCAAGGCTGCTTTGAGAGGGTCAATGGCAGGTCACCTGCTGCTTTCTCCCTCAAATGCAATTGATTTTTAGCCCATTTTAGAAATAGTAGATGCATTGCTGGTCATCTTCCAAAATTCTATAGACACTGGAACAGTTCCCATGGATTGGAGGATAGCTTAAGTAACCCCACTATTTAAAAAAGGTGGTATTATAGACCGGTAAGCCTGACATCGGTAATGGGGAAAATGCTAGAGTCCATTATAAAAGATGCAATAGCAGAGCACTTGGAAAACAGTGACAGGATTGGACAAAGTCAACATGGATTTACAAAAGGTAAATTGTGCTTGGCTAATCCACTGGAATTTTTTGAGGATGTAACTGGTAGAATAGATAAGGGAGAACCAGTGTATGTGGTGTATTTAGACTTTCAGAAGGCTTTGGATAATATCCCGCATAAGAGATTAGCGTGCAAAGTTAAAGCACATGGGATGGGGGGCAAGGCACTGTCTTGGATAAAGAACTGGTTGGTGTTAAGTCTGTGTGTTCTAGTTATTGTTAATAAGAATCACTGCACACAGACCACAAGAATAAATTCCACAGGTCTTTACTAGTCGAAGGTCAGGCTGAACTGCCCAATAAATCATTACACAGCACTTGTATATCGGTGTGGTCACCACCGGTATTACAGTATACAGCAGCCAAGATAAGTAGTGCATCTCTTAAAATAGTTCTCTTAAAGGTGGAACGGTTACATACACCACAGTTGGCAGACAGGAAGCAAAGAGTTGGAATAAACAGGTCTTTTTCCAAGTGGCAGGCAGTGACTAGTGGGGTACCACAGGGATCGGTGCTAGGACCCCAGCTATTCACAATGGGGCAGTAATTCCTCCCCAAACGTGTGAGTACGGAAGGGGTACTCACGCGTCTGGCCGGAGGAAATGCCGGTTTTCAGCATGCACAGCGCATGCGCTGAAAACCGGCATTTCCTCTCCTCTAACCCAAGAGGTGAAGAGGCTAGCGCGTGCGCTGTAGGGGGCAGCGCGTGCGTCTTGGATTTCCTCTGTTTTGGGGGATTTGCGCATGTGTAAAGGCCTCCGGTCTTTACGCTTGTAAAAAGCACACGTAAGTATTTATTTTTACAGGTAAGTGGTGTTTTAGTGCAATTTAGAATTTTTTTTCCACAGGTTTATTATTTTAAAGAATCTACAATAAGGTAAGTTTAGTTTTAGACCCTTTTTATTAAAAATTTATTTTTTCCAAAAAAAAAAATTATTGTTTAAATTATTTTTTTAAACTTATTTATACTTAATTTAATGATTGGGATGTTTTTTAAATTTTTATTTAAAGTTTAAATAGTGCTTTGGGCCCCCATAGTTTTCATGAGTTTGACAGCTCTTACTGTCAAACTCATGAATGAGTTTCCCCTCCCCTGATTGGCTGCACAGTGCTCACCTGATCCCAGCCGGCACATCGCACTAACTATGCCGCTGGATCAGGTTAGCACAGTGCGCCGACAGCTGAACCAGGCCTGTGAAAGGAAATGCAAGCAGGCCCGGGCTTCAGATGTCGGCGCGCAGGGTGAGTGCAGATCGGGGGCTTGCACGCGCGGCAAGCCCACAATCTAATTTCAGGGCCAATATATATAAATGATCTAGACGTTGGAACTAGATGTAACATCTCCAAGTTTGCAGATGACACAAAGCTGGGTGGGCGTGTGTGCTGTGAGGAGGATGCAGAGAAACTCCAGTATGGTTTGGACAGGTTGGGTGATTGGGCATGGCAAATGCAGTATAATGTGGATAAATGCGAGGTTATCCACTTCGGTGGCAAAAACAGGAAGACAGATTATTATCTGAATGGCAATAGATTGGGAAAAGGGGAAGTGCAACGAGAGCTGAGTGTCCTTGTGCACCAGTTGCTGAAGGTAAGCATGCAGGTGCAGCAGGCGGTTAAGAAGGCAAATGGTATGTTGGCTTTCATAGCGAGAGGATTCGAGTACAGGAGCAAGGATGTCTTGCTGCAGTTGTACAGCGCCTTGGTGAGACCACGCCTTGAGTATTGTGTGCAGTTTTGGTCACCTTGTCTGAGGAAAGATGTTCTTGCCATGGAGAGAGTGCAGCGAAGATTCACCAGACTGATACCTGGGATGGCAGGAATGACTTATGAGGAGAGATTGGGTCAATTAGGCTTATATTCGCTAGAGTTTAGAAGAATGAGAGGGGATCTCATATAAACTTATAAAATTCTAACAGGACTAGACAGACTAGATGCAGGAAGGATGTTCCTGATGGCGGGGGAGTGCAGAACCAGGGGTCACAGTATAAGGATAAGGGGTAAGCCATTTAGGACTGAGATGAGGAGGAATTTAACGATTTGGAGGAGGGGACCGAGTGTAACACATCAAAGTTTGCAGATGATACTAAGATGGGAGGGAAAGTAGTGAGTGAGAAGGACATAAAAACCTGCAAGGGGACATAGACAGGCTAAGTAAGTGGGCAGAGATTTGGCAGATGGAATACAATACTGGAAAGTGTGAGGTAATGCACTTTGGCAGGAAAAATCGTAGAGCAAGTTATTATCTTAATGGCAAGAAACTTGAAAGTACTGAAGTACAAAGGGATCTGGGGGTCCTGGTGCACGAAACTCAAAAGGTTAGTATGCAGGTGCAGCAAGTGATTAAGAAGGCCAATGGAATGTTGGCTTTCATTGCTAGGGGGATAGAATATAAAAATAGGGAGGTATTGCTTCAGTTGTACAAGGTATTGGTGAGACCGCACCTGGAATACTGCATACAGTTTTGGTGTCCATACTTAAGAAAGGACATACTTGCTCTCGAGTCAGTACAAAGAAGGTTCACTCGATTAATCCCGGGGATGAGGGGATGGACATATGAGGAGAGGTTGAGTAGATTGGGACTCTACTCATTGGAGTTCAGAAGAATGAGAGGCGATCTTATTGAAACATATAAGATTATGAAGGGGTTGGATCGGGTGGATGCAGGGAGGATGTTCCAGATGATGGGTGAAACTAGAACTAGGGGGCATAGTCTTAGAATAAGGGGCTGCTCTTTCAAAACTGAGATGAGGAGGAACTACTTCACTCAGAGGGTGGTAGGTCCATGGAATATGCTGCCCCAAAAAGCTGTCGAAGCTACAACATTACATAAATTTAAAACAGAAATAGACAGTCTCCTAGTAGAAAAGGGAATTAAGGGTTATGGGGAGCGGGCAGGAATTTGGACATGAGTCTAGGTTCGGATAGGTCATGGCCCTGTGGGTAGCGGAGCGGGCCCAGGGGCCGTGTAGCCTGATCCTGCTCCTGTTTTCGTGTGTCTAATGCTGTTAGATTCAGGAGATAGTCCTGTCATAGTGGATTGGCGGTTAGGATCAGATCAGCCATGATCTTATTGAATGGCGGAGCAGGCTCGAGGGGCCGATTGGCCTACTCCTGCTCCTATTTCTTATGTTCTTATGAATTTCTTCACCCAGAGAGTGGTGAACCTGTGGAATTCTCTACCACAGAAAGCAGTTGAGGCCAATTCATTAAATATATTCAAGAAGGAGTTAGATATATTTCTTTAGGCTAAAGGGATCAAGGGATATGGGGAGAAAGCAGGGACAGAGTACTGAATTTGGATGATCAGCCATGATCTCATTAAATGGTGGAACAGGCTCAAGGAGCCATATGGCCTACTCCTGCTCCTATCTTCTATGTTTCTATGTTTCTAAAAACAATTTAGTAAATGTGCTGTATTTGCAATTGAAACCTGAGGATATTTAAGTCTGTTTTTGCCAAATAATTAATACAGTGGAAAAAAAGGGATATGATTAGTCAGAAGGAAGTGAGTTTATGGAATTGCAGTGGCATAGAATTGTATTGAGAAAACATGCAATATGAATGACACTTAAAAATTGAATAAATTACGGATTGGTACTAGCTAATCTAGTTGTTTCATTAGCAAGTAGATATTGTTCAATAAGTAACTTTCGAATTCTTTTATAAGATGGAAAATACCCAGTTCCCTTCAATATAGGGAGATTGCATTCTTCTCATTGAGGTGAAAAAGGTATTTTTTGCTCATTAATATTTTTACAAGGGATAAATATTTTATCAACATTGACCTCACACAGAAATGTTGTTAACTTTGTGTGAATTTAAGTACATTGTACATTTCTTTCATATATTTTAATTCATTTTTATCAGAATACACAATTTGTATCAGAAATTTAGAATATTTAAAACTATTTTTGAAAGGTCCTCTTTTAATCTACAATTTTGCTGCAGGTCCACATTGCACTATGAAAGTAGTCTGGTGAAGTCTAACATTGTTTTCAGCCCTGTTGTGCACAACCCTGTAGAATTAATGTACACAGATGATGGATCATGATGTGAAACCCACAAGTGCATTTAGTTTATATGAATTGCATTGCCAGGAGGGATACAGGATCTGGTTGACAAGTTGCGGAAGTTGCAACTTGCTCACTTGGAAAATTTCATGTGTGACATTTAAAAAAAATAATCTTCTGGGACAGATCATAGGACCACTAGAGAGAATGAAGGTAGGTTTATTTATTTGTTGTGGATACCTCCCCACACATCAAATATGTGTTTTGAAGCTGCCAAAAGAGAAGTATCATGGGTGGGGGGTGGGTGGTGCTGGGTGTGGTGGAAGAATGAACATCACACAAGTTCCATTGATACAAATGGACATCAATGCAGTTCACACAATTGATTTACTAACATAACACAATTGTGTAAACCCCACTGGGTCCATTTTCACAGTAAATATACAAGGTAGAGTCATACAACTTTTAAACATTGAACCGAGTCAGTTGTTCTCGTTGATTTAAACAGAGTTTAGTTTAGGCTTAAATGCTGTGAGGTTAATTGTTTTGTGGGTGAGTAGTAGTACTTACGACCAGTGTAAAATAGTTCTGGTTATTGCTGCTGCTGTCTTTCAATATCAGTGGCAAAAGACTTAACATTTTGCATTATAAAAATTTAGCTTCAGTGTATTGAGACGTGCTGCTGACAGAGGGAGAAGAAAGAGTGACGTACAGGACAGAAGCATCTTGAAAGTAAAAAGACTGGGGATTGGTGGCAATGGATTAACATATTACTCATTCACCTTTGCAGCAAATTTAAAAACAATGTCTAACTGACGATGGAGAAATAACAATTTAATTATCTTTATTTCTGACACCTTTCATATTTACATTTCTCCCTATCCCTGTCTCGGTGCCATTCCCCTGCTGGGAGGATTATAAGGTTATACACTTTTATAAGATTATACACTTAAAGGAGTAGATGAGTGACTTGTCGATTCATCCTGTGACTTTTCATTCATTCCCAGTAACAAAAGATAAAAAAGAACTTTTATTTATATAGCATCTTTCACATCCTCAGGATGTTAGGAAGTGCTTCACAACTCATGAATTACTTTTGAAGTTTAGTTACTGTTGTTATGTAGACAAATGTGGTAGCCATTCTACTCACAGCAAGGTCTGACCAGTTAATCTGTTTTGATTGAGTTGGTTAAGCAATGAAATATGCTAAAGGCTATAATTTTTCCCACTGCCGGAAGCTTTATTACCTCTGCCTGTAACATAATTCTCCAATAGCAGTGAATAGGGGTAGATTTCAAACTTTGCCTATATCAATAGAGCTAATTCTGGATCCCACGCTCCCAACAGATAAGCCACATTGAAGGGAGTGTGGGTTGCAGATACTGTACATCATAGGCCCAATTCTCCGATTTGTGCTCTCTGTGAGCTTCAAGCTAGGAAGATGGGATTGTGAAATTAGGCTAATCTGCCAGCGTTAGAATATTACTGCAAGGGCTCATGGTGGTTCAGTAACGAAGGGAAGGTAAGCAATACTACCAACCCAACAACTAATACCATTTCTCTAAATGCTACCACTGGCAGAAGTAAGGTCATATAGTTTGCCCTATCATGACCACTGCCAAAAAGATCAGTTCCTGTGGGGGCGATTTTGCCAGCCCTGGGGAGGCGGGTATGGAGGCGGGACTGCTGGGAAAACGGCAGAATTTGGGGGCGGGTGCTCAACCTGCCCCCAACCTGCCTCCATGCCATATTGCCAGGAGGCGGGTAGCCCTCCTGCGCCGGGTCCCACCTCCTTGCAGGTGGGAAGGGATTAAAGCCTATTAACTGCCTGTTGACAGGTAGTTACCAGGCAGAAAGTCGGATTATCCCCTTTTTACCCTCACAAGTGCGGGCTTCCCGAAGACTCCAAAACCCGCCAGCTCAGCGAGGCGAGTAGTGGGGGTCGGGGGTCGGGGGGGAGTTGCAAATGTGTGTTGTGAAGGTAAGTGATGAGTGCAGAGGTGAGTATCTGAGGTAAGTGCAAAGTGTTAGTAAAAGTGTACTTACCTTTGTTTCTTCCTGCAGGCTTCAGTCGGTGTGTATGTGGAGAATCTCGCACCTCCACTTTGGGGATGATAGATGGCCGTTGCATTCTCAGATGCAACAACCATCTCATTTCTGTAAAAGAAAGAAGTTTGATGAGGTCTTGAATTAAGACCTCATCAAACTACAGAGAATGTCACTGCTTGACCCACTTTCACCTTTTACTCAGGCGCTGCCAAGAGGCAGGTTGCATTTTACATATTATAATGAGGCCTGAAGCCTCTACTTTAACCGCAGATGGTTGGGGATCCCGGGACTCAGGATTCCCGGTGGCTGCAACGAGGCAGCCTCACCCTTGGGAGCGATCCTTGAGGGCTAGGAAGAGCAGGAGTGCTTCCTCCCGGCCCTCCAAACTCCCCCACCAACAGCCTGGCCCTCCCCGGGGTCGGGGCTCAGACCCCCGCACCAGCCTGGAATACCCCACCCCCTGGATCACGATTCTGCCCTGGGGGCGGGGAACGGACACCCCGCCCCCCCCCCCTTGCCGGGGATCACAACTCAGCCCTGGGGTCAGGGTTCGGACCCCCTCTGATCGAGCTCACCCTGGGGTTGGGGATCGGACCCCCCTGGGATCGGGACTGAGCCCTGGGGTCAGGGACACGTCCCCCCAGGCTTGGACCCCCCACTTCCACCATCCTGGGCTCAGCACTTGCCCGTTGCTGCAGCCTCCTTCTCCGAGTTCCCCGCACGATTGGAAGCCAGCATGTCAATCAGGCCGACTTCTGGGCGTGCAACTTGCCCTTTATGTCGCATGCATGCTGTGGAGTTAAAACTCGAATTCCAGGTTTCCTGCCGTCTCCTGGGTCTCCAAACTCCGTGCGAGTAGGACCTGGGAAAATCCATCCAAAATGTATTTTTGTTTTGTTTTGCATATAATCTTTAGGTGTAAATTTAATTTTACAGCTATTCATGAATAATATTTTTAGCTAATGGCCCAGAAATTCGGGTCCCAACGCGTGAGTACGCGCTGGGTACTCACACGTAGGCCCAATTAAAGTGCCGGTTTCATGCATGCACTGCGCATGCCAGGGAAACAGGCACTTCCGTTGCCCTGAAAGAAGGGGTTAAGAGGTGGAACGCGTGCGCCGGAGAGGCAGCGCGTGCGCATCGAACTTACGTTTTTTTTGCAGGTTTCTCCGGGAGGGTAAGTCTCCAGCAGTTACACTTTTAAAAAGCAGGCTCAAGGCCTGCTTTTAACAAGGTAAGTGGTAAATTAGAATTAAAACATTTTTCCACAGGTTTATTATTTTTAAATACTTTAAAGAAAGGTAACTTTATTTTTAGCCCCATTAGAAAATGTAATAAATTTTTTCAAAAATTTAAATTATTGTTTAAAATATTTATTTCATGTAATTTATAGTTATTTTAAAAATGTGATTTAAAAAAAAAAATTATTTGAAGTTTTAGTGATGTTTTGGGGCTTATAGTATTTATAGGTTTGACAGCTCTTCCTGTCAAACTTATGAATGAAGCATTCCCTGCTACCATTGACTTTCCATGGCCCACGTGATCTCAGGGGACGCTTCGAACTAACTGCGCCCCTGGGATACGCAAGCACTGCGCGCCGGCAGTTGGAGGAGGCCCAGGATCGGAATCCCACGCGGGCCCACAGCTCAATGGCGCGCAAGGTAAGTGCAGCTCGGAGGCTTGCACCCGCGGGAAGCCTCCGACCCGAATTTCTGGGCCAATATTTCCAATATTGATTCGATCATGGTGATAGAATTTCGGTGGGGTTTCTCCCAATCTCCCACCATAACTTCAGTGGAAGGTCAATGGAAACCTCGGAGAAACAGCTGTTTATGTCTTTATTCCAAGGTTTCCACGTGAAGTGACAGTGGGAGATTGGGAGAGCCCCTGCAGAAATTCTAACCCCATAGGGGTAGATTTTCCCGAACCTGTCGGGAAGAAGGTGGGACTTCCCCTTTCGGGTTTTTGACCCGCCTACTTCGACGTCCGGCCAATCCGCGTGATTTTCCCTTGATTGACCTTGTTGAGCCCACCCAGCAGGCTCAACGGGCCAATTAAGGGCCACCCAGCAACAGGTGATGTCACAGACTGCAATTTCATCTGTCAAGAGTTTTTGACAGATGAAATATCAGCGTTTCACAGCTGTTTGAAGCTGTGAAACACTGACAGTCTGAGTTCTACCATGAGTCATTCTGCACAGATTCAGTTAGAACTCTTACCGGCACTCAAAGCTGCAGGCTGTCAGTTTTGACAGATCGCAGCCATTCAGCTTTAAGTTCCAGGTGAGTGATGGGCTCCCGACGGCTACAGGAAGAAAGGCTGTGAAGGTAAATAAAAGTTCTTTACACACTTTAGACACACCAAACACACTTACCTTTACACTCATGCACCCATCACTCACCTGAGCACCGACATCGCGACCCCTCCAACTCCTTCAACCCGACGGCCCACCTGCTCTAACCTGGCGTGGTTTGGAGCCATCGGGAAACCCACACGAAACCCTTCAAAATAGGGATTAGGCTAAAAACTGCCTGTTAACTACCTGTTAACAGGCAGTTAATTGGCACTAATCCCTTCCCGCCTGGTTTCGGCGGGTCCCAGTGCGGGGCGGCTACCTGCCGCCCCTGAAACTTACGTGGGGCGGGGTTCTGGGCGGGATGGTGTCGGGACCCCCAAATTCGGGATTTTCCCCTCCCACATGCCTGAAACCCCACCTGATGGCTCCACGAAAATCTAGCCCCATGGTGTCCAGTTGATTTTTGCAACAATCCAACAGCTTCATGGTCACTTTTACCAATACCACTTTCTTATTTCCAAATGTTTTTTAAACTGCCAAAGTGAGCTTTGAGCTCACATTCTCTGGATTACTAGTCCAGTAACATAACCACTACACTACTGTACCCAGTAATATAATAATTAGGGCCAGTGGTGTTGCAGCTCCAGATTTCCTGGTATTACACTTGTAATACAACTGGGGGATAGTTAGAATTAGATATACAAGGTGCAACTGCAGCCAGAATCAGCTGAGACAGGCAGAAGTAACACGTTTTTAAGCCTGAAGATTGCAAAATATTTGAGTAATGATTACTGCAGCTGGTAATAACTTTTTGGAATAATCGGGCTTGCTTTTGACTGCCTGTGAGAGTGCGAGACCGGAAAATTTTGCTGCCCCTTATCCACAGTTCCATAGCATGAATGGATTTCCCCATCGGCAAAGCTTGGTATACCTTTATCTTGGAGGAGGACGAACAATAGAGGATGGAGGAAAAGAGAGTGAAGCAGCATTTAAGCAGGATGCACCCTGCTAGATATCACCCTCCCTCCCTCAACAGGCTCTTTGAGGATCTTCGTGAGAAGATGTGCATTAGAAGAGCACGCTTCACCAAAGAGGCAATAGGGGAACTCTGCCAACTTTTCCACGGGAACCTGCAGTCATGCTCATCTGCCCACACTGCTCTCTCTCTGGCTATTTAGGTAATGAATGCACTCAACTTTTATAGCACTGAGTCATTTCAGGCAGCCATGGGGATCTCTGTAATATCAGCCAGGAGGCAGTATGAACATGCATTCATTAGATGACTGGTACATTTTACAGGAGAGCTTGGGAATTCATTGAATTTGGCATCACAACAATGCAACATTGAGATGAGGCTAACCAGTTTTTTAGGATTGCTGGCTTTCCCAAGGTCCAGGGTGTGCATCAGGTGGTACACACATTGTTTTGTGAGCTCATATTGAAAACACCCTCAACTTTTTCAATAGGAAGGACTTCCACCCTCTGAATGTGCAGACTGTGTGTGACAATATGCAAAGGATTCTGCATGTCAGCACAAGACGTGCTGGAAATTGCCATGATGCATTCATTCTTTGAAATTCAGACCTTCCTGACCTTCTCAAGGAAGAAGAAAATCATGTAATCGAATGGCTTTTAGTGACGAGACCTACCTCTTGCTCCCATGTTTAATGACCCCGATCAGCGTGGCCTGCTGCACATGCTTGTACAAGAGTTGTCATCAAGAGGACTATTGGATTCTTAAAGGCACAGTTTCACAGCCTAGACAGGTCAGGAGGAGCTCTGCGATATGCTGCAGATAGTGTGTCCTGCTTAGTTGTAGCCTGCTGTGCCATGCACAACTTCACCATCTTGGACTGGGACCTTCTTGGAGATGCTAGCTGCCCTAGCAGCTATGAAGGCAGAAGTACACTGAGAAGAGCATCATACAGAAGCTCCTCAGTAACTGCTTGGCTTATCATTGAAGTCTTTTCTTCTGTTTAATTTTACCATAGTCACCATTGCCTAACTCCTCTTTCACCTTCAAATAAAGGACCAATCCTTAAATCCAGTACCCATCCTAGAACATGACAACACACCTTTGCCCTTACCTGAAGATTCCAGTAAGAATTACCTGATTGATTAAGTCGGTGGTCCTTTTCCTGTATGACTCTAACCTCCATTCAAGGCACACCATAAGTGCACATTTTATTTTAAACAATACAACACAAGCAGACCTACTCTTTCCCTGGGTAGTTAAACGTGCACGTCTTTCTCCTATTGGTGATTCTTCTCGGTGCAATCTGAGGACCAGTATTGCAAGAGGTGGCTCGCTCCTCATGTTCTAAAAAAGAGTTATGGAATTAGGGTGGCCCTTCTTTCATGGCAACTTGTTCCTGGGAGTGAGCCGTTGCTGGTTGCATCTGTGGAGCTTGTTCCTGGGCAGCCTGGTATTGCCTACTATGTGCTCCTGACATAGTGCTCTAAGCGGAAATTTCAGAGACCTGACATATGCCCGTGCCCTGAGGAATCGCAGCCTCAGGCCTGTCACCTGCAGCTATTGCCATCCCATCTGTGTTCTTGCTGATCAGGGGGTTGGTTGGTTGGTCTAATAACAGATATTGGATCCTGAAAGCCCAGAGTGATAGCAGCATACATCCCAGTCACCTGTGCCTGGTATGCAGGGTACCATCTGTTCTGCACCCCCACCCTCTCCCCACTGCTAACAAGGCAACAGTCTATGCTTCTGTGAAGGTGGAGGCACTGATTGACCTATGGCCACGTCTTAAGCATGGTTCTGCTACAGATTCCAAAGTCGTTGCCACATGCTTCATTGATATCTGCAACAAAAAAAAAGCTTCCAAATGTTGCAACAAACGATAGCTGGAGACTGGAAAGTCGCAATTGTCAGTCTTTGGAGACTGATTTCAGAGGCTGTATCTAGGTGTGATGTTCTGCAGATAAACTTCCTTTCAGGCGAGCGCGCATAAATTCTGAGTCCCACGACTCCAAAGCAGTCAGCAGCCTTTTCAACCTCCACCGGGATTGTGGCACATTCTCACCCACTCCCCATTTTTCCTGCTCTCTCATGCTCTGTGAGGCACTCGATGCCCATCCTCACTAACACTATGTAATCCCCCCCCGGCACAAGTATCTGAGCTCGTGTGAGGTAAAGAAAAAGCAAGTGACAAAAGGGATGAATTCAAAGGGATTGTGGCAGAGTAACATGGAACACAAAATTGCTGCAGAAACTCTTTTGTTGGCTTGACTGTGTTCATCATCAAAATATCCTTGCTTTCTTCCTCCTCATAAGCCATGAACAAGAAGTTCCATCTCTCCTCCTCCTGCTCCTCATTATCCTCATCTTCCTCATCCTCTGGTCACTACTGGTTTGGTGGCTATGCAGGAAAGGAGGGTGGAAGTTAAGAATGGGTGAGCATACCTCTCCTTGGGATTAAAGAGGCAGAGAAGGGGATGAAAGGCATTGTGTGCCAGTTTGCCCTGCAGTAAGATTCAATTAATTAGCTGAAGGCTAACAGTTGAGGAGAGTGTGCTAGGTAGCATGGGATGAATAAATTAAAAGATGTACTGGTATCACCTTGTTTAAATGGACGGGTGATTTTTAAGGTTGTGCGTGCAACTAATAGCTGTTGGGGGAGATAAGTAGTGATACTGTAAGATCCTGAGTTATTGCCCTCCTTAAAACAGAGTGCATTGCGAAGGGTGATTTGTGCAGCTGCTAATTTTAGAGAGTGAAGAGTGTGCTGGGACCTATGGTGCCCAAGAAAGAAAAGTGGGAGTGCTTGCCCTGGCCAGGTCATTGGTCGTCTTGCAGCACTGGTCTGCAGTTCTGTCGATGAGAGAATTAGCATTCAGTGCCAGTGCTGCCACCCTTCAAATGGCATGCAAAACGTTTCTTGGAAGATTCTTCTTCTGAACAGCCAGTAGGCTGTCTCTCCTTTGCTCTGTTTCATCAATGAGTCAGAACTGCAAACCCTTTTTGAAGATGTGGGCTGTTTTATGCTTTAGTACCAGGCCCTTGACTCTTCTCTGGCTGCCTCTGTAAGCTGCTCCTGTGGTAACATTCTTGAAAGGTGGCACAATAACACTCATGAGACATCCATTGAACTGAATTGAGTCGAACAGTTTGGTATTTACCTACTGCTCCCTAGCCTGCTGCGGCAATCTACAACTAAAACTGGCATTTTAAACACCTCAGCACATTGTTCCCTTTTTAAACAATATTTACGCCAATGACTTTTCCAACAGATATGCAGATCAGCTGATCCACAGAAGCCGGGTGTAAACAGCTCTCCAGACCAAACTCGTCACATTAGTGCGAATGTGGCGCAGCTCATCGCATGAAAATTTGGGACCATTATTCAGAAATGAAGTAAAAGCAAAGTTAAAATAATAAAACTAGGAAAAATGATGGGGGAGGGAAAGGGAAGACATGGCACAAAACTGGTGGTGTTAACAAAAATAAGTAAGTTTAAAGTGTTTAATAATATAAAGTTAATATTGCAATAATAAAACTACTCCCCCAAAATCTGAATAGCTTTATGACGAGGAACAGTAAGATGGAAACAGGACGTTACCAAGGGACATAGACAGAATGGCTGGAAATTTAATTTGGAGCCCGTAGGGAACATGGGGGGCTGGAAAGCGGTCAAGAAACCCGGGAAAATGGGTTTCCCGCAGGCCCTGCCGAATTTAATGGCAGGGCCTGATTAGCATTTCAAAGCTCTGTTTCCTGCCCACAGCCAGCCAGATGGAGAGACTGGCTGGCAGTCAGGCGGGTAGGCCAGCAGCGCTATGCCGTAGAGAGGCGGGAGGGAGGTAGTCGGAGGCGGGAGGAGCACCAGGTTGGGGTGGGGGGTAACTTTGGGCCTCCTCTGCCCTCAGCCAGCCCCTCTCTCACCTGACTACGATACCACCAATCCCTCCTCCCAACTACAGGGAACGGGTCTCCAATGGTGGTCTCCTGTCAAGTGAAATCATGCATCCGCCCGCTGACCAGATAGCACTTACTCAGGGTTTGGGCAAGAGACCGGCAGGGCCTATGCAGATAAGGCCCGGAAGTCAAAATCTTCTGGGCCTCACGCTGCATAGTGCCGGAGGGTTTATCTTCAACCTCGGCCCCCAATTCACACGATTCCTGCCAGGAATTAAAATCGGCCGTTTAATATCGGGCACCAAGGTGATAAAATCACGCTAGCAGATCACTAAATCTAGTATTCTTGTTAAGTATGGAAAAGGAGCTTTATTCCTTCTGCGCACAGTTTTGGAATTGACAAAACTATTTGGATTGGGCCTTCTGATAGTTAAAACATGGATTTTGAGTGTTTGGAAGAGTTAAGGCCTGATTTCCTTTTGGGTTAATACAGGTT
This sequence comes from Somniosus microcephalus, assembly GCF_052327205.1. Taxonomy (NCBI): domain Eukaryota; kingdom Metazoa; phylum Chordata; class Chondrichthyes; order Squaliformes; family Somniosidae; genus Somniosus; species Somniosus microcephalus. The sequence goes on along the minus strand of NC_140989.1, from coordinate 88,171,601 downwards.
TAAACAAATATGTTTCAATTCTAACTTCAAGAAATCTGGTTTTGTTTAGAAACCTCTTTGAAATTTGATTGGATATTCTTCTAGGCTCACAGGCCTTGACAGGTTTATATCTGGTTTAACAGATATATCTATTAAATATATATATGTTTACATATATATACTTACCTGTTACCTTTATTTCCCTGTTTGTTTCTATTGTTGGCTATTCACTGATGCTTTGTTTCTTGGTTGAATTATTTAATTAGTTATTCCAATTTACAATTATAATGCATTTGTGTCATGCTTGTGATATCTCGTCGTCTTGCACACATTACCCCAAATTTTAAATTTAAAGAGACACTGCTTGGGCAGGTTGGTAGCACAGTGTTTAAATTACTTGTTTCACATCTCTGTGGTTGTGTGTTTGAGTTCCAGTATTCCCTGTTGCTTAAATCTGCCAATGCATATGTAATGAATTTTGTCTGTTTTTGGCCTGATTGCTGGAAGCATATTTCACAACAGCATAGGATCTCACCTTGGCATAGAAACAATAGCTGAAGCATTTCTTCTCCTTCGCTAACAGTCTTGGTAGTATTGTCAGTAACTCACAAAAGAAGCAGCATTAAAATCATATTTTAAGAAGAACCATTACAAAATGTTTCAGATTGACCATCAATTATCATATTTCCTACCATTTTTACATTCACCTGTGTAAAAGCTGTTTGAAACTCTGAAATACCAATTGGCATCACATTTTCATCATTAGAGTTCATCTTTAAAAAAAAACAAAATAGTGGAAATTAGAATTGATTTTCCAGCTTTTTATTACTTTCAGATTTTATTTGTTTCCATTTGTTGCTGTCTAGTTTTATGTTTGTCAAGCTTGATTATATCAATTGTGCAAAAAAAACTATCCTAACATACACACATTCAAAAGTTTAACTATGTAAATCAAAACACACCACGTCAGAAGCACTGTGTTAAATTACATGAAGGTTTATTATTGTTACAAAAAAGTAAGAGTGATAAATAAAATATAAACACTGTCCTTTGCAAATCTATCTATATATATATCATGTAGCTTATTAGTTAAACCATCGGAACATTCTGATTCACTGTATGAGGAAAATAAGTTTGAGTCCTAGCCTTGAATGGGAATTATGTTAGGTCTTTTTGTCTGCCTTACCTGAGCTCTTGGGGTGGGGTGGGGAGAAAGAAAAAATAAGAAACTATTCCAGGTGTGCTGTGTATTCCCACAATTGTGCCTCTCAGATGATGAACCAAGCATTGGCATTGCTTGGGTTTATTGGGATATTTGCAGTTTAATCTAAAAAACATGGAGAATAGTGTGGGCGTGGTGCGAGTGGAAATAAAGCAGAACATGTAATAAAGTGAAAGGTACATTTGTTGTTTATCAACACTTAGGATAATGCGTTCTGGCAAATGCTTGAGCCATGCAAGTTAAAGTTTAGATGGGCATTAATTTTGGATAATAAATTTAACACAACAAAACTGTTAAGCAATATAGTGATTTAATAAATATTTCTGCTTCTCAGTAGATGACAATGATGTTTAAGACCCTTGGTATTGATTGTATTTGTTTTCGGCCTGTTGTGTTGGATAATGGAGAGCTTTAGGGAGAAAAGTGGTGACTGCCTTAGGAAAGATTAGTATTATTGATCTTGGTTAGTGTTGTGCTGGTGAGTCTGATAGAAAGTAGCAGTGGTTTTCTCAGACAGAAATGGTGGTTGCTTGGGGAAAGGTGACAGTGAATGTACAGATAGATCAATAGTGCAGGGATAGATGAAAAGAAAAGGTTGAATACTGGAAATCTGACACAAAAAAAGATGCTGGATATACACACCAAAGTTGATCAGCATCCAATAGAGACAGATTTTGCATGTCACCCTTCATCAGAGCTGGCATGTTAAGGTTGGAGAAGATATTTTGATATTCCGGGACAAGGCTGAATATGATGGAATAATCTTGTTTGAATGGGGTCAGGTATTTGTCATATTTTCTTTGGCTCCTGTTGAACATGCAGACAGATAACATTAACTCCAGCTTCAGATTGCCCAGAGACGTTGTCTTATTGCCTGTGTACTCATTAAAAGATAGACAACCTTTAAAGATCATTAAACAGCTTGCTCCATAAAGAACAATCAAATTGGCCTTTCTAAATGTCATTTACCACAGATTCTATTTAAATATTGCAGTTGAACGTGAAAAAATTCTGTTTCCCATCAATTTAATGCCAAACCAAGCTGAATCACACAGAACAACAATTCAGCACTCATTTGCCAATATTACAGACACTGGCTTCCTTTTATTTAAGTTTGGAGAGGATTACACTTAACAGTGTGGGTAGATCTTAGAATAAAATATTTATGGCTTTGACTTCCAGCTGCCAGTTCTTGCAAGTCATAGTCAGAAATCAGTACAAAGAGAAGGCTCTATTGAACAGTTGTAACAGACCTGAAAATCTATTTCAACCATTTTTTTTTAACTTAAAAATCTCTTTGTGGCAACCCTGCCCTGCCAAAACCCTAGTCTAACCACTGCCCCTTGACATTCAATGACATTACCATCGCCGAATCCCCCACCATCAACATCCTGGGTGGCACCATTGACCAGAAACTTAACTGGACCAGCCACATAAATACTGTGGCAACAAGAGCAGGTCAGAGGCTAGGTATTCTGCGGTGAGTGTCTCACCTCCTGACTCCCCAAAGTCTTTCTACCATCTACAAGGCACAAGTAAGGAGTGTGATGGAATACTCTCCACTTGCCTGGATGAAAGCAGCTCCAACAACACTCAAGAAGCTCGACACCATCCAGGACAAAGCAGCCCGCTTGATTGGCACCCCATCCAGCACCTTAAACATTCACTCCCTCCATCACCGGCGTACCGTGGCTGCAGTGTGTACCATCTACAAGATGCACTGCAGCAACTCGCCAAGGCTTCTTCAGCAGCACCTCCCAAACCCACGACCTAGAAGGATAAGGGCAGCAGGCGAGTGGGAACACCACCACCTCCAAGTTCCCTTCCAAGTTACACACCATCCTGACTTAGAAGTATATCGCCGATCCTTCATCGTCGCTGGGTCAAAATCCTGGAACTCCCTACCTAACAGCACTGTGGGAGTACCATCACTACACGGACTGCAGTGGTTCAATAAGGCGGCTCACCACCACCTTCTCAAGGGCAACTAGGGATGGGCAATAAATGCTGGCCTTGCCAGCGACGCCCACATCCCATAAACAAATTTTTAAAAGATTGGTATATGCACCAGCTGATGCTGCATTGTCAACAGAAAGATGACAAGTTAGATAATCAGGGTATAGCAATTGTAAGTATTCTTTATTGCTGAACTGATCCCTATCTACAAAAAATATGTTTCAGGTTGTTGATTAGTTGCTAAAAATCAAATATCTTCAAAAGTAAACATCAGAAGTTTGATCTAAAAATGTTACTTCTATTCTGTTCAGAGGGAAAATAATTATATACTGCATCTTTAGTAAACGGATCACTTTAGGCTTGTTTAATTAAATAAATTTAGTGAAAATTGAATAACTTCCTATTTAGGGATTAAATGTGAAGTATATTTTACTGAATTGCTCCCTAATTTTTCACTGTTATAAACAGAGATATTTGCACTCGACTTACTGGTGTTTTTTGGGGTACAATTACACCACAGTGATGGTGTCCGTATGAAGTGGTTTTGCTTCACACTGGCACAAAGGTTTTGGGTTGAATTTTAATGGGGAAGGCGGGTTGGGAGCAGGATGGTTCTGAAGCGGTTGTGAAATCTGGGAGAACAGGAGAACGGGTTTCCCGCAGGCCCTGCCGAATTTAGTGGCAGGGCCTGATTTGCATGGGAACCCTCTGTTTCCCACCCGATTGAAGGGCTGGCTGGCTCCCGTGGGTAGGCCTGTGGCACTAGGCAGCAGAGAGGCGGGAGGAAGGGATCACGTGGGGGCCGGGGTGTGGTCGGAAGAGATTAGGGACCGGGACTAGCGTGGGAGGGGGTGTGGTGTCTGAAGAGTACAGGAGCCAGGACTAGCATGGGGGTGGGGTCTGGGGGGGCAGGGTCGGAAGAGATCAGGGGCCAGGAGGAGCATGGGATGGCAGAGAGTCTGAAGAGATCGAGTGCCGGGACTAGTGGGGGGAGGGGGGGGGGTGCTGTTGGGAGCCAGGACTAACACAGGGAGAGCTGGAAGAGTGCGGGGTGGAGGGGGGGCGGTGGTGGAGAGGCAGATGACATTGAAATTCCAGAGGAGCATGGGGTGGTGGGGGAGGAGGCCTCGTGCTGGCGATCAGAGATCGTGGGGGGGGATCAGAGGCCTGGGGGTGGTGTTCGGAGGTCTGCGGGGGGGGGATCGGATGCCTCGTAGGGGTTCTCTGATTGCGGGGGGCGGGTGGGAGGTGGGTTAGGCAGGGACGCTGGATTTAGGAGGTAAGTGGAAAGGCACTTAACTCCTGGATCCAGCAGTCGTCGCCTTGCATTAGCTGGCGGGTTTCACGAGGCCTGCAATACCCGACCAGCTAAAGTTAAATTCAAAATGGTGGTTAAAGCAGAGGCTTCCAGCCTCATTATAATATTTAAATAGATGGCCCACCTCCTGGCAGCGGGTTGGTTGCCTGTCCCGCCTCTGATAAAATTGAAAGTGGGCGAGTTGGAGGCACCTTCAGGTCAGGATTCAGATTTTTAACATTTAACTTCCCACACACCCTTAACCCACCCTTTTTTAGGTTAAAATTCCCCCCTTTTTATTGTAAATTGGAGTTATACTATGTAAACGGGGTTTTTCCCCCAATCTTCAGTCGAATTAACAGTGGCTGATCAGGAGAACCCCCAAGGGGGGTTCTTTGGATATAAAATTGCTTTACTTTGTCATACAGCAAAATAAACCCTGTATCAATTTTTGGGTTCCAATGTTGATTCTTTGTATTCATAATTGGACGTCCTCCCCAGATATCACATTGACTGCTAATGGTAATTGCAGCAGCGTGGTCTTTGTGCATTATTAAGTGGGATCTGGGGATCATATTTCAGATTTACATTTAGCAGGGAAAATATTCTGATGGATTAGAGAAAAAAATCATTGTCCTGATTTTGTGACTCTATTGACAACTCTCAAGCACAGTGCACTTATTGAGAGCAGAATGGTTTGTTCCACAGTGCAGCATATTGTATATCAGCTAATCAAATTGTTCTTCTAAATTGGACCTTATTTTTAGTGATACTAATCCTTATTTGGAGAACTCCTCTATCACTGAGATTTAAGTTCATATAAATGAATGCAAAAAGTGTATATAAGTCCAGGGAAGGAGATAATTCTTTTCACCTCAAATTTAAAAAGTTGGATGAATTTTCATTGGCTCATTCTGAAACATTGGAACAAATAATGTAAATATTAATGATCTTGCTAAAGTCACAATCTCTTTGTTTATTCAGAAGTTTTTGTAAGTAGATTTCTCAGTGATTTATTGTAGTGAGACTGAATACAAATACAACATTTGTTTCACATTGTAACTGCCTGATACTAAAATTGATTAGAATTTCAATTAATTAATTAGTAAATTATTAGGGCAAGTGATTTGTTGCAGCAAGTAATTTGTTATTACTTGGATTCACTCAGAAACTGGCATTCTCACCATCTCCAGGATTTTTAATGTAAAATGGTGGCACTCTGGTAACAAATTGGGCTAAACCCATACTCCTCCTGGCATCACTGACATGTAACTATTAAAAAGTTTTCTGGCCATTTTTTGAGCAGCCTCCTACTGTCCCTTTTAAAGGACACTGGTCAGCCAACTCAAAGCCCAGAACAACTTGGCAGCACATGCACAGCACAAGCACCCTCTGTGTGCAGATGAATTTCAATCACAGTCCTACAGCCAGTGTCATGACTCTGATTTGAATGTGCAGGGTACCTAATACCTAATACCTGTTTCAGACTGGCCCTGCACACCTAAAAGTCCCTGGCTTCCAATTTGGCAGCCGGCATTTTTTCCGGGGAAGATTGGGCGTGGGAGATCGCAACCCGAAATTCGTCCCCCTGTCCATCATTTTTTGCCCAAAAGATTAACGAAATGATGTTGAATTTCTTTCCCATTGACTTCTTTTTAAGGCATGCTTCCTTTAGTACCTCACTCAAGTGTTTCTTTTCATGTGCAATCTTTGACCATGACTGTTGGTAGGATATTCGAATGTGAGGAGCGTCATAGAAATGCTTGACCCTTTGCTCACCTGATGTCCACTGATGAGAGCTTCCAACAGGGCTCACTGAAAGTCTTTTGGAATTGGAATGGCAACTGATTTTCTCTTCCCTAAGCTGGAGGTTCTGTGACCAAATATAGCAATCCTACTGCTGCTCAGCACAGACTAGGAACAAAACTGGGACCTTCCTTACCTTTAAGGCTTAGCTGCTCACTTGATAAACTGATTGAGTCATTAGGGAAGCCCTTGAGTATGCCAGTGGGTTGGTGGAGGCACGGGCTAATTTTTAAAAAGTGTAACAACACCTTGCATTTATATAATGCCTTTAAGGTAGTAAAACATCCCAAGGCACTTCTCAGGAGTGATTATCAAACACAATTTTAAAACCAAGCCACATAAAGACAGGAGAGGTGACCAAAAGTTTGGTCAAAGAAATACGTTTTAAGGAGCGTCTCAAAAGAGGAGACAGAGGTAGTGAGATGGAGAGGTTTAGGGAGGGATTTCCAGATTGGAGGGCATAGGCAGCTGAAGGCATGGCCGCCAATGGTGGAGCGATAGAAATTGAGGATGTGCAAGAGGCCAGAATTGGAGGAGCATAGAGATATCAGAAGGTTGTAGGGCTGGAGGAGGTTACAGAGTGTGGGAGGGCGAGGCCATGGAGGGATTTGAACACAAGGATGATAATAACAAATGAATCATGAAATACGGACCACCCTGCTTCAGTCAAAATCCACCCTCGCCAGTATCAGAGAGATGTGGTTGGATTCTCAGCCCGCTATAAGATTGTCAGGAAGAGTGTTCCATTGAAATATGACGCAGTGCTCTCATATCTGCCGGCCATTCTCCTTGACTATGACATTTGGAACTCTGTCCCTTGTATGCTGAACATTAGACGCAGAGTTAACCATCACTTGATGAATCATGATTGCTGGGACACTGGAAATCCATTTTTCATTGGTACCAGTCTAGTTTTTGCAAGTTTTTAACTGCTTACAGGAATCAGTTGGGTAAATTTCAGGAGACCTCACTGTCTTTGTTAGATTTACCTCTTTTTTGCACCATGTGATGCCTAATACACAAAATTAATAAAATGGTTTTCAGACCAGAATTGGACAAAGTGGATTTATTCATTATCTCACCTCACTAAATTAAGCTTAGGGTTTGTAAATAGACTGGTATCTATAGAAAAAGCATTGCATATGGATTTGTGCAACTCATTCATCGGGATACAATCATACAGCTAGATGATAGTGGGGGGGGGGGGGGAATCATTTTTTTCAAGGATAATTTAGTCAGATTTTAAGAAAACCGCCAATTACATATAGGCAGCTGATGGCAAAACCGCCAATGTGGAGCAAAGGAAATTGGGGATGTCCAAGAGGCCAGAATTGGAGGGATCTTGGAGGGTTGTCAGGCTGGAGGAGGCTACAGAGATAGGAAGGGGTGAGGTCTTGGCGGGATTTGGTTATGTTTAGAATTTGTCAATTTTGTTCTATTTAGAATTGACGAGAGTACTTTAGGATCAGAGGAAGTCTTCCCAGAAAATGACAGATTTATCAATTTGAGTGGCTGTTGTTTCCAATGTAATCACCACAGTATAAGAGGCATTATAAACAACAGTGACAAAATATGCAGTTTATAAATTACTATGAAATTCATAAACCTTTTAGTATTTATTTGAACTGAAATTATGTTAAAATAAAATCTGGATTTGAAGATCTGAGTTCAAGACTTCTCATAGACATCAATGCAAAATATTCACTATTGAACACCCCAAAATAGAGAAGTACGCATGTTTCAGTAGGAATTGTGCTCTATCAAAAGCAACCTTTTGCACATTATCAAGAGTGTATTAATATGCATATAAAATGCTTTTACTTTCTAAACAAAAAGTAATATCCCAAGCAGCATCTACATAAGCACGAGAAACCAAAATAGTTTATAAACTCACATTTTGAGAGCACATTCATATTTAATGAAAGTAAAAACAAATGTTATGTTAACGTACTTTCTATATCATAAACACTATCAGCTTTAAATGAAAAGGATCTCTCCAAGTTCTACACAATGTAATAGATCCATTCTAAATGGTTTGTCATGACATTAAAACTGCTGGCATTTCTACACAATATAAGACTTCTGTTAAAGGTCCAACTTGTTGATACTCTTCTAGTTTTCTAACACTACTAACCTAAATTGAATACAAATCTAAAACACACAATTTGCTTATCAACACAAACCGTTATCTACATAATCAGTGTTGATTAGTTCTTCCCCATGCTATAATTTCGACTTAAATTGTGCAGGCTGTAATATTAGTTCAGAATGCTCTTGCTATTTAGAAAATAGGGGGTAGAAATTGGTTATGGCCCATTTTCGAGTTCCTAGCCAGCGGTGCACCAACAGCAGCACTCCAACCGGCCCTCTAACATTTTGTGCGCGAGCTGCCTGTTGCGCCACCATAAGTCAGCTTGCACATTTGAGGAGGACGTATTTTGGGCTGCTTGCCTTGCCATCATTGGTCCGAAGATACGTCCCGGAAATGGTTTGGAGCAGACATCAGGAGTGGGGGTGGTCATGATGATTGGGAGCATTCCTGGTTCCTGCTCATCAGAAACAAATTTCCCAGTGGGGAAACAGGGATTAGGCCGCTTATTAATATATGCAAGGGGATTAATTCTTGTTTTAGGGGACACCTAAAAAATAGCCGTGCCAAATTTAGCAGTGGCCTGGATGCATGCGCAGATTGGTTGCAGGCCAGCACATTGCAAAATTTGTCACCGTTGCACCCAATTTACATCCAAAAGCCAAGCACAACGCATACCAAATTCTCTCCCCAAGGCTACATTGGACATAAATAGACAAATGGGAATAGTGTAGGGTTATAACAAAACAAAATGGTCTGGATATTTTTGTTGGCAAAAGTGCACTCTCTGAATTCAGGATTGTTTTGACCTGAGATTAATTGTTTTCTACCTAAAGGATAGAATAGAATAGTTGGTAGAGTTCCTAGTTAGATTCACAATTTTCTATTTTTAATTGTCAGTAGTAATGAGGCTTGCCACTGAGACAAGAAAACAAAAATGTTCTGTTACTTCACTGCTCATTTGTAGGGAATCTCCAGACGTATCTTAAAATTGCACAAGGTGGGGTGGGGGTGGTGGTGTTGGAGGAGGTGGGGCGGGGGGAGTGTTGCAACAAAAAAATCCAAGGGGGAAAAACTCAGTTGCTTTGCGCCTCCCGTTAGCACCCCGAGGGGATGCTAACGGGGCACAAAGCAACTAACACCTCCCGCAAAATTCAGTGAGAGGTTAGCGGCGACGTTAGCCAGTAGAGCTCCACGGCGCTGCAGTGCGCAGCGCCCCGGCCGCAAACTTGGCTTGCGCCCTCTGATCTACCGCCAGACGCTATGTCCGACAGGATCAGCGGGGCGTTTTTGCAGCCGGGGCGGCGATAATTAAAGGGCAGGTGCTAGGCGGCCATTTTTTTGGGCTGCCTGCCAGTATCTGCCCCCTCTGGTGCCAGCCGCGATCCATCAGCCGTGGCACGCCGCTCCCCAGTGCTCCAGCAGGGCCCTGGTGGGCGCTGTGCTAGGCTCCTCCTCTTTAATCCGGGAAGGGAGGCCTGTAGTACCACGGTGCCACTTGCCGGCGCGCGCGGCTATGTTGCACGTAGCGCCGCGATATTCCATGTGAGCGCCCCAAGAGGGAGGGGGAGTGCTTCCAGTAGCATCCCGCCTCCTACTTCGGGTGCTAACTTTTTCAGGGCGCTAAAAGTAGCGCCAAAGGGGGGGGGGGGCGCGAGCCAATTTCCCCCCCCAATTTTCTAACTAGGTGCCTACTTATCCACTTGGTTTACTATTCCCTTTACTAACAGTGATGACCATGTTTTCTGCCCTAAATGCCATACAATCTGTGTTTAGTGGTCTATTTTAATCAGGGGCTGCCACCATTTGTGCACATGCACCTACAGGAATATCTGTAGCTTAAATAATGGTGATAGAATACTGTTTCTGTGTAGTTAAACACAAAATATTATCATATGTAATTGTAATTTCATCTGAAACCTTTTGACAATATTGTAAATCTTTTATGCAATACTCATAGCAACACTTAAGTACACCTTAGCAACAAATGCATTTCACTTAATTAAAGCTGGATGTTATAACATTTTTTTAATTTTTTAAATATGCCCCATTATTGATATAATTTAATTTTTAAAGTTACCTAATTAATGGGAATACAAATTATAATGTTAATCTTCAGCCAGAAGTATGACATTTTTAATAAGGGTGAAAATCAATGGTATGTTAATTAATGTGCTAAACGCTGCACACCCTTAGGTATGAAAGAATCCATAAATAAAATTCTCCACATTTGTCGCGATGTGATACTTTCTCAGTTGCGCCCTTATATGCAAACTGAAGTCACTTCTATGTAATATGTACTCTTATTAAGGCTTGAATGCAAAGAGACAGTAGTTCAATTCATGAAACAATATTCCAAAATGAAACAAAACCCAATGTTGCACTATATATTTTCTAACATAATCAGCCATTTAAGATATAATATGTTGGCATTTCTGGAGATTTTATTTGATTCATCAATTACATTAAGCTTTATTTGAATGGAAGCGCTTTCTTAACATTGCCACATCAACATTTTAAAAAATTCTTCGGAAGTCATTTAAGTTGCTATCCTATACTTTTCTTTTTTTAAATGTCATCTTCTGATGGAAACTTAGAAAAAAACTGCTTTGGAAAGAAACAAAATATGACACACCCTCAGGTTAATTATTTCTGTCAGTCTATGTCAGAGCTATGTACAGTGATGGACATGACAGCAAACTTAATCGTATCCACCCCTGCATTGTTAGGGAAGTAACAACTTCAGGGGTTATACTCCCCAAGCTGATGGGAACTAGTTTGGTACCTGTATAAACGATTCTCCCACTGACCAATTTGACAGCAAAGGGACACGTCCTTTAAGTTGAGACAGAGCAATGCTTGAGAGTCAAGTACTTGTCTGGTTTACCACCAGTGACCATGTCCAGTCAGTCATAGGTTCTTGGCTGCGCTAGGCTTTCCCTAACATGATAATAAATTTCAATTTGACCCTTCAGAGAAATTATTTTTCAACACTGCAATGACATTTTCATTAGCTGTGCTTTTAACGGTGAGCTTCATCGAATGGAAACTGCTTAATCTGTCATAAATCTGTACTTTTGATCCACATCAATTTAAAACTGTTTTTTAAAAAGACATCAGCAAGCTTTTTACTCATGTTCCTCAAAAATCCCAGATACTGAAAACTTGATTTTTCTATGAGCATATCAAATATCTAAATTCAAATCTAGGTGTGGATTTTAACTTTCATTGCTGGGTGGAAAACTGGCAGTTGTGGATCGCTGGTTGCCCATTTTCTTTAAAATTGACTTCAATGGAAAGAAAAATTGGGTGGCATGTACAACGGGTAGCCAGTACGCTACTACCAGTCTTCTGTTCTGGGCTGTAAAAGTTATGATCTACGTCTCGGTCTCCTTTAAAAACAGTGATTTGAATAATGTTATAAAACAATGCAAACTAATTCTCATTATTTTACCTACTTCGCATGAGTTATTTTTTTATGGAAGGCTGGGTGACACCATTTTGTATTAGGTTGAAAAATAAATTTGCAAACTATATAGTTTTAGGGATATTGTTTCTTAAATTGGATATGACTTTAAGTACTAGCTTGGTTTCAAGTTGCAATCAGTGTAAAATTATCCAAATTAACACAAGGCAGCATTCTGTAGAAAGTTAAAGCAAAAAGACATTTAACTATTTGAAAGTAAATAGCTGTGGACAATGTTTATAGCATCTCTACTCAGTGCTGCTATTTTATATTTGGAACCTAAATCATAATTAAAACTTTCCTGAAAGTATACATTTATGGAAGCAGACTAACAACTTATTGAAACAATGTGTTTTGGCACATTATGTAGGACAGAAGGGTGGTCCTGTTACAAAATTTCCCTTAGGAGCTCTAGTTCTCTTTAATGCAAATATGTGTATGTAGAAAATCTCAGAATTGTCCAATGCTATCTGAATCATTTCTTCATTCTTCTGATCTTGTCCCAAAGCATTGAAACCTGTGGTTGAAAAATGCTTTTTTATTTCCCTGTAATAAAGACATCTAATAGAAAGCAGATGTCTGTCACAAAACATTTTTGTCATTGTGACAATACCTTCCCACATGCCCTTGTTCTTTGCTGACTGTGCTCTTGTTTCCCTTCAAGGTCTGGCGCACCTGATGATGGGCGACCAAGGTATGGGTTCCATTCCTTTTTTCCACTGTGCTTCCTTCTTTCCCCCTTTAGTAGTTGTCTTTAAACTCTCTCTAGAAATAATTCAACAAAAGCTTATACTTCCAGTTTGGCTGTTTCAAGAAAAATCTGTCTTTATCCTTTTTTTTCTTTTTGCACTCGAGTCAAGCTTTTTTCTTTGTCTTTGTCTTTGTGCACATTAGGAGAAAATGAGAACAATTAATGTGAAAATGTCAGTGTTTAAAAAAGTTGAAGCAATGTTAAAATTATAATTGAGTGTATAGCTAGTTTGGAGTGCTTGAAGTCAAGAAATTCAGAGTTGTGCTTGCTTATGTATCAGGTGGTATTGTCACTAATTAGTGCCTGCTCTCAGCTTGGAGTGTGATGAATTGTCACACTTTATTGCAACATGTGTGCAGCAGTGTGCTTAAACCATAAACAAAGATGCATGGCTGATTGAAAGTATGTTGTATGCACCTGCCCAGGCTGTTGGAATGCTGGAGGAATGGTTTTGCAAGCAAATCAACCACATAATTTCACTCCTAATTACTTTCAATGTTTTTTTTAAAGTTGAGTCAGTTAAATCATGGTTCTCCAGGTGTTTTGAATACTTAAATTTCCCAACAGAAAATTAGCTTCATAACATGTAATTCATGCTTCCATCTCAACATAATATACTCATGCTACACCTGAATGTTTACATATTGAATATTTTTTTCTTGCTATGATTAGTTGCATTTACATATACAGTATCATGAAACTTATAAATTGTTTCTCTCTTTTTATTCAAATATGCTTACTTCATGGAACCATTCCATCAATTCCATAGGTAAAATTAAAGGTACTAAATGTTTTGCTTTTTTTTTTAATAATTAAAAATATATAGTTTTAAATGCCATTTATATAAATGGAGAAAAAACTGGCATTTTGTGTTGCCTGAAGGTTTATGCTGGGTAAATGATGTGTGGTTATGATATTGTATTGCATTACAAGATCTCAAAGGTAAGGCTATTGTTGATATTTATGTTTTTGCCTATTTGTACTGATCATGAAATTCTTATCTGCTTGTTGGATACAATAATTTAGAAAACTAAGGGACGATTCTCCCTTCATGTTGGAAGGTTGACATATTTATAACTTTAACTTTTAGAATATTTCATTATCGAGACAAAACCATTCTAAAATTAATTACCCCGACATCTTGCAATAGAACATAGTCCCTTTTGAAACTCGACAAAGGCTATTTTAAATGTAGATGCTGCACATTTCAATTTGAGCAATATCTCTTTTTAATTATATTTAATGGGTATTGAGTAATTGCTTTTTTGTGTCTTTGAATGAGCAATGGGTATTGAGTACTGAATGAGTACAAAATTGAATAAATGTAAATGTTGAATGTTAGATTAGCTCAGTTAAAAGATATTTTAGGTATCACTTTCAAGATCACAATTTTAAATGAACATGTGGAATAAAGTTTAAATGAAAACACTGCTGTTATATTAATCACAGCAGATGCAGAGCCCCCCTGACACGCAGAAACCTTAGCCAGTGAATAGATTAGCCATCTCGATGCAGAAGGAACTAGTAGTTTGTTGATCTCAGTCGTATGGCAGGAGGAGTTCTACATTTTGTCTCATTGCCTTTAGGTTAGAAAGGGGAAACTTGGCCAGAGCTTCCTGCTGGAAATGCTTGTGTGGATGTCAGGTGAGGATAAGATTAGCTTTAGTTTTGGTAGCCCTGCAGTTGAAAACTGTCCGCACTTAATTGTCAAGGTTCACACATGAATATTGATCACTTACGTTACATACTGGTGGGTGACTGGTGCCATTAAACCGTGTGGTGACAAGCATTCAATATCTTCAGGGGGAGGGGAGAACCTTGATGCGGGAAACAAATAGCAGTTGTAAAATAGAGAAGAGATCATTTAGGGGGTGAGACAAAATAATTTTGATAGTAATTTGATCTGTGCTATTGAATTAAGTCCTTCAGTTAACTGCTGACTGTTCACATTTTGACTAGTTGGTTGCTTATGAGGTCAATTTTAAATCTGGGTGGAATCGGTGTGTGGGGGGAGGGCCTAAAATGGGCGGCACACTCAGAAGCTGGAAAGGAAGCAAGCCTGGCCAATTTTAACTGTTGGGACTTATTTTTATATTTCACACCTGTCTCCCGAGGCCCACAATTGGAGAGTTTTTTAAAAAATTTGTTTATGGGATGTGGGCGTCGCTGGCAAGGCCAGCATTTATTGCCCGTCCCTAGTTGTCCTTGCGAAGGTGGTGATGAGTCGCCGCCTTGAACCGCTGCAGTCCGTGTGGTGAAAGTACTCCCACAGTGCTTTTAGAGAGGGAGTTCCAGGATTTTGACCCAGCGACGATGAAGGAACGGCGATATACTTCCAAGTCAGGATGGTGTGTGACTTGAAGGGGAACTTGGAGGTGGTGTTCCTATGCACCTGCTGCCCTTGTCCTTCTAGGTGGTAGAGGTCACAGGTTTGGGAGGTGCTGCCAAAGAAGCCTTGGCAAGTTGCTGCAGTGCATCTTGTAGATGGTACACACTGCAGCCACGGTATGCCAGTGGTGGAGGGAGTGAATGTTTAAGGTGGTGGATGGGGTGCCAATCAAGCGGGCTGCCTTGCCATGGATGGTGTCGAGCTTCTTGAGTGTTGTTGGAGCTGCACTCATCCAGGCAAGTGGAGAATATTCCATCACACTCCTGACTTGTGCCTTGTAGATGGTGGAAAGGCTTTGGGGAGTCAGGAGGTGAGACACTCACTGCAGAATACCCAGCCTCTGACCTGCTCTTGTTGCCACAGTATTGATGTGGCTGGTCCAGTTAAATTTCTGGTCAATGGTGACCCCCCAGGATATTGATGGTGGGTGATTCGGTGATGGTAATGCCATTGAATTTCATGGGGCGGTGGTTAGTTTATCCAGTGCTGAGCCGTACAAACCAAAAAGTCCTCTGTTTGATCCCTGGTCTATGCTAAACTAGCTGATCTCAGCAAGAGCAACAGTGGGACTACTACAATTGGCCTTAGCACCCTTGGTTAGGGAGGAGAAAATCGGGCACTGTTCTTACTCCTAATCAATATCTTGTCATCCCTGATGGAAGTGCATATGTGTGGACATCAACTGAGGAATGGATAGGCTTTCTGTGATTGAATAACCTGCCAGCACTCAATGTCAACATTTGCAAATAAATAATGGTAATTTGGGCAAGATACTGGAGAGCAAGCAATACTATGGAACTATACCCCAGTACGAGTTAACGACTTCAGGAGAAGGGGAAGGGATTAAGCTGGTGATAAAGAAAAAAGATACAACAGAAGTTGTACTACAAAAAAAAAGGTGTTTATCTTTTTAACGGGTTAATGGAAATGTATGTATGGCATTAAAATGATGTGAAAGCTGCAATACAATAAGCTATTTTCTTGATTTCATTTTACAAATATACCTTTCATATGGCATCAAGGAAGGTTATTGTTTTATTAACATATTTTAAGTGATTTAATATGTAATGCATACAATTTTGTATGGTAAAAGAAAACACTGCTGTATATATGATTATGAAGATCCATTGAACTGTCAAATTATCTTTTACATTCAATTTGATAGTTCTGTCATATTGATCATTTGTGGATTTTCAGGTTTAATTTGCAATCAAAATAATTTGGAATCATTGTCCATGTAAACTAATCTTTCTGATTTACTAATAATTTTGTAAGAAATATTTTAAATGATATTGCAACAGTGGTGTGTAATTTCTGGTACATAGTGAGAATATTAGAAAAGGATAGTAAAGAGGTGAAATTGGTCAACACCAAAAATACAAAATGGGCTAATAGCGAATCGGCAGGACATTTTACACCCTGCCTGGTTTACTTTTCCATTAACAGCAATGAAATAGAAAATCGGGCGCGATGTAAACTGTCAGTCCATTTTATGCTACTGGCTTTGACCAATTTCACTCCCGAATGATCCTGTGAGTTTATTAATTATTACATTCTTAACTATAGAGCATAATATTGCAATTCTCATTCACTGCAATAAATTGATCGAGTGCATGATATTGCGATTGTGTGGTAAAGGTGCAAGTCTGCTATGGAGGTTGTTCAAACATTTTATATGAAAAGATGGAAGACAGAAGGGTGCTTTTAAGTGCAATTAGGCTACATATTGATGTGGAGATCTTGTTTAGTAAGGCACTAATATCTGTGGGGTTAGAATCTTCTATTAGACCAGTGGATTCTTTCCTGAGATGGATCTGTTTTTGCCATTGTCTGTTTTTGAGGATAGGATTTTGTTGGGGCTTCACGGGAAAAGGCAATGGGGAAATGTGTCCAGATTCCAAAAAAGCTCCATTTATTTTCCTCTCTCTATCCTTTTCTAGAGTTTCTCCAAGTAGTAAATCGTCTCATGATCCTTTACAGCCAGCTGATAGGAATTGTACAAAAGAGGCTCAGGATGACTGGCCTTGGGCTTTCCCTTCAACTTAGTGGGATAGTGTCTGGCCTCTGCTTGGCACTCTCATGATAGCATATTTGGACTGAGAATGCACTAGGTGAGAAATTATAGCCATGATGCCATGTCAATGTAACGTGTGTTTCCGAGAGTTTTGACTTCAATGTCCTGTGCCACTGCGCTGCCATCTGAACACATTATGAAAAATAGGGTTCAGTCATCATTTTCTATTCACTGTTTCCCAGGAGATAGATTTGTGAGTTTTTTGCTTTGTGCTTGTGCTTTGCATTTTTCTGGACTATTAATTGGTTGTCAGTTGCAGTGAGCATAGACAGGGGAATATGTGAGGCAGGGTAAAAGTAGCATGAGTTCAGATGAGAGGAAGTAATGAATTTTGTGTGCAACAGCTGGTTTAAACTCATGCTAGTGGGTTAGGTTTTCTGGTTGAAATAGCACCGACTTGTGATAGATTTACGTTGTTCCATTCTATGTATGCCGAGGTTTAATTAACTAATTAATGCCTATTAAATTTAACAGTGTACTGCCAGAGGAATTTAAATCCCTCAATTTTGCTGTCAGCGCTTTTTATAATGATCACTTGAGGACTGAAAATTCTAAGTTGGTGATATAGGCAATTTTGGAATTTTAATATAGCGGTACCAAGACAGTTGTCAACTTTGTTTGAACTCCAGTCTTATTAAATAATAGTTGTTGAGAAATGCATGACTGCAGTTTTTCTGTTTTAATTTAAGAGTAAAATAAAGATATTCTGATTAAAATATTGCTTCAGTTTTAAGGACAT
The DNA here is from genome assembly GCF_052327205.1 of Somniosus microcephalus. NCBI lineage: Eukaryota > Metazoa > Chordata > Chondrichthyes > Squaliformes > Somniosidae > Somniosus > Somniosus microcephalus. The sequence goes on along the minus strand of NC_140989.1, from coordinate 88,153,833 downwards.
TGGTATTTCTAGCAAATTTTAGAAAGCATTTTAAATCTTTGTTTATGATTTTTCTAGAAATAGCAATTAGAACAAATCTTCCTGCTATGTTAACAATGTCACGAAAACAGAAATTGGAGATTATCTTCTCCCTCCTGTTCTCTTTCTCGGATGTTAAACTTATCATTTCTTTCCTAAGCAAACACGTAGGGCTCGATTTTAATAGCCCTGAGGAGGTGGGTTTGGAGGCGGGTCAGCAGCGAAAATTGGAAAACATGGCTTCAGACACCCAACCCGCCTCCATCCCGCACCCACGCGATTTTCGTGAGTGTTGGGCCAGCCGCTCCCAAACTGACCCGACGGGAACTGGTAGGACAGGTAGTTAAAGCAGTTACGAGCCTGTTAACTGCCTTACTAATCCTATTTTTGTAGTGGTTTCCCATTTTCATGCTTCTGGCTCCTGTTTCCTGTCTTGTCAGAAAGAGGCCAGCTGCAAGGAGACGAGTTGCTGGAGGACATGATTTGTAGTCATTGGTGCAGCACTTTAAAAGCGCTCCTGTAACATGGCTGACATTCAAATGCAACAACTTTGTTGATGGAGGTTGGGATAAGATTTTGCAAATCTACTGACCTTGTGACTGCTCAAGCTGACACCCATCTGCAGTGTTACCGGATTGGAATAATTTTAGGTCACTTTGAGTGTGCGCTTGCAAGCTTCTTGCCTCAACTGAAATCTATGACAACGGGATGGAAACCATTTACATCCCCACATCCTGGTTGTCAGATTCAGAGGAAAAGCAGCCGCGGCAGCACCACAACCAGTCACAACAACAGCACCAGCACCAGGGGCGCCAACCTCCTCCTCACCCACCTGATGCTGCACTGGACACAGGGTATCAGCCCCTGATAAAACTGCTGGCCGGGAGGCGCCAGGTTGACACCATCCCACACCAGCACCGTGACACATCCCTTTAATGTCCAAGCCATTCCATGGTGGGGTGGGGGAGTTATGACTGAAAAATCACTGGAACTCAGTAAGACACTTCTCAATGTGCGCTCAGATCTGTCCAATCAGGGGCACTTTTTGAAAAAGAGATTTCACTGTATGACAACACATTACCAGAAACTTCACATGGACATTAGCTAAACCTCTCAGGTGCCTACCCTTTTGTGTTATTTGGTATGCTTGCAGTAGGATGAGGGTAATTGTGAGGGGTGACTAGTGAGATGGGGAAGTGATAAAGTAGATAGAGAGGGTTGGGTGGAGGTTTAAGGTAAGTTGGTGTCCTGGGGAAGTCTCTTCTGCCCTTGGAAGGGAAGAGAACCTTCCTGCGTGCTGTGACTTCCTCCATAAGCATATGGAGGGAGTCATGGGAGAGCCTGGGTGCAGCCGTGCACCTCTGTGCAGTGTTTGCAGCACCTCAATGCTGTCAAACACTGACAGAACAACTGTCAAAATAAAATTGTGCATGGTCCCTTTAAGGAAACCGGCAGATGATGCGTCATCAAATGACGTCATCAGACCCGCTTCCTGTTAATTGGGGCGGGCTTAACTGGGGCGAGCTTAACAAGGCCAATCAAGGGAAAATCATGTCTGCGGAGCGGAGGCAGCTGGGGGCGGGACCAGAACCCGGAAACCAGCTATCCCGCCTGTAGAATTAATTCGCGGCCAAGGAATTCTAATTTTAAACCTAGGCAGGAGAGTCTTGGATCAGGATGCCACTGAGCAGAGAAAGGGAAGTATCTCCTTTGTTTGTTACTTGTGGTAAAATGGTAATTGTGATTTTGAAGAATGCATTTAGAATTTTGCGACAAATACCTGTAGTAATTGGAGGCGAACAATACGTAACTTGTATAACACTGTACCACCAATCTTCAAATTAAAAGTATCTGAAGAGGGGAGAAAAAAAATTAAATAAATAGGAAAAAATAACTCCGCATATTTAGTATTTTAGCAAATGGGTTGTGTTCATTGATATAAGGGGTCTCAGTCCTGGGGAACCGTCTGCATCATTCGCTTCAAGTTGGGGCAGCATGAAAGATGCAGCATAAACATACCTTCACCACATTTAGCTTAAAGAAATAATCTTGGATAAATATGCTCCTAAATTCAATTAAAAATAATCAATATATGCTTATAAATTTGTTTTTGTAAAAAAATAACTAGGGCTGGCAAATGATTTTTTAAAAATCATAATTAATTTTGCGATTAAAGCTTTTAATCTCCGTTTGTAGGAACGTGGGTTCCGAACTAAAAGATTGAATTCCACTCAGGCGATCAAACAAAACGAACTTTAATTAAACAAACAGGTTTTAACAAGAAACTGCAGGATAACATCGATTGTAGGTCTGCTCTCTTTGGAGGCTCCATGAGGACTGCCCCTGCAGTCCCGTGGCTGACGTCATGACGTCATGACGTTTTCCCGCCAGTGGGGAATCACGTGATGAACGGCGTGACGTCATCACGTTTTAGCCGCGCTGTTAAAGTAACCACGCTCTGTACAGTTAAACAGCATAAATAAAGATACAGACTCAGGCTGTAGCTAACATGTTATATACAAACGATCTGAGTCCTTTGGTGGCTCCGCCACATGCGCCCCCCCAGAATTGTCTTTAACAGCAAAAGTGAGGCGTCGAGGAGGCCTGACAAGTCTGCCCGAGCGACTTCGGTAACCCTGCAGAGGAAGCTGATGGACGGTGGTCGAGCTGGCGGGCGGCTGTGGTTGATCTGGCACGGCGGCTGCAGGCGGTCGGCCACGTTTCGGCGGTTGAGCGACGATGACTGGGCGGTCCAGGTCCAGGTGAGCCGGCTTCAACCGGTCCACCGAAATGTGATCCGGCTTTCCTCCGATGTCGACCGAAAAGGATTTGTCTCCTGATTCGATGACGCGGAAAGGACCAGTGTAAGGGGGCTTGAGCGGATCCCTGTGAGCGTCGTGGTAGATAAATACGTACTCGGCGTTCTTCAGCTCCGCTGGCACGTGGGAGCTCTGAAGGCCGTGATTTGATTTAGGCACCGGAGCGAAGCATCTAGCCGCTTCCTGGTGGCTGACGAGTTGCTGGGAGGCGGACCATGGCTCTGTGGGAGAAGGGAGGAAATCCCCTGGTACTCGGAGCGGCTGGCCATAAACGAGTTCGGCCGAGGACGATTGCAGGTCTTCTTTCGGTACCGTACGAAGACCCAAAAGGACCCATGGGAGTCTGTCCACCCATCCCGCACTTTGAAGACTGGCCCGTAGGGCGGCTTTAAGCGACCTGTGGAATCGCTCGCACAGGCCGTTCGCCTGTGGATGATAGGCGGTGGTGCGATGAAGTTTGGTGCCGAGCCCCTGAGCTACAGCGTTCCAGAGCTCCAAGGAAAATTGTGGCCCACGATCGGAGGAGATGTCCGCCGGTACCCCGAAACGAGCAACCCAACAGGAGATGAAAGCTCTAGCGACGTCTGCCGAAGTGGTGGAAACCAAAGGAATTGCCTCTGGCCACCTAGTGGTGCGGTCCACCATGGTGAGGAGATGCGTATAACCATGAGAAGGCGGAAGTGGCCCCACAAGGTCCACATGCACGTGGTCGCAACGACGCTCCGGAACAGCGAACGTAGCCACTGGAGCTTTTACATGATGCTGGACCTTGGCCTTCTGGCAGACCACGCAGGTGTTGGCCCAGTCACGGACATCGAGGTGCATACCCTTCCAGACGAACTTCACCGACATTAGCCATTCTGAAGCCTTCATACCAGGGTGCGACAACCCGTGTATGGCGTCAAACACCTTCCGGCGCCATGCGACTGGCACGATAGGTCAGGGAACGCCCATGGAGACGTCGCAAAGGAGCGTGGTGCCTGCGGCCTGGAAACTGACGTCGGTCGCTTGGAAACTAGAGGGGACGGTTCTGTATGATTGGACCTCTGGGTCCGAGGCCTGATCCGCAGCCATGAGGGCGTAGTCAATCCCCAGGTGAACCGCATAGACGTCGCGCGGGAGAGGCAATCCGCTACCAGGTTGTCTTTACCAGGCACATGTTGAATGTCCGTGGTAAATTCAGAAATAAATGTCAGGTGACGCTGTTGACGAGCTGACCATGGTTCGGCGGTCTTGGCCATGGCGAACGTTAGAGGCTTGTGGTCAACAAAAACCGTGAAGGGATGTCCTTCTAATAAGAACCGGAAATGGCGAATGGCTAGAAAAAGGGCCAGCAACTCTCGATCGAAGGTGCTGTATTTTCTTTCGTTTTTCCGTAGTTGACGGCTGAAAAACGCCAGCGGTTGCCACGTGCCGTTCACCCACTGCTCCTGCACTGCGCAGATGGCGTTGTCTGACACGTCTGTGGTAAGGGCGATGGTGGCACCTGGAAGTGGGTGCGCCAGCATGGTTGCGTTGGCCAAAGCGCTCTTGGTGTTGACGAACGCCTGGTCCATCTCGGCCGTCCAGCTGATTGGATCCTTACCGGACTTGCACTTTAGGGCCCTGTACAAAGGCTGCATTAGCTGAGCCGCCTTAGGGACGAATCGATGATAGAAATTGACCATCCCCAGGAACTCTTGCAGGGCCTTGACAGTTGGCGGGCGCGGGAAAGAGGTAACCGCTTCCACCTTCGTCAGTAAGGGGACGGTACCGTCTAATGTTATGCGGTGTCCCAAGAAATCGATCCGCTTAAGGCCAAACTGGCAGTTGGCCGGGTTGATGATCAAACCGTTCTGGCTGAGGCGTGTAAAGAGGGTACGCAAATGGCAGATGTGCTCTTCCTTGCTAGCGCTGGCGATGAGAATGTCGTCAAGGTAGACGAAGATGAAGTTTAGGTCTCGGAGCACGGAGTCCATCAAGCGCTGGAAAGCTTGTGCCGTGTTCTTCAAGCCAAATGGCATCCGCAGGAACTCAAAAAGGCTGAATGGGGTGATGACTGCGGTTTTCGGGACGTCTTATGGGTGCACGGGAACCTGGTGATACCCCCGGACGAGGTCGACTTTAGAAAAGATAGAATTTCCTGCCAAATGGGCCGAGAAATCCTGAATATGCGGGATCGCGTACCGATCAGGAGTAGTGGCGTCGTTCAGGCTTCGGTAGTCGCCACATGGCCACCAGCCGCCGTCCGGTTTCGGAACAATGTGGAGAGGCGAAGACCAGGGACTATTCGACCGGCGAATAATCCCCAGCCGCTCCATCGTGTCGAACTCCACTTTCGCAGCCGCGAGCTTACTGGGTTCAAGCCTTCTAGCCCGTGCATAAACCGGGGAGCCAGTAGTGGTGATATGATGTTCAACACCATGCTTCGTGGCCGAGGAGGAGAAAGTGGGCCTGGTCAGCTCCGGGAACTTTCCGAGGAGCCAAGTGAAGTCATCTGGAGAAGGGAACGCGCAGGCGATAGAGCGCGCCATGGTGGTACCGTGGTGGCACGGAATCGAGTGGAAGGTGGCCGCGTTGATCAACCGGCAGTGCCGGACATCGATGAGGAGGCCGTTGGCACACAGAAAATCCGCCCCTAGGATGGCCTGCGAGACTGTGGCCGTGATGAATTCCCAATGGAAGCGCTGACCGCCGAAACAGACTTGGACCCGCCGCTTTCGGAAAGTTCGAATGGCTGCGCATTTAGCCGCCACGAGGGAAAAGCCGTGGTCCCCAGCTTGCATATCGAGAATCGACGCAGGTAGGATGCTACACTGCGCCCCGGTGTCACAAAGGAAACGTCGACCCGATAGGGAATCGGTGATGTAAAGGAGTTTCCCCGTAGATCCAATGGCCATCGCAGCCGCGGAGTGCCCGTTAGACCCGGTCCTCCTTTGCCAGGAACGCTGCAGGAGCTTTGTTCTTTTTTTGGGTGAAAAGCTGCAGGGAGAGCGGCAGCGTCGTGCTTTCGCACCAAAACGGGCGTGGTAGGAGCACCAGCCCACTGCAAGAGGAGCTGGAGCCGTGTCTGTGGGGGATGGGCGCCTCGTGGCCGCGCAGCACTGCTGGATTACTGTGAAAATTTTATCTGCATCGGCAGCAAGCTCAGTGCAGTCTGTGACCTCGGACCTGGCTAGGGCAGCCTGCACCTGCTCCGGCAGTTGGCAGAGGAATAGCTCCCGGAAGAGGAAGTATCCGGTTCGGCACCTAAGAGCGTGAGCATTTGGCTCATGAGCTTGGACGGTTTGGAGTCCCCGAGGCCGGGCATAGCGAGGAGCTGGCGAGCGCGTTCTGACTTAGAGAGCCCAAAGACTTGTAGCAACCGCGCCTTTAACGTATCATACTTGCGGTCAGTAGGAGGACTACCGAGTAGGCTGACGATCCGCGAGGCAGTGGCGCTATCGAGGGCGGAGACCACGTAGTAATAACGGGTCTGATCCACGATGATGTTCCTGATGGCGAACTGGGATTCAGCCTGGATAAACCACGCGGCTGGTTGTTGCTCCCAGAACTGTGGCAGTTTCAGAGTCACGGCGTTCGTGTCCATGCTGAAGATCTTCCGCGAAAACCGTTCATGAAAGTTGGGGTCACCAATGTAGGAACGTGCGTTCCTAACTAAAAGACTGAGTTCTACTCAGGCGATCAAACAAAACGAACTTTAATGAAACAAACAGGTTTTAACAAGAAACTGCAGGATAACATCAAATGTAGGTCTGCTCTCTTTGGAGGCTCCACGAGGACTGCCCCTGCAGTCCCGTGGCTGACGTCATGACGTCATCACGTTTTCCCACCAGTGGGGAATCACGTGATGAACGGCGTGACGGCATCACGTTTTAGCCGCGCTGTTAAAGTAACCACGCTCTGTACAGTTAAACAGCATAAATAAAGATACAGACTCAGGCTGTAGCTAACATGTTGTTAAAGGAATTATATACAAACGATCTGAGTCCTTTGGTGGCTCCGCCACACGTTCATCTTATTTTTAATCACATATTTAATTGTTACAATTACTGCATCCATCTCATTCAAGATTGTTTTATTACGGATGCCCAGTGTATTTCTTTGCACTAGATGGGGTAAATGTGTATTCACACCCTAAATTCAGTCAGTTGTGTTTTTTGGGGATGTGGATCTAAATTTACCTGAATGCTCCTTAACTTTACAAGACATCCCGGTGCAGTTAATTTATCTAAACAGTCCACTGAAGCCTAGTTCAATTGCTTAGTCTTCAAGATACCAAATCTCATTGGTGGAGAGAGAAACCGAGTTAACGTTTCAGTTCGATGACTCTTCACCAGAACTGGAAAATATTGGAGATGAACAACTTTTAAGCAAGCACAGAGCCAGGGAAAAGGGGGACAGGGAAAAATAAAAGGGAAAGGTCTGTAATAGGGTGGCGGGCAGGAGTGATTAAATGACAAAAGGGATAATGGTGCAAGGCAAAAGGGGTTGATAATGGGACAAGTAAAGAAACAAAAGATGGGTCCAGAGGAGGTGTGTAAATGGTTACAGCAGAGGGGGAGGGCAGCATAGAAAATGTGGCAAAGCAGAAAAGGCTGGCGTGACCCAGCAGGACGGCTCCTCATCAGAGAAATTTTCCAGGGCCCAACCGGCATCCTAGAGTGGATTGATTACCTTCTCCAAATTACATTGAGAGCAAATGATGTGAAGAGGAGGATTTCTTGAGTCTCTTCCAGGCTTTGGCCTGGATCATGCCTGAAGAGTCGCGATGGGGGCAGGATTGCTGCCTTTCGGGTTCTAGTCCCGCCCCCAGCGACGTCCGACGCACAGACGCTATTTTACGTCAATTGGCCTTGCTAAGCCTGCCCTGTGGGCTTGCTGGTCAATTAAGAGAAAGCCGGTGTAAGATGACGTCAGTTGATGACGCATCATCTGCCGATTTTCTTAAAGGGGCCACCACCATTTCCTTCTGACAGATGATTTTGTTCAGTGTTTGACAGCATTGAGGTGCTGCAAACATTGCTGATCACTGTACAAAGGTGAGCCCTTGAATCCAGGCTCTCCAGTGACTCTCTCCTTAGGCTAAAACAGATGGCGGCTGCAGGTGAGGTTACAGAAGCAATTTGTCATTGGTGAGAGAGGTTCTCCCAATGAGGTGGGACTACACAAACACTTCAAAGCTTGTCACGTACAAAAAATTCTAAACATATTAAAAATGACTTTCCCAACATTTTCTTACCTCTGCAACTCACGAGTGTCCCATTGGATCCTTCACACCACTTCTGCAGCTGTCATCTATACACAAATATTACAGTAGACCCACAGCACGCCACACTTACCCTAGCGGGGTTTCCTGATGTCGGGAAGCCCGCAGTGGAAGTGTCAAAATTGGAAAAAGCCTCTTAACTGCCTGTTAACTACCTGTTAAGAAGCAGTTAAGTGGCTATAATCCTCTTCCCGCTGCTAGGAGTCAGGTCCCTGCGCAAATCAGGGACTCGACTCCTGGGAAGATTGATTGGTGGCAGGTTGGAAGTGGGTTCAGGACCCGCTGCCAATCTTTTTGATTTTGCCAGCAGTCCTGCCTCCAAACCTGACCCCTGAGCGCCGACAAAATCGCCTCCTTCCTCTCTGCCATTGGAGTGGCATGGGACAGCTCCAGTATTCCAGTTGATGGTCGAGGTGGGTGCTGCTTAAGCGCCCTTGCAGACACAATGGGCTCAATTTTAACAGCCCTGAGGAGGCGGGTTTGGAGGCATGTCAGCTAGTAAAATCGGGAAAAAATGGCTTCAGACACCCAATGCGCTTCCATCCCGCCCCCACGTGATTTTCCTGAGTGTCTGTTCAGCTGCTCCCAAACTGACCCGATTTCAACCGGTGGGACAGGTAGTTAAGGCAGTTAAGAGCCTGTTAACTGCCTTGATTAATCCTATTTTGATAGTGGTTTCCCATTTTCCTGCCTCTGGCTCCTGTTTCCCGTCTTGTCAGAAACAGTCCAGCTGCAAGGAGGCGAGTTGGTGGAGGACATGATCTGTAGTCATTATTGGTGCAGAACTTTAAAAGCGCTCCAGTAACATGGCTGGCATTCAAATGCAACAACTTTGTTGTTGGATGTTTGGGATAAGATTTTGCAAATCTACTGACCTTGTGACTGCTCAAGCTGACACACATCTGTTGTTTGAACTGATTGGAATAATTTCAGGCCACTTTGAGTGTGCACTTGCAAGCTTCTTACCTCAACTGAAATCTATAACAATGGGATGGGAGCCATTTACATCCTCTCATCCTGGTCGCCAGATTCAGAGGAAGAGCAGCGCGGCTTAGTGCTGCCGGATGAACAAGTGGCTCAGCACACAGCCTCCTTGGAGGAAGATGAAGATGACGAGGAGGAGGACGGGAAGTGATGCCTTGCGGGGCCGAATGTGGCCCATCCAGCAGCAGGTGACCACATTGCGTCAGGCAAGAGATGCACTCATCCATGCCAGATTCGCGTAAGCTTACACTTCAACCACAGGAGATGAATATAAGTCCGACATTCTCAAAACCCCAGGCATCATCTGTCCAATAAACGGTTTGCGCTCAGTGTCACCACCATCATTCTACATGGAAATCGCCCTGAGCCCTCACTCTTGAACTTCCATTTCCCAGAACACAGAGGCCACACTCAGCAGATCATTAAACCTTTTTCCACACTGAACCCATGTGCGTCTGCACACAGACCTCGAGCTAACCTCCTCAGCAATTTGCAGCCAAGCTGCCTTGGTTTGCTGAGTAGGCCTCCTCCTTCCGTTTCCAGGGAAGAGGAGCTCCTGACGTCCTCTAACTCCCTCAACAAGAGCATGGAGGGAGTCCTCATTGAACCTGGGTGCAGCCTCAATCATTGGGGCTGTCGTTCCTGCAGCAGCCAGCAACTTTAAGAGAAAAAAGCAATAATATCGCTAAGCCAAAGATTGGAATAAATCTGGCATCTTTTTCATTTCATAGTCAGATTATAAATTGATATATAAAAAAAAATCATTAAAATCTTTCTGGAAAAATATGACCTGCAATTTAATTCATTAAATTTTGTTCAGAACAGATGCTGTCAACACCCCTTTCTATATATTACAGCACCAAACCATCACATTGACACTTTTCCCAAAGGGAACGTGGCCCCTTTAAATTTTCTTTCAAACAACACATCATCAGACGCGAGAAACTGACAGCCTCCAAGCAATTGCCTGGAGGGACCCGCACGTAACGAGGCCAATCAGCGCAAATTCATAATTCCTGGGAGGTGGCTGCCGGGAGCGGGTCGGAAAGCCTCCGAGCAGCGGACCCGCACTCGAGCCGCCTCCATTAGTAAATTCGAGACCAATGTTCCTTCCCAGGGCATGCAAACTGACTTCAATGGAAGAGACTGGGTGTGTAACATGTGGCCAATCCGCTACTGCCCATTTAACATGCCCGTTTAAGTTGAATTTTATCCCACTGTGTTTTGGTCTTGTTCTATCGCAAACCTCTATTGTTGACTAAGTTTTTCGGTGTCATTTTATTTTCAATTTAGAAATGTTCTCAGTAATGGTGAAGTAGCTTTTCACCTGGGACGCCTAAAAAAAAAAAAGGTCCTCACAAATTTTAAGTGGGACCAAAGCCTGCACAGATTGGGCAAAGGTTGTCCGACTGCTAAATTGGCATGCTTTGAGCCTGTGGCGGGGGGGAGGATCACTGGACCTATTGAGATACTGTGGCACAGGCATTTTTTTTTTTGAAAGAAGAGCGTGTTGGTGGTATGATAGGGGAATCTGAGGCATGGAGTGGGGAAGTCTTGGACACATGGAATGGGAGGGAATCATGGAAACACTTGGACAGATGGGAGAGATCTGGGGGACATAGAGGGTCGGTGAATTTTCATAGTTATAGAGAGATTGCAGGATTTTGAAAATGTGTTAATGAGAAAAGGAAATTGGATCTTTAAGACATTGAGGGGAATGCAAATCAGAAACTGGTGTAGGTAAGGAGGTGTATGGGACAAGAAAGAGGCGGCAGTTTGGAGATATGGGAGGTAGAATTCAACATCTGTGGGGTGCAAAATGAGCAGCAATGGATCGTTGGCCCATTAAGTACCCTGCCTGATTTTCCTTTTCATTGAAATCGGAGGAAAGGAAAATAGGGTGGGCTGTACAACAGGCAGCCAATCCGCTACTGCCCATTTTGCACCTCTGCCAAAGTTCAATTTTACCCCTGTGCAGTGGAAGGGAGGATAATGGAAATATAGGGGGTGAAATTGGTCAATGGCAGTAGCACAAAACGCGCAGTTAGTGATTCCGCAGCCGGTTTTACACCGTGCCCAAATTTGTTTTTCATTCAAGTCAATAAAAAAAATGGGTGCACCAATGTTGAACTTCTCCTCCAAGAAGTCTATGACCTTTTGGTCTGACCTGATGGATAGAAATGGCCTTTTCTGGTCCTATACTGTTTCATGTTCCTAATGACATTGGGACATGTATGAAAGTGGTGAGGTATGGTTAGTTAAATATGTCTAATGATGCATCAAGTGTAACATAGAAACATAGAAGATAGGAGCAGGAGTAGGCCATTCGGCCCCTCGAGCCTCCGCCATTCAATGAGATCATGGCTGATCATCCAAACTCAGTACCCTGTCCCTGCCTCCTCCCCATATCCCTTGATCCCTTTAGCCTTAAGAAATATATCTAACTCCTTCTTGAATATATTTAATGAATTGGCCTCAACTGCCTTCTGTGGTAGAGAATTTCACAGGTTCACCACTCTCTGGGTGAAGAAATTCCTCTCATCTCTGTCCTAAATGGCTTACCCCTTATCTTTAGACTGTGACCCCTGGTTCTGGACTCCCCCGCCATCGGGAACATTCTTCCTGCACCTAGTCTGTCTAGTCCTGTTAGAATTTTATAAGTTTCAATGAGATGAGTAACCATGATCTCCTAGAGGTTGCTTGATTGCCTCAGGGTTGTCGGGAGAAATTACTCAGTTTTTTCCCTGAAATTCGCCACATAATTATTTTCTCTACATTTTTTTTCCTTCAGGAGATACTTACCAGTGATTAAGAAAGGATGATGCATGAAGTTGCACCATCTGATAGATTCAGCATTGATGAACTTTAGAGTCATTACGGCACAGAAGGAGGCCATTCGGCCCATTGAGTCCATGCCAGCTCTCTGAAGAACAATCCAGTCAGTCCTAGTCCCCTGCTCTATCCCTGTAGCCCTGAAAGTTTATTTCCATTTCCCTCAAGTGCCTATCCAATTTCATTTTGAAATCATTGATCATCTCCACTTCCACCACCCTCATCAACAGCGAGTTCCAGGTCATTATCACTCGCTGCGTAAAAAAGTTTTTCCTCACGTTCCCCCTGTATCTCTTGCCCAAAACCTTAAATCTGTGTTCCCTAGTCCTTGTACCATCAGCTAATGGGAACAGCCTTTCTCTGTCAACCTTATCCAAACCCATCATAATCCTTGTACACCTCTATCAAATCTCTCCTCAACCTCCTTTGCTCCAAGGAGAACAACGCCAGCTTCTCCAACCTAACCTTGTAGCTAAAATCCCTCATCCCTGGAACCATTCTGGTAAATCTCCTCTGCAACCTCTCAAGGACCTTCACATCCTTCCTAAAGTATGATGACCGGTCTGGTTCCCTTTTATGTTAACTGTCATTCTGTTCTCATATTCTCTCTTTGCCAGTCTTATTTTCTTCTTCACTTCCCCACTCAACTTATTCTATTTGGTCTGGTTCTCCCTTGAATAATTCACCTGACATGCATCATACACCCTCTTTTTGTATTTCATCATATTCTCTATCTCCCTCGTCATCCAAGGAGCCCTGGCTTTGGTTCCCCTACCTTTCCCTCTTGTTGGAATGTACCTAACCTATACCTGAAACATCTTCTCCTTAAAGATCACCCATCGTTCCGTTACAGTATTCCCTGTCAGTCAATCTTTGGTTCCATTTTACCCTGGCTAGATCCCCTCTCATCCCATTGAAGTTAGCCCTCTTCCAATTTAGAAGCTCTACTTTTGATTGTTCAATGCTCTTCTCCATTACTAATCTAAACCTTATGATACGATGATCACTCGTACCCAAGTGTTCTCCCACAGACACTTGGTCGACCTGGCCCACCTCATTCCCCAGCGCCAGATCCAACAATTCCTCCTTCCTAGTTGGGCCAAAAACATACTGGTCAAGGAACTTCTCCTGAACATATTTCAGAAAATCCTCCCCCTCCTTTCCCTTTACACGAACATTATCCCAATCGACATTTGGGTAATTAAAGTCCCCCAATATCACCACTCTATAGCTCTTGCAGGTCTCTGCGATTTCCCTGTAGATTTGCTCCTCTATCCCTCTCACTATTTGGAGGCCTATAGAATACCCCCAATAGTGTGATCATACCCTTTTTGCCTCTCAACTCTAACCAAATGGATTCTGTCCTTGCCCCCTCAAGGACATCCTCTCTTTCCAACACTACAATGTCTTCCTTAATCAGTACTGCACCCCACCTCCCTTTTTTCTTGAATATTAAGTGCCCAGTCCTCACCATTTTTAAGCCACGTTTCCATTATTGCCATTACATCATATTCCCACATGGCTAATTGTGCTTGTAGCTCACCAACCTTGTTCACCACGCTTTGTGCGTTTACATACATGCATTCCAAACATGTCTTTGTATTCCTTGTAGTCCATCTTGGTCTGCTCCTATCTAATATGGTACTACTTTCTTCTCTAGTACTATCCAACACTCTCCCTCCTTTATGCACCTTATTCCTCTTTTCTACTTCTATATGCTGGTGCCCACCCTCCTGCCAATTTAGTTTAAACCCTCCCCAACCATACTAGTGAACCTCCCCGTGAGGACATTGGTCCCAGTCCTGTTGAGGTGCAACACATCCCTTTTGAATAGGTGCCTTCTGCCCCAGAACTGGTCCCAATGCCTGAAGAATCTGAAGCCCTCCCTCCTGCACCATACCTCAAGCCACACATTGATCCTCCCTATCTTCCTATTTCTACTCTCGCTGGCACGTGGCATTGGGAGTAATCCAGAGATTACTACCTTAGAGGTGCTACTTTTTAACTTCCTCCCTAGCTCCTGAAAGTTTGACTGCAAGACCTCAATACCTGCCCTCTCTAGGTCATTGGTACCGACGTGTACCACAACTTTTGGCTCACTCCCTTCCCCCTGCAGAATATTCTGCACCCTCTCCGTGCTGCCCTTTACCCTGGCACTAGGGAGGCAACACACCATGCAGGACTCATGGTGACAGTTACAGAAATGCCTGTCTGTCCCCCTAACTATGGAATCTCTTATAATGACTGCATTTCTACGCTTTGATGTCCCCCCCGCTGTGCAGTCCCTTGCCCGTTGCCATGGTCTGGACTGCACTCCTTCAAGGGGTCGTCATTCCCAGCAGTCTCCAGTGCTGCATACCGGTTTGAGAGTTACACACCCCGAAGACTCCTGCACTTCCTGCCTCTTCCTACTCTTTCGGATGGCCCCCCATTTACTATCCTGAAATCTCTCTGCCTGTGGGGTGGCCACTTCCTGGAACATACGGTCTAGGAAACTCTTAGCCTCCCTGATACTCTGCACTGACTCCAGCTGCCCCTCATGCTTGGAAACCCTGAGGTCGAGCTTAAGCAGCTGGAAGTCCAAAGATGTGCGGGTTAGGATGATTGGCTATGATAAATTGACCCTTAGTGTTAGGGGGATTAAATACGTGGGGTTATGGGGATAGGGTGGGATATGTGTTGGTGTAGGGGTTACGGGGATCGGGTGGGATATGTGTCGGTGCAGGCTCGATGGGCCGAAATGGCCTCTATCTGCACTGTGGGGTTTCTGTGAAACACTTCCTAAACACATGGTCCCCCAAGACACATGACGTGTCCTGAAGTTCCCACATGGTGCAGGAATTGCAAGCAACAGGTATCAGCTGCCCATTCATGATCTAAAAAATGTCTATTCCCTCTTTCAGAAGCTAATTAGTATCTTGTTTAAACTATTAATTCGCTGCCGACAGAAGTGGTGGAAGTGGAGACACTCAATGTTTTCAAGGGGAGACTGGATATGCACTTGAGGCAAATAAACTTGCAGGGCTACAGGGATAGAGCGGGGGAATGGGACTGATTGGATTGCTCTACAGAGAGCCGGCACAGACTCGATGGGCCGAATGGCCTCCTTCTGTGCTGTTATGTCCCTATAATTAATGTCTCTAGACCTCCGCTCTCAGGTATCGCTGTCTCACGCTTCCTCTCTGGAACCGCTCCTTGTTTTTTAAAATACTAGAATAGCACCACTTCCCTCAATGCACTGAATTCCCTCACTCACCAAATTCTGAGTTTAGTACACTGTAGAAATAGTACTCCATCGAACTGGACTCGGTGCTACTTACTCCGTGCGTTAGCAAAAGCCTCCTTTATTTATACTAGTGTGGCAAAACCACTAAGTGACTTACATAATTGTCTGTAACCAATGTTACTACCTCTAGCATTAATTGTCTGTAACCAATGTTATTACCTTTCAAGTTGGCTCTGGTTAAACAGAGCTAGATCGACAACATCGCGATCTGACGCGATGACGTCATCACGTGGGTCACGTGACGTCCCCTTCGGCGGGAAACGTGATGACATCATGACATCAGAGGTAGAGGGCGGGACCAGCCAGTCCTCGTGTGGATTGAAAGAGAAAAAACCTGTTTTGAGCTTCTCCTGTAGTTTCAAGTTTTGTAAAGTTCTTAGACAATAAATTCAGTTTGTTAACTTCCAGTAAGTTATAGATTCTTTGTTAGGAGTGCAGAGACTCCTACATTGGTGACCCCGATTCCTCGCGATCGTTTTTCGCAGTGAACGCCGAACACAGGCCAGTGATGGAGGCCAACGCAGTGGCCTTGAAGCTCCCCCAATTCTGGGAACAACAGGCAGCCTCTTGGTTTGTGCAAGCCGAGGCGCAATTTGAGCTCCGCAACATCGTTCAGGATCAGACCAGATATCTCCACGTGGTCTCCGCCCTCGAGAGCTCGACGGCGTCCAGAATCATCAGCCTGCTGGAGAGTCCTCCGACTGCTGACAAGTATGTCGCCATCAAGACACGATTGCTGCAGGTATTTGGTCTCACCAAAGCGGAGCGCGCTCGCCGTTTACTGACTCTACCAGGGTTAGGAGACTCCAAACCCTCGGAAATGATGAGTCATATGCTGACTCTCCTGGGGTCCGAGCCCCAGTGCTTTCTGTTTCGCGAACTGTTCCTTACTCAACTTCCTGAGCAAGTACAGGCGTCCCTCGCCCGAGCAGAAACCGCAGACTACGTCGCGCTCGCCGAAGAGGCGGATAAGATTTACGCGGTCCGGCAACAATACTGCGCCCTCGCGCAATGCCCCGCCACGAAGAGCCCGGCCCCGGCTCCGACAAAGGCGCCTCCGATGACCGGTTTCTGCTACTACCACGCTCGTTTCGGCCCGAAGGCTCGCTACTGCCGCTCGCCGTGCACTTTCGTTACCAGACCGTCGAATAGACCGCCACGAGTCATGCACGCCGGTCCCGGTACTTCCCCCGCTGCCGCGATGGCGATCGGTGCTTCCGGGAATCTCACCTACATAACCGACTCCATCTCCGCCCGTCGTTTTCTATGCGACACGGGGGCGCAATGCAGCATACTGACCGCCTCGGTCATAGACCTTCGCTCCGGCAGCCGTGGTCCCCCTATGCAAGCAGCCAACGGGGGTTCGATCCGCAATTGCGGGAAGCGCCTCGTCCGAGTATGTTTCGGTGGACAGTTTTTCAGCTGGAATTTCATCACCGCTCAAATCTCACAGGCCCTGTTGGGTGCTGACTTTTTAGGCGCCAACGGCCTGTTGGTGGACGTGAAAAATCGACGCCTCATTCGCGCCGCCACGCTCGACGATATTTCGGGGACGCGCAGCACGGCTGCGTCACACACAATTTCATGTGCGCGGCCGCAGCCCGACGATTTCGCCCGGCTCCTCGAGGATTTCCCCAAGCTGACGAAGCCCAACTTTTTGGCTCCGACCGTCAAGCATAGGGTGGAGCACCATATTTCGACTACCGGCTCGCCCGTTTATGCCAGGGCGCGACGTTTAGAGCCCGGTAAGCTAGCGGCAGCAAAGGCGGAGTTCGCCGTGATGGAAAAAATGGGGATCATCCGTCGGTCCAGTATCCCCTGGTCCTCCCCGCTCCACATCGTCCCCAAGCCCGGCGGGGGATGACGGCCCTGTGGGGATTATCGCCGCCTCAACGACATAACGACGCCCGACCGCTACCCCATTCCCCATATACAGGACTTCTCAGCACATTTGGCGGGGACGTCCATCTTCTCCAAAATCGACCTCGTCCGTGGTTACCATCGGGTGCCGGTGCACCCTCAGGACGTCGAAAAGACAGCGGTAATTACCCCCTTTGGACTCTTTGAATTCCTGCGAATGCCCTTTGGGCTTAAGAACGCGGCACAGGCGTTTCAGCGCCTCATGGATTCAGTCCTGCGGACCTTGATTTTCTCTTTGTTTATTTGGACGATATTCTGGTTGCCAGCACCTCCAAGGAGGAACACCTCGAGCACCTTCGGGTCCTTTTCAGACAGCTTCAGCAGCACGGCCTCATCGTTAACTCGGACAAATGCCGCTTCGGCCTATCGCAACTGGATTTCCTGGGCCACCGCATAACCCCCACGGGGCAACGGCACTTCGGGTCAAGGTGGAGGCAATTGCGGCGTTCCCGAAAACGAAATCCGTGAAAGCTTTACAGCAGTTCCTGGGGATGGTTAACTTCTATCATCGTTTCATCCCCAGGGCTGCACAGCTCATGCGTCCTCTATATGAGGCCCTCAGAGGCTCGACGGGAAAGGACCCTGTGGAATGGTCACAGGACATGGATCGTGCTTTCGAGGAGATGAAAGCCGCACTCGCCAATGCGACCATGTTAGCACACCCCCTGCCGGGAGCCACCATCGCTCTCACGACGGACGCGTCAGACTATGCGGTGGGGGCCGTCCAGGAGCAGTGGGTCAACGGCGCGTGGCAACCCCTGGCCTTTTTTAGCCGCCAGCTACAACGGCATGAACGCCGGTACAATACTTTCGACCGAGAGCTGTTGGCTTTGTTTTTGGCCATCCGCCATTTCCGTTTCCTCCTCGAAGGATGACGCTTCATCGCGTTTGTCGACCACAAGCCATTGCTGTTCGCAATGGCCAAGTCTGCGGAACCATGGTCGGCTCAGCAGCAACGGCAGCTGACGTACATATCGGAGTTCACCACCGACATCCGACGTGGCCGGTAAGGACAACGTCGTCGCCGATTGCCTATCCCGCGCCGCCGTCCAGGCCGTCCAATTGGGCATTGACTATGCGCAGATGGTGGTTGACCAAGCGGACGACCCGGAGACCCAGGGTTTTCGTTCGGTTCCAAACAGCCTCCAGCCAAGGGATGTGCCTTTCCATTCCGCAGGTACCACTCTGCTGTGCGACGTTTCGCTGGGTGCACCCCGCCCGATCGTCCCGTCTAAATGGCGTCGTACGATTTTCGATGCCTTACACGGCCTATCGCACCCTGGGGTGCGGGCATCGCAAAAACTGCTGGTCTCCAAATTTGTATGGAGGGGAATACGCAAGGACGTCAGGGACTGGGCGAACACTTGTGTTGTTTGCCAACGGTACAAGGTGCAGCGCCATGTCAGAGCCCCGCTCGCCACCTTCGAGGTCCCGGAACGGCGATTTGACCATATTCACATCGACTTAGTGGGACCACTCCCACCTTCCCGGGGCTTTACGTACCTTTTGACGATGGTGGATCGCACCACGAGGTGGCCGGAGGCAGTTCCCCTGACGTCCACCACATCTGCGGACGTTGCTCGAGCTTTCGTTTCATCCTGGGTGGCCCGTTTTGTTGTCCCTGCGGACATTTCGTCGGATCGGGGGCTGTGGAACTGTGGAACGAGGTGATTTCCGTGTTGGGCGTTAAACTCCACCGCACTACGGCCTATCACCCACAGGTGAACGGCTTGTGCGAGCGGTTCCACCGCTCCTTGAAGGCGTCGCTCAGGGCCAGCCTGCTGGATGCATCCTGGGTCGACAAACTACCGTGGGTGATGTTAGGACTCCGCACGGCACCGAAGGAAGATCTCCAGTCGTCGGCGGCGGAGATGGTTTACGGGCAACCGCTTCGAGTCCCAGGTGAATTCCTGCCGTTATCTACGCGACCATGGTCCGCGGCCACACAAAAAGAGACCCTCCGGGATGCGGCCCGCTGTTTCCGTCCAGTTCCGACCTCACGGCACGGTTTGCTTTTGTCCAACGTCCCGGGGGAGTTGTCGAAAGCCAAGTTCGTGTTTGTGCGCCAGGACGGCCATCGTACCCGGCTCGCACCACCGTATGCCGGACCCTTCAAGGTTTTGCAGGCAGGGGACAAGAGTTTCGTGATTGACGTCGGGGGCAAACCAGATCACATCTCTGTCGATCGCCTCAAGCCTGCGCACCTGGACCTCGAACGACCGATCGAGCTGGCGCAGCCTCCACGCCGCGGCCGGCCGCTGGCCGCTACCACACCTGACACCGCCGTACCGCCTACCAGTTCGCCGCCTGCTCAGCGTTTTCCCCTCCGGGAATTTCGGAGTCGGTCCAACAGACTTGTCCGACCTCCTCAGCGATTGACTCTTTTCGTTAAAGACAATTCTGGGGGGGCGTATGTGGCAAAACCACTAAGTGACTTACATAATTGTCTGTAACCAATGTTATTACCTCTAGCATTAATTGTCTGTAACCAATGTTATTACCTTTAAAGTTGGCTCTGGTTAAACAGAGCTAGATCAACAACATCGCGATCTGACGTGATGACGTCATCACGTGGGTCACGTGACGTCCCCTTCGGCGGGAAACATGATGACATCATGACGTCAGAGGTAGAGGGCGGGACCAGCCAGTCCTCATGTGGATTGAAAGAGAAAAGACCTGTTTTGAGCTTCTCCTGTAGTTTCTTGTTTTGTAAAGTTCTTAGACAATAAATTCAGTTTGTTAACTTCCAGTAAGTTATAGATTCTTTGTTAGGAGTGCAGAGACTCCGACACTAGCAGAAATTCCAGAGACCTGAGTCAGCCCCTGCTGACAGTAATTACCAGGCCCACTTCTAGCTAGCCACCCAATGCCACTAGCAGGCAGCTTGTTTATCACTGCCTAACACTGTGAAAGAAACTATAAATTAAGGTTAAAATTAAGTTAAATGCTAAATGCAAAACTTAACTAAATATTAGAAAGAGATCGACCCTTAAAACCCTTAAAATTCCCTCACTCACCAAATTCCGAGTTTAGTACTCCGTCGAACTGGACTCCGTGCTACTTACTCTCGACCTTCTATTTGTATCTTTATATTTGAAATTTTTTAAAGATGACTTTTTACATTCGTATAAGTTAAATATCCCAGAAAGAGTAGTAACCATGACAAAGAGTCTGTAACTTTAACGTGGACTTTTAAAAAAATACCTATAGTTGGGATAGAGAAGCACTGGGAAGAGAAATACAGGGGGCAGACATTACAACCTGAACAAAATTTGAAGGTCAGCTATTTCTTGATAGTTATGGATAATGGAATGGTCTTCATAACTTTCAAGAAAATTATTTACCAAAAAGAATCTGTTTCCTTTGTGCTGCTGTGAACATACAAAAATTACAAGCATGCACACAGCAGAAATAGAATTTCCTGTAATCAGTTACTGATACTCCTTGATAAACATGCAATAATAAATTGCTATAATCAGTCATCTTGTATAAATATCATGCATCAAGGATGTGGAGCATATTGGTCGCCTGCATCCACATTGACAGTTGCTGAAGGCACAAAGAAATTATCAAAACGTTTTATTTCTAGTTGAGAGGACCTGCGAGTTTGCTGCTTGCCAGTTTTGCAGTCAACATTACTCAAGAAAATGAAAATTAAATTTCACAGACAGCAGTTGAACATTCTCACAGATTTCATTCATTTGTTTGATCTTAAATGCTTTGTAAAATAATTAACACATATAGGGCTAGATTTTCTTCCCATTGTCAGGTTAGCAACAGTGCAGGGATACTGCCTGCTCCTGTGAATCCATTGCTAATTTCTCCCCGGAGCCCTAATTATTATACATCCAGGGCAGGTTTAGAGTAATACCATTCCAGATAGGGTTACTGTTGCCTGGAGGGAGGGATATTCAGTACTGGCGCAGTCTTTAAAAGGCTGCGGGCAGATAAAGGGAGTTATCTATTTCCAGCAGCAGACAGTGGCAGAAGTCTCGAAGAGCAGCAAGCTTGGGGTGAGGGGATGGGGGAGGTCAGCAGAAGCAAGGGCTCCCAGGTTTTCTAATGCATCTGTGGAGGTGTTACAGGCTAAATTCAAGGCGAGATGGGAAAGACTCTTAAGTACGTAGGGCTGGAAGCCCGATAAGAGAGCAGATCAGGTCATATGGAGGGAGGTGGCAGAAGCTGTCAATGTAACCTCCACCACTCCAAGAATTGCCACACGGTGCAGGAAGAAGTTCAATGACCTTTCAAGGATAGCCAATGTAAGCGATGGTACTCCTGCCCATCCACATCCTCTACCACTCATACAGCCTTCACTCGCTTCCTTACCTGTCGTGCACTTTCCCTCTCAGAACCTGCGTGCCAGCAAAACTTTTTTATGCAACGGGAAACCTTTGAAAACATTTAAGCACCATCTTTACTCAAAACCATTCTGGCAACTCACGTAGCCTGTCATAAGGGTTTCTGCTAATCTTCAAGGACACTTCATTTAAGGGGACAATGCACCTCCATCTCTCACATCATGGGATACATCTGCTCAAAAGTAGTACAGGAAACTTTGTGCTATCCGGCACCGACGGGACCGAGCTGCTGCCGTTCCCTCAAAACTACCATACACTCCAGAGCTAATGTTGAAACATACGGAGATTTTCATCTCCGTATGAATCAACAAACCCTGTTGCTTAGCAACAGCCTCTAAACAGTTGGCAAGTATCTCTGTAGCGTCTCTAGCTGAAGCTGTTGCTTAGCTACAGACGTTGCAGAGCTTGACTGTTCAAAAAAAGCAAAGAAAAGAAACGAAAAGAATAAAAAACGGCTCCTGATTTTTGCCGGTGGCTCGAGCTTGCCGGACAGTTTGCCTCCGGATAACACAAAGTTTCCTGTAAGTGTCTATCCCACCCAAAAGCCTTCGACATTCTCTTCTCCCTCCAAAGGAAAAGCTTTCCCATAATCAGTGCCAGAAAAATACAAACGGGGAAAGATCGCCATGACTGTAAGCCTTCAGTCCACAAGATCAGGGGGCACTGAATATCATAGGCAGACAGACAGGGGAGGTTGTAGGAGATGGCATGGTGGCAAAAGAAGCTTCATAAAAGCTGGAAACCTCATCCTAGGTAGCAGCAGCTTTATGTACTTTCTCAAAGTAATACAATGCCTTAATGTCTAGCTGCTATTTCTTCAAGGAAAATGTCACTGTGATGGTGGCTAAACAAGGTCTTCTGTGTTTCACTTCATAAGAGGTGTCTTGCAGGAATAGGTCGGCCAATCTGATGAACACCCAGTTATCTCCAGATACCAATCTTTTGGCACTTCCAGATCCTTAAATGCTTGCATTCCATCACGCATCACATATACTCCAGTCCAGAGACAATTGGGAGGAATTAGCTGGTGAATCAGAAGGGTTTTCTTTAGGTGGGACATAGACCATAATGACCACCCTTGGCTCAGGGTCCACGGGCTAGAAATTCAGTTGGTTGCGCCAGCCGTTAGCGCCTTAGGAGGAGTAGATGTCGAGCGCTAGGCACTTAGCGCCCGGGCGCAGCGCGATCTACGCCTCGCCCCAACTTCAGTAGACATTTAGCGCTGGCGCAAAGTCTTTGCGCGCGCTCAGCTGCGCGCGCAGATCATGACGTCATTTCCTCGTGCAACGCCCTTTGTGCGCCCCCAACCGGAACTTCAGTCGCGCCGGCCCATTGTGCGCCTGGCGGCCCTAGCGACTGTTGAGCCGAACGGTGCTCAGCCGATGCGGGCCGCGGGGAGCGCAAATTAAAGGGCACTCCTGCAGTAGAAAAGGCAGCCGTTTTGCAACACTCCTTCTTTGTGAGAGACAAAGGTAGATTTACGAGGAGGAGGAGGAGGAGGAGGAGGGGATTGAGATTGGTGTGCCGGTACCACATAACAAACTGATGGAGAGAAGCCCTCCCCAAAAACACAAATACACCAGTCTCGGCCTTTCAAAGAAACAAATCCACCCTCCCCCTTTAAGAGCTCACCGGAGCCAGAGTGTCTGCCGTCAATCAGCAGCTCGCCACACCTGCCCTGCGCCCAACTTCCGGTGTTAGCGCCCCGGGCCGCCGGCTTAGCGCCTAATGATAGTCGTGCATCGCCTGTTTTAGCGCAGCAGCAACCTCTTAGGGCGATGCGACTGAATATCGGCGAAGGGGGCTCGACTTTGCACGGGCGCAAACTTTAGTGGCCACCCGACTTTACCGCCCCAAAAGTGGCTATACTGAATTTCTAGCCCCAAGTCTTTAAAAGAGCTATGTTTAGGGAGCATTAATCTCATATGGATGCAGTAGAAATTGTTTCCATGCTTATGGTTGAGATAATGTCATCCAAACTAGCTTCTTCCATCACCTCATTCCCCTCCTCTTCATAACAATATCACAAAATCTATGCCTCCAGCCCAAAGCTGTGTTTTGATAGAGCTGGATAAAAATAGCAGCAACACCCCTGACAGAACCTCCAATGCTGGCAAAGTAACACCAAACTTTAGTTGCATCAAACAAAATGGCCTTCTGCAAGCAGCATCTGCCTTGGGGATATCTTACTGGAGCTCATACAACTACTGTTATAAAAACAACAGCTTGTATTTATACAGCACCTTTAACATAGTAAAACATCCTAAGGCACTTCACAGGAGTATTATAACACAAAAAATTTGACACCGAGCCACATGAGGATAAATTAGGGTAGGTGACCAAACTCTTGGTCAAAGAGGTAGGTTTTAAGGAGCGTCTTAAAGGAGGAAAGAGAGGTAGTGAGCCGGAGAGGTTTAGGCAGGGAATTCCAGAGCTTAGGGCCCAGGCAACAGAAGGCATGGCCACCAATAGCTGAGCGATTATAATCAGGGATGCTCAAGAGGGCAGAATTAGAGGAGCACAGATATCTCGGGGGGGTTGTGGGGCTGAAGGAGATTACAGAGATAGGGAGGGGCGAGGCCATGGAGGGATTTGAAAACAAGGATGAGAATTTTGAAATCGAGGCATTGCTTAACCGGTAGCCAATGTAGGTTAGTGAGCACAGGCTTCGGTCTTCCCAATATTTAATTGGAGAAAATTTCTGCTCATCCAGAACTGAATGTTGGACAAGCAGTTTGACAATTTAGAGACCGTGGAGGGGTCAAGAGAAGTGGTGGTGAGGTGGAGCTGGGCGTTGGCAGTGCACATGTGGAAACTGATGATGTGTTTTCGGATGATGTCACCAAGGGGCAACATGTAGATGAGAAATAGGAGGGGGTCAAGGATAGATCCTTGGAGGACACGAGAGGTAACGATGTGGGAGTGGGAAGAGAAGCCATCGCAGGTGATTCTCTGGTTACGATTAGATAGATAAGAATGGAACCAGGCGGGTGCAGTCCCACCCAACCCTCAAAAGTATCCAAATTGGTATACCTGTTTGAAAGGGGGATGGTCACAGGGGTCCCCTGCACTACCTGCCTACTTCTACTGCTCCACCTGGTGGTCACCCATTTCCCTTCTGCCTGTGCAGCCCTACCCTGCGGCGTGACCAACTCATCAAACGTGTAATCCACGACCCTCTCAGCATCGTGAATGCTCCACAACCCATCCATCTGCAGCTCCAGCGCCTCAATACGGCCCGTTAGTAGCTGCAGCTGGATGCATTTCTGGCACACGTGGTCGTCAGGGACACTGGCAGCGTCCCTGAATTCCCACATAGAGCAAGAGGAGCATAACATGGGGCTGGGCTCTCCTGGCATGACTTACCCCTTTAATTAATTTAAATTAATTCAATACCACCAGTTAAAGATATACTGTAGGGCGCTTATTTACCAACTGTCCCCACTACACCGCAGAGACCCAAGAAAATATAAACCGCAGAATTTAAGCTTGTAATGAAAAGGAGAAAGAAATACTCACCGACCAATCACTTACCTGCTTCCTGGTGACGTCACACTTGGATTACTTTTTACCTCCCCTGCTGTTGAATTGGTATGCCTCACTGCTCCCTCGCAGGTCCGATGCTCTGGTCGGGCCTCGCTAAATCAGCTGGTTTTATACCTCGCCTCACTGCTCCCTCGCAGGTCCAATGCTCTGGTCGGGCCTTGCTGAATCAGCCGGTTTTATACCTCACCTCACTGCTCCCTCGCAGGTCCGATGCTCTGGTCGGGCCTCGCTGAATCAGCCGGTTTTATACCTCGCCTCACTGCTCCCTCGCAGGTCCGATGCTTTGGTCGGGCCTCGCTGAATCAGCCGGTTTTATACCTCGCCTCACTGCTCCCTCGCAGGTCCGATGCTCTGGTCGGGCCTCGCTGAATCAGCCGGTTTTATACTGTACACTGTAAAAGCTTTTATAGATATGTGAAGAGAAAAAGATTGGTGAAGTCAAGCGTAGGTCCTTTACAGTCAGAATCAGGGGAATTTATAATGGGAAACAAGGAAATGGCAGTCCAACTAAATACATACTTTGGTTCTGTCTTCACAAAGGAGGACACAAATAACCTTCCAGAGATGCCGGGGAACATAGGGTCTGATGAAAGGGAGGTACTGAAAGAAATCAGTATTTGTAGGGAAATGGTGTTAGGAAAATTGATGGGACTGAAGGCCGATAAATCCCCAGGGGCTGATGGTCTACATCCCAGGTTACTTAAGGAAGTGGCCCTAGAGGTAGTAGATGCATTGCTGGTCATTTTCCAGAACTCGATAGACTCTGGAACGGTACCCATGGATTGGAGGGTAGCTAATGTTACCCCACTATTCAAAAAAGGTGGTTGAGAAAAAGCGGGGAATTATAGACCGGTAAGCCTGACATCGGTAGTGGGGAAAATGCTAGAGTCTATTATAAAAGATGTAATAGCAGAGCACTTGGAAAGCAGTGACAGGATCGGACAAAGTCAACATGGATTTACAAAAGGTAAATCATGCTTGACTAATCTACTGGAATTTTTTGAGGATGTAACTGGTAAAATAGATAAGGGAGAACCAGTGGATGTGGTGTATTTGGACTTTCAGAAGGCTTTCGATAAGGTCCCACATAAGAGATTAGCGTACAAAATTAAGGCACATGGGATTGGGGGCAAGGTATTGACTTGGATAGAGAACTGGTTGGCGGACAGAAAGCAAAGAGTTGGGATAAACGGGTCTTTTTCCAAGTGGCAGGCAGTGACTAGTGGGGTACCGCAAGGATCAGTCTGAGGACCCCAGCTGTTCACAATATATATTAATGATCTGGATGAGGGAATTGGATGTAATATCTCCAAATTTGCAGACGACACAAAGCTGGGTGGGAGGGTAAGCTGTGAGGAGGATGTCGGGAAACTCCAGTACGATTTGGACAGGTTGGGTGATTGGGCAGAAACGTGGCAAATGCACAATAATGTGGATAAATGTGAGGTTATCCACTTTGGTGGCAAAAACAGGAAGGCAGATTATTATTTGAATGGCAATAGATTGGGAGAAGGGGAAGTGCAAAGAGACCTGGGTGTTATTGTGCACCAGTCGCTGAAGGTAAGCATGCAGGTGTAGCAGGCGGTTAAGAAGGCAAATGGTATGTTGGCCTTCGTAGCAAGAGGGTTCGAGTACAGGAACAAGGCTGTCTTGCTACAGTTGTACAGGGCCTTGGTGAGACCGCACCTTGAGTATTGTGTGCAGTTTTGGTCACCTTACCTGAGGAAGGACGTTCTTGCCATGGAGGGAGTGCAGCGAAGATTCACCAGGCTGATACCTGGGATGGCAGGAATGACATATGAGGAGAGATTGTGTCAATTGGGCTTATACTCACTGGAGTTTAGAAGATTGAGAGGGGATCTCATCGAAACCTATAAAATTCTGTCAGGTCTGGACAGACTAGATGCAGGAAGGATGTTTCTGATGGCCGGGGAGTCCAGAACCAGGGGTCATAGTCTAAGGATAAGGGGTAAGCCATTTAGGACTGAAATGAGGAGGAATTTCTTCATCCAGAGAGTGGTGAACCTGTGGAATTCTCTGCCACAGAGGGCGGTGGAGGCCAGTTCATTAAATATATTCAAGAAAGAGTTGGATATATTTCTTGAGGCTAAAGGGATCAAGGGATATGGGGAGAAGGCAGGGACAGGGTACTGAATTTGGATGATCAGCCATAATCTCATTGAATGGCGGAGCAGGCTCAAAGGGCCGAATGGCCTACTCCTGCTCCTATCTTCTATGTTTCTATGTTAGGATGACGGTGGAGAGGCATTGGAGAAGGATGGAGTGGTCAACCGTGTCAAAGGCTGCAGAGAAGGATGAGGAGGGATATTTTACCTTTGTCACAGTCACAAAGAATGTCATTTGTGACTTTGATGAGAGCAGTTTCGGTACTATTGCAGAGGTGGAAACCTGATTGGAGGGATTCATGGAGTTGCAGGAAGGATGGGCACGAACTTGGGAGGCGACAACACGTTCAAGGACTTTGGAGTGGAAAGGGAGGTTGGAGATGGGGCGTGTTAAGTCTGTGTGTTATAGTGAGAATTACTACACAGACCACAAGAGTAAATTCAACAGGTCTTTACTGGTTGGAGGTCGGACTATACTGAATACAATATTATTACACTGTGCTTATATACCGGTGTGGTCACCACCGGTATTACGTATACAGCAGCCAAAGAAAGTAGTACCTTTCTTAAGGTGGATCAGGCTTAAGTTCTCTTAAGGTGGAACAGGTTACATACACCACAATCCTCCCTTTTTAGCTTAACAGTCATATCCCCAAATAAACATAACATATATACATATATAACTTCAGGTATAACAGTTCAAAGGTTCAGTCTCAGGAGGCTTTCTGATTCGGCTTGGATAACGCCTTTCAGTGGTCTCTGATTCTTGTTGTTGAGGTGCCTCCTCTAGTTGGCTGCCAATGTATTGGGTGTCATCATCATCAAATACATTCTCGGCTGAGGTAGATGCTTTAGGTTCATGAACGTCTTCCACAGCTGTCTCTGTCACAACCATGGGTTCGACCCTTGCTCTCGACTCTACCAGTTGATCCGCATGACGCCTTATCACATTATGACCAATATCTACGGTGTACATCAGAGGTCCTTGTCTGGCCCGGATTGTTCCGGACTGCCATTTTTCGTTTCCATAGCCCCTTGCCATCACTGGTTGTCCTACGTCGAAAGTTCGAGTGGTCTTGCTGTTAATATGCCGAAACTGTTTGTTTTCCACTTCCCTCCGCACATTTGGTTTTAACAAGTCCAACTTGGACCGCAACCTCCTGTTATAAAACATCATAGCAGGACTTTGGTTAGTCACGGCATGATCGGCATTTCTATATGACATCAGGAACTTATCGACCTTGTGTTGCAGCGGAATCTGATCATCGTTCATGGCCTTAATAGCCTTTTTGAATGTCTGGACAAATCTTTCAGCCAACCCGTTTGTCGCCGGATGATATGGGGCAGAGGTATAATGTTTAACTCCATTCTTCTTTAAGAATTGTTGGAATTCTTCCGATACAAACTGTGGTCCGTTGTCCGAACAGATCTGTTCTGGCAATCCGTTCCTTGCGAATATTGTTCTTAACACCGCAGTTGTCTTTTCTGAAGTAGTGGTATTCATCTTGATGACTTCTGGCCATTTGGAATGTGCGTCCACCGCGATTAGGAACATGGAGTCCATGAATGGACCAGCAAAGTCAATGTGTACGCGTTGCCATGGGGCTGAAGGCCATTCCCATGGGTGTAGCGGTGCTGTCGGAGGTGCATTTTGAACTTTTTGACACCCAGCGCAGCTTTTCGTTAACTCCTCAATCTGTTGGTCAATACCCGGCCACCATACGTAAGCCCTAGCAAGACTTTTCATTTTAACTCCCCCCAGATGACCTTCATGTAGTTCTTTTAAAACTCTTTCCCTTAACTTGGGAGGAATAATCACTCTTGTCCCGTACATCAAAGTACCATGGCAGACGGACAGCTGGTCTCGCCTTGCCGAGAATGCTGGTAACAGAGGATCACCCCGTGTTGGCCATCCTTTCACTGTCACCTCGTAGACTCTGGACAGTGTCGGGTCGTTCCTGGTTTCTCTTTCAATACTTGCGTTGGTGACAGGTAAACACTCGATAATGGTCGAATGAAATAACTCAACAGGGTCAACTTCCGTCGTGTCTTCATCTTCAGGTAGTGGCAGGCGCGACAGGCCATCAGCATTGCCATGCTGTTTCGTACCTTTGAATTCTATCTGATATTGATGTGCCCCTAAGAAAAGAGACCATCTCTGGAGACGCTGTGCTGTCATCACCGAAACACCCTTCTTAGGGTTAAAAATGGACACCAACGGTTGATGGTCCGTCAGAAGTGTGAATTTTTGGCCCTGTAGGTAATGATTAAACTTCTTCACTCCCCATACAAGGCTAAGGGCCTCCCTATCGATCTGCGCATAGTTGCGCTCAGTGGAGGTCAATGATCTGGATGCAAACGCGACTGGCCTTTCCGTGCCATTTGGCAATTTATGTGAGAGTACTGCCCCAATACCATATGGAGAAGCATCACAAGCCAACCGAATAGGCAGTGTCGGGTTGAAGTGAGCCAACACTTCCTCTGAGGTGATCAATTCTTTGCTTTTGCGAAATGCCTTCTTACAGTTTTCGCCCCAGTCCCATGGTACCCCTTTCTGTAAAAGAGCGTTCAACGGATGCAGCACCATGGATAGATTTGGCAGAAATTTATGGCAATAGTTAATTAATCCTAGAAACGACCCCAACTGAGAGACATTCTCCGGAGCGGGAGCTTTTACAACTGCCGCTATCTTGTCAGGAGACTTATGAAGCCCCTCCCGGTCAATGACATGACCACAGTACGAGATCCGCTTCTGGAAGAACTCACATTTCTGCCGATTTACTCTAAGTCCATACTCTTTCAGTCTGTTGAGCACCAGTTCCAAGTTAGCGAGATGCTGTTCATCACCATCACCTGTGATCAGAATGTCGTCCAGGTAACATTGTGTGCCTGGAATTCCCTGTAATACCTGCTCCATGGCCCTCTGCCAAATTTCTGGAGCTGATGCCACACCAAAAACCAGTCTATTGTACCGGTACAACCCTCGATGTGTGTTGATCGTGAGGTATTGGCGTGACTCTTCTTCAACCTCCATCTGCAAGTACGCCTGCGCCAGGTCTATCTTGGTGAAGTGTTTCCCGCCAGACAGTGAAACGAAAATATCCTCAATCCGTGGAAGCGGATACTGCACCGTGTGAAGCACCGGATTAACGGTGATTTTGAAATCTCCACAGATGCGAACCTTCCCTGGATCTCCTGGCTTATTGTTCGCAGGACGTTTCATAATGGGAACAATGGGCGTAGCCCACTCACTCCAATCTACTTTAGACAGTACCCCTGAACGTTCTAGTGCTTCCAGCTCCGCTTCAACCGCAGGTCGTATTGCATAGGGTACCGATCTGGCTTTAAAAAATTTTGGTTGTGCATGTTCATCAATCTTGATGTTTGCCGTAATTCCTCTCAGTGTTCCCAGTCCCGGCTGGAACACCTCTTTAGCCTCATCCAGTATTCTGGACAATCGTTTAGGTTTGACAGCTGTTTCCCCGGAATCTACCGTTAGTGCTTTCAAGGAGTGCCAGTCCATATTCATTTTCCTAATCCACTCCCGTCCTAGTAGTGGTGGACCTCCTTCAGGTAGCACATATAAGTCCATTACTTGGCTTCCTTCGCCCTTGTGGACCACTTCTACCTCTATTTTTCCGATGGGGTACACTCTTTGCCCCGTGTACGTTTTCAATATAATCTCCGTATCCTGTAAGGGAATATGTTGGAATAACCTTCTGTAATCTTTCTTATTCATGACCGTCAATGCCGATCCAGTGTCCAATTCCATTTTTACTTGGACTCCTGCTATCTTAAGAGTGACCCAAATTGTCTGGAGGTCTGTATCCTTACCAACGTTGTGTATTCTTAAGCTATCCAGTTCATTACTGCTAGCGTCTGAATCTGACTTCTGTTCGGTCAAACTGTTCTTTGTCACCTTGTGTACCTTTGCATATTTTCCTTGCGGTGACTTTTTATTGCTGGTCTTCTTTCCTGACCGGCATACTTTAGCTATGTGGCCAAGCCTGCCACACGTTCTGCATTCTTGGTTTTTAAACCAACACTGGTTCTGATCGTGCGTTGTCTTTCCACAACGATAACATTTGACAGAACTCAAACCCAATTTGTTTGTACCGAGTTCCGGTGGCCGTAGCTGCATTACTGCCGTGCCTCTCGCTGCGGCCTCGTGTGCTGCTGCCATAGTGACCGCCTTCTCGAGAGACAGCTCATTCTCCTCGAGCAGTCGCCTTTGTGTATCCTGTTTATATGAACCACACACAAATCTATCTCGAAGTGCCTCTGTCAGTCCCGTTCCAAACTGACAATATTTTGCTTGCTTACGTAATTCCATCAAATATTCAGCATTGCTTTCATTTTGCAGCTGTCTTCTATCGTAAAATTTAAATCGTTCCGCTAGCATCAGCGGCGTGGGGCTAAGATGATTTTTTAGGACAGTAACAATCTGTTCGAACGTCTTATCCGCCGGTTCATCTGGTGATAACAGGTGTTTCAATTGCCCGTATGTCTTCGCACCCATTAAGTTTAGTAATGTTAGTGCTTTATCTGTCTCAGGAATTTTATTTGCCTTACAATAGTTTTGTATGCGTTCTACATACATAGCCCAGTCTTCTATATCACTGTCGAAGGCATTAATGTTCCCATGTTTAGGCATCGTAGCAATTTATCGTATTTTTAATGTTATCTAAGATGGCGGCTTCCCGCTCTTGCCGTCGTCCTCCGCCCACAAAATGGCGGTTTTCCCGCGCTTGGCAGTCTTCACCCGTCCCCCGACGCTGTCTCCGCTTCACCGCGGCTCTCGCGCCTTCAGTTTCCCCAGACGCTGCGCCTTTAGCCCGAATGCGGCCCTTATCTCCGGTCGCGATCAATGTCCCGCACTGTGCCTCTCGCTCGAAAGCGGCCCGGCCCTTATCTCTGGTCGCGATCGACCTCACCGCCCTTATTCCTCCGTCTTCCCAGCCCCGTCTGTACAGCCAACGCAGTTGACTTTCTGTCGCGTCGCTGCCCGGCTTACCCACCACGAGGTAGTAGAAGAAGCTGACAGTCGCTGATGGAGGCTTCGAGGTCAGGATGTCTTCTGCACTCCGGTTACTCGATGCCTGCCGCTCGACGTGTCTTCCCGTAGGTGATGAGGGTGGAAACCTCTCTTCGACGTCCTGTCTGTGGACGAAGTCGCCGTGGAAATTACTGCAGCAGGGTAAGAATCGGACTCGTCGCCACTGTTAAGTCTGTGTGTTATAGTGAGAATTACTACACAGACCACAAGAGTAAATTCAACAGGTCTTTACTGGTTGGAGGTCGGACTATACTGAATACAATATTATTACACTGTGCTTATATACCGGTGTGGTCACCCCCGGTATTACGTATACAGCAGCCAAAGAAAGTAGTACCTTTCTTAAGGTGGACCAGGCTTAAGTTCTCTTAAGGTGGAACAGGTTACATACACCACAGGGCGGTAGTTTGGAAGGACAGGGGGGCGTCAAGGTTTTTTTTTAGGAGAGGTGTGTTGACGACAGATTTGAGGGAGAGGGGGACAGTACCTGAGGAGAGAGAACCGTTAACAATGACAGCTAACTTGGGAGCCAGAAAAGGAAGTTGGGTGGTCAGCAGTTTGGTGGGAATAGGTTCGAGGGAGCAGGAAGTGGGTCTTATGGACAAGATGAGTGTGGAGATGTCATGAGGGGAGAAAGATGTGAGCTCAGAGCTAGGGCAGGTGGGAACCTTAGAGGAAGTTTGGCCCGGTGGGCTAGGGGAAGGAAGGGAAGTGGCAGTGGCAGCTGATCGGATGGTCTCAATCTTAGAGACAAAGAAGTCCATGAACTCCTCACACTTGTTGTCGGAGGTGAGGGTTGAGGAGGCAGGGGAGAGGGGTTTAAGAAGACGGCAAACAGTAAAGAATAGAAACTGGGATTTATCTTTGCATTCCAGAATGATTCTGGAATAGTGAGCAGTTTTGGCAGACGAGAGCAGGACCCAATAATGCTTGATGTGGTGAGGGCCATACCAGGAGGAACGGCCAGGGTGAGAGAAAGAGTAATTTTTTTAATAGGGACTAAGGAATCAAAGGTGGTGGTGAGGGTGTGGTTGAGCAGAAATGTCGTGGTGAATGGATACAGGTAATTATTTAGGTGGAATTTGGGAAAAATGGGTTGGAGAGGTTAGCCCCAGCTCCTTCACCCCATTTAAATGAGGCAGAGTGGGCATCCAGCCGACCTTAAAGAAGACTGCTGTTTTTTTTGCAGAAAAATGTTTGTGCTGTATTACAATATTGTTTTTGAGGTGGAATGAACTACTCTTCCATTTTACTGCATTTAATGCTCCAAATCTTCCCCAAAGTGGGCAGCATTTCTGGAGACGCCTATATATTCAGCCTGAGGTGCCTTTTTCATTTAAATGAAGGTCCAATTTTTTTACAGAGCAAGACAGCATGGAATTAGTCACTTTGCCTGTCCTTGGGTTCATGCTTCAATGTTTGAAAATGGAAATGTTTCCCTGAATGATGTGGTTTTGATATATTGTGAGCTGACATATATATAAAATATGTGTTGCTTAATGCTGGTTTTGCCATCTATATTCCAGTTACTGTTAGCATTTTTTAATGAGTTTCTAAACAGGGCTTTGATCAGACAATCTAGTTATTCTCCAGGAAAATCTCAACTGTGTTGTGATTGGTTTATCTAATTACATTTTGCATCAATTTCTAGTGTTCATCTACCAGAAGGTCTATATATCCATCATGCCGAAGGTAGATGTCTATCATATTGCTTGCATTGAGGCATGAAATGACAGCTGCTGCAAGGTATTACATTGAGACTGGGTATGGGCATGTGCATTCATATATGTTTCAATGCCTATCTGATTGGATTTCAGAAAAGCAAGCAATTCCTGTTGAACCACCATTTGACAAGGTATGGTATAGGCTCATGCTGTGTTCAGACAGATGGCACCATTGCACCCAAAGTTCATTGTGAATTGTGTTACTCATCATACTACTTAAGATGAGTTCCTGGTACCTGTTGGCTGCTTAACAAAGTCTCAAACCTGTGCTTGTCAGCTGTCCAATGACTTACCAGTGACTATCTTCCTGTAGCGTATTGCAGAAAGGCAAGTGTGGTCTCTTTGGGATCAAATTGGCTCTAAGTTAATGTGCTTGTTGTTTGGAGATAGAATCACTTTGGTTTCAATGTGGCAGACTTATATTCCATTACCAGAACCAGGCTTGTCCACAGTATCCAGGATTTTGTTGATGATTGACTTGCCTGTCTGCTTCATTGATGGGATCTGGATGGTTGACCTGCCACAGGAGACTGAGATTCTTCCTGTTCAGTTCGATAGCCAGAGCAAGTCAATACCTTAATGGGTCAAATTAAATTTTCAAGACTGCGAGTGATAGAGTTTTGTTGGGTAATGGTATACAACAATGGAGTTGAGGTACAGATCAGCTATGATTTAATTAAATGAGGGGCTGAATGGCCTACTCCTGTCCCTATGTTAAGAGATAGTTGAGAAGTTAGGGCTTTTTACACTGAAGCTGAGAAGGCTGAAGAGTGACATGATAGAGGTCTTCAAAATTATGAAGGATTAAGATAATTACAAATAGAATTAAAGGGGAGTTTCGAAAACAATGTATTTAGACAGGATGGTTAGAATGTGGTATTCTGTGTCACAACCCATGGTGGAAGCAGAAAACTTTAAAAAAAAATTAAAGTAAATTAATTAG
Organism: Somniosus microcephalus; assembly: GCF_052327205.1. Taxonomy (NCBI): domain Eukaryota; kingdom Metazoa; phylum Chordata; class Chondrichthyes; order Squaliformes; family Somniosidae; genus Somniosus; species Somniosus microcephalus. Next base: position 88,118,970 of record NC_140989.1, on the reverse strand, counting down.
TTGCAGAGTGAGAGTGTGTACTCCGCATCAGGTGAACAGAAACTTTACTGTGTCAATTGATCAGTACTTTGGTTTTGGGACTCTTAAGCATGATGTGTTTCTGTACACCAGACAGTCAAATAGCCAAATTAAAAGATACCAAACAAGAGCCCCCATCTCCAAATCCCCTTTCCTCTAGGGTTGAACCAGACCATTTGTAACCTCGGCATTCTTTTCGACTCTTTGAGCTGAGTTTGCAACCCCATAGTCTTTGCATCACAAAGACTGCCCACGTTCACCTCCATAACATCGCCTCTCTCCACCCCACCTCAGCTCATCTGCCACTGAAACCCTCATCCATGCCTTTGTCACCTGCAGATTTGATCATTCCAACGATTCCTTGGATAGTCTGCCATCCACCTCTGTAAACATCAGCTCATCCAAAACGATGTTCTGCTGATCTACATTGGCTTCGGGTCTCCCAGTGCCTCCAATTTAAAAAAAAATCCTCCTGGTGCTTAAATCCCTTCAAGGCCTTGCCCTTCCATATCTCTGTAACCACCTTCAGCCCTACACTCCCCACCCAAACTCTTCCTTCCTCTGACTCTGTCCTTTTGTTCATCTTTCCCTCCCTTTGCTCATCATTGGTGGCAGTGCCTTCAACTTTCTAGGTCCCAGGCTCTAGAATTCTCTCTCTGAACACCTCTTCCTCTCCACCTCCCTCTCCTTTTAAGACCCTCCTTAAAATCTATCTCTTTGATGAAGTCACTCCTTCTAATTTCTTCTTCTTTAGCTTGACACTCAATTTTTGTCTGATTTGTGCCACTGTGAAGTGCCTTGGGATGTTTTTTTCTGTTATATTTGCTATATTTTTGAAAATTGTTGCTGTTGAGCGGTCGCAGGTAGAGTAAGAGGGGAAAAACATCTTTACTTGCACACTGGACCCAGATACATTGCTAGCACAGCTAGGACTAATTAAAATTGCTCCTGAGGCAATGGTTGAAGGCCAATGGTAGGTTTTGGGGTCTGAGTGAGGGAGAGAATCACACTACTGGGTCCTCTCCCTCTGAAATGGAAATCAAGGGGCCTTCAACCATTGCCTCAGGAGTTACTGCCACTCCTCTTCTGACAGTCCCTAGGGTTGGCATTGTAGCAGCAGAGTGCAAGGAAGTCAGGTGGCTTGCAGACTGCATGTCCCTGCCATCATTTACAGGTGGCAAGGCTGAAGTGACATGGTGACTTTCCCTGGTGGAGCAGGTGAAGAAAGGAGGTTGGGGTAGGGATGTGGCGGTAAGCCTCCCTGCCATATTTTCCTCTAATGCACCATTTGATTTAGAACAGTATAACAAGAAACAAAGTTGACTTGACACACATGCGAACATGGATGACAATGTTGAAACCTGTGCTGAGCTTATAGCTGCTGAAAATGTAGTTACTGTCACTGCAGAAAGAATTGAAAGTGAGGAGGAAGAGGATGGTGATGAAAGTCTGCATGAACTGATCATCAATTTAAGTAAGGTTCTGGGAATGATGAACAAACTGTCCACATTTTCACTAACATTAAATGAGTTATTAATGTGAAAACATACCTCAGCATACAACAGATTGTGCAAAGAGTAAACGAGCAAAAAAAAAAAGGAGGAAAACAAGCAAAGATTATTAAAACTGGATCTACTATAATACTGTAAATATATTGTAAATACTTATATGGTAAAAATTTAAGTCTAATTCTGTTAATGTATGCTATTTACTGTTTAAACTGGTGTATGTAAAGCAGTTGGTGTGTGCAATTACTGTACACACTGTTTAAACCTGTCTTCAGTGAACTAGTTTATTTTGCTGCAATGCTATTATTGCAAATTACAGCCTGTAATAGTTTGTTAGTATTGAACAAGAATGCTCGGACAAGCAGATAGTGTGTAAAATGTAAAAGAGAATTGAATATTCGAGGGAGAGAGCAATTGAGAGGTTTTCATTTTTGGGACCGACCAGAGGGACTGCAGAGTCTTTCCAATTCTATACTTCTGTTCCTATATAACTTTCAGCATATTAGAGTTTCTCGATATGTCATGGGTTCAGTATATGAAGGTTTCTTGATATTTCATAACATTCAGCATATTAATGTTCACCCCTTGGTCCCTTCAAACTTTGAAGTAACGAGACTATATTGTATTATACAAACTGTTTGAAAGTGAGCTCAAGGCTATTACATTCTTGCTTTGTGTTTGGATGATTGTAAACTCTGCAAGCTTCCTTCTCCAGGCTTATCACTAGCACCCCTTAAGCAGTATGGCCTTTTAACTCCTACATCTGATGCTTCTACATAAAATGTACTTAGAATTGTAAATCAACTCCCAACAAAAAATAGTGATGCGGCAGTCATGCTGCCATAAGACATTAATGGATACTAGAAGGGGTGAAAAGGCAAGATTACATTAAGTGTAAAGTATCTCCACGTTTTAGTAGGTAAAAATGCTAACTTGTAGGATGTATTAAAACTTGAGTTATCCTCTCCTTCCCAGAGATCATTTAGAATTTCCACATTAGCAGGGAGCTGCTCAGCTGAAATCATTGACCAGGCATACCTGCAAGCAGCTACTATCTATGAAAGTAATGCTGGTTAGTATCCTTTCCACCCCTGGATGCCAACCAGGACGCAGCCCTATAAGATCTTCACTATCCTAAAAAGTACTATCATTTCCCTGTTCAGAAGACTCCTGATTAACATCCTGCATATGTAATTTTTTTTAAGCTGGCGTGTGCAGCATTCCTCTTATACTTGATATATAAAATATCTAATATAAAATTAATTCCATTAATGCATTACTATATATGGGGGGGAAAGGGGTAATTCGGGAAGCAGTCACGGGGTTTTGTTCAACACCACAGAGAATTAGACTTGTAGAGATTCACATATCTCTGGTAAACAGGATCGAGTGCAAACCTATGGTGGGTATATTGTGTTTAATCGGAGTTTAGGACGGAATATAACACACTAGTAATACAGCAAAAATGCATGACTGTGACAAGCAGCTGGTACCGGACTCGATCAGACAGATGGCTGGTATGCGTGAACAGTTCTCTGGCCCCTCTCTCTCTCTCTCACTCTCTTTCACTCTAGAATCTCCGATGGTTAGCGTGGGATCACTCTCAAAAGAGCGTTCAACCAGCCCAACTTCTCTTTGCAACTTCTATTTGGCTCTCCCCTCCATCGTCTGTGTGGGCAAGCCCTCGGGGTGTCACTTTTATTCTCATTTTCGGGGTGGGCCTGAGGCCAAGTTATTGACAAGACCATTTAACCGAAAGAGGTTCCTCTAAAACCTCATCAACCAATGACAGCGCAAGTTCTTTGTCTTGGTTCTTGGACGAAAGCCCTCCCCAAAAGAGGATCTCATTACTTCATCCAATTTATCTTTCTTGTTTTTACATTTTGAAGGTTCCTCCATTGGAACTCACCTTATCTCTCTTGACTCTATCCTCCTTAACCCAGCAAGTACAAGGCCTGGCCCTGTCCCTCTTAATCATGGCCTCAGCCAGAGCTGTCGCACATTAACCAGTCGCTATCTCACCTTCATCTAGCAAATGGCCCATTCTAAGATGGATACCTTAGCCTCCTCAAATTCCTTTCATTCTATGTCTTTTCCTAATTAACTTTTAATTATCTTCGCAAGCAGTTCTGCTAAACAAATTCCAAATTCTATCTATAGAGATTATAATATGGTTATTAGTAATAATGGAAGAAACATAGGTTGGGCCTTCACTGGCCAAATTAAAGATACATTAACAAAGTCAAAACCCTAACTTACAAACAACAGATAACTAGCCTGGCAGGGCCATCCTATGGGCTCCCGTGTGGAATGTTTATGTTTCACCTAATCTAATTGATTAAAAAGACTTCTCAAATTCTAATGCAAGCTTTCCAGGAAAACGAAACTTATCATTTAAACGCAGTATTATTCGTGTAGCCATATACATTTTGAGGCACCCCTAGTTTCTAACAGACTAAAGCTTGAGCGGTTTACATACAGTAGTGAACACCCAAAATTCCATTTGCCTGCTAGCTGCGGTTTAATTTTGGCAGTACACACAGTCTGTTATTTTTCATTGGCCTACTTCCTATTAGAGTTTTGTTGGTAATCTCTGCTCTTTCCAGAAATTTCCAAAATGCCTTGTAAGGGGTTGGATCCTTCACCTGTCTCTTACAAGACAAAAGTCATCAGGCAGCAGGGAATCCCTACGCACGGTCTTCCTGCTAGCCTGGCTCAGTTGGGACCAATTGCTTCTCTGGACCCTGGGACACTAAGTGTTGAGATGTACCGACCAGCCCCATGGCCTGAACCATGAAGAATGGGGCATTTTATCTCTCAATTTTTTTTGATCAGGCCCCTGACACAGGAGTCTGAGAGGATCATTGCTCGGGGTGCGGGGGAGGGGCCCTGGCTGACATGTCCCCCTCAGCCCTTCCCTTGGGAAGTAATTGAAGAGGCCTGGAAATTCGATTGTGTCCGAAAATGGCACACAGGGTGCAGGGCAAGCGCTGCACGCACCTCATACTGCAGGTGCCTGTTGCCGTGGTTGCAGGGACCAGGTGAAATAGATACTGCTTGGTCATTACAACGAGTCCGGCATGCAGCCAATGCTATCCACCCAGCTTAATGGCTGCATGTCTGTTTGGTGGAAGTCGGGCTTGACTGACACCATTTACAGGCAGCCAGCATCTCTTAAAGGGGATGTGCACTCTGGCTGCAGGGAAACATTGTCAAAGTGCTAAAATGGCTAGAAGAGGTACAAAGAGGGCTCTCAGGTTCTCAAAGGAAGCTTTAGAGGTCCTGGACCAGGCTGTCAGTAGGAGGATGGTGGTCCTGTTACCCCACCGGGGGACAGAAAGTCCTCCATCCAACAGCTCCACCGCCAGTGGGAAGAGGCCACGTAGGAGGTCATTGCAAGCAGCTTAGCTCACAGGACATGGCTGTAATGCAGAAAAAAGTCCAATGAGCTCACCAGAGTTGTCAAGGTAAGAATATTACCTCTCACATCAATTACTCTCTCCTCACTTTCCCACACCTCACAGTTTCCACACAACATCCAAACTATTTGACCATGATGGGCACGTTCTCAAAACAGACCTCAAGACCATTACTAACACAAACCTTCTTTCTTGCAGGAGAAAGTTGCCCAAATTCTGCAGCAGGAGGTTATGGCTGGAGGAAGCTGAGCCTGCCTGCACAACCTGTCCCCTCTGGAAGTAGTTGTGGGGGTATCACAGGCAGCGGGTGAGTCATGGCAGTGGCGAGTGGCAATGCTGGAGGAGACATCGCACAAGGTTTCTTCACAGCATAACCTCTTTTTTCCCTTCTAACTTCTAGCTCACCCTATACACCCTGCATGACAAACTGCAGCTGAATTCAGCAGCCACTCATCCCTATCTGCTCTCCTTTCACATGAAAAGCTAACCTGTGTCCCACTCTTTCATTTCAGATGCTGAAAATGTCAACGCCCCTGTGCCACTTCAGGATATGTAGATCTACCTTCCCTCGTGAGCAGCAGTTCAGAGACTGGCACCACGCGTATTTCAGAGGATAGACTAAAGGAGGGGTTTTTACGTGGTGAATTACCAGCCACACGTGTGCAGGATCTAGTGCAGTGGGATAAGATGCCACATGTACCTGCTTGCTGGAGGGGGAGATCACACACTAGCTCTGCTGCAGAGAAATCAGATGCTGACATCAATGGCCAGGCTACCGAAGACATCTGATGGGCATACATTATGAAATGATTGACTGAGCATGATGCCAGTGAGCTTGCGTGCAATGCCTCTGAGCACAGAGGAGTCCAGCTCCAACTTGTGTCGAGTCTTCGCACAGATCATGGAAACCATTTGGTCTAACATGGAGTGAGTGGTCAGCTTCATGAACATGAACAGTGGCACCCACCATGATGGAGCCTCTGCGGACGGCTTCCGATGGCTGCAATTTTGGTTCTGGGGGCCATTGTTAAAAGGGGCTTCCAGACCTTCACATCACTCCTGCATTCCGTTCTCATGCAGAGCTGTAGGGGTGCTGAGGCACAGTTCCAGGTGAGTGGCCTTGGCTCCATGGGAGAGGCACCTGCTATGCTCTCTCAGGATGACAGCAATGCTCTCTTGCCACCCACTCCACCAGTGCCTTTGTTAGTGCCAAACAGGCAGCTGGGCATGACTGCCCCAGCCCATGCTGAGCTGCTGCATTCTGCAGCCGGACCCTCAGTGCTGACAATTGCCTGAGGTCGCCAAGCCTGGTCATCTGAAGTGTTCTCAATGGAAGCTCAACAGCCTTCCACCTCCCAAGCTGTAGTCATGCGGAAACACTTTGTCAGAGCACTAGGCTAGATAAACAAGCAGAGAAGATGGGTACTGAGGGCTTGCACAAGGGTGATTCTTAATTATTCCTATTAAATATTATGCATAGATGTAATTGAATGGTAGATTTAATTCCGGATCACTGTGTTGCTGGTAGTGGCTTGCTGGTAGGTCCTGGGAGAAGGCGGGGCAGTAATCGGGATGGAGGGGGTGACGGAAAGGAGGGGAAGTGTTCGGGAGGGAGGGGGGCAGTGATCGGTAGAAACCATTATAATTATTTATATATGATTGTTAATTATAATTTAAATATAATTTTTCTACCAAACTAGGTCTGAAAACAGTGCAAGTTAAAATGTATTTCAATGGCCCAGAAATTTGGGTCGGGGGCTTCCCACGGGTGTAAGCCCCCGACCTGCACTTACCTTGCGCGCCGGCCGTTGAGCTGTGGGCCCCCATGGAATTGCGATCCTGAGCCTCCTCCAACTGCCGTCGCGCAGTGCTTGCGTATCCCAGGGACGCAATTAGTTCGATGCATCCCCTGGGATCACGTGGGCCATGGAGAGCCAATCGGAGCAGGGAATGTTTCATTCATAAGTTTGACAGGAAGGGCTGTCAAACTTATAAATACTATAAGCCCCAAAACATCACTAAATCTTCAAATAATTTTTTTTTTTAAATCACATTTTTTAAATAAACTATAAATTACATGAAATAACTATTTTGAACAATAATTTAAATTTTTGAAAAAAATAATTTTATTTTCTAACGGGCTAAAAATAAACTTACCTTTCTTTAAAGTATTTAAAAATAATAAACCTGTGGAAAAAATGTTTAAGTTTAATTAATTCACCACTTACCTTGTAAAAAGCAGGCCTTGCGACTGCTTTTTATATGTCTAACTTCTGGAGACTTACCCTCCTGGGAAAACCTGTAAAAAAAAACGTAAGTTCGATGCGCACGCGCAGCCTCTCCTGCGCACATATTCGACCTCTGAACCCCTTCTTTCAGGGGAACGGAAGTGCCGGTTTCCCGCGCATGCGCAGTGCATGCAGGAAACTGACACTTCCATTAGGCTTATGGGTGAGTACCCCGTGCGTACTCACCCGTGGAGACCTGAATTTCTGGGCCAATATAAATTAGTATTCTAAATTACTTTACATAATGCTATAGCAATAATAAATGTTTGGTTTTCTTGGTTAGCTAATGGCTGGTCCTGTTTGTTGTAGTCATAAAATAGTTAACAAGGGAAATGATGAACATTTATGTCTGTGGTATAATTAATGATTCATTGTGAGTTTGAAATTTGTGTTTTGATTTACCGTGAAATTTCTTCTATATATTCCCCTACAAGCTATACCCTTGGAAATCAATACACTAATATTGCACTTTGTGTTTGGAGTTGTAATTATAACACATGCCATTTATTGTGAAAATTGCTATTGATTTGTACTTAGTGCTACTGTGTGTTGAGTTTGTGATGAGGTTTGAAATACCTTTTAATACACTTGCCCATATTTAAAATATGTAAAATTTTTGAATAAACTAAATTAAAATGTATAAAATGCAAACAGGTCAGAAAAGAGAAGTCACATTTCTAAAATAGGTGTAATCAATATTTCCTTTATGAGACATCCATGCTGTATTTAGACCAGGCTCTGCAGGTCTGCTAGTTGTCAGTTGCAGAATAGTGATATACTGCTTGGGTGACTGAAATGATGCTTTGGATTACTTTTCTGCCAAGACAGCCAAAAGCCAGGGATGAGAGTGATTGAAAAATGTCTCTGAAATTGTTCTATAGAAAATGTAATTGCTTGGCTTGAGCTGCTTCTGTGTTTGATAAGTTGAGCTGACTGACTTGCTTTCAGTCAGGAGATAGATGCATCTGAGAATGACTGCTGAGAAAGAAATATAAGAGAACATATTTTAGATATGAAAGAAATGCAAGGGACCTGAAATTGTGGTCGGAGGCTTCCTGTCGGCGAATGCCTCCAAAGCGCAAGTAAAATCCGTACTTACCTGATGGCCCCAGTCCTATGAAGACTCACGCTCCTGGGCCTGCAGGCCTACGCCTGTGTAAAGGACCACGTATCCTGGGGCACATGCGGTTCACAAGCGTCCCTGGGAATCACGTGGAACGGCCAAACCAATCAAAAAGGGGGATTCCCATTATGCTTATGGGGATTCCATTTGCGTATGGAATCCCCATAAGCATAATAGGAATCACACAAAAAATATGTTTTTGCACGACATAAATAAAAATAAATCATCACATTTAAAATTAATTAAAATACAATTTCATTTAACATTTAAAACAAAAATCTAATTTTTTGAAAAATAAATTTAAACATTTTTAAGGGGCCAAAAATAACCTGAACTAATTTTAAAGGTTTTTGAATGTTTAAATGATTTTTAAAAATGTATTTTAATATTTATTTAAACCTTTACGCTGGTAAAAGAAGGCCCTACACCTCCTTTTACCAGGTGTAATAGTTTTGTGGGCATTCACTGGGTCGTAGTTGGCAACCCTGCGCCAGCGAATGTCCATTTCCTGCGCGCGCATAGATGCAATCTGTCAAGCTGAAACTTGACAGATCGCAAGTTCCGGTTTTCGCGTATGCCCAGACCCGGAACTTGCGGGGCACTTACGACCGCTGTACGTATGCGGTCATAAGCCCCGGAAAATCCAGGCCAAGGTAAATGCTGGGGGAAAAGAGAAATGTCTTATTCATTGAATGTGTTAACATTTAAAATGGATATAATGTCTGCATCTTTAATTGCCTAACACTGTGTACATTAATAGTGAAGAAATTCTTATAATTGCTTTACAAAAGTTGTCTGCAGTCTTCATGCAGATCATATAGGAAAGAGCAAAGTGATACTAACATAATTGCTACTTCCAAATTTAGAAAATTCATGCTGTTTTAGAATAGGCAGAAGAAGAGAACGACTTCAGGTCATTCTGAGCTTACATACGTCAGAGGAGAATCATGACTTGTTCTTAGACAAAATAGGGTTTACCACATGATTTAATAATAATCTGAAGGGCTTCATTTATCATAAAGTTGTACACAAATGATTGGTTTTAAAATTAAAAATACTAGATTAACATTTAAGTTACTTGCTACATGATCTGCCTCTCTGCTTCTACCAAAGGTAAGCCAATGACAATTTCACTTTACGTAAGCAACATAACACAAATTGAAAGATGCATATTTTAGTGATTGAGAGAAGCTTGGTAATATCAAAAGATAAGGGACATTTCAAGGCTAAAATGCAACCAATAACCTGCCACATTCTGGGGGAGAGATTCTGTATCGCCCCGTTTGGGGTGCAATTATCGGCCGGGCGCAAAGTTTAGCGCCTGGCGCTAATTATCGCCTCCGACAGCAAAATTGGCTTCTATCGCCCCTGGAAGTGATTTGAGCGCTAAATCAGGCGCTACACACCTCTCTTAAGGCACTAACGCCGAGGAGCGAGGCGCTACCTCAGAGCGCTGGCGAAGCTCATGTGATGTCAGTCAGCAGTGGAACACAGACACACTGGCGCCGGCCAGTTCTTAAAGGGGAGGGTTGATCTTGCTCTCCATCCACACCCTGCTCATTGCAGCCTTGAATCTCAGCCTGGAGAGACCTGTACATCAAATCTGCTGGAAAGAACAATGGAGAGGCCCAGGGAAAGAGCTCAGAGTGCAGCCCCCACAGTCTCTGCTAAATCGATGCAAGGAAGGTCAAATCAAAATGAACCTGCAAAGTGCTGCTCAGTGCCCAAAACTCCTTCACACAGCGTTGAATCTCTCCAGAAGTCTCTCTCTCCCTCTCAGAATGCATGGTGCAAAAATGTCACTAACAAAAAAAGGCAGGAAGCGGTCGCCTTTAAATAGCGCTCCCCTAGTCCCTTCCCGACTGCAAAACGCTCCCCTCAACCTGTCGTTGCTAGCGGCAGGCGGTAAGGCAGGGGGCACCACTCAATATACGGTCCGGGGCTTTGCATGCTCGACTGACGTCACGATCTGCGGGCGCAGGAGAGCGTGACAGTAGTTTATAGCGCCGCCACAAAATGTCTGGTCAATTTCGCGAGCGGCGCAAACATCGCTACGCCCAGCCGCTAGTTGCTTTGCGCCCCATTGGGTAACGGAATTGCTCCCCCTCTGACTCTGCTGAACTACACCATTGATAATAGAATTAATCGGCTAAAGGCTTCCCGAAGAAGGGGGAAGAAAATTTGTGGCCTCAAGAGGAGCATTAACATAACCCCCTTACCTTAGCTGGCTTGGTTGGACACTGCGGTGAGGCGATCCTTTTCCTGTCCATCATATCAGTGTACTTGTGTCATGCTTCTGTCAACTTAATTATAAAGGTAACATTCTTGCAAGTGATTGGCTCACACCATATAATTACAATTTAGAAGGAGGTCATTTGGCCCATTATGCCGTTGCAAATTTCTTCCAACAGGTTCTTTAAAGAAAAAAAACATTTATTTTCAAGCTCCCCAACAACAAAAGATGCCTTATTAACAATGTATGTAGTCAATGACTTAAAGAATAACCTTTGCTTAAAAAAATAAAAAGGAATCCAGACATTTCATCTTGGGTTCTAATTTACGATCTGGAAGAACAATTAAACTCTTAAAATTTTATCAGCATGCAATCTCTGTATCAAGAGGAGTTGAAGGGCGTGTTCCCTCAGCTTATGAGAGGTTGAGAGCTTTGCTTTTTCAAAAAATAATGAAAGAAATTAGATTTAATTCTGAAAGCTTTTATTTCAGCCAAGTGATGACATTTACATAAGTGGATTAACAATTGTGCTTTTCTGTTACAAACTCCTCATAGTTAAATAACACATGTGAACAGAATGTGTGAACAGCAACTTCTGTTATTGTGGTTTCATTGTTGATGATTAGCTAAGGAAAAAAGATTGTTTATAGAGAATGCACTGTTGTTCATTGCTGTTGAAAATTCAATTAAAAAAATCTCTGAAGCCAAAAAGACACAGGTCACGATTACACTAGTGCTGTCCAGTGTTGACTTCACTGGAGCTTTTAGGGTCTGCAGAATAGCATCTCATTAGCATTGAACAGGAGTGCACAAATGCCACTTCAGGCATATCTCTAGGGCCCACCTGCCCATGGTGACTGGAAACTTTAGTGCCCACCTGCCCTTGGCCTGGGCCTCATTGGTCAGGCCTACATTTGCCCTTCTGGAGGCTGGCACTTTCCAATTCACTCAATATACTGGACTCCACTGATACACCGGGTCCCAATTGAGCCGAAGTTGCTAGAGGGAGACCTGTACACAGTTTAATCGAGGTATTAACACAGCTTCAATAAAAGTTTGGCAAAGTTGGACTATTGCTGTATTCATATTTTGTCTTTATATGTAAAACTTAAGAGGTTGCCACTATAAACTTACGTTAATGGGAAGGAATACAGAATTGTTTTTCTTATTATAAAAATGTTATGGTTTGGTGGCTTATTGGCTTTGTGGAATAAAATGTGACAGCTTAGCAACTGGAAAAGGAAGAATTAAATTAATTATTAAATCTGTGTAGCAGAAAATCGGGCCTATTCCTATCTTGTGCTTTAGAAAAAAGTGAATATAACATTAAAGAGGCAATTTTTCAAATACGTGCTCATGAAATCAACCAGGGAAATTTCACATGTGACCCCACTTCTGATGATCATGGGGAGCACGCTTGCAGTTTCCAGATATGCATTGTTGGTGGGCCTTGCTCCACACCAGGAGCACATTTTCAGAAAATTGGCCCTAAATTTCCAAAGACACTCTTCTTACTAATTATCCATTCCATTGTTTGTAAAAGTCACTATCCAAACTCCAAGGTGCTTTAGCTTCTTTATTATTATTTTTGTTTTAGTCTATCTCTCACATCTAATGCTACATGAATGTGTGGCATTGCATTTGTATATATTTTTTAATTAACTGAACCACAAGTAGCACTGGTTTTGCAAAAACTGTTTCTTTTCCGATGTTAGTTTGTTCATGTGAGGAGAATTCATAATTTTCTCCTTCTCTTAGGCAGTCCCTCGGAACCGAGGATGACTTGCTTCCACATTAAAAATGAGCTCGCAGGTGACTGATTCGTCCAATGCGGGACCTACAGTCTCTGTCACAGGTGGGGCAGACGGTAGTTGAAGGGGCGGGTGGGTGGGGTACTTGTGTTGACGTGCGCTCCTTGCGCTGCCTGCGCTTGGCTTCCGCTTGCTCCCGGCGAAGAGACTCGAGGTGTTCGGCGCCTTCCCGGATGCTTCTCCTCCACTTTGTGCGGTCTTGGGCCAGGGATTCCCAGGTGTCGGTGGGGATGTTACACTTTTCTATAGCAGAAAAAGCTCTACAGTTTGGAATAAATCTAATGTAACTGCTCTCCCACCTCCATAATAACTCTATTAGCTTATCCAGTGAATAACATAGGAACTGGAGTAGGCCATTCAGCCCCTCAAGCCTGTTCTGCCATTCACTTAGATCATGGCTAATCTGTACCTCAACTCCATTTAATCGCCTTTGATCCATATCTGTTGATATCCTTACTTAGCAAAATCGATCTCAGTCTTTAAAATTTCAGTTGACTCAGCATCCACAACCTTTTGAGAAGAGAGTTCCAGATTTCCACTACCCTTTTTGTGGAAAAAGTGCTTCCTAATTTCACTCCTGAATATCGTAGCTCTAATTTTACGATTGTGTCCTCTTGCTCTGGATTCTTCCACCAGAGGAATTTTTCTGCCCTTTATAATTTTAATCACCTATATTTGATTATCCCTCAACCCACTAAACTCAAGGGAATAGAAGCCATATTTATGCAACCTGGCCTCATAATTTATCCCTTTAAACCCTGGTATCCTTCTGGTAAAACATGCATTATACCCCCTCCAAGGCCAAGATATCCCTCCTGAGGTGCGGTGCCCAAAACAGTACTACAGTTTGGGTTTGACCAAGGCGCTATACAACTGAAGCATAACTTCCTCCCCCTTTTATTCCAATCCCCTTGAAATAAAGGCCAACATTTAATTAGCCTTTTTGATTACTTTTTGTACCTGTGCACCAGTGTTTAGTGACTTGAGAATAATTTGTGATGCAATAGGAAAGAACCCAAAGAAGGAGAAAAAATTAGATACAAAACAAGAGGATAAAATTTAAACAAAAGTATAGTTCATTGACTCTGTTGTCAATAACAAGCACTTCCAGATGAGATGTACCACAGACTAGGAGAATATGAATTAAAATATTGCTCAGCGGTAGGGGCAAAATAAAACATTTTTGCACAGCAATACCGTTTACAGGGAGCAGTTGACTCGAGTTTCTTTTGTACAGTTGTCTGCGTCTTAGAGGAGTGACCAAAGTACACCAGTCTCCCAGAGTTACATCTGAATTGTACGGCTAGTCTCCAAGTATGCAGGCTGCCCATGACAGTTTGGCCAATGCACATGTGTACTGGGGTCATGAGATCTGTAGATACATGAGCCAAAAATCCATGGCCCTTCCAGTAAGCGTAACTGCGGTGGGAGTATGGCTCTAAATTAGATCAGAAGTTCTGTCTTGCCTTCTGGGGGCAGAGCCTCCATCAGACCCAAACAAGAACATTGATACAGGTGGGGTGGGGTGGGGCCAGGGACTCCTATAGTTGGGAGTTTCCAAATTCTCAGCCTTGCACCAGTACAGCTGAACAATGGCAGCTGGTACACCTGATGAAGCCCGTGTATCAGGCCACTGAATGGCAGATTTAGGCTCCACCTGGGGGTCCATGACTGGTCATGGCCTGGACCCTGAAGAAAAAAGGATAAGAAGTTTTTAAAAATATTTAAATTCAGCCCCCATTGGGAAACTTTGGATTCTGGGGGGCTCTGGCACCCCCCCCCCCCCCTCAAAACTGGGCAGTGGACAGAAATTTTTCTGGCCAGTGGGTGCAGGAAAGTGGGCCTTCTAAATGTACCCCTAGTGATGAGTGGACCTGCCATATGCACACAAGTCAAGAGACTTCCCCGATCCGTGAACTTCGGTGGGATCAGCACCAGAGGCCCCAAGTAAGTGCATCCCGACATGAAACAGCCATGGTTTGCTTCATGAGATCACAACAGGGAATCTCTTGGGACAGTGCATTTACTGCGGCCAGGTATACTGGCAGCAGCAGAGAAGGCCATGTTATAAACAGGCCTTTCTGGGTGAATAGGTTAGCTTGCTGTTATCTGAATGATACCACACATCAGAAGCTGACGGCACACGAGCAATAGAAAACATTTTTTCTGTGCTGAGTTGCAGTCTCGTGATTTGTGTTGTGCTGAAGCATTATTCTGCTCTTTCAATTCTTTATTGCAAGATCAAAACTAGTCAGAAAAGCAGGGCATTGATCCTAGTACAAATCAATATACATAGTCACCCTCAATTAGTCTGGCTTTAAAAAAGAACCGGAATTGAATTAGCTTAAGTAAGTCAGTAGTATGGATGCTTGGCAACCTTAGTAACAAACAGTGATGAAATGTGATAATATTTTCCCTGTTAACTCCCATCTTCAACTAAAAGGGCGGGTGTTCTGAATATTATTTAGATTCTTATAATGATGTGGTATTCTCATTGCAGTGGACTTCCTACGTTGGTACCTGAGGAAGGTTATGGTGTCAGGATATTGTATATTTGCGTTGTCTTCCTGTGTGTCCTATAATGGTTTCTTGGGAGCTAGAGGTCAGATATCCTATGGTGACTAGTTTAATTATTTGTGATCATTCCATTTGCACAATGGAGTGTGTTTTCGGTTGAGTCAGGCAAGTGAAATGAATTATTTGTAAATTTGCTTGATGTTTACTGTTTCTGAACCAAATGATATATAGATTTTGTTGTGCCCTCTGACATGTATACATATGTATAACTCATGTAAAAAGGGAAGCCTAGGAAATAAAGAACTAAAATATCTGAAAATCTAGTTCTGAATTAATATCTGGAATGTATAAAATGTTCCATCGGTTCAGGACTGCATGCATGTGTGGCGTGGGTAGTTCATGGTGCTAATGTACCACCTTTTTGATTGATCTTTACTTACCAGTAATGGCAACTGGCAAGTGGAATGATTTTAACACTGGCAGTAATTAATTACTGCCAAAAGGATAGAATGGAATAATCAAGACTGTTTAGTGAAACTACTTGCCTGTCTCATAATCTAACAGTTTTAAAATATCAGTAAAGACCAGGCTGACTAGAGTTTGGCCTTATTTTCTCTCTCTAAACTGGCACATTATTTTGATCCCTCTCTTGACATGTCTTGAAATTCAGACCTAGGCAGTGAGATAGTGATATTGGAACAACAAATTTTCCAGCTGCGATTTCCCCTACCTGGGCGGATCTGTGACGGGCGAGGTCAGTGGCGGGTCGCTCTCTCGCTGCTGGCTCCATCCTGGCCTCCGACATGACTTTCCCCGTTTGGGCTTGTTAAGCCCGCTCAGCGCATTTGCTGGCCAATTGAAGTAAGCGGGTCTGATGACTTCATTTGATGATGCGTCATCAGCCGGTTTCCTTAAAGGGACCATGTGCAAATTTACTTGACATTTGTGCTGTCAGTGTTCTACAGTATTGAGGTGCTGCAAACACTAACAAGCACTGCAGAAAGGTGCAGTCTGGCTCTTCCATGACTCCCTCCATATGCTTATGGAGTGAGTCACACCACACAGGGAGGTTCTCTTCCCTTCCAATGGGCAGAAGAGACCTCCTCAGGAGACCAACACAGCCTGGTTGCACATTGCACAGGAGGGCACAAGCAGGGATGTCATCAGGAGGACCAGGCTGCAGTGGCGCAAACCTTACAATGATCTCAGTAGAAACGCTACTGCCAAGCCACACTCAACCTCATCCTGCTGTGTCACATCCCCATCACTCTGCCTTCCCCACCCTACTCCTGCACATCCTTACACCAACTTACCTTGCACCTCCACCCATCCCTCTCTCTCTACATTATTACTTCTTCACGTCACTAGCCACCCCTCGCACTCACCCTCATCCTAGTCCATACCAACTATCAACACACAAGGGTAGACACTTGTGTGTTTTAGCCAATGTTCATGTGAAGTTTCTGTTAATGTGCTGTCAAACATTGGAATCTATATTTTCAACACTTTGCATTCTTGGACAGATTTGTGTGCACCTTTGGAAGTAGCTTAGTGAGTTGCAGTGAATGGTGAGACAGAACTGTACCCCTCCCCTTAATGCTGATGAGTGTGAAAGGAATGACTTGGACATTGTAGGGATGCTTTATGTTGTTGTTGTGGGGTGGTGCCAACCTGGCGCATCATGTGGCATCCAGGGTGTGCAGCAACAAGTGAGGTAAATCTGGCCATGGTGAGGCCATCCCTGGCATCCTGGGCAGCAATGTGGTAGAGTGCTGATGTCCTGTGCAGCATCAGGTGATTGCGGAGAAGGTTGGTGTGGTTGTTGGTGCTGCTGGTGTTGCAGCTGATCGTGGTCAGATTCTGAGGACCAAGGTGAGAGAGTATAAATCATACCTATGCTGATGGAATAGAAGACAGGTAAACTTGAGATGACAAAAACAAGCTGTCAGTGGTGAGAGACGTTGTTCCAATGAGGTGACACTGGATAGAGTTTGCTCCAAACACTTGCAAACTACATGAAGCTCAATCTGTCTTCCAAATGCAGTAAGCAACAGCTTCTGAGCTTGGAAAGTAAACAGCTGTGAGATGGGAGCTTTTATAGCACATTTCAAGCTGTCAAGTAATGAGGTAATTCCATGGCCATTCAACTCCCGCCCAGCTTAACAGACGCGATCCCCGAGCAGCGTGGACCCCGTTGGCAAGCTGGTAAATTCTAAAGGTGAGCTCAAAATTGTTGTTAATCCTCTGTTAACAATGTCATAATGACCTGAATTGCCTCCACTCTCGCTGCCTGTCAGGTCTGCTCAGCGCTGACAGACCCAACATTTGGTAAAAGCAGATTGACAGCGGGGTCTCGACCTGCTGTCAAAAAAAAAGAATTTCCCACCCGACCCGCCACCGATCCAGCGCAGAAAATTTCCCCCTATATGTTACAAACTGGCCTTGGTCCATTCAGTTGAAATTCTGGCTTTTCTTTAATGCTGGCAGCAGCTGAACTTTTGCAACTTCACTATTGCCAATAGTTTTGTGTCTTACTAGCAGTAAAGTAAAATGCGCTAAGCAGTTCTAGGACAATTCACTATCCACCTTTACCACCCACCAGCAGGAAGAACCCGATCATTGTGTCAGATATCAGTGATGCGGATCATGCGTTGTCTGTCTTGAAAGATGAGAATCATGACTAAGATCAATATGCTGAGAATACAAAGAGTAACACAAGGGCCCTGAATTTGTGGTCAGTATGACAGCGTACCCTCAGAGTAAGCCATCATACGGTCTTTGAAATAGACCGCATGTTCGGGATTTCCATATGCGCTTGTTGTATGTTTCACCTACCCATTGAAATCAACATGCTGTTGAAAAGTTGGGCGCATTGCCTACCTACTGCGCATTAATTATGCTGGAAATCTTTATGGCTGGTGCAAACAGGCGCAGGAGCCTGTTTGCACAGCGTAAGGGGAGGGGGATGAGAAAATAGTTTTTGTTGGTGGCTGCTGACTAAATCTTTGCATGTTTCCAGTATTTTTGATTAAAAATATTCTTCTGGGCTTTACTTTCATGGATTTTACAACTGTGGGGCATAACAGCAAAGGTCAAAGGTGGCTAGGCATGAAACTAAATAAGCATCGGTATTAATTACCTTGAAATTAAATTAGTAATATGCCTTTTTTTTCGATCTATTTCATTTCCCTTCCAGTTTTGAAAAAGGGTTAGACCCGAAATGTCAACTGTAATTTCTCTCCACGGATGTTGCCTGGCCTGCTGAGTTTTTCCAGCATTTTCTGTTGTTATTTTAGCAATATGCCTTCTCAGTTTACCTCACCTCTATTGTCAAAACCCACTAAAATAAGCATTAAAACGCAATGCTGATTCTGAATGACCTTACCCTCAGCAAGTTCGTTTATCATTCCTTTTGTCCTTTATCGACTTCTTTAAAATGGACACTTTTTCCATTATACTAATGCTGTACATTATTTGAAATATTCATTGGGATATAAAATTATAAATCCAACATGGTATAAATCTATCACTGTTCACATAGCTTTATTTTAACAATCCTTTCATAGTTTCCAGTTTTAACAGAATAGGAAAATTCAACATTTTTGGTATTTGATTACCTAGCCTGCAAGCGCAGAGATGAAGTCATTTCACTTTTGTTCTGTGTAAGTTAAATGTTTAAATACCAATAACATCCTCTTTATCATGGGTCTTTACAAGTGAATACTACACAAAAAACTGGGAACATCTGTATCCACAAGCAATAGCAATCTCCTCTGTTTCCTGATTGGCTAAGAGTCAGGAAGTGAAAGGAGCACCGCCCCACGTGATCCCAGGTACGCTTACGCACAACGGTGTGCCCCTGGGATCCGTGGACCACTACACTGTGCACAGCTCCGCAGCAAGTTCTCGAAGGGGGGTTCACAACAGGTAAGTGCAAATTTCCTACTGATGTCAGCGGCGTACTCCTTAGTTACACCGCTGACCGCAAATTCAGGGCCAAAGAGTTGTTAATCGTTTTTAATGTTGGTGAAACTACTTCATAATCCTTAAAAAACAGTTTTACTTATAGTTAAGAACATGTGATGCACAAGGGCAAATGGTGATGTTACCTATTCACCCACATTGGAGAATGGAGGAATGGAGAATTGCCATTGTGAGAGCCTGATTTTTTGCTTCTGCCACTAATAACTTGCAAGATAATTATTTGGTTTCTTTTTTAAAACGTATTTAATCCAGAGTGAAAAACCTGACGGCTTCCTATACCTGGCATCTTATCAATATGGCAGGCTAAACAGACTGCAACTGCACATTCCTACCCAACTGCAGACTGACCCTCTTCCATGCAGTGAGTAGTGCAGCTGCAGATGTCACAAGCCCACCAGGTCATTCCAATATGTGGTGGTGGTATATCAATTCCTTAATTATTTTAATATAAAATTAAGTTTATTAAAAAATCAGTACCTTGAGGCATACTAAAGCTGCAGCTTTTTTTAAAGTAAAGAGGTTGGCATTGAATTTCTACAGGTGACAAACAATTAACATTATCTCTTTGAGATTAGGAGGATTCAGGTTAATATAGGATATATATTTGCTGAAGTATCAGCATTTGATATACTTAAATATTTTGTAACATATTTTTCACAAACACGGTGAATTATTTGATTTTAAAAGATGTTTATCTTCAATATTCAGTGCTACCCATCATAAATTTGAGCTACACCATGAAAATCTAATATAAACAGATTATTTTGGGATATTTATGATGGTGGTAGGTAATGGGATCACATGCATTGACATTGCGACAGCATTTTATACCGCCTTTAATACTATACTATATTTCAGGCTTGTTCAATGGTTATGGATGACACGTGCATAACACAAAGATAGGTAAACAATGCGATAGATAAATTTAATGGGCCTTTTACCTGAAACATTAATGTTTTCTCTTTACAGATGCTGATAGGCCTACTGTATATTTCCAGCACTTTGTTTTAATTTCCAAATTTAGCTGTCCAAATAATGAAGATAAATAAATACGTTAATTTTTCATTTCTATACCAGTATTATACAGTGAAGAATATTATAACATTTTAAAATATACTTTTATTTAATCTAATGAAGGATGACATGTAAAATATTAATGTAGCTGCCTCTCTTAGTTGTTGATTGACTTGTTGTTCTATGCCAACAGATTCTGCCTCATTAGGCCAGAACTTCTGGGGCATCTTGCTTCATATGCCGTTAGTTAGACTTTTTCCTGTACCTTTCAGCTAAAAGTTTTTTCCGCCCTAACTAGCTGGAAGTGTGAGCTAATAACGAAGTGGACAGGGCATCTGTGACTTTAGAGAACGGTGGGACAAACAGTGTATCTCTTTAACCAATGAGATTGAAGGATTGAGAAATAAACAGAGGAATGACTGAGAAGGAGGGTGAATTCGAGTAGCGGATTCAATGTCCAATCAGGTATAGAGAGAGAAATAAAGAGAAGGAAAGAAAGACTGCAGAGAGGGAGAAAATAGACAGAACGGAAAAGTAAGTGAAAAAATTAATTTTAAATTTGTAATTTTTAAAAGCTCTAACAACAGTTCACTACCTGAAGGAATGAGACTCCACACTTTTAATTGTTCACTTTCTGGGCTAGCGAGGTTGATTGGCAGTCATTAACAATTATCACGTCGCTAAAAGGGTACTTGCACTATTAATTACTAGACTCAACATTCTGTGGTGCGTTTAATGGATAATTAACATGCAAATCCAGTAAGTTCTTAAAAATAACGGGGAGGCTAAGGGCGAGATGCTGTTTACATACATACGAACATACGAATTAGGAGCAGGAGTAGGCCACTTGGCCCTTCGAGCCTGGGCCGCCATTCAATAAGATCATGGCTGATCCGATTACTCCACATTCCCGCCTACCCCCGATAACTTTTCATTCCCTTATTTACCAAGAATCTATCTACCTCTGCCTTAAAAATATTCAAAGACTCTGCTTCCACCGCCCCCTGAGGAAGAGAGTTCCAAAGATTCACGACCGTCTGTGAGAAAAGATTTCTCCTCATCTCTGTCTTAAATGGGCGACCCCTTATTTTTAAACAGTGGCCCCTAGTTCTAGATTCTCCCACAAGAGGAAACATCCTCTCCACATCCACCCTGTCCAGACCCCTCAGGATCGTATATGTTTCAATCAAGTCACCTCTTATTCTTCTAAACCCCATTGGACACCAGCCTAGCCTGTCCAACCTTTCCTCATAAAACAACCTGCCCATTCCAGGTATTAGTCTAGTAAACCTTCTCTGAACTGCTTCCAACGCATGTACATCCTTCCATAAATAAGGAGACCAATACTGTACACAGTACTCCAGATGTGGTCTCACCAATGCCCTGTATAACTGAAGCATAACCTCCCTACTTATGTATTCAATTCCCCTCGCAATAAACAACAACATTCTTTCCGAATTACTTGCTGTACCTGCATAGTAACCTTTTGTGATTCATGCACTAGGACACCCAGATCTCTCTGCATCTCAGAGCTCTGCAATCTCTCACCATTTAGATAATATGCTTATTTTTTATTCTTCCTGCCAAAATGGACAACTTCACATTTTCCCACATTATACTCCATTTGCCAGATCTTTGCCCACTCACTTAACTTATCTATATCCCTTTGTAGCCTCCTTATGTCCTGTTCACAATTTACTTTCCTACCTATCTTTGTGTCATCAGCAAATTTAGCAACCATACCTTCGGTCCCTTCATCCAAGTCATTTATATAAATTGTAAAAAGTTGAGGCCCCAGCACTGATCTCTGTGGCACACCACTTGTTACGTCCTGCCAATCAGAAAATGACCCATTTATGCCTACTCTCTGTTTCCTGATAGCTAGCCAATCTTCTATCCATGCCAATATGTTACCCCCTACACCAAGAGCTTTTATTTTCCGCAATAACCTTTGATGTGGCACCTTATCAAATGCCTTCTGGAAATCTAAGTACAGTACATCCACCGGTTCCCCTTTATCCACAGCACATGTAACCAAATTAGTAACAATACTGTGGAGGAGGAATTCCTGGAGTGTATACGGGATAGTTTCCCCGATCAATATGTCGAGGACCCAACTAGAGATCAGGCCATCTTAGACTGGGTATTATGTAATGAGAAAGGATTAATTAGCAATCTTGTTGTGCGAGGCCCCTTGGGGCGGAGCGATCATAATATGATAGAATTCTTCATTAAGATGGAGAGTGAAGTAGTTGACTCAGAGACTAGGGTCCTGAATTTAAATAAAGGAAACTACAATGGTATGAGGCGCGAGTTGGCTAGGATGGATTGGGGAACGTTACTTAAAGGGTTGATGGTGGATAGGCAATGGCAAACATTTAAAGATCGCATGGATGAACTAAAGAATATGTTCATCCCTGTTTGGCATAAAAATAAAACAAAAAAGGTGATTCAACCGTGGCTAACAAGGGAAATTAGGGATAGCATAAGATCCAAGGAGAGGACATATAAATTGGCCAGAAAAAACAGCAAACCTGAGGATTGGGAGCAGTTTAGGATTCAGCAAAGGAGGACAAAGGGATTAATTAAGAGGGGGAAAATAGAGTAAGCTTGCAGGGAACATAAAAACTGACTGTAAAAGCTTCTATAGGTATGTGAAGAGAAAAAGATTGGTGAAGTCAAGCATAGGTCCATTGCAGTCAGAATCAGGGGAATTTATAATGGGGAACAAAGAAATGGCAGACCAATTAAATACATACTTTGGTTCTGTCTTCACAAAGGAGGACACAAATAACCTCCCAGAGATGTCGGGAAACATAGGGTCTAATGAGAAGGAGGAACTGAATGAAATGGTGTTAGGGAAATTGACGGGATTGAAGGCCGATAAATTCCCAGGGCCTGATAATCTACATCCAAGGGTACTTAAGGAAGTGGCCCTAGTAATAGTAGATGCATTGCTGGTCATCATCCAAAATTCTATAGACTCTGGAACAGTCCCCATGGATTTGAGGGTAGCTAATGTAACCCCACTATTCAAAAAAGGTAGGTAGAGAGAAAATGGGGAATTATAGACTGGTAAGCCTGACATCGGTAGTGGGGAAAATGCTAGAGTCCATTATAAATGATATAATAGCAGAGCACTTGGAAAACAGTGACAGGATCAGACAAAGTCAACATGGATTTACAAAAGGTAAATCATGCTTGACTAATCTACTGGAATTTTTTGAGGATGTAACTGGTAGAATAGATAAGGGAGAACCAGTGGATGTGGTGTATTTGGACTTTGAGAAGGCTTTCGATAAGGTCCCGCATAAGAGATTAGCATGTAAAGTTAAAGCACATGGGATTGGGGGTAATGTACTGACTTGAATAGAGAACTAGTTGGCAGACAGGAAGCAAAGAGTTGGAATAAACAGGTCTTTTTCCAAGTGGCAGGCAGTGACTAGTGGAGTACCGCAGGGATCGGTGCTAGGACCCCAGCTATTCACAATATATATTAATGATCTAGACGAGGGGACTAGATGTAATGTCTCCAAGTTTGCAGATGACACAAAGCTGGGTGGGTGTGTGTGCTGTGAGGAGGACGCCGAGAAACTCCAGTATGATTTGGACAGTTTGGATGATTGGGCAGGTGCATGGCAGATGCAGTATAATGTGGATAAATGCGAGGTTATCCACTTCAGCGGCAAAAGCAGGAAGGCAGATTATTATCTGAACAGCAATAGATTGGGAGAAGGGGAAGTGCAATGAGACCTGGGTGTCCTTGTGCACCAGTCGCTTAAAGTAAGCATGCAGGTGCAGCAGGCGGTTAATTGGTATGTTGGCCTTCATAGCGAGAGGATTCGAGTACAGGAGCAAGGATGTGTGCAGTTTTGGTCGCCTTATCTGAGGAAGGATGTTCTTGCCATGGAGGGAGTGCAGCGAAGATTCACCAGACTGATACCTGGGATGGCAGGAATGACGTATAAAGAGAGATTGGGTCGATTGGGCTTATATTCGCTGGAGTTTAGAAGAATGAGAGGGGATCTCATTGAAACTTATAAAATTCTAACAGGACTAGACAGACTAGATGCAGGAAGGATGTTCCTGATGGCGGGGGAGTCCAGAACCAGGGGTCACAGTCTATAGATAAGGGGTAGGCCATTTAGGACTGAGATGAGGAGGAATTTCTTCATCCAGAAAGTGGTGAACCTGTGGAATTCTCTACCACAGAAGGCAGTTGAGGCCAATTCATTAAATATATTCAAGAAGGAGTTAGATATATTTCTTAAGGCTAAAGGGATCAAGGGATATGGGGAGAAAGCAGGGACAGGGTACTGAGTTTGGATGATCAGCCATGATCTCATTAAATGGCGGAGCAGGCTCGAGGGGCCGAATGGCCTACTCCTGCTCCTATCTTCTATGTTTTTATGTTTCCTCAAAGAACTCCAATAAATTGGTTAAACATCATTTCCCTTGCACAAAACCATGTTGCCTCTGCCTGATTACTTTGAACTTTTCTAAATGCTCTGCTATAACGTCTTTAATAATCGCTTCTAACATCTTCCCTATGACAGATGTTAAGCTAACTGACCTGTAGTTTCCTGCTTTCTGTCTCCCGCCCTTTTTGAATAAAGGAGTAACATTCGCTATTTTCCAATCTAATGGAACCTTCCCCAAATCTAGGGAACTTTGGAAAATTAAAACCAATGCATCAACTATCTATTTGTGCTGTTTCTTTCTTTGCTTTCCTCCTTTCTGTGCAAAGCAAATGGCGAAGCAGTGTAAATTGACCAGCAAGTTCTAGAGATTCACAAATCATGGCGTATCTCTTGATCCCCTAAACTTGCTGTCTGATTTACACATTAATAACGTTTGTGTCATTCAAACGCCGTTATTTTTTCAGGAAGTTGCGGCCCATTGTTACTTCAATAGGATGTACAGTTTATTTTTCACTTGTTTGATTTGTTAAAAAACGCAAATTAAAATAGTGACTATCCTTTAAATGTATTTGTGATGTCCAGAGGGCGTGAAAAGTGTTATAAATGCAACTTCTTTCTTTATCTTTCTTTCTTCTCTCTTTATCTTTTTTCTTTCTTTCTGTTTCTTTTTGTCTTTCTTTTCTTTCTCATTGTGAATTCATGCACTACCCAAACAGTTAGCAATGAAGAACAAAGACAGGTGAGACTGGATTTTATGCCAGGTATAGCACAAAGCTCAGGCAGGTGGGAGCAGGACATCGGTCGGGGATCCTAAACATCAAATCCCCGCCCACTTTTATAATTACCAAATTTTATGGCATAATTTCCAGCACAGTGGGCGCACCTGACAATTTTTGGGTGGGTACTTGTAAATGAGGTAGTAATGAGATGCTACCTATATTTTCCTGAGAATCAGCAACATCCCTTAAGAGGATATGGAGGACAACCCTTTGTTGGCTGAAGGGCTCATTCATGAGACACTCGTACAGAAGATTTCTCTTGACTACTATCTGAGGAAGGATGTTCTTGCCATGGAAGGAGTTCAGCGAAGATTCACAAGGCTGATACCTGGGATGGCAGGAATGACGTATGAGGAGAGATTGGGTCGATTGGGCTTGTACTTGCTGGAGTTTAGAAGAATGAGAGGGGATCTCATTGAAACTTATAAAATTCTGGCAGGACTGGACAGACTAGATGCAGGGAGGATGTTCCCGATGCTCGGGGAATCCAGAACCAGAGGTCACATCTAAGGATAAGGGGTAGGCCTTTTAGGACAGAAATGAGGAGGAATTTCTTCACCCAGTGAGTGGTGAATCTGTGGAATTCTCTACCACAGAAGGCAGTAGAGGCCAATTCATTAAATATATTCAAGAAGGAGTTGGATATATTTCTTAAGGCTAAAGGGATCAAGAGGTATGGGGAGAAAGTAGGGACCGGGTACTGAACTTGGATGATCAGCCATGATCGCATTGAATGGCGGAGCAGGCTCGAGGGGCCAAATGGCCTACTCCTGCTCCTATCTTCTATGTTTCTATGTTTACTACATCTACATGGCAACTATGAACTGAATTGAAACTGTTAGGCCATTTCATACGGAGAATACTTAAAACTAGTTGAGCGAGGATAGCTTAATCCCATCATTTTGTACTTGGGCCCCAGAGTTAAAAGAATACTTTGCCAAACCACTGAGCTATTCATAAGATAATTTATTAAATTTAAATTATCTGCTTTTTTGTGATTGTGCAAAATTAAAATTATAAATAAATATTATTTGCAATGATTTTTGGATATTTAAGGTAAATATATCTTCTACTTGGTGCTCCTTTCCAGGAATCAGAAGATGGTATGCACAGTGTGT
Organism: Somniosus microcephalus; assembly: GCF_052327205.1. Taxonomy (NCBI): domain Eukaryota; kingdom Metazoa; phylum Chordata; class Chondrichthyes; order Squaliformes; family Somniosidae; genus Somniosus; species Somniosus microcephalus. The sequence continues at coordinate 88,092,737 of NC_140989.1, read as the reverse complement.
TTCATGAGAGATTTTTATGTACAGTATTGCATTTAGATGAGACCTCTTGAGGTGCCTTGTAAAGTTGTCATGGCAACAATGCAGTACTGCGTGGTGCATTCAATTGTCTTTATAACACTAGTCTGTGAATTCAAGACTGCAGATTAATATGTCATGTTTATACATCAAAAAAAAATTCTGTATGTGTTACAAAGCTAAGCACTTTTTAAAGCTAAAATCAGTAAATGTATGCATACACGCACATATATATAAGTAAAAAGGGAGGATGGAAGCTAAAAATACACTTTGCAGCAAGCATTGATACAATCTATTATTAAGTTTTAGAAGATAATAACCACATTTAAAACACTGGAAATCAATTATTTTTCATTTTAACTTAGAAAATAAAATAAGACATACACATTTACCAGGAAATATCTGTGGTAAAAGACATTTTGTCATAAACTCAGTAGAAAACCCTTAACAGATGTTTATTTTTCTGGTCAGTCAGTAGGTGTCCCAAAGGAAGATTTGAAAAAGGTTTGCCATTTACTAATCAGACAAGCAAGGACTAACTACAGTACAGGAAACTTTTTTTTATCCGGCACCGACGGGACCGACGTGGTGCCGGTTCATCAACAATTCCGGATAACTGAAAGCTATAGTAAAAGATACGGAGCTGAGAGCTCCGTATAAAGCAACAAACCCTGTGGTTCAGAACAATGGCCACAAGTTCCAAGCGCCTTTGTAGCTTAGCAACAGCTGCAGCCACACCCTTGCACAGCAACAGATCGAGGAAGGCAAGTAATAAAACTTACCTGAACCTACTCCTGAATTTTGCCGGTTAACCGAGATTTCCGGTTATTTAGGTGCCGGTAAATCGAAAGTTTCCTGTAGTTGGATTAGCCATTTTTCACATTTCACTTTAAGTGATAAATCAAACCAAGTTGAATATGTCCACAAACCAAATAAAAGCAACTCTTCAAGTTATAAATACAAACAAAAAATTCATTATTTATGTTGAAACAGACATTTTAAAGATTCATGATTACAGCTCCAGTCTAGTCTTGAATTGTTCTTTCAGTACATGTATTGGCAGAAGTAATGACATCGTTGATGCATACAATGGCATCTTAATAATTTGTTTGCATTTCAGTGATGTACTTGTGCTGCAGGTGATGTCATTTAGATATGATTGTTACTGGAAACAGTGTGTTCCAGATACAAAATACTTGCAGATGAGGAGGTCCATTTATCCCATCTTAATCCCCCTATTGCTGCATCTAATTGCGTCTTAAAGTATTTCAGAATTTTTGATGATGCTCAGGCTTTTTCTTAAAAAAAGCTGTCTTCTCTACAGTCATGTGGTTATAAGAGCTTCTAAGGTAGTCTTTATTACTGTTAGCATATGAACCAAACTGACCTATTTTTAACGATCCTTTTTTAGCAGGATAGAAAATAATCAAAGAAGTACTCCAGCTGCTCCACCAGGTCTTCCATTTGGCTCAGGATAGCTTGGTGAGCAGCAGCAGGAGCAGGACATTTGGGAACCTGCTTTCCACGTTGTACAAGGACAAATGTGATCAGCTCGATGTCACTTCTGTCTCTGTACCAGATCCCAGTAAGACCAGTCCGAATAACCAACAATAGAAACATTACAAATTAATTTTTTGGGGAAACACAAAATGCTGGTATTTATGCCACAGTGATGGATTTAGTTCTGAAAAGATTTGGAAGAAGGAGAAAGCAGGCACTATTTTCTGTCTCCAGGACATAATAGTCTCCAACAAAATGATATGTAGATGGTTAAAAAATCTTAACAGTATAAAAAGAAAAAAGAAAGACTTGCATTTATTTAGCGCCTTTCATGACCACCGGACATCTCAAAGTGCTTTACAGCCAATGAAGTACTTTTGGAATGTAGTCACTGTTGTAATGTGGGAAACGCGGCAGCCAATATGTGCACAGCAAGCTCCCAGAAACAGCAATGTGATAATGACCAGATAATCTGTTTTTGTTATGTTGATTGAGGGATAAATATTGGCCAGGACACCGGGGATACTCCCCTGCTCTTCTTCAAAATAGTGCCATGGGATCTTTTACATCCACCTGAGAGAGCAGACGGGGCCTCAGTTTAACATCTCATCCGAAAGCCAGCACCTCCGACAGTGCAGCGCTCCCTCAGTACTGCACTGGAGTGTCAGCCTAGATTTATGTGCTCACGTCCCTGGAGTGAGACTTGAACCCACAACTTTCTGACTCAGAGGTGAGAGTTCTATCAACTGAGCCACAGCTGACACATGGCTACTCTTACCCCATCACTTTGTGCATATAATGGCCCAGAACTTGGTGTCGGGGGCTTGCCGCGCGTGCAAGCCCCCGATGTGCACTCACCCTGCGCGCCGACATCTAAAACCTGGCCCGCAGTGGATTTCCTGTCAGTGGCCAGGTTCTGATGTCGGCGCGCTGTGCTAACCTGACCCAGTGGCGTAGTTAGTGCGATGTGCCGGCTGGGATCATTTGAGCACTGTTCAGCCAATCAGGGGAGGGGAAACTTCATTCATAAGTTTGAGAGTAAGAACTGTCAAACTCATGAGAAGTACTGCACCCCAAAACACTACTTAAACTTTAAATAAAATTTTAAAAAACATCCCAATCATTAAATTAAGTATAAATAAGTTTAAAAAAATAATTTAAACTAATTTTTTTTTTTGAAAAAAATAAATTTTTAATAAAAAGGGTCTAAAACTAAACTTGCCTTATTGTAGATTCTTTAAAATAATAAACCTGTGGGGGAAAAAAATTCTAAATTGCACTAAAACACCACTTACCTGTAAAAATAAATACTTACGTGTGCTTTTTACAAGCGTAAAGACCGGAGGCCTTTACACATGCGCAAATCCCCCAAAACAGAGGAAATCCAAGACGCACGCGCTGCCCCCTACAGCGCACGCACTAGCCTCTTCAACTCTTGGGTTAGAGGAGAGGAAATGCCGGTTTTCAGCGCATGCGCTGTGCATGCTGAAAACCGGCATTTCCTCCGGCCAGACGCGTGAGTACCCCTTCCATACTCACACGTTTGGGGAGGAATTACTGCCCCAATAGTTTCCAAATAACTTGCATATTGATTATTGTTGAAAAGCAAGATAAACTGTATGCAAAACAGATAAATAGAGAAATGGTGATGATGGAGATGTAAACAGAAAGAAAAGAGGGAGAAATCGCAATTGGAAAAATAAAACAAAGGGTGCAAGAAACCAGAACAGGACAGAAAGAGAATGACAGAATAAAAAGTATCTTTTACAAAAAGAAAAAAATGGAAGTAAGAGCTAATGGAATAATAAGCAATGGAATGGAAGAGGGAAGGAAAAGGTGAGAGAAAGGATGGAGGGAGCGAATGAGACAGAGAAAGTATGAGAGAGAATACCATGATGTTTCAAAAATATTTCAACCATTATTTTGTTTCATTATTTTGGAAAAAACTCTCTCCTAACTCTCATACAACTGCACTTATGTAATCCCAACTGTCCAGCCTTTGACCCTCCATTCACCACGACATTTCTGCAGCTACCGATCTGCTCAACCACACCTTCACCACCACCTTTGATGCCCGAGTCCCTACTAAAACAATTACCCTCTCTCACCCTGGCCATTCCCCCTGGTACGGCACTCATCTTCGCTCACTTAAGTCCAAGGGACGCAGACGTGAACGGATATGGCGGACAACTGGTTTAGCCATTCACCACCAGATCTGGCTGGACCACATAAAGCATTATCTGGTCCTGCTCTCGTCTGCCAAAATTGCTCACTATTCCAGATCATTCTGGAATGCAAAGATAAACCCCGGCTTCTATTCTCCACTGCTAACTGTCTTCTTAAACCCCTCTCCCCTGTCTCCTTCATCCTCACCTCCGACAACAAGTGTGAGGAGCTCATGGACTACTTTGTCTCCAAGATTGAGATCATCCGATCAGCTGCCTCAGCCACTTCCCTTCGTTCCCCTAGCCCACCAGGCCAAACTTTCTTTAAGGCTCCCCCTGCCATAGTCCTGAACTCACATCTTTCTCCAGTTTCGCTCCAATCTCCCCTCATGACCTCGCCGCGCTCTTCTTGTCCATGAGACCCACTTCCTGCTCCCATGACCCTATTCCCACCAAACTGCTGACCACCCAACTTCCTTTTCTGGCTCCCATGTTAGCTGACATTGTTAACTGTTCTCTCTCCTCAGGTACTGCCCTCCTTTCCCTCAAATCTGCCGTCATCACCCCTCTCCTCAAAAAAACAACCTTTGACCCCCTCCGCCCTTGCAAACTACCGCCCCATCTCCAACCTCCCTTTCCTCTCCCAAGTCCTTCAATGTGTTGTCACCTCCCAAATCCGTGGCCCTCTTTCCCGCAAGTACATGTCTGAATCCCTCCAATCAGGTTTCCGCCCTTGTCACAGTACCAAAACGGCTCTCATCAAAGTCACAAATTACATTCTTTGTGACTGTGACAAATGTAAACTATCCCTCCTCGTCCTTCTTGACTTGTCTGCAAGTTGACCACTCCATCCTTCTCCAACGCCTCTTCACCATCGTCCAGCTGGGTGGGACTGCACTTGCCTGGTTCCATTCTAATCTATCTAATCGTAGCCAGAGAATCACCTGCAACGGCTTCTCTTCCCGCTCCTGCATCATTACCTCTGGTGTCCCCCAAGGATCTATCCTTTGGCCCCCTCCTATTTCTCATCTACATGCTGCCCCTTGGTGACATCATCTGAAAACACAGCGTCCGTTTCCACATGTAATCTGACGACACCCAGCTCTACCTCACTACCACTTCTCTCGACCCCTCCACGGTCTCTAAATTGTCAGGCTGCAGTTCTGGATGAAGCCACTGACTCCATCCCTCTCCCTAACATCTGTCTGAGGCTGAACCACATTGTTCGCAACCTTGCTGTCATATTTGAGCCTGAAATGAGCTTCCGACCACATATCCGCAGCATAACTAAAACCGCCTATTTCCACCTCCATAACATCGCCCGTCACTGCCGTTGCCTCAGCTCATCTGCTGCTGAAACCCTCATCCATGCCTTTGTTACCTCTCTAGCCTTGACTATTCCAACGCACTCCTGGCTGACCTCCCACATTCTACCCTACGTAAACTTGAGGTGATCCAAAACTCGGCTGCCCATGTCCTAACTCGCACCAAGTCCCATTCACCCATCACCCCTGTGCTCACTGACCTACATTGGCTCCCAGTTAAGCAACGCCTCGATTTCAAAAGTCTCATCCTTGTTTTCAAATCCCTCCATGGCCTCGCCCCTCCCTATCTCTGTAATCTCCTCCAGCCCCACAACCCCCCCAAGATATCTGCACTCCTACAATTCTGCCATCTTGAGCATCCATGATTATAATCACTCAACCATTGGTGGCCGTGCTTTCTGTTGCCTAGACCCTCGGGATACCTCGGGAGCCTACTGTCAACAAGGGCAGACATCGACGACGAAGTCCAACACTGCCTTCAGTGTGCCAGTGTAGCCTTCGGTCGCCTGAGGAAGAGAGTGTTTGAAGACCAGGACCTCAGACCCGGCACTAAGCTCATGGTCTACAGAGCAGCAGTGATACCCGCCCTGCTGTATGCCTCAGTGACATGGACCATGTACAGCAGGCACCTCAAAGCACTGGAGAGGTACCACCAACGCTGCCTTCGCAAGATCCTGCAAATCCATTGGCAGGATAGGCGCACCAACGTCAGTGTTCTTGCTCAGGCCAACATCCCCAGCATCGAAGCTTTGACCACGCTCGATCAGCTCCGATGGACGGGTCACATTGTCCGCATGCCCGATACGAGACTCCCAAAACAAGCGCTCTACTCGGAGCTCCAGCACGGCAAGAGAGCCCCAGGTGGGCAGAGGAAATGCTTCAAGGACACCCTCAAAGCCTCCTTGAAAACATGTAACATCCCCACCGACACCTGGGAATCCCTGGCCCAAGACCGCACAAAGTGGAGGAGAAGCATCCGGGAAGGTGCCGAACACCTCGAGTCTCTTTGCCGGGAGCAAGTGGAAGCCAAGTGCAGGCAGCGCAAGGAGCGCACGTCAACCCAAGCACCCCACCCACCCGCCCCTTCAACCACCGTCTGCTCCACCTGTGACAGAGTCTATAGGTCCCGCATTGGACTCATCAGTCACCTGCGAACTCATTTTTAATGTGGAAGCAAGTCATCCTCGGTTCTGAGGGACTACCTAAGAAGAAGAGAAAAAGCTCTGGAATTCCCTGCCTAAAGCTCTCCGCCTCTCTACCTCTCTTTCCTCCTTTAAGACACTTCTTAAAACCTACCTCTTTGACCAAGCTTTTGGTCACCTTCCCTAATTTCTCCTTATGTGGCTCGGTGTCAAATTTTTTGTCTTATAATACTCCTGTGAAGCAACTTGGGATGTTTTACTACGTTAAAGACGCTATATAAGTACAAGTTGTTGTTGTTCATTGCAACCAACAAGAATTGAGAAAGGGAGGGTGTAGCTTTGCAGACAAAGCCTTGTTATGCATTAGTGAGTGTCTAGGTCATTATTTACAGAAGTGCAGAGTGGTGGTGCAGCACAAGTGTACTAAACTACGGATTTGTAGAACACAGATTCACACCCATGATTCCTCATATAAAGAGCTTCTGATCAGAGACAGGGCGAGGGTTCAGTGCTGATCAGAGGCCAGTTACTTATCTGCAGTGAGGGAAAAGAAATCATCAGGTATGTTCATGTATCTTCTGGCCTTTGGAAGAAGCCTGGGAGTAGGTCTTGATGGGTGTAAAGAGAAATTGAGAAAAAAGAAAAACTATGCTTACGGTATAGTCAGCTTACTCTCACCCATTTGGTTACTTTACGGTAATAATTATGTAGTGTTTATAGAGATAAGTGATACCTTGACAAAACATCGTGAATTTTAATGATTGGTGTTGCCTGTAATAATGCCGCATTTTTTCTTCTGACAAACTAGGGCATTCTGTAAATTAGCTTAGATTTATGTTTGATCTAGCAAGTTTACATCCAAAGTTATTAATCATATCCATGCTGAATTTACTATGATTGAGGATCCGAGATTAATCTTGTACCATTCTTTTGTGCATGGCTGTAGAAAACAACAGTATGGCCTGAATCACTTTTTTACTACTTCAAGACTGAACTATGTCATAAGTCGTAACATTGTAACATTTTAGCCTCACTTATGACCTACAAAGATAGTGGAAATCTGTTCCTATGATATTATGCATTAAAGCATAATACATCTGTGAAAATCAAATCATCTAATTGTACCACTTACAAACCACTTATTGACCAGTGTGCAGTGTGGTAACAGTAACAACTGAAATAAATAAATTGGCAAGCATAACCAAACATACAGGGCCTGAACTTCTTCTGAGGTTGCTCTGGTAAATCAATGTAACCTGTTAGGTAAAACAGATTGGGGAGTTGTTCTACTACCTCTTTGCCCCTGATGGCATTTCTGGCATTTTCTGCTTGGAATGATGACAGGTGCATAATATATCTACCTAAATATTTTTTACAAAAGCAGCAATTATATGTTCAAAATAATATTTTTTTTATATTAGCAGATCTCCAATGGCATTGCTTACAGGAGGTAGGATGAGGTGTTGGGTTATAATGACAAGATTATTGTGCTGTGGAATCAGTGATGTATTCACTGCTATTCCCGGTCCGGTAACGGCTCGATTTTAAAATTCTCATCCTTGTTTTTAAATCCCTCCATGGCCTTGCCCCTCCCCATCTCTGTAACCTCCTCCAGCCCTACATCCTTCCGAGATCTCTGCGTTTCTCCAATTCTGGCCTCTTGCGCATCCCTGATTTTCAGCTCTCCATCATTGGTGCCCCTTCAGCTGCCTAGGCCTTAAGCTTTAGAACTCCCTCCCTAAACCTCTCCGTCTCTCTATCCGCCTTTAAGACGGTCCTTGAAACCCACCTCTGTGACCAAGCTTTTGGTCACCTGTCCTAATATCTCCTTAAATGACTCGGTGTCTAATTTTGTCTGATAACGCTCCTGTGAAGCAACTTTGGGCACTTTACTCCGTTAAAGGCGCTATATAAATGCAAGTTGCTGTTGTTGCTCCTAAGGTGCAGCTTTGTTTTATTTGGACTGGCCCTTAAAGACCGCAAAGTCTAATTGCTGTACATGCCAACGTGCTGAGGTCAGGCAGTTGGCGAGGAAAGTTTGAAGATTGGTGAGTGGTTGTAATTTCCTGGTTCCAGCTCAGAAAAATAAAGTATAATATCACGGCCCTTCTTCCCCTTTTTGATACTTTTGATACTGTGATGTTCAGCAGGATTAAAAATGTTTACATATATGTATATGCAAGTGTGTGTAAGTGTATGTATGTGTATGTATATGTATTCGGCTCCTATACTCTGCTTCTGTTTCCCTTTTCTTTACACCAACACATCATAAACAAGCTTATTCTATGGTGCAACTAAGGAATTTGTTGATACAAACACAACAAACATTACCTTTTTTCCAGCTCAAATTATTATTCTGCAATTTTTTTTAAAGTATAAACTAATACTTAAACTATAAGTATATCAGTGTAGTACCAAGGGGGTACTACACTGCTGGAGGTACCCGCTTTCAGGCAAGATGTTAAACCGAGGCCCTATGACACTATTCAAAGAAGGACAGTGGATTTCTCCCCTATGCTCTGCCTAATATTTATCCCTCAAACAGCAACACTAAAACAGATTATCTGATCATTATCTCATTGCTTTTTATGGGACTTTGCTATGCACAAATTCTCTGCCGCGCTTGCTACATTACAAAACATTACATTCCAAAAGTACTTCATTGGTTGTAAGGTGCTTTGGGATGGCCTGAGTTCATGAAAGGCGCGATATAAATGCACGGCTTTATTTCTTTCTTTTCTACATATTATTTAGTTAAGGATTACAAGTCGACAATTCTAAATTAATGCTTTTAAAAGTATAAAAATAATATATTTTTGATAAAACAGGTGCACAGGCCCATTGAATTTAATCTGGACATTGTTTCACAGTATAACACTGCAAACTTCACTGTGGGTGCTAAAAGCTGCTGTAGTATCCAATTACCATGCATAGTGCTCCACAACTGTGCTCTGTTCATAGTGATCCATAACTGTGCTCTGTTCATAGTGATCCACCACTGTGCTCTGTGCATAGTGATCCACAACTGTGCTCTTTTCATAGTGATCCATAACTGTGCTCTGTGCATAGTGATCCATAACTGTGCTCTGTTCATAGTGATCCACAACTGTTCTCTGTGCCTAGTGATCCACAACTGTGCTCTGTGCATAGAGTTTCATAACTGTGCTCTGTTCATAGTGATCCACCACTGTGCTCTGTGCATAGTTATCCACCACTGTGCTCCGTACATAGTGATCCATAACTGTGCTCTGTTCATAATGATCCATAACTGTACTCTGTTCATAGTGATCCACAACTGTGCTCTGTGCAGTGATCCATAACTGTGCTCTGTGCATAGTGATCCACCACTGTGCTCTTTTCATAGTGATCCATAACTGTGCTCTGTGCATAGTGTTCCATAACTGTGCTCTTTTCATAGTGATCCATAACTGTGCTCTGTTCATAGTGATCCACAACTGTGCTCTGTTCATAGTGATCCATTACTGTGCTCTGTGCATAGTGATCCACAACTGTGCTCTGTGCATAGTGATCCATTACTGTGCTCTGTTCATAGTGATCCACAACTGTGCTCTGTGCACAGTAATCCATAACTGCTCTGTGCCAGCAGAAACCCAAAATAAAATGGCATATTCCATCACAACACAAGGTCAACACAGCAGGTGATGAGATTGCACCACTGCATAAAATAAGTACAATCAGATCTGTTGTGTCTCTGTGCAGTATAAAAAGTGCTCAGGGAACCTTTCCATAAACTTATGGTTTAAAACATGATGGTTGCAGTTGGCTCAAAGAATCTATTTACTGAAGTTAATTTCCGAATGAACAGGTTTTCATTTTTTTTCCACCAGGCACTGCTTGTTTGTACCACAAGCTTATAGCAAAGTTGCTGAACACACCAGCTATTTCCTATGGCATTTCTGTTGCTGAACTTCATTTACACATCATTCAACCTTGGCATGATCCATAATCTTAGATCAACTATTTTACCATGATATGGCATGAGAGTACTGGCTATTTATTTGAACTGAATTTTATTTTCTTTAGTTGGAACTGCTGTTGTTAAAAGTATGGTTCTCAGATCAATCTAAAGTTTTATTATTTTAACAATGCCTAAAGATAACAATTATATGGCAGAAATGGACAATAGATCTTTTCCTAAAAGGTATTTCTCAATAAACACTCAAATTTGATGTGGTAACAACTAGCAGCTTTTATTTCCAGATCCTTTAGAATATTACGTCAAAGAATGACAAAGGTGCACAAGACATACATTGGAGTTTAATTGCTAAAATGTACTTACACCCATCAGGGGGCCGTCTATAGTTTAGTTAACAATATACAAGTACCATACATATCACTAAACATATAAAATGTTGATATATTGGCCCCGATATTTAGTTGATCGGAGTTTTGGTGGGGGGAGTGTGGAGGAGTTGGTCGGGGTTTTGGTGGGGGGGGAGCGTGGAGGGACGGAAGAGTTATAGAACGCCATGGCGTTTTAACTCCATGGCACGCGTGTTTTTAACCAGATTCCTCGCCCGGAAGTCAGCCTGATTGACAAGCTTGGCTGCCTGTCGGGCTGGGTATGCTCCAGAAAAGGCTGCAGCCTAGGTGCAGGTTTAGTGGTTGTTGGGGGTAGAGATCACTGGTCGGTACAGTGCGGCTTGGAGATCGGAGGTGATTGCAGGGTGGTTGAAGATTGGTGGGAGGTTGGAGAGTGATTGGTGGGCGGTCGGAGATCGGGGGAGAGATGGGAGGGTCGGTTGGAGGCAGAGTCAGCGATCCTGGGGAGGGATGGGGTCTGGGGGAGAGTCGGAGATCTCGGCGAGAGATAGGAGGGTCGGTGGTGGGGAGACAGCGATCTTGGGGAGGGATGGGGGGTCTAGGGGAGAGTCGGAGATCTGGGGGAGAGTCGGAGATCTCAGGGAGAGATGGGGGCTCGGGGGGGAGAGAGTCAGCGATCTTGGGGAGAGATGGGGGTCTGGGGAAGAGTCAGAGATCTCAGGGAGCGATGGGAGGGTCAGCGGGGGAGAGTCAGAGATCTTGAGGAGGGATGGGGGTCTGGGGGAGAGTTGGAGATCGCAGGGAGAGATGTGGGCTCGGCGGGAGAGTCGGAGATCTGGGGGAGAGTCGGAGATCTCAGGGAGAGATGGGAGGGTCGGGGGAGTCAGAGATCTTGGGGAGGGATGGGGGTGTGGGGGAGAGTCGGAGATCTCAGGGAGAGATGGTGAGTCGGCCAACTTGGGGAGGGATGGGGGTCTGGGGGAGAGTCGGAGATCTCGGAGAGATGGGAGGGTCGGGATGGGAGAGTCAGAGATCTTGGGGAGGGATGGGGGTCTGGGAGAGAGTCGGAGATCTCAAGGAGAGATGGGGGCTCGGCGGGAGAGTCGGAGATCTGGGGGAGAGTCGGAGATCTCGGAGAGATGGGGGCTCGGCAGGAGAGTTGGAGATCTGGGGGAGAGTCGGAGATCTCAGGGAGAGATGGTGAGTCAGCCATCTTGGGGAGGGATGGGGGTCTGGGGGAGAGTCGGAGGTCTCGGAGAGATGGGCGGGTCGAGGGTGGGGGAGTCAGCGATCTTGGGGAGGGATGGTGGTCTGGGGGAGAGTTGGAGATCTCAGGGAGAGATGGGGGCTCGGTGGGAGAGTTGGAGATCACAGGGGAAGGATGGGGGTCAGTGATCACGGAGTGGGCCGAAGTTTCCAGGTTAGCTTGTTTGGCCTGGAGGAACCACTTCCGCTTCTTCTGGCCCACAAGCAGTGCTGTAAAGGCATTTACCTAATGGATCCAGCCCTTCTCACCTCGTTTTACCTGTTGAGGTTCCCCAACCCCAGCATGGGTTAAAAATAGAAACTCTGTTAAAATGAAAGCTCGCAACCTCCCTAAAAAGTTTCAAATACTGATTCGCCTTCTGAGAGCAGGTTGATTGCCCGCATTAATTTAGTTGTGGTGCTACCAAGATTCTGTGTCTGTATCACTAGATACTGCAATGTGTGCCAAGCTAGCTTTGCTTGTCCTAAAAGATCTATCCTCGGTTTCAGGCAGCCACTTGAACACCTCCACATCCTGCAACATTAGGGACCTAGTACTGTGGTTATATCATTAAAAGATATACAACCCAATATACTCTACATTACAAAGTTGGCCAATTTCCACCTCTAACATTGTCCACCTCTGTCCCTGCCTCAACTCATCTTCTGAAACCCACATCCATATCTTTGCCATCTACAGACTTAACTATTTCAATGTAGTTCTGGCTGTCCAATCCTCCACCCTGTGTAAGCTTCAGCTGCATCCAAAACTCTGCGGATATTATCCTGTTCAGCACAAAGTTCTGCGAACCAATCGCCCTGTCCTGCTGACCTACATTGGCTTCCAGTCTCTCCTTTCCTCTGCCTGCAGCCTCTTGTGCATCCTTCCCTCTCTTTGCCCAACCATTGGCAGCTGTGCTTTCAGCCTTTTAGAGATTCCCTTCCTTAAACCTACCACTTTTCCAGCTCTCTCTTTTCAGACCCTTCTTAAAACCTACCTATTGACCAAGCATTTGGCCACCCCACCTAATTATCTCCTTCTCTTGCTCAGCATCTGTTTTATTTCTTTATGCCTCTGTGAAGCACCTTGGTTTATTTTTTTCTGCATTAAATGCACTTTTTAAATGCAAGTTGCTGTGTTGTACATGTTGTCTGTTTTGCGAGTGTGATCTTTAAATGTATTTGTATTATCACTGTTTGACAAGCTGCAAAATGATTCATTTTATTGTCTATGTACTGCCAGAGAAAGGTACGATAACATAATACATTTTATTTGACAACCTATATATCAAATATTTTTTTACTTTTAGACTGCAGGGAAAAAAATAATCTTTTTTAACTTTGTGCTTTTTGTTTCCTTGGAAACGAATGCAGGCAAATAAATGCCATAAGCATCATTAATCTGAGTCTGCAACTTATGGTTGGTGTCTTCCTTGCACGTGGCAGTGATTTTATTTGAAAATTCAACTTTGTATCCCAGAACATATCTAATGATCAGTGGTCTTTGGCTGATTATGCAAATACTGGGGTGGTAGTGGATTTTATAATTCAGTTTAATTTGGTGCTATGTAACACAATTCTTTCTCTTGTGTAGAAAAAACAATTGAAAAATCATTCAGAGAAAATAGCACAATCGTATGAATCTAATTCACTTTTTTAATGAAAAATGAAAAGTAAATCTGTAAAGATGATCCAGTGATCAACATAAAGCAATAAGATTGCTTATTCTTTAGCTGATCTGTTTTTATCTCAATGTGCAAGTGTAGTCTGGAGCCAATAAAATTCTGGAATTCATCACTACACAGCATGTGACAATGTTTTTCTTTGCGATGGTATGAAGGATAGGTGGGAAGCCTGCTTCCAAGTTTTTAATGCTGATTGCATGAAGTTTAAGAGAGTGACAGCTTTCCCATGCCACTGCACCCCCCACCGCCCCAATATCTCTATGCCTGCGGAGAAGTTCCTGGCTTCTATTTGCTACTTCCTCACTAGCAACCAAGCAATGTGGGGGACCGCATGTATGAACCCATGCCCTCAACAGAAGAGGTGGCCAGGGACTTTAAAGGGCAGAAGCACCCAGAAGACGGCATCTAGGTTCCCATTGAAGGCCTCAGTTGAGACCAAGGCCTTCAACAGGTAAGTCTTGGGCCCATGCTGGAGGGAGAGGAGACTATTACAAGGCCCTGGGTTGGCATTGGTGGAACCTTCTGTTTTATAAATAGAAACATAAGAATAAAGAAGTAATCATTAGAAAAGTGATGGAAGGGGTCATTAATTGTGTCATCAAGCGACACCTACTCACCAATAAGCAACCACACTATTTTCAGCTGCTTCTAATGATCTTCCCTTTGTGATAATGTCAGCAGTGGGGCTGTTCACTAACAATTCTACATTAGTACGATAGCAAAATACTGCAGATGCTGGAAATCCGAAATAACAACAGAAAATGCTGGAAAAACTCAGCAGGCCAGGCAACATCTGTGGAGAGAAAATAGAGTCAATGTTTCGGGTCAAACCCTTTGTCAAGACTGGAAAAGCACAGGAAATGAAATAGATTGAAAGGCCAGGCTGGGAGAGAACAAAAGAGAAGTGAAGAGACATTAAGAGGTATTCAAAACGAGATGAGATGGTGATAGGACTAGTGGAGACAAAAGACGGCTTTAGATTAGAACTAGACAATTTCATTCACTTCGCCTCCAATTTCCACCCTTCTCTCACCTACACATGGTCCATCCCCGACTCTTCCCTTTCCTTCCTCGACTTCTCCGTCTCCATCTCTGGGGATAGGTTATTGACCAACATTCACTACAAGCCCACTGACTCCCACAGCTACCTGGACTACACTTCCTCCCACCCTGCCTCCTGTAAGGACTCTATTCCATTCTCCCAGTTTCTCCGTCTCTGCCGCATCTGCTCCGATGATGCCACCTTCTTCACCAATGCTACCGACATGTCTTCCTTTTTCCTCAACCGAGGATTCCCCTCTACCGTGGTTGACACGGCCCTCAACCGTGTCCATTCTATCTCCCGCACTTCTGCCGTCACCCCTGCCGCTCCCTCCCAGAACCACGATAGGGTTCCCCTTGTCCTCACCTTTCACCCCACCAGCCTCCACATTCAACGGATCATCCTCCGCCATTTCTGCCACCTCCAAAGTGATCCCACCACCAAACGCATCTTCCCCTCCCCTCCCCTTTCAGCATTCCGTAGGGACCGCTCCCTCCGAGACACCCTAGTCCACTCCTCTATCACTCCCAGCACCCCTTCCCCTTCGCCCATCACCTTCCCGTGCAAGCGCAGGAGATGCAACACCTGCCCTTATACCTCCCCCTTCCCACTGTCCAGGGCCCCAAACACCCCTTCCAGGTGAAACAGCGATTTACTTGTACTTCTTGCAATCTAGTATACTGTATTCGCTGCTCACGACGTGGCCTCCTCTACATTGGGGAGACCAAAAGCAGATTGGGTGACCGCTTTGCGGAACACCTCCGTTCAGTCCGTAAGGATGACCCCGAGCTTCCGGTCGCCTGTCATTTTAATTCACCGCCCCATTCCCACTCAGACCTCACTGTACTCTGGCTCTTGCATTGTTCCACGGAAGCTCAGCGTAAGCTCGAGGAACAGCACCTCATCTTCCGATTAGGCACTTTACAGCCTTCCGGACTCAATATCAAGTGGAACAATTTCAGATCATAACCTCGGCCCCCATTACATTTTTACTTATTTTTTATCCACACCTTTGTTTTGTCCCTTTCCCCCCCCCTTTTTCTCTCTCCCACATGGCAGCTGTCTCTCATTCTGCCAGCACATTTCACACCTAATCTAGAGCCGTCTTTTGTCCCCACTAGTCCTATCACCATCTCGTCTCGTTTTGAATACCTCTTAATGTCTCTTCACTTCTCTTTTGTTCTCTCCCAGCCTGGCCTTTCAATCTATTTCATTTCCTGTGCTTTTCCAGTCTTGACAAAGGGTTTGACCTGAAACGTTGACTCTATTTTCTCTCCACGGATGTTGCCTGACCTGCTGAGTTTTTCCAGCATTTTCTGTTGTTATTAACAATTCTACGATAATGAAGCATCTTACAGCAGGATCTGGATAACATCCAGACTTGGGCTGACAAGTGGCAGGTAAAAATTCACATCATATAAAAGTGGCAGGTAATGACCATCTTGAACAAGAGAAAACTGAGCCATTTTCCCTTGACCTTCAGTAGCACTGCCATGGACGGGCCCCCCACCATCAACATCTTGGGTTCACCAATTACCAGAAGCTGAACTAGAGCAGTCATATCAATACCGTGGCGACAAGAGCAGGGCAAAGGCTGTGTACTTTGCGGCAAGTGTCTCACCTCCTAAACCTTCAAAGCTTCTCCACTGTCTAGAGGCTCATCAGGAGTATTGATGGAATACCTAACACTCTCATGGATGGGTGCAGCTGCAACAACACTCAAAAAGCACATTGAGCTAATTAGCTATCAATTCAGCTCAGGTATTTGCATTGAAATCTAGCCAAGGCTAAGATGAAGGTCTCTAGTAGCTGGCTGGCTATTCTTATCCTGTTCCTGATGAATGCAATTCCCCATTACAAAGCTACTTAACAGGGATAAATTAGAATTTTTAGTTTTCAGTGATATAGTAGTTACGGAAAATTTAAATGTCACACTTCTACAGAAGGTGTTGTACTGAGATGGAGGTGATGTACATTATTGGCTCAGCACAGCAGGATTATTGCCCTATATCTACTCCATTTTATCCCTGAACTAGGAGGAAAAAGGTGAGAAAAATTCTACTTTTCTAGTTTACAAAATTGATCAAAAACAATATAAAAGATGTATTTTTATCTTAAAATTCTGAGAATGATGCTACAAGCATGATATAAAATCCACAATAAAAATAGGTGCATACGAATGGTAATAGTTTCAGAGGATCTGTAGTGTTAACTATTCCATACTTACTTACCTTTGTCTCTGTTGATGTAGCTGATATGAACAGTTCATGTTAAGACAGAGAAAAATATAATGCTGATGCACCTCACTTGATATTCCCTTGAGCCACTTTTATTATGTGTGAATGAACAAACTGAATAACTGGCAGCGATGAATTTATCTGCTTGGGAGTCATAAAGAGTGACTTCTGAGACAGCAATGATTATGTTTCGACAACCTGAGTTATTTAAGTTTGACTATTGTTTCCTAGAGCTATTACTTGGGACAATATTTACAGACTAGGAGTGCATGTGTGACTGAAGTATGTTTGTCTGACCAACCATTTCTGATTCTCACTGATGGAACTTCATATCAGAAGGTAATAATAGTTCAAGTAAAATAAATTAAATTGATAGTTATTTACATTCATGGAACTTAACAGATCATACAACTATTTGTAATCATCTAAGCTGTTGTAACCTTGAAGTGTCATTTTCTTTGTTTCTCCGATGTTGTATATTGTATTTATTACATTTTAAACCAAAAATCCATTCAAAGTTTGGTTTGTCTGGGGTATTGCAATGGCCCGGATTTTGCGGTCAGCGGCAAAGGTACGGTGGTCTCCATTCATTACACTTACAGCTGTCCATAGGCTTTACCTGAGCTTTTGAGCGGTAACTTACGGTTACTAGAGAAACGTTTAAGCGCAGCGCCCTCTACAGGGGAACTGTGGCGTGTGTGAGCCGGGAAGCAACAGCGTGCCTCTTCAACCAATCAGATTGAAGAATCCTCACTGAGACACGCAGGGGTCAATTTTAACCTCTAATAACGAGTGGCTTTGATTGGGTGGGATGTAAAAAGCTTTTAAATCTCAAATCCGAACCTGCCCATTTCCGGTTTTAATGGAGGCTGGATGAGGTGGACGACCAATTCACTCTCAGGAGACAGACCACACATTTAAATATTTTAATGAGGCCTCGTGCCTCAGATTTTATCCCAATTTTAAGTTTAACCCTGGTTGGCTGGGTTTCCCAGACCTGGCAGCTAAAGGGAAGCAAGGACTGCTGCGTGGAAGAGGTAAATGCCTTTCCAGCACTGCGTGTGGGCTGGGAGGAGCAGGAGTGCTTCCCCCCGGCTCCTCAAGTTAATCTGCTTCCCTCCCCGTGATCGAACATTGCGATCGGATCTCAGCCCGTCATCACGGACCCCCCCCCCCCATTGCTGCCCCTGATCTGTCTGACCCCCAAAACCACCCCGACCCAACAAGCCTCTCTGTACCGACCCCCCTCCCCCTCATGATCTCTACCCTACAACACAAACTTACATGCTTCTGGACTGTGGTCTCTGCGGCAGCATTCCCCGCCCGACAGGGAGCTAAGCCTGTCAATCAGGCTGGCTTCCAAGCGAGGATCCTAATTTTTTTTAAAAGCACACATGCTGTGGAGCCAAAAATCCACAATGTTTGGTGAAATCCAGTCTTCTGGGTTAAGAACTCCTCCCCCATGCTTGGAAACCCACCCCAAGTAAATATCGAGGCTGCAGAGTCTAAACCAGTAAGAATAATTAGAATATTTAATTCAATGTAAAATCATATACAGAAAGTGAAATAAAGAGAGGGAAAGAAAGATGGGATTAAGAGAGAGCGATAAGAGACAGAAAGAAAAAAAAATATATAATTTAAAATGTTTTAAAAATCTCCAACAGTAATTAAATTCTGAAGGAATGAGACTCTAATTTATTTTCTATGTTTATTGATCTGTGGCTAGGTTAAGCATTGAACTAGACTGAATAAGCAGATAAGATGTTATTACTTAATATGTTTTGTACTTCAATGTTATCCTAGATAATTATACTTTAAGATTATTGTGGTATTACTGTTGTTTTTATTTCCTATCTATTTTTTTTTGAAGAAGAAAATACACCTCGTAGAATGTTTTAGCATTAGAGGGAATATTTTGATACATGGGGTGAATTTCCCCTGGAGTTCTCCTGCTCTCCACTGTAACTTCAATGGAAAAGCCACGGAAACCATGAACATTTTTTCTGAAGTCATTGGCTCCTTCTGGTACATTACTCAAATGGCCATTGCTTCATATGTGAGCCGAGAGAATGAATGTCAGCAGGATATTTCACTATATAGGGCATCACAACTGAGCCCACTCAAGTTCTCACTTGATGTTCATACATGCAGTTTCTGTTGATGGTCACTAAACAATGATCAGAAGCGACAACCCTCCCTATCTCGGGGGGCGATGAAGCCAATTATAGAAGCTAAACTGCTTTTCTGACTGAGATCAACTATTTCGGGATAGACTTTAAAGCTTCTGGTCTATACGGCTTAGTACTGCAACTGGTAGTGTCTTTATCTACTAGGATATACTTTCCAGGAAGTCATACAGAAATGTTTAATTTAGAAAATACTTGTGAAGCGTATAAATGCTTTATGTGACATTGAAAGGTTTTATTCTACTGACATCACAAACAAGGAATGCTGGTCACAGCCCACTGCCCCTATTCAGCTCACATCATGGGGAGATTTGTACTAACTGCCTGTTCCATGATACCTCTAAGTTGTTGTTTTAATGCATAAAACACAGTAGCAAGGGATTAATGTATAAAATACATTTCTGCTTTCTGCAATATTAATGCAGTGGATATGTTACGGTGCAGTTATCAGAAATTGCTGTGGCAGTTTTAGCTGAGCAACTTCAATCATATTACCTTGTGGCAACTGGCCTAGTTTCACTTACGCTACACTAATATATTGCCTTATTATTTATAATTTAGTTTAGTTTTTTCAGTTTTAAGTAAGCTTTTGAGTTATTGTTGCAAGAGATTATCCTTGTGATTATTTCCAGTTTTATGTTCTTCGTGTTGGTAAATGTTGACAGTGTAGATTTGCAGACATTCGTAGTACAAAATGATGTTATAATAGCTACAGTCACTAGGAAATAAAACTGTCAAGTATATAGAGGCGGTTGCCTAATTCATATTAGGAGTCACAAGAGGAAGAATATTCAAAATTTAATTTATTCATAAAAATAGAAAACTGTAATTTGCTTAGTTGCTGACATCCGACCCACCACCGATCGCGCAAGTTTTAATTGTGGTGGGTTGGATGGGAAAGTTTTTGTTCCCCAGCGTTTTGGGACCCCGCTGTGAACCCGCCGCCTTTATCAAATGTCGGGTCTGTGAGCACTGAGCAGGCCCGACATGCAGCGGCGGGGGAGTCAGTTTAAATGATTAGTGGCTTGTTTACAGCCACTTAACAATGGTTTTAAACTGACCTTTTGAATTTGACAGCTCGCTCACGGGTTTCACACTGTTGCTAGACCATGTCTGTGAAGCTGAGGCAGGAGGTCAGTGGCCATTGAATCAGCTGATGAGTTGACCGCTTCAAATGTCAAGTAAAAGCTCCCACTTTACAGAGATATCTTCCCTTAGCCACAAGCTCTTCCTTACCTCATTTCCATAAGAGATTCACCATGCTGCAAGTCTTTACACAAGTCTCCAACCAGTCTGACCTTATTACATCGCTCACCATTGACAGATCACTTCTGTTATCTCTACTTCACCTGCCATCTATTACATCAGCATCGGTGCCCTTGAAACTATCTCACCTTGGTCCTCAGAATCCCACCACAATCAGCCCCAACACCAGCAGCACCAACAACAACACCACTAACCTTCTCCGCAATCAACTGATGCTGCACAGGACAGAGGGCATCAGCACCCGACCACATTGCTGCCTGGGAGGCCAGGGATGGCCAGATTTACTTCACTTGACGCTGTACACCCTGGCTGCCACATGATGCGCCAGGTTGGCACCATCCCACACCAACACCATAAAGCAACCCTACAATGTCCAAGCCATTCCTTTCACACTCATGACCATTGCAGGGGTACCATTATGTCTCACCATTCACTGCAATTCACTACGCCACTTCCAAAGGTGCACACAAATCTGTCCAAGAACGTAAAGTGTTGAAAATAAAGGTTACAATGTTTGACAGCACATTAACAGAAACCTCACATGAACATTGGCTAAAACACACAAGTGCCTACCCTTGTGTGCTGTTATTTGGTATGATTGGACTTGGATGAGGGTGAGTGTGAGGGGTGGCTAGTGAGATGGGGATGTGATAATATAGATAGAGAGAGAGGGATGGGTGGAGGTGCAAGGTAAGTTGGTGTGAGTAAGGATGTGCAGGAGTAGGGTAGGGAAGGCAGAGTGATGGGGATGTGATGAGATGCACAGCAGGATGAGGTTGAGTGTGGCTTTGTACTAACATTTTGTGATCGACTGAGGTAATTGAAATGTTTGCAGCACTGCATCCAGGTCCTCCTGACCACATCCCTGCTTGTGCCCTCCTCTGCAATGTGCAAGCAGGCTGTATTGAACTCCTGGGGAGGTCTCTTCCGCCCATGGGAAGGGAAGAGGACCTCCCTGCGTGCTGTGACTCCTTCCATAAGCATATGGAGAGAGTCACGGGAGAGCCTGGGTGCAGCCCTGTGCCTTTATGGAGTCATTGTCAGTGTTTGCAGCACCTCAGTGCTATAGAACACTGACAGCACAAATGCCAAAATAAATTTGGCCATGGTCCCTATAAGGAAACTGGCTGATGACGCATCATCAAATGGCATCACCAGACCCGCTTCCTCTAATTGGCCCGGGAAACGCGCTGGGCAGGCTTAACAAGCCCCATCAAGGGAAAATCATTTTGGACAGTGGGATGGAGCCAGCAGCGGGGTCAGGACCTGCCACCGACATCGCCCGCCACGGACCTGCCGAGGTAAGTAAAATCGCGGCCGTAGTCTTATGCAGATTGAGAGTGTGCCTCAGAGCTAACAATCTACCTATAACCCTGATTATAATGGAAATAGTATGGGATGTCCACCATATGCCTCAGTTCACCCTAATAGGCGAAAGGATATCATACTGACAGATCATTTATCTCAGGCTAAATTATAATTTATTACACAAAAATAAATATGCACAGAAGTTAAAATTAGCAGATCAAATAGCATTACAGAACTTAATTTTTTCTGCTCCAGTAACCTGCTTTCTGATTCTGTCACAACAAATCGTATTGAGGTTCTTGGCTCTTTTTCAGAGTCCTTTCCACAAACTTTTTTACTTAGGCACACACTTGCATGCAGAGAGTTCTGTTTCAACACAGCGATCTTGAAATATGAGGAATCTGAGAGAACTAAATAACCTGGGATGCTGCCCAGATAACGTTAGTCCAGGCAGCTACTTCCCCTCAGAACAATGTCTTTTCCTCACTAATCAAACTTGTGATGAAGTTACTTCATAAGCTGTCTGGTCTGTTCTCGTTACAGATACGTACTGACGGCTGTATTTTTCCAGCATTTTCTGTTGTTATTTCAGGAGAGAAATTAATTTGCCTGGTTTGTGTGATTAAGACAAAACTCTCTGGGTAGATTTGTGTTGATTTAGCAGTTTCCTTTGGTAAAAGCATGTTTGTAAAGCTTGAATACTTGCTTCTAAGGTTGTGCCTTTATAAGCTTGAATCTAGTTTTGAACAAAGCAATGTGAGAAACTTTCAAGTCTACGATTTACTAAGAGCATGAGTTTCTCTTACTCAAGACAGTTATTTTGTTAGCTTCCATCTCCACTTGAAGGATTAGTCCTTGCCATTTCTGTAATATATGGACAGGGCAAATCTTAAGCTACAGCTTTTGTTGTTGCACGCTATCTTTTCTATATTTCACTTGTTTCAGAAAATCATGGTGCCAATGTTTTATCCACCATTCAGAAGAAGGATTACTTGTATTGCCCCCAGATGCAGTGCTGTAATATAAATGCAACAACATACATGCCTCACAAGGTAGTTTCATTTTCTGCCAGCTGCGATAAATGTAAATGGCCACTGCTGGCAATTTTTGCCATTTAGAGTTGTCACGCTACCCTCACAAGCCACTTTTTATGTTTCTGTCATGTATAGACCTTATTCTCCATCATAAAAATGTCCAGTATTAGAATCATAAATTGTCAAACACGAGTTGCAATGTTGCCACCAGTTTCTGAATTTATCCTGCAGTATAAATAGGACAAATTCAGAACACCCGCAGCCACATTATATTGTAGAACCACTTCCTCTATATAAATTAGCATTATTTGATATGCACAGCCTTTTATGTAGCTAGGACAGTAGAATTTTATCTTCTTGGCAAATAAGCATAGGATTTGTGTAGGAACTAATTGCATGGCAATGATCCAAGGCAGTACCCATGCTTTTGCAATAGATTATTTTTGGCTTTGTAACTAAGGAGGTCAAACATGGTCCTCCAAGTTGACTTGAAGACATACATCCTAGGATGCCACCTTAACCCATCTGAACATTGCACTATTTTGTACATAGAGTTTGATTGCATTATGAGGAATATTTGATTATCTGACTTCTGTTAGGAATAAAAATGTACAACAAAACTTTTAATACATTACTAATCACCCCCAAGGAATTATAGAAGTAGGCCATTTTGTCCATCATGTTTGGGCCAACTATTTGCTAAAACAATGCAAAACTAATCACAATACCCTGCTATCTCCTGTTTGACTTGTATTTTCTTCTGCTTCAAAAGTTTATCTACTCTTCCTATAAACAAATACAATGGTCTTGTTCACTGCAACAAAACATGATATACTCTTAACAATTCTCTTCATTAAGACTCTTTTCATAATCGTCTCCTCACTCTCTCAGTAACTATTTCTAATTTACAACTCTTTTCACTGTCTTCCCAAACAGAGAAAATCATCTTTCCCCATTCAAGCATCAAAACCCATCATAATTTTAAAAACTTCTATTTCCTCCTCTTGGTCTTCTCTGCTCTAGTGGAAATAGTTCTAGTATCTTAAGTCTCTGTTTATAAATAGTGTTTCTTATCCCTGGTAACATCCTCGTAAATCTGTGCTCTACGCTTTCCATGTTTTCATGTTCTTTCTATAAACGGGTGTGCAAAATTGCACACAGTATTCTAATTGTGGCCAAACCATTGCCTTATTCAGAGTTACCACAGCCTCTTTGTACTCTATAGTCCCAATTTTAACTGTGAGTGGGAATTGGGCAGGTGGGGGACGAGGTGAATGCTAAATCCCCTTGATCTTGGCACCGTGGGATCTGGCTGATTTTAACACCAGGGCCTCAGCTGCATTCCACTGGTCAGCTGCCCATCTGAAATGGGTGGGAAGTGGCACCCAGCTAGAAGGCAGGAGTAAACTTTTGGCCTGGCAGGAGGCCACCAGCCAGCACCAAAGGAACGGTCACCTGCAACAAGGTAAGTCGCAGGGAGGGGGCTTCAGGAGTGTCTCGTAGGAGGGAAGGGGGAAAGCCCAGGGCAGGGGAAGCCTAAATGTTTCTTGTGAAGCCTGCAAGAGTACGCCTGTTCCTTTTGACCTCAAGGACAGTTAAAAAAAATTTTTTTTTTAAACTTGTCATGGAAATACATTTAGGCGCATTCTTGGGCCTCACCTCGGTGGTGCGCATGTGCCCTGACTGTGAGGCCTGAGGCCTGCCCAGAATTAGGCCTTGGCCCTTGTTAATAATATTTGAGTGAGCTGCCAGTGACTGACGCACCGCCACAGGCAGCTCACTAATTTTCCAAAGATGAAAGTTGAGCCTAACCAGTTGTGGCCCAAATGTAAGTCCTCGTGGGGGGCGGGGAGCAGGGGGAGGGTGGGTGTAGCTGCAACAAGTTGGGCGGGGGAGGCTGTTCAGAAGTACTGTGGAGTTGGCAGAGAACCCTTGCTCCTCCTGGCTCCACAGCAGTGATTTTTTTTAATTCCGGGGGAGATGTGCCCCCACCACCTCCCCTCCCCCTCCCCGGGATTCCCAGTCTCAACACTTACCTGAATGCTGACGAGCAGCCAAGGGCTGCCTGAACTGCTGCAGGCTGGCAGCCTCATCCTGTCCCCTTCCCAGAAAGTCAGCTGGCGGCATATTAATGAGCCCCCATTGTTAAAATCAATTCACCCTCTCCCGATTTTAATATCAGCATTTCATCTGTGCAATACATGCAAGATATTAATTCCCTACTAAACAATGGTGCAAAATATAATAGTTGATTGCTGAATAATGACCAGAACGGGGGTGAGCGGGACAGCAGGGTCAATCAGGAAGGAGGGGATCAAGACATAAGGATGGGGTTGACCGGGACGGGAAGCAATCAGGATATCACGGCCTGGGTACAATCAACGGGGCAAGCAGTAGCTGGCAGTGTCCCATGATTTTAATGTACAGCTAGGAGGAGTACCCCTGCACCTCATGGCTCCACATTAAGCTAAGCATTTTTAACAATCTTACCTTTTTGGTGGCAGTCTGCAGTGGTCCCTTTAAGGACCGCTGATTAGGCACATGCAGAGCTGGTTTCCGGGCCGGCTGCTTTCAGGGCAACCCGGTTTTGTACAGAGAGCCTCAAGCAGGCGTTAGGCCCCTTATGTGCATATGCAAAAGCACTAACGCCTGTTTCAGGCACTGGCCCTGGACACCTATTTTTTTGCCAGTACTAATATGGCAACTGGCAGGCAGCACATTTCAGGCTCATATTGAGCGTGCATTTACTGCTCGCCATATTAGAAGCTTCGGAGCCCATTTAGTGTCTGAAAAACAGGTGCAACATCATAGAATTAGTAAGCCAAAGTACAATTCATCCATAGTTAGAATCCATATAGTCAATCTTACTTCAGAATTCTGTGCTAATTTTTAATCCTGTACAGTGCTCTTTGAATAAAATTATATACAGCAGGAGAAACAGGAATAACTGCTCAGATTCTTCCAGTTTATTCTACATGTGCTGGAGCTCTCACCAACTTATAGAGATCTTACAAAGGTTTTCCTCACACAAAGAATGAACGCTGGCCGCCAAATTAATTGCCGGTTTAGTGCTGGAATATTGCGGCGCTGTGTGCCGCAGTACTGCTGGCCTTCCTCCCTTTCTTAAAGCGGAGGGGCCTTGCGCAGCGCGACCCGTGGCCCAGCTGGGCCACCAGGGATCGGAGTGCTGGCAAAAGAGTACCGGCACTTTTCTTGAGTGCCGGGCTCAAGGAGCGCATCCAGCACTCCGCGGGGGGGGGGGCTGAAGAGAAGGCTGGGGACGGCAACAGGGGCAAGTGCTGGCAGGCAGCCAGCAACAAAAATGGCCGCCTGGCACCTTGCCTTTAATTAGTGCCGCCCCGGTCGCAGGTAGGCCCCATAGACCCCGTCGGACATAGCGTCCGGTGGTAAGTCAGGGGGCGCTACTGAAGATTGCGGCTGGGGTGTTGCGCACGGTGATGACGGCATCGCTGGCGGCACAGCGCCGTGGGGCGCTAAAGGTTACCTCCGCTGCTAACCTTCTGCTGAATTTTGCGGGAGGCATTGGGGCGCCGTGCCTGGGCGCTAGTTGCTTTGCGCCCCGGAACGGGAGGTGCAAAGCACCCGAATTTTTCCCCCCATAAGTTTTAGCACCCCAAACGGGGCTATGCTGAATTTCTCCCCCGCGTGATTTACTTTTTTTCAATTTGTGTATTTTGCTTATGTGGGATTAATATCTATTGAATACTGAATTACAAGATTGTAATCAAATCAGGTTCATACTGGCATCTAAACCCTGGATTAGATCCCAACCTAGACATCACTCTCTGTTATTGTTTTATATCTGGATATGATTACAGTTTTCTGTGAGGAATTCTATTTTGTGCCAGCAGCAGTTGGCCGTGTACTATTGGAAATAAAATGTGCCGTGGCAAGTAAAATAAACAGGCTAGGTCCCATTTTCATAGTAGACTAGCAAACATACTATTGTCACAGTGCATACTGAGTAAAATTTGCTTTTTGAATTTCTGTGAACAGAAAACAAAGGTATTTTCAGCTGTTTTAAAAGTCCAGTCGGGAATATCAATTCATTAATGGCTGCAACTAGTACTTGTTGAATTGCAAAAAACGGGGTGCATGAGGGAGGGGGTTGGGGGGAGAATGGCAAAGAGGGAAAACGGATCAGTTGCAGTATTACGAGTGTTATTAGATTTGTTATTTGTGAAGAAAGTGTAATGAATCCCAGATTTTGACACTACTCTGGATCTTACTTCCGATCACTCTTGCAGTGCTGGGGTGAAATCGTGCTGTGAAATATCAATGTTTCCTTTAAAATAGTGGACAAAGGAATTTCACATCAATGTGTTAAATATCTGAAAGCTAATATTACACTGCAAATTTTCACTCCATGCGTATTTGTGCCTAGAATGGCTCAAGATGATTTATTACAAAGGTTGGAGCAGGTTATCTGTCTGCACCCTCAGTTTAATGGTTTAGTGGGAAAGCAAAAAGGAGGAAAAATGATTAATAAAGAGGGAAACAAAAAGATTTTTCTATGTCTCATATTTGTGTATATTTCAATCCATCATATAAACAAACAGATTTTACCAAATAATTATATAGGGCAAAAACGATTTGATGAATGAGGATACCATTCGGAACTTTTGGGGGTATAACAACTTGACATTTGGGAACAGGAAAGATAGCACTATAATAGTGTTCATATTAAGCAGGTCTGACACACTTGAATCTGTGAAGCAGTTAGTGGCTGTTTGACCTGCAGATTGGTATCATGAGCAAACCTGGTAACTGCTGTAAGAGAGCAGCAACATAAGATTAATGTATGAGCTACCGATGCTGACAGCAGATAGGTAAAATTTATTGCAGCGAAAATGATGATATAAATAGTAGAATCACAGTATAAAATGCTATGTATCTTCATGTGGTTTAAAAATGCTTCTCACATAATTGCTTTAATTAGAAATTCTGACTTTGTGCAAATTAGGACAGTTGCTTGATCGGGTCACTGGAGCAATACAAGTGCTGATGGAGCATTGTAATTATGGCCTTTATCTTCAGTCTCCCAATCCACTTACACTGGAGGTTCCTTTTCAATACTTCTAATACATGTTTTTAAGGTATAAAACAGAGGACAAGCAGATTTATAAAGCCATAATATCTTAATAGTATTGTGTCTAGCATGCTCTCTGTTGATCACACCTCTTGTCACACTTTTGCTGTAGCACTTCTGCTACCACACTTTGTTGATTTGGCTCAAAGCAAAACAGCTGCAAATTAGGTTTGAATCAAGAATAATGAAAGTGGCTAGAAAACTGGCAATCATTAACCACAGAAGGCTTATGAAAGCAATCATTCCTCAATTACCAGTCAGGATAGCCTACCGATAAAAGAAAGGAGAAAGTGAATCAATGAAATCATGCAAATTACTTTTTGAAAATAATTAATTTGCCATTTTTGTTTAGGTTCAACGTTCTATTATTTTTTCTTCTCAGTGAGAAAGTCACATTTGCTCTGTGTGTAAAAGTATTTCTTTGTATGTTTTTGAAAATGATTTGAATAGAAATTGGATGATGAACTTGAATAAGATGTCAACTAAACTTTCAAATAAATGCTATTCATTTTTACTTACTTAAAAACATTCATCAAGCTGCGTGAGAAATGCACAGAGATAGGGAAATGTTCATTTTTCTGCCTGGGTGATAATCTGGCGGAGCAGACTGCCCACCTGTTGTAGAACCTGCACAATTTTCCTTCCATTGAAATTAATGGAATGAAAATTGGTCGGGTTCTATAATGGGTGGGTGATCCGCTCTCCCGCCCGAGAAGACAAGAATCTACCCAAGTGATTTTCATCATCCTAATTTGATTTTTCAAAAATTAAAACAAATAAATTGAATTTTTGAACGTTTCTAAGGCAAGCAGAAAGGCTGTGATTATTATCACCTATGTTTTGTTAATAGTTAAAATTATAAGCATTCTACTTAGTACCAACTGTGAGACAAAGTCAGAGATAGAAGGGCCATTTTTCCTCTCCAATATGCCCTTTGTGACATTGAATCTGAGATATAATGCAGAGGAAAAATGTGTGGAAAACTCTTACACCTGGTCTCTGCTCTATTTACATTTCATGCACATTTCCAGTCACAGGTCAGGTAGAAGCTGTTTGAATGCAGGATGTGTAGCAAATAGTACTACACACCAAGTGACTTCCACAAATGCCAATGGACTCACACGAATGGCTGGATTTTGCCAGCCCTGGTGAGGCGGGATTGAAGGCGGGACTGCCG